>NC_060212.1:119892166-120514000 GCF_021130785.1 Homalodisca vitripennis
TTATCTCAATTTGACTGTTTTGTGGTCAGATTTTAAAATAACAATCCAGAAGTGGCTGTTACGAAATTAACAAAAGGTTTAAAGGAACAGTGTTTGTTTAGCGAAGTCTCTACGATGAACACAGATCCCTGTTGTTGTGTTTGTCCTTCTGTATGCACAATAACATTCTAATGAGTATTTTTGGTGGGTTGAAATTTTGTGTGTAGTTCTACCACTACTATAATGTAAATTGAAATTGGAAATAATAAACATCGGTCTGCTGCAAACCCCCCTCAGAGTGTCCCTTGACCCGAAGTCTAGCGTGTGTTAAACCTTGTTGATCAAAACTAAACGATAAGTCAATTCAACTTTTGACTATTCAGTCTTAATGAACTTATTCACCATTACTCATGGTTTAACCTATATCCTTTTCTCAGGTAAATTAAGTTTTAACAAAAACTTAATACTGTCAAAAATATATCTTATTATTCTTAGTTTACAGATTATTTCGAGAAAGATTTGCAATCCATATCTCGTGCCAAGGATAAATATGATTTTACACTCCTCTTACCGCTATAGGAGTATTTTTATTTGCGTGAAAATAGAATAGAATAAGTCTACAGACTATACAATAATAAATCACATACAGTACGTACTTTCCTCAAGGAAATTCTTTTTCTAGAAATTTTCTAAGCTAGATAGGTATTTTATAGATAACTTTTCTATATATTATGTCAATAACATAAAAGTTTCAGTTAAACTTGTTTCTGTTCAACGAAAAAATATTACAATATGAGCCAGTCATTAAAAATGACAATGGAAAGGTGCCAGGAGAGTTAAAGGTCAAGGATCTGCGGACCGCCTGATGTAGAAAGGACTTTGGCAAGCCATCAGATATGTCGTTATTTACTCCACCTGGAGCGCCAAGCCGGGCGTTGTAGTTAATTGTTTATGTTTGATGCAACAATACTGTAACTGCAGCCTGCGACTGAGTCCATGGGGTAGTGCCTGAGTACAGAAAGGACTTTGGCAAGCCATCAAATATGTCGTTATTTACTCCTCCTGGAGCTCCAAACCGGGCGTTGTAGTTAATTGTTTATGTTTGATGCAACAATACTGTAAATGCAGCCTGCGACTGAGTCCATGGGGTAGTGCCTGAGTGCAGAAAGGACTTTGGCAAGCCATCAGATATGTCGTTATTTACTCCACCTGGAGCTCCAAGCCGGGCGTTGTAGTTAATTGTTTATGTTTGATGCAACAATACTGTAACTGCAGCCTGCGACTGAGTCTATGGGGTAGTGCCTGAGTGCAGAAAGGACTTTGGTAAGCCATCAGATATGTCGTTATTTACTCCACCTGGAGCGCCAAGCCGGGCGTTGTAGTTAATTGTTTATGTTTGATGCAACAATACTGTAACTGCTGCCTGCGACTAAACCAAGGGGTAGTGCCTGAGTGCAGAAAGGACTTTGGCAAGCCATCAGGTATGTCGTTATTTACTCCACCTGGAGCGCCAAGCCGGGCGTTGTAGTTAATTGTTTATGTTTGATGCAACAATACTGTAACTGCAGACTGCGACTAAACCAAGGGGTAGTGCCTGAGTGCAGAAAGGACTTTGGCAAGCCATCAGGTATGTCGTTATTTACTCCACCTGGAGCTCCAAGCCGGGCGTTGTAGTTAATTGTTTATGTTTGATACAACAATAGCCTACTGTAACTGCTGCCTCCGACTGAGTCCATGGGGTAGTGCAAGGGGTTACAAAATTAGTACTGAAAGTAATGCCCAGAATAATACTTGCCACAACGCTCTGATATGATTCGTTTCAACTCAGACTTTACTAGTTATGAGTTAGGTTAGTTATCCTCCTGAGGAAGAGATCAGATTACAGATATCGAAACGTAGGATTACTGTTTTTTGTATAATTTAAAAGAGACAAATATCCGTAAAAATGCTATTATAATTAATTACTGATTATAATATATTTCTTGTTAAAAACGATAAAAATATTGATGTATAATTAAAAAAATAAATCCGAATTTAAAGATATCATTAGAATATGTATATTTAAAAAACAAAAATAAACTATCGTATTAGGAACCTGTATCTTTTCTTTCTCTCATAATAAGTATAGGAATTAATGTGATGGAAAAAATTTGATTTTAATATCTTGTAGAAATAGGCTATATGTTAGACATTTCAATTCAAAAATGCTCTCATGCCATATAATTATTTTCTTATAAAAAGGTCAAAATACCTTCTATAACAATTTTGATTTCTCTTTAAAGCTTTTCCAAATTTCTAGATTAAATCAGTTGCTTAAAATATTTTACAACCTGCTTTTCATTAAAAAACTGAATTTCAGTCTAAAACTTGAATGGTTCTTTATGGCAACTTATGATTAGAACTGTAGTAGTAGTTATTAACGTTTCAAATCAATGAATCTTTAATTTTTTTTAATCTAACAGAATTATTTTTTTAATTTTTCATAAATTCTAAAAATACAAGTTAGCACGTTATACAATTTATACTGAATTTTAACCATAAATAACTTGTTAAATAATGCAAAATAAGTTACATAAACGACGCCTATTCAAAATTTATTTATATAAACTATATATTGTTGACTACATAAAGACACCTACGAAAAGTTAAACCCAACATTCTCCAGAAGTCAGCGATAATGACGAAGCGTTGAAATAGTGTAACTTCCATATGGAAAGGAATAATTATGCCTTGTGTTGGTTCCACTTATTTCACTACGGTCGGGTTGGATTACTTATCCCATCAGTCCTATGTTCTTAGTAAAACAATAGACCTCTCGCAATTGTACATAACATGTGTTTAATTTACATATTAGTGATATCGATGATTACAACACAGAGTGATGGTGTGGCGTGGCAGACGGCGCTTGAATGCAACTTCACGCAGTGTGCTCAAGAAGTCACTCGCACCTTGAAGGCGCTGATCTGCCTTTGTTTATGTGTTTGTTACATTTGTGACATTCAAGAGTTGCTAACCCAATCTGTTTCATGTTCTCGAAATGTATACGTAATCAACAATATCTTAAATATAAAAAAATCACTTTTGTATAATTATGTACACTATTAAAACCGAAAGAATGTACAACCGTGCGTTTAATTTTTTTCGTTCTTTTAGATACCGTCAGCTGTCATGGGTAGTCTTCCACTTCTAAATACCTGATTATTAAGGCACATACAGTATAATTGAAAAAAAAATGATGGAAACTTGCCTTAAAGCTTATTAAATATATAATTTCTTTTTATAAGAAACCCAAAGTTGTTGTATATGTTTTTCCGGCACTTTTTAATTTCGTCGGTTTTATCATGCATGAAAAATGCTCTAAAACGCTTCCATATTTGAAAGCTGAGAAACGCATTTATTGTGTTTTCATCAAGCGTATGCATGAGAATTTCTCAGACATAATATTTGTGTAAACCATATAAATGCAGCGGGCAGGCATCGTTGACAGGATTAACGTATTAGTCAGGCTCGTCTTTACGAATTGCTTCCACGTGAGATACCGAACATCCAACACAAAGGAGTGCCAATACCACTACTGAACTAGGAGGTTAAGAATAGACGTGGAGGAACAACGGTAGTTCAAAATGGCGTCCCTTCTTTATTTGAGAAGGCACGGAGTATTACCAAACTGTCAAATATATAACTATCGTAAAGGTATGATAATTTCATTGATTTTATGCGCCGGTAAGATACACGATGGGTAGTTATTATCGTACCATGAAAGATTTTTGACAAATTTATACAAGTAACAAACCAAAAGTCAATTATAACATAATTTATTATACGAAACATAACATACTTTTTCATTAAATGTATTTGGTACGATTTATTGTATATGAAAGTACGATAATTTCTCGTTGTTGGTATGATAATCGGTTTTTAAAATCTGGCTATACTGAGTTTGAGCAGACGCGGAGTTATAGGAAAACTATCAAAAACGGAGTTTTCAGAGGATTTAAACAAATCGTAGCTCCTTTGATTTTCGTTGCCGACGAATTTTTTCTTCAATATTGTTTTCAGGAAAAATTGTAGTTTTCAGGAAAAAAAATTAACATACCTTTCCATGGTCACGTTAATGTAAATTGATACCAATTTTTTTTATTTAACCACACTATACCGATAAAACGGAGTGTTGAAGGATGTATAAACACAGAACAATTTTAATCAAGTCTTTACCGAACTGACTGTAACTTTTTATGCTTATTAATTGTAGAACATTTCAGGTTGTATCAACTGCATGAATACAAAAAATGATGAAGCTGGCTGGCAGTGGTGTTGTGACTAACCTGACTTCTGACAAAACTGACTGTAACTTTGTGGTTCATTGACCTATTGACCCCAAAATAAAATAAGTTCCTCCTTGGACCAAGAGGGAAACTTTGTATCAAATTTCGAATCTTTAGAATCTTTTTATCAAGAATTATCGCACAGACGGACATATAATAATAACACCTCAGCTGCTAGTGCTGTATCATGAGCATGCGACAATTGTGTTATCAACTTTATTTCATATTTGAGTAAATTAATCATCAGTTGAGAGCATACCGCACTTTTAAAAATTTGAACTCAAACATTTAAAATACTTTTGTTTTTAATTTCAGCTAGTCCATTATGTAGCCATTGTTACCAATTTTGTGACAGAGACAGTATTTTTCCGGGCATTTGCCATCGTTCAGTGAAACAAAAAATCAGTTTCGAGATCTGTAATCTGATCTCTTCTTCAGGTAAATAACTAACCTAATACATAATTACAAACTAGGTTAAAATAAACAAATCATACCAAAGCGTTGTGGCACGCCTAAGTCAGGAATCACAACCAACGATTTTGTGTGTCAACTTCACTAACTCTAAAACATGCACTTAATAAGGAACTATACACAGCACTAATCATTAAAACTGAACTACAGAATACAGGTCACAATACGTCTGCATTCGTCTATCAACCAGCTACGACTCGACGAGAGTCGTCTTACCTGAAGAAGATATCAGATTGTAGATCTCGAAACGTAGTGTTACTGATTTTTTGTTGCACTGAACGATGGTACATGTCCGAAAAAATCCTGTCGCCTTCACAATCCTTCCATCGTCAAAAATACACTTTACCGAATTTTATGTAAATTATAATTATATAAACTGAAGTTACATAGAAGTCGATATACCTAACATAAATGTAAGTAACGTGTGCGGCGAGGTGGGGTATCCCCTGGGTCGGAGGTAGGAGTAGGAAGATATACCGGTACTACACCGTGTACTCTCCACTATCGGTCCATCTCTTTGCCAACAACACTCTCAGGAAACCAAGATATATTCTTTATTCATTTCGCACTATCAGATTCCCTTATTCTCACGTGACTCCACTTGCTGAAATTAATTCTTGGCTCAAGACTTGTAAATCTCGCGCGTTTAGCTTGGCTACACCTCCGCCTGCCCCTAGCACGATTGTTGCTACACGAGTTCTATTCCGGGCTAGGACTTCATCTCTTAAGAGATCCTGATCCTTCCGCCGAGTGCTTATTCCTCAGCAGTAAGGGCACTGTGTGGAGGTGGAGAGAAGTGGAGGGTTTTGTACAAAACGCGCTAAGGGAAGAAATATTGAAAGAAAACAATAATGAAAAATGGATAAAATCATAAAATGGATAAATAAAAAGGATAACTTGCCAATTTGTGCTGGCAGTTGAGGTGCGAACTTCAGTTTCAGCCTAACATGTCTTCTTTAAATACACCACTACTCGATTTCTTCACAGCGCTGTCGTTTCTAAGAATGTGAGTGTACAACTCCCGAAAATCCTCTTGAATACTCTTCGGCAAAAAACATTCGAACGAGATGACGTAATAGACTAGCGCTGAAAACTGTGTTAAGCGGGTGTGGACTCTAGAGAAAATGCTTTGTTTGATTTGGAAGGAAGAGCCTATTGCCGCTCAGGAAGGTGTTCGTTTTTTAAGATAATTCCTAGAAGTATTTTATGATCTCTAATCTAGCGCTCGTTATCGAGCAGTCTTTGAGACAGCACTCAGGACCTAATTAGGGTGGTTGTTATGAGGGTTGTCGCACAATTACTACGTATATCCTTCTCAGTTGTGTGATGGTTTTGAGAGCTATCATTCTTCGCATCCACCCACCCCCCCCTCCAAAAATATCCCGTATTTGTATCATCCCTGGAACATCGTGTAAGAAGAGTGCCACTCTTATATTTGGTTGTGTTATCGGTAACAGAACCTGCTATCAGCGGTTGACGTAGAAAACTCTTCTGTCAAAGAATTTTTTGGATAATCGATTGCGATAACGGACGTTGAAAATCACATGCAGCCTGTCTTTCACTATAGTAGCCCGCACGAAAATAGTCAGATGGTGACTGGTACGTCTGAATCCCCCTCCACACCTCGCGCTCAACATTGTTGCCAGTTTTACGTGTATTGAAAATTACCCATCTGACTCAATATCTATTGCAATAAACGAACATCATCAACTGTTACCATGATCATATATACATACACTTGATTTCTTATAGATGGCAGCGGATATAGTACCACCACTTCAAATATTATTGGACTACTTTCTTGCGGGTTACTATAGTTCAGACTGTTTCACGTGAGCTGAGTGTGCGCTTTTATATTGCGAGTCACACAAAGAAGAAGATGTCAAGGCGATGCAAATTTGTCCTAATTCTAATTTTATTAAGGAAGATTTGAACATACGTGATATGTGTGATGTGATAAGAGACTAAACAATTTTTTCCTGTAATGGTGGAGCATGGATGTCTATTTATTGGTCATTAATCGTATCCTGCTCTAGATTTACCTCTTCTTTTTATGAGTTTTTCACCACTGTTCTTTATCCGGTGGTCCGTGAGGAAGTTCTGATTCTATTCACGTGTGCACCTGGGCATACCACTGTTATAACTACTAGGTACTGAAATTTCAGCACCTTTCGTAGCCCTTTTACGTAGGATTAAAAGTATAACTGTTAATAAATTAGTAATTAACATTAATTTATTCTGTTAATACTGAAATTTTCGCTTTTACTAATTCACGACTATAGTTGAGTTCCGTATGTAAATTGATAAAAAAAGTTAACGTGAGCTATTAACGTCAACAATTCTATCATACTTACTTTTAATAATAGCACATTTTTTCAAACCTTACTAATTCTATAGTGCCCTTAACACAATCCACCGTATAATCAAACTGGATTCAGAATGTCATATAAAATAGGTCAAAATCACGTAGGTGTACATAAAAGCTTATGCCAGCTGAAATTTTAAAAGTAACGTTACTAATAAAATGTATCCGAGTAAATTGACAATTGATTGAACTCGTGCAACATAATACCTATATCAATTAAATTTTAATCTTTGTACCTAATAATACGTAAAGCTCAACTAACCTTCGATTGACAAGTATTGTTCATAGAGATGACAATTTCCTCGCCATACGATCCAGAGAATATAAACATAACAAACTTGAAAATTGCTACTAATTAATAGATACAAATAATGCATTATTGCTTATTAATAAAATCACCAATAAATTTCATACCCAGTTATATTGAACGTAATTTTTGATTCGGTTTCAACCTTTGATGACACAATTATTATCTTTATACTTCACCATCTTTGATTGAACTTCAACTGTAAAGTATTTGTGTATAGTCTAGGAGTCGAAATCGAAGGGTATCAAAAAGATTAACTTAATATATGTTGTCAATATGCACGTTCCAGGTCATCCACAAGTATTCCATCTTTGTAAACTTCCGTGGTCTGACAGAAATTAATAAGGAACCCTTTTCATAACCTCCCAATTCAGCATCCAATAACAATAGTACAGACGGTGACCATGTTATTCCTTAGGTGAAATTTCTTTAAGAAAAACCAGGTTAGGTGTTAACAAAATTCGAATTGGTTCTCGGCTCATATTGTTTGTTATTTTTGCACCCATTTTTTGTTAAAGAAAATCTTTGCTATATTTATATAAAAAACACTATTGCTTATTTTACCTACCAAGCCCTTCAGTTAACTTCCCCTCAGTTGAAGGAGACACATTAAAAACACTAATACACGTAAAAATATATAGTATAATAAAAATTTAAATTTGGTGATGTCAGTAAAAAAAGTTTCGTATCAATACAAGATCTTATCAAAATTCAAATTTGGGGAAATATGTAAATAAACGTACATATTATTTCCTCCTCCCCAAGTGAAGATGGGAGATGGCAAGAGGCCTACCGTAGAAACAATCAATCGGCGCAATACAGAAATGTTTCCTGCCCACGAGAAACCTGACCCATACATCTCAGACGGTGGCTGGTGGTGTCTCGTATTTATTATATCGGGTCGCTTTTAATTTCGCTATCGGCGTCTAATATCCTCCCAGTGTATGCAGATGGTGGCGCTGGGATTTGTGGAAGGGACTCAATTTCCTCTCCGCTATCACCAGGTGCCGATCTTATAACAGGCATGCATTGTGTCTTTTTTCGGACGCGGGGCGAAGGGTATTTCCATTTAATTTCCCTGCTAGTGGAGATGGGCTATCGGTAAGGTCCAGCTCGGAAATGAAAATGGGCGAGTGGACAGTCCGAGGGGGGCGGGGGCGGGGGCGGCGGCGCCCAAGCGTGAAGCTTGCTATCCATCAACAAGATATGATAGAGCTGCGGCCGAGTCGCCAACTTGCACCTATTGACCGGGCTCGCCTCTTATCAACGACGTTACGCCTAACCTAGTTCTGCCCTTGTAATGTCTCCGTCCGCCTCTTCCCCCGCTGATAACAGCACATTCCTTCCGGCACGTTCAAACATCGTGTTTTCTGCGTGGCTGCTTTCAAAGATTTTCTAAACAAAAACAAGTGGACTATAAAAAATATACCCACAATATCTTTGCCTATAGTTAAGAAGATTTTAGAATACTAGACTATCCATTAAATTCAATAGCAACGAAAGAATGTGTTTGAAAGGGGGAACATTGCTAAAGAAAAAATTTAACCCATCTTTTCACAGTTGTTACTGATGTCTTCTTCAGGTGCGATCAGACTGATGACAAATAAGGCATTGGGGATTGAGAGTGGCTATTAGTCAACTGCAAATTATTCTACAAACGACTGTTCGGACAAGATACTTGTGGTACATAGCTTATCTGCTTGAAGGCGGCGGTAGCTAGCAGGTCAAAACATACCTTCTATCAGTATCTTAGTATATGTAGGTTGTCAGGACGTCGGAGACTTGTCCTGGTATTCCGGGCATGATCGATCATTAGTCCTTTTACGACTCAGGAGTTCGTCCTGCCAAGGAAGAATGGTGTCATGGCACTAACACGCTACCGGTTCGTGCAACTCTGGTATTGAGTGGTCTCTTGTGCCAGTGCTTAACACTCGAGGAGTTGGTATTTACACTTGCTGGCTCACGGGTTACAATCCTGCACCAGTGGAGAACTCAGCCTTCTGTTAAAACCACCAATTGCCTGTGGATACAGTCAACCCGACTTAAACTAAAGAAGCTTTGGTTAGCTCAAATCAAATTGAGTACCTAGTAATCCCTCGGTTTCACCGGAAAGTCATTCATGGAATATTCTTGGATCTCCTCGAGCCTACCTATGCTTCTTTGCGTCTGACATATTGTATGGCTGTGACTTCCATTTACTACAAACCTTTGTATTTTGGAGAATCAAGGCGTTGAAATGGACCACAGTTTTTCTTAAACGCCTTTAAGATGTTTTCGTTTAGCGTGGGACTGATAAGGTACCTGGCTCTGACCTAAGCATCCAAATTTTAATTTTGAATTGCGAGTGAAGTAGACACAAGCCAGAAGAATGCTTTGGTAATTCGGAATCCAGTTTTTTATTTTTTAATTGACCACTTGAGTTTGTTTTACTATTTATCCCAGCAAACTAAACGAATAACCCATTTAGAAGAATTACACGCACACGCAGAATCAGTATTATATGTACTCCGTTTTCATTATCTGGATCTCTATCACGTAATAGTCATATTACTCCAGAATAAGAGCGCTTGATTCTTTTACCATATAAAATGTTCATGCTCAGACCGAGAATCGAACCCGGGTCCCTCGGGTGAGAATCAGAGACGCTAACCACTGAACTATAGAGACGGCGGTATTGCGTGCAATCTGTAACTGTCTAAGGGGGACCGATTCGTAGAACATTTGTCTTGTAATTATCGCGCAGTAGCCAGGGCAACAGTAACATTATGAAGCAGTTCAGGATGAGATTGGTGAATGAAGACAATACAGCGCCCTCACCCAGTATTAGCCCTAGATGGTATCTATAGTGTCAGAGGCGGACGCATCAAGTAGTTATGATAGACGTCGACACTAAAGTCGGTATATAAATGCATACAATGCAGCGAGTTACGAGCTGTACGCGCTTCTTACTTGGAGCTCTTCATTTCCGTTTTCCGCTTTACGAGTCCTGAGTACGTGTGAACGCCGGAAACTGCGAGTGTAATGGAAAACAACGCGGCCCTTAACTGATGATTTTTGCGCGACAGTTAATAGGGTCGGTGATGGATGGTAGTTTACTTCTATGACATTACAGTATCCCCTTCCACAAGGGTCTCGATTACTCCACCCTTTCTTTATCTGTTTAACCCTTGTTTCCACCTCACCTATTAGGTTCATACTAAAATTACTACTCACTTTCTGCTTTAAGTTTTATATACAGTTTTTTTTCCATTTCGGTATGGGTTTGGTTCAATTCTCAATAATATTCGATTATTATTTATTAACTAGAATTCTTTTCGTATTGGCTTGAATTGTGTCTGACGAAAATCGGTGTTTATCGAAAAGATATTTTTATGTTGATGTCTGTATTCACGAGAGTCATAATTCATGTATATTCCTAATTTAGTATCTGTAATTTTAAACAGAAAATATAATATTATATTATCGTTGTTGGTACACACGTATTGTGTGTAGCGAGGGATGTTATTCCATACAGCTTGCAATTTTAACTGAATTGATTACATTTTCTGTTTAATTTTAGTACCGTATGCCAATGCTTTATAAAACTAAACAATTCTTGGAGATTTTTTCATTAGTGTGTATAGTTGTGGTACGCTAATCAAAGATAATATAGTAAGTACCGATTTGCGTATATTTATATTAATCCACGGATTTATATTCATTCTATCTTATACATGGACATGAACATGTACTACTTAAGTACTCGTGGCACTGTATGGAAAGTAAAGACTATCGTGACCCCAGCAAAGACGCAACTCGGTGCAGAACATAAGATCGTGGCCCAGCAAAGACGAAACTCGGTGCAGAACATACGATCGTGGCACAGCAAAGACGAAACTCGGTGCAGAACATACGATCGTGGCCAGCAAAGACGAAACTCGGTGCAGAACATACGATCGTGGTCCTAGCAAAGACGCAACTCGGTGCAGAACATACGATCGTGGTCCCAGCAAAGACGAAACTCGGTGCAGAACATACGATCGTGGCCCATCAAAGACGCAACTCGGTGCAGAACATACGATCGTGGCCCAGCAAAGACGAAACTCGGTGCAGAACATACGATCGTGGTCCTAGCAAAGACGCAACTCGGTGCAGAACATACGATCGTGGCCCAGCAAAGACGAAACTCGGTGCAGAACATACGATCGTGGTCCTAGCAAAGACGCAACTCGGTGCAGAACATACGATCGTGGCCCAGCAAAGACGCAACTCGGTCCAGAACATACGATCGTGGCCCAGCAAAAACTCGACTCAATGCAGAACATACGATCGTGGCCATAACATTCAATATTAATTAATTATAATATTAATATTATATAATGTACATTCATAATTATTTACTAATTAGAAGAAAAACCATTTTTTAGCAGATTACTTTCAATAGCGGCCAATGTAAGCCATAAATTTCAAACTAGAACTTTTTGTATTCTGAAACTACCTTTATCTGCTTTTTACATCTCAATATCAACAGCTACATATTCTTCAGATCATGATGAAATTGAAATTGTTCTATATAGCTATGCCGGAAGATTCTTTGTTATTATTGCATTTTTCTTTGATACACTTTTTAAGTTGGTAACGTTCCAAAATTATTTACAGTTCTAAAGAAATTGTTAAAATGTGCCTAGATATTTATTCAATCAGAATAAATGTTATTCCAATATAATATAAATAAAATGAAAATGACACTTAGTTAAAAGAGGCAGAGTTAGGGCTCTTAGTCCTCATTCCTTAATATACATGTTAGGAATGATGAGGGGACGAGAAGGTTCAGTAGGATCAACGATGATAGCATTATATTCGCGATTTATGGTTGTAATATAAATCATTTTAAAAAATTGCTGATGAATTACGATGGAACTGTTAGATCTTCAATATCGGCCGGCATGAAAGAAAATATGTTGGGAGAATTGTCATTTAACGAGTAAATTCTTATATTAGCCATTTCCAAATTATGCATGTAAGTTAGGTAATGAAGAACATCACTAGTAAATTAATGTACTTCGGGCAATCATGCAATATCAGCATTATGTTGGGTAAAACGAGTAATGATCTATTGTTCTTTATTGTAATGAAATTCAAATGTAATGTTATATAACTTATTCATGATGGTGGTAACGGTGTATTTGAAACAGAGGATATTACATTATAACACACATAAGCAATTTTATGTGGAGCAAAGAGCCTTCTTCATAAATGTGCGGCTAAACTAAAGTGAAGCACGTAAAATGCAGTTTTCTGTTTAGTGGTAAACTGATGTCATCAAGTGTGATAAAGTTCAGGGGAGTTGGAAACGGCAGCTGAACATTTTTGAAAACTAGATATACATATTTATAGTTAATATTTGATATGTACAGTTACACCGGGGTATAAAATGTGAAAATCTAGAAAAATATTATAAATGATAGAACATCCACGTCAGTAAAGAGAGTACTGTAGTGTCCATTAGGCTGGAAGCATAATAAGAGCTGGGAGAGCATGGTAATAAGTGGTAATATGGTTCAAATTACCACTTCATTACCACAACTGCCGGGCTGTCTGTGATTATAGCGGCTAATGTTCACTGGCAAGTATAAAAATGGGTGATTATGTAAAAATAACGAATTTTGTTGGCCAAACAAAACAGGGACTTCCTTCCCCGGTCGGGAATTACGGCAGTGTTTTTAATTAAGAATGAATCAAGGTGCACTGTTAATGACCTGTTTTCGTTGTTGTTGAGAACAGGAGGTGGGATGATGTGTGGGTGCGGGAAGAGCTTTCGATTTTCTTTGTGTTGAAAAGTCTTTGTGCACAAATCGGAATTTTCTGTGGTTGATATCTCAATAAGCAAGTAGTTGTAGGAGGGCGATGATTGAAATTTATTACTTCATATCGGATCGAAGTAAATAGAACCCAAGCCTTCCATTTAGAGAAGCGAAGTTCTGTATTTCATTTATTACTTAAATTGATCACATTTCCATGTATCTAAGACCCTTCACTTGCCTCAAAGCTTTTCTTGCTTAACGCCTTTGTCCAAATTTGACCTTTCAACCCCTCTTATCAACAGCTCATACAGTAATTCCTCCACTCATGAGACTTGCACGACAAAGTTTTCCAAATACACAAGGTCAGTAATTTGAGCCGGTTCAAAGTCTTGAGCCCAGTTATCTCCCCGGCTCATATATGAGTGTGTATATAATACGCGTAAGTGTTGTTCGTTGTGCCTGCAGAAGGCACTGACTGTACTGTTTCAGAGCGCTCTGCACATCCTTTTCAGAGTGGCAAGGAGCTTCTGAAATTCTTGTGTGCTAGAGGAAGAACTTGCAGTGAACGGGGATGTGCGAATTCAATGCTTATTGAGGAAAATGTAGAACCAAAAAACTCTAAATTCATAAAGGTTAAAACCCCTTCAAACCTTCCGTACCACTTCATGTACAACAAACATCAGGTAGGATTTAGATGTGTTTTGGATTTTAATTCTCAAGGATCGTATTCTCAGCTCGGGAGTAATTGCCTCTGTGGGGGTAAGTAATGGAAGGATGAGGGTCAAAGGATCAGTTCAGGGTTTCATTTCTGCCCTTATTGGAGTAACACTGAGCACACTAGAGGCAAAGCTGACGGTATGCACCACTAGTGAGTGACTTGCACACTATCGATGATTTCACGACATGCAATGTCAGTCTCGAAGTGTTTCAACACCAGGCAGCGACCACGGGACCGAGACCGCGGAGTTGGCTGGGCAGACGGCGACATTATGTAAGGGGTCGTGCGCCGATCAGCGATACCCGCGTCGATCATTAAGCATGAAGACAACTCGATCACTCGATCTGTTCGTGTTTCCACAACTCCACTATCGGGTCTCGGCTCGGGGAAAGTGCTCGGCTCTGGCTGGAAGGTTCTGTAGAACTGCAACTTTTTAGATTGACTCGGAGTTCCTAGTACTCTTGGGACATTTCCATAAACAGTCGATGAAGGCTATTACAATTGATGGACTCCCGGGATGGAAGGTCCGGAGAAGACAATCCTCCGGCTCCAGGACAGCGCCTCCTACTGCCAGTATTGTTCTGTAATGGTCGCATTGTTATCAGTGTGAGGTGTGATGCTATCAGCGGTTTGTTGTCGGCTGGGCCACAATGCAGGATGACTTGCAGTACGCTACAGCGTCACCGCCCCCTCTACGCCTTCTCACTATCTCACCTCTGTTTACCTACGTTACCTCTACGTTATACTCTGTTCTGGTTAGCTTACTAGCTGGCTCTTGCAGTTGTCTTCACCCCTTTACTAATTATTTTTATATAAAACGTGCGTTCAATGTCATCATTTATCATGTACTTAATCAAGTAATGTTGGTAGAACTGCCTGGCCAAGATTACCAACACCACATACTTGTTTTATCCCATTTTCAATCAGAGAGTAGGTGGGTGTCATGTGTGAAGGTCCTTGTACTGTATGTGCCAATAACGTTTTTTAGTGTTATTACTGCACGTTTCCTACGGGTTGTGGTCTTCATATGTGACTCAAACTGCAGAACTTTCTTATTATTTGTTGTCCAACCTTTTTTTGTTTTTCTCGTACATTTGTGTATTATTTATCCACCTGCAGAAGAGATAACATTTTAAAAGACAAAATGTAAATTTTCTGTGTCTTCTAATGCTTAAAGATGGCAAGTGTCCACACCCATCTCTATGCCAGATCAAAGTCCCCAACGTAAAGTATTATCTCCAAAATTCACCTTCCTTAATTACCCTAATAACTAATCATTTCAAAAAACCAAATTAAAATATAAATTTTTATAAGTTAAGATATTTTGTAATTTAGTATGTCAGTGTTGTGTGCCATCCCGTCAGAAGCTGAAGACCAGTGTTGGCTGTAGTGTCGATAAGAGGTGTAAAGGAGCAAGAAGCTCGAGTAGCACTAGCTATGCCGTGTGTGATTCCAGTACAATACTAAACGTTATCTGAGTATGGTGAGCCATACTGACTGAAGCTGAAGACCAGTGTTGGCTGCAGTGCCGATAAGAGGTGTAAAGGAGCAAGAAGCCTCGAGTAGCACTGGCTATGCCGTGTGTGATTCCAGTACAATACTAAACGTTATCTGAGTATGGTGAGCCATACTGACTGAAGCTGAAGACCAGTGTTGGCTGTAGTGTCGATAAGAGGTGTAAAGGAGCAAGAAGCCTCGAGTAGCACTGGCTATGCCGTGTGTGATTCCAGTACAATACTAAACGTTATCTGAGTATGGTGAGCCATACTGACTGAAGCTGAAGACCAGTGTTGGCTGCAGTGCCGATAAGAGGTGTAAAGGAGCAAGAAGCCTCGAGTAGCACTGGCTATGCCGTGTGTGATTCCAGTACAATACTAAACGTTATCTGAGTATGGTGAGCCATACTGACTGAAGCTGAAGACCAGTGTTGGCTGCAGTGCCGATAAGAGGTGTAAAGGAGCAAGAAGCCTCGAGTAGCACTGGCTATGCCGTGTGTGATTCCAGTACAATACTAAACGTTATCTGAGTATGGTGAGCCATACTGACTGAAGCTGAAGACCAGTGTTGGCTGCAGTGCCGATAAGAGGTGTAAAGGAGCAAGAAGCCTCGAGTAGCACTGGCTATGCCGTGTGTGATTCCAGTACAATACTAAACGTTATCTGAGTATGGTGAGCCATACTGACTGAAGCTGAAGACCAGTGTTGGCTGTAGTGCCGATAAGAGGTGTAAGGGAGCAAGAAGCTCCGAGTAGCACTAGCTATGCCGTGTGTGATTCCATTACAATGCTAAACACACACCGCTATCTGTGCTTCATTACGGCCGATGCTCGGGCCAGATTACAAACTAGTTCCTATCTTGCCATCTACTCATGTTTCCAGATTCTTCAACCGTGTCTCCCCATACCTTCCCACCGCTCGCTTCGCTCTACACTGGCACATCGTGGCTGTATTCATAGAGCCGTTTGATTCGGCTAGTAACGTTTCAATATTTTGTTTAAATGCCACTTCTTTCTTGATTAGCTACGACATTTGTGAATAATCGACTATGAGTTTGATCACGAACTATTTGGTGACCTTTTAGAAAATCAATATGACACAACACGAATACAAAATATTTTGGCTGAAAATACTGTTGTTGTTCATATTCCTTTTCTTTGTGTAAGTTTTACTAAAATATTCATAACTCGCAAACCTTTTAGGTTAAGACTTTGACATTTTGCAAGGCTATTTTTCTTCTTGAAATCTAAATAACAACAGTTTATATTAAGGAAGGTAAGTTAGAATAATTATGAATATGATGAAATCTGCAAATCCTTACGATATTCAAATTATTTCAGCATTCCACAACTGTTTGGGCCTGGAGTGATAATCACATTTATGTTGTTTATTTTAACGCATTTCAAACCATATTTGCATTTTGAGTCAAAACTATTTTGTATAGTGATGAAGGTCTAATACAAGATCAATTCTCTGACACCAATCTTAACCTACCTTGAAGTTAGGAAGCATCAAATTGCTACAGTAAATACACAATACATAATGCATTGCTACAATATATATATATATATATATATATATATATATATATATATATATATATATATATAAAAGCTAAGTAAATTTATTTTTACCATAGGTGCACTACACTAAAATATGTCTTAGACAACATATATTTTAGTGAGAAAATACGGCATTTACTATCTCAATCTGCTATGATTTGAATAAAGCATAGAGTTATAACTAATTAACCATTATGAGAGTTTGATTTCTGTACACCGCTTTCAAGTTACTCTAAAGAGTATAAAGTTATTATGAGGGTCGTGGTGACCTTGAAAGCAGCTTAAATATAAATGTAGCTCTGAGAGGAGAGCGGGCGGGGCGGCGCGGCGCTCTTATCGCGGCGGCCGGCTGTTATCAGTAACTGACGTCCGATCAGATAGCGGGTCTTATCAGTAGAACCGTCTCTGGCCGAAATAATGCCGCACTCCACACAGCCCTGCGCTCTTTGTTCGTTCCTGTCTGCTCAAGACCACCTCAACCTGCTTGTCTCACTGTTATTGAATAACATTTTAGAAATAAAACATCGTGACTTGCCGTATAAAATAGTATAATCAGTTTGTTTTAACAGTAACAAAGCTAACCTAACAGTATTGATGGAAATGGTAAGAAATTGTTACAGACATTTCATTTTAAAAATTGTATTGTTTTCTGTTTACCCTCGTCTCTGCGGTAACTCTTCATAGAAAGGTTATAGAGACTTAAAACTTGGAACATAATTTCCTTTTGGTTCAAGGAGGAACTTGACTTTTGGGTAAAAGGTAAAATAATATTAAGGGTAAAAGCATAAATCTGGTATTTTTACATTAATCGTATAGTGGCAATGAGAAAATCGCAGAACAGAATTGTAAATAAAAATTAATACAATCTTATGACATTTTATCATATGAAATAGTAACAAAATCATGTGATGACATTATTTTGTTGTATGGATTGGTAAGATTTTCGATAAACAGAAATAAAAAACATATAAGTGTATTCACACCGAAACCTCCGTTAGTTTATAATTATCAGACAAAACATAATATAATATCGAGCTATCTAGATTGGAGTAGTTTACTACAAATAAATATACGGTAAACGGACTGTAGGTCCACGTCATAAAACTGCCGGAAGCATTTCTTACCTACTTCTTAAGGGGTGGACAGTGGGTCCACGGTCCCGGCCTGGGACCCACTGTCCGACTCACGGGTTTCTTTTGACGAGGGGTTGACAAGGGATCGCCGTATTCACACTGCAGCACTTGAATGGATGTTTCGAGATCTAAACTATATATCTGCTAAATAGTTTTCAGTACACTACACAAGACACCTGCAAAAAGAATGAAACAAAATTATATACTTAAAGTCAGGTTACTTACGCCATTTCTAACTTAAGAATTTCTGTAACGATTATAGTGGTCTTTGCTTTATTGGATACGTTTTCGGTCCGACTAGGAGAACAACGATTAAAATATCGTAAGAATGCACGGAAAAATCAGGTAAAGAGAACAAGACATTTATATAATAGTATAAGATCCTGTTAACTATAGTCAATTGTTCTGTGTAAACATTGTTTTATAGTAGCACAATCATAAATTATCTTACATTTAGTCGTGAAAGCATAGAGTAAGCTTGATAATAACAACACTTCTTATTTCAAACTTTTTTGCGACCACTGTTGAGCACAAGTAAGACAAATATTTAGATAAGAAAACTAAAAGTTTTATTAAAAGTCTACTTTTAACTGTACACTTTAGTAAATATTGAGTATGCATGATGAGTACTGTATGGAGACATCAAAGGAATGTACTATATAACTTTTATATAGTTATAAAACGCATAGTTTATTTGACTTTTGACAGAAGTAGGCTTCTCAGAAGTTTGTATGTACCTTGTTCAAGAAAACAAAGCAATATTAACTAGGGATTTTTTATTAACTAAACACCAAATTTTAAAACTTTTAACGATCAACGGTTTATTTTAAAGGGGAATGAAACTAATAGGGTTTAAGAATAAATTTAAGAATTTGGAGCGTTCGAAGTCCTTATAACTGCTAGTAATTAAACATGTTATCTCCTGTCGTTCCGGGATCACTATTTGAAATAACGTTAAAATTTTTCGCAGCGGGATACAGCGATGAATAGCAATTGGAAGTTTGAATGAAACTAGACAGATTTTTTAGCCGTTCATCGAATTCCTGTTTGAGTGATATTTACAACGTATCGTTAGCGGCATAAGGTCACTATTATGTAAGTTAGTATGTCTGTGTAGGCAGATGTTTTGTTTACTGTTTGGATTATATGCCAAGAGCCACTATTTAAGGTAATAAAATATTTTGTCTTCGAATCTATTTAACTTAATTTGGTACAACTTTGAAAATGATATATTAGATATGAACTAAATGGTTATTTTAACTATTAACAATGTTAATAAAACAATAAACTATCTATTTCAATTAACGTGTACTACGAGTAACGTGTCTACTGGTATATACAGTATTATACAAACGATGGTCCAATATAAGGAATAACTAATACAAACTTACTGTAGATGTTTATGATTCATTAGGACAATGCCAAATTAATCAGATAGTAATATAATGCTATATGGAATTCGTTAAGATATCATCCCTATTAGTAATCCACTTCATATGTGATAGCTTGAGTAAACTGTTGTTAATATTTACTGCTTTAGCAGTACGCTGTGCGAATGTAGTGGAAGCATCACTGACCAGAATAAAGAATAAGTGCAGGTAGAAAAACTTATGCATGGCCAGGTCAGTTTTGAAAAGTAGGACAGTTAGTCCACGCCTACCCTGCAGAAAAGTGACGTCAGCCACCCTCGTCAAACTAGGCGTGGACCTACAGTCCTACAATCTAAATATACAAGCCATCTACTGACAAACTATGAATTTAGAGCTAATGAATGCAATACGACCGTACTATGACAAAAGTCTTAAGTATTCATATACGTAGTACTATCTTTTATTGCTCATAAAGCTTTTCATTTCGAAGGAGATAGACCTTTCTTACTTACTTTATGGAGGCACTCGTTCACTTTTGGCTCAAGTTATCCAATTGATGTCTTCTTTCTACCAGTAACGAGGGTCTTAAATTATTCTTGTGCCCAGTCTTAATCCTGTGATTACGCACTCGGAAATTAGAAAGATTATTAAAACTGGACCTACAGAGTTTTAAAAAAAATGAAAGGCAGTGCCCAAAGACAATAAATAACTATATTCTCAAAGAACTATATTTTCATAGACAATTCAGAAATCATATCCCGCCTACACCAGACAATCCACCCCACAAATGATTGGAGCTGCTTTTATAACGTAAACACTTTTTTAGTGATGACTTTGAATCGGTTCTCCAAGAAATGATAAAATAACAAGACGAGGATAAAATGCCCATAGTGTATAACTAACGAAATTTTAGTTTCATCAACGAAATTTTAAAATAGGTACCTCAAAGAAAATAAACTAACTCTGATTCAGGTGCATAGCACACTTTTTAATGCTTCAAATACAATTGAAATCAATGTAAAAGCCCAGTTTGTGTCGAGATTCGCATTTATAGTAAGACTTTTACTATCATCTGTTGCCCACAAACGAGTTGCGAAAGTGATTAAGTAGATAAGAAATAAAACTACAATGATTATCGTGCCAGAACACCATTATTGACTGAAACTTTAGTAAGGATATAAAAAACCAAATTACGAGTATTTTCTGAAACCACATATTTCCGACCGTAGAGAAAGAATCTTCGGTTGCTAATGACGTCAGAGCGTCTACAGAGGTCACAGAATATATCAGCATGATTCGATAAAGTGAGTAGGAAAATACTTGACTAAATGTCAAACCTCATTTGATAAATATAAATATTGAATGTGAATTACTGTAATTAACAAACGCATGTGCACCTCCCCCATTAAATAAAACTTAAATGTTTTTCCAATGGTTATAAAAATGGATATAGGTTTGTAAGTTTCTGGAAGATGTTTTTGGACCCTTTTGAAGAAAAAACTACATTGGAATATTTTAAAGTAAATCGAAAATTTTCTTGGGAAAATGAGTTTCTGAACAGTGTTGTTAAAGGCGTGTAAAAAGGAATGCTTAGAAGTTTGATCAAAGATGGACTGTTATCAAAACATCAATTGATGAGCTTCACTTGAGCTGAACAGTTAAAAAAAACAACAAAAGAAAGGTCTTATTAGCTACGAAAATGAACAACAGAGTCATTTTAATTTAAATGTTTCTTGAGTTTATGTTTCTTCAGTTGCCTGGGAAGTCCATTAATGGACAGTTTACCAGAATATGTACTTTGCTAGTAACATATTTTTTTCTTTGCCTTTTAAACTAGTTGTCATACCTTTTTAGTTATATTTTTGTTTTTTAAATTTTGAACTTCTGCAAGATGAAATACGGCAAGGTAAATAAGAATTACCAGTTTGGTCTAACTTATCCGCCGGATGTCGCTAAACGCATACAGGAGGCTGAGGGGCATTAAGTTTCTGGAAGATGTTTTTGACACTTTTGAAGAAAAAAACTACATTGGAATATGTTAAAGTAATTCGAAAATTTTCTTGGGACAACAAAAGAAAGGTCTTATTAGCTACGAAAATGAACAACAGAGTCATTTTAATTTAAATGTTTCTTAAGTTTATGTTTCTTCAGTTGCCTGGGAAGTCCATTAATGGACAGTTTACCAGAATACTTTGCTAGTAACATATTTTTTCTTTGCCTTTTAACTAGTTGTCATACCTTTATAGTTACATTTTTGTTTTTTTAAATTTTGAACTTCTGCAAGATGAAATACGGCAAGGTAAATAAGAATTACCAGTTTGGTCTAACTTATCCGCCGGATGTCGCTAAACGCATACAGGAGGCTGAGGGGCATTATGCCGAAATGGAAATACATGAGGAATACAAAAATGCGCACATTCGAAGCAATTATTACTCTTACGAATGCAGGAGGTAGAATTTCAAATGCTCGTCCAGTAGAAAGTTTTGCTCCAAGAATGGTTAGTAGTAACGTATGGAGTGTTAACAGTTTTTTTTATAAGGACATATTAGATAGTTGTTTTAAGCGGACATAATTTTGCCATTAATGCAAAAACTAAAAGTGAAACAATACCACCCTTTCTCTATGACTCTATATGAGTGTGAACACGTAGTTGGTCACGATTGTAAACACTACTTGTAACCTAAATCACACCAACGATCAGACGATGGCGATGTGTGATGGAAGTTGCCACATCGCAGACACCTCTGAGTTCATAGCTAGGCGTACACCTTTCTCCCGTATTGCTGCCACTTTTATGGACACTCGCCGCTATCTCGGAGATCGCTGAACCCGACGAGGAATGTGGCGGAATTGTGGAAGGTTGATTTTCTCTACCTCACCGCGGCAACCTGGAGAAGCCATAACGTTTTACTATACGATTACTCACATATTTTCTTCTTTATTGAGTAAGGTACTATATCGTGTACTTAGCTTCCACGTGATTAATGTACTTCGAATTTGTAATTTACAAATTCTACTGGGGTGCATGCGTTCAAGAATTTCAATCTCTATAGGTAGGTATGACCCCAGGATCTACCCACTTTGTAAGACCTTCAGAACTTTTTTTGCTATGCACAAGCTTTACTTAAAATCACTGTTTGCACATCAAGAGATAAGGGACAATATCAGCAAATGATGCCACCCGTAGCATTAATGTCCATTAATTCCACATTTCGAAAAACTGCGATTAAGTGTAATAATATTTGTGGTATCAGCATGAAAGTATATCTCTTTTATTGAAAATGAGGACCACCAAAATGGGTTACTTCAGGTTTGTAATTTACAAATTCAACTGGGCTGCATGACTTCAAGTACATATTTTGTTATAAATATATAAATAATAGGATTTCATAAATGTAATGTCCACTTTAGTTTGCTTTCGAAGCATGGCTCACTCAAGCGTCAGTTTTAAATGTTAATTTATCTGAATATGTTAACACCAATAATATGTTAAATCAAAGTGTACAAATTTAATTTTGCACAAAAAAGGAATGTTAATGTGTTAAATTAAATTGTAAAGAGGTGTAAAGATAGAATGCAGTATTAAAAGAGGAGTTTGAATTGAGAAGCAATTTTGTAAGTTTTTAAAACTTTGTAACCAACAAACACTTTGTATCAATAGTGGTTATTCATTGATTTAATTGCTTAGATTCTGTTACATGCCGTAATTTTGGGTTATAAATAAACGGGATGGGCATATTGAACTATTTGAATTATTAATTAATTGAATTATTTATATTAACTAAATATTATACAATATAGAAAGTGGTGATCGTGTCATAATAAACCATTACTTTGTTTTATACTCTAAAAATAAAAATGTAACATGATCACGTATCCATTAGTTTTGTTCGTTTACAGTGCCGCGTGGGAACAGGGTTGGCACTACTTGAGGAACAGCAGCTCTGCGCCAATCAGCTGTAGACAGACGGTTCTGTATTGTATCAGCTCAGCTGTTTTGACAGTGACGTACGGCCCTGCCCCCGCGTCTCGTCGCTCGGATCTCGCGCGGAAATTTGCACAGCCGGCAGAGACGTCGCAACAGAATCGCACATCCCGGCAATTGATTTACGTGAACCCGAGGCGACTCCGTTATCGTCGCTCGCTCCGCTCACCGTGCAAACTCACCTCACCTCACCAATCTGTCCCAGCTACACCTTGCAGCCACCTCCTGGGTGCTGATTTATTGTTGCATCGTGCTTGTTGAGTGTCATCTGAAAAAATTTAATCCTATAAAACTAATAGGGCTTTCGCTGAAATTTTAAACACAATTGCAAAACAAATCACCATAGTAAAAAGATTTATTTTTGTGAAAATTTATTCGTTTAAGATCGTTAAAAAAAACCTAAAGCTTAGACAGCTAAAATTCTGCAGGTGGAAAAACAATAATATAAGTATTCAAAATAAATGTATTGTATAAAAGATTTTTTTTATTTTACAAGTAACTCAATCTGAGTCTTATAAAATACTGAATCAACAAACATTTTCCACTGCATGATTGAGTGGACGAGACTCTTCCTCTAGATTTATGACTGTAGTGTACACTCATATATAATATAAAACATACATTAGTATTCTAACATATAATAAGATACATTTATTTAACCCTATGTTGAAAGATTCAATTATATCAACAAATTAGTTGTTGCAATTGCGTAATAAATCATTTGTTAATTGGTCTATGTGGGTTTATTAGAGAGTGATAATTTGTATCTGAACTCGGATAATAATGAAATAGGTCAAAATAAATTGTATTTCCCCTTGTCTCAAGACTTGTATCGCATTCTGTAGTGTACGTACATATGTCAGTGTTATTACTTACAGCATACATTTTCCATACTTGGACCTATTTTAAAACTCAGTTCTTTTAAAAAATGGACGGTTTAAAAATGTTAAAGTAACTTTCGCAACTCGGAATTAAGAATTAAAAACCCTGTAAAAACTAGATAGTTCATAACAATGCAACGTGTTTGTTATATAGCAAGAAATTGCGAAACATAATACGTTTACCGTATTACTACAGTAAATCTTATGCAAGTTCAGTTTGAGTGGTGATCATGTGAAACTTGTATTAATTGCAAAAAATAATTTAAAGTGGCCGTCAATTATTTTGTAAGTCACTAGTATTAACATTCAAGTCACTTGTTGTTTTAAAATATTTTAATAATTAAAATCGCTCAACATTTCCCAAAAGATAACGATATGTTTCAATATATTAATAAAACACTATACACAGGTGTTGTAACATTTTCAGAATAGGATATTTATTCTAGGCGTTATTTCGAATATGATAAATGAAATCAGTGTTGCTAATGGTATTTATGTGAATACACAAGAACTTAATTATTTTAAACAATTACAATAAAGAGCGGTAACCCAGGTATATATAAGTCAACAAAAGTCAATAAGTAGTCTGGTGATGGAGTGCATCGAAATGTCTTTAACTTGTGTTAATTAACTAACTGGTTGTTTTATGGGTTTAATGAGAGTAAATATACATAATTAATTGTCATATAATACATTGTAGATGTTGTTTTTAAAACATAAACTATTTAAAAATTTTATAGGACTTCAAACTGCATTTAGAAACAGAAAAGTAAACAAAAGGTTCTTACAACGATATTGTTAATATGTTTGTAGATAGTAAATTGAGGATTTTCGTGACAGGCGATCATTTTGATGTAATGTAACAAAAAAATAAAATAAAAACAGAATATTAAAGATCCAGATCCGCAACAATTATGCACGAGTATTTAGCAACAACTATAAGAAGAGCGTCTTTTCGATTTATGGGTATTACAGGTTTTTTTAGTGTTGTTATTTTTAGAAAATATAAACTTTTTCAGTTTACTTTCTGCATGTCGAACAGTAAGGAAAATAATCTAGTAACGATGGTAATTTCTTTATAATTTAGGTTCTCAAGGTTTCTTCTAAGTGTGAGAATTCCATATTATGATTTCCATCTAAACTTCCACCCAGTAAAGAACAAATCATCAAAATCTGCTTAGAATTAAAATGATCATGTGCAAAGGAATTTTATTATCAATAGGCAGGTATATCCCCATAATCCACCCGTTTTGTAAGACCTTCTTAATTTTCGTTTTATGCTTTTATAGCTATTCTAAAACCACTCTTTGCACGTCAAGAGAAAAAAGAAAATAGTAGTAAACGATGCTACCTGTAGCATTAATGTTCACTAATTCCACATCTTGAAAAACTGCGATCATAGAGTCTTCTTTAATTTGACCCAAGTGTAAGACATATGTGGTATCACCATGAAAGTATAATCTTTGATTCAAAATAAGAACCACCAAAATAGGTTACGAACTGTTGCTATAATATTGTTATTGTTATGCATGTAATGGATTCCTGGAAGAAGTCGTTACCATAACATATTTTCCAAGAAAGGCCACCCTATAGCCATCACAGCTGCATCCCTCGACTGATAAGGAAAGGTAAACGAAGTGACCTGTCATGCAGGTTTTTGGGACTTCACCTATTTTTTTCAAGAAGTGCTTAATCTTTTTTCATAACAGACAAAGTGCATGAGTTTTTCACTCACAAATCTTCCCTTTATTTATTCTTCACTTTATTTACCAACTCCTTAGTTATATACTTATTATTTATTTTAAAGTAATAAAATTTGTTATAAACTGTTATAGACTAATATAATTTCAATAAATATTAAATCTCAAAAAGTACTTGCTCCGTCGGAACTCGAAAACGGATTTCTCACTTGCCGGGTGAGCATGCTCAAGTTCCGGCGGAGAAGTACTTTTTGTGATTTAATCTTTATTGAAATTAAATTACGATATTACCGTTTATACAATTTGAACGAATTTTAACAGATAGATACTTGGTCCTCTGATCATGTCAGTTTGGTTATTTAAACACATAGTGACAGAAACAGTCAAATATAAAATAACTTAATAATAAAAGTAAGGGTTCTGGGGTATATCGGAACTATACTCGCCCGGCAAATCAGAGATTCCGGGTTGGAGTCCCGGCAGCGAAGCAAGTACTTTTTTATTTTGTCTCAATTGAAATTTTATAGTAATTATTTAGTCATTATAAGGAATTCCATGTTGGAATTATTAATAACTGAATATAAAATTGGTTTACTGTTAGAAAAAAATAATTATGCTCATTCAAGTGAATTTATAGTAACAGTTATTGACGTTTCTCAAAAAAATTATTATATTTGTACGTATGTAGTTTTTTTCAGAATGTATGTGTTGTTTTCCACCAATGCAGCAATATTTTTGAAATTGAACTTTCCAAGTTAATTTAAGGAAGAATAATATAGCCTATGGAGTGAGTGACGATGTTCTTTGTTGTCTTGTTTAAGTTTGAAGATTGACCGATACCTTATCTAATACCTGTCATTAACTTATCTAATCTCAGATATCATTAGTCGGGATGGACAGGTAGTTACCTAAAGGCTGTCGGACTTTGGCGCTTCAGGTGTCTTGACGTCAGTGTCAATACCTTGGATGATGTAAACCTTGTGTTGTGTTGTAGTAGTCACTCTTGTATCATGAAGTGATATGTTTAACTTTGGAAACGTCTAAATAAACAAAATAGGAAAACTTAAATTAAGTTAAATATTCCAGGGCTCCCTCCCTTGGTTGCTGCACCAAAATAGGGAAACTTGGAATTTATATAAAATGGCCACCCTCCTTTGGTTGCCGAGCTAAAATAGAAAAACTTGGGATTTATATAAAATACCAATTCATCCTCCTTTGGTTGCTGAGCTAAAATAGAAAAACTTGGAATTTACATAAAACTCCAAGGCTCCCTTTCTTGGTTTCCGTTGGGAATTTACTTAATGTGAACTAGCCAGCCTTAATTTACCCATGTACCCTGTCCAATTACTTGGACTTGAACTAAATACTTGAGATTTTGTATAAAAGTTCATTTCCATTTATGCAACACCGTTCTATGATGGTTTATCCCCTCCATGGGATTCAGCTTCAGCTAAACTTAGGGTTAAACAAGATTTATCTTGTCTCAAAATTTCTCTCAATCTATATCCACACGATATCTAGAGAATGAATTGAGTTGACGGTTTCAAATACTGCATGAATCTTCGAGAAATGAACAACATTGAGTCGATTGTACACGTCCTTTCTTGGACGTTGATAATTCAAGGATTCTGTAAGTGCATTATCAAGATTATACCCTGACTTTATGTTCATAAGATCCTATGAACGCAGACCATTTAAACAAAGAATTGAGCTACATAGTTGCAATTTTGCATAAGCTTTCAGTAAAGCCTTTTACGCGACATCTGGTAAACTTGAATCTAAAATGGATTAAGAGATTGGAATATCTTTCAGTGTCTATCAATTATCTTAGGATTGTTTAGAAGGCCATTAAAAATAATGTGCTCATGGTGTCCCTGTGTAAAAAGCATATATTGTGTGCGTAGCCTGGGGTAACTGTTATTGAATAGATAATAGAGAGGAAAGACAGTATTAAAAAACGGTGACAACATGTGAGAGATTTCAACAAAATTTGAATTTATGATATGGTAAGACATTCTCAGAAATGTTGTACCTATTGAATTTAATTTTACATGAAACTGAGACAAGAATGTGTTCTATGAAGGTGCGTGTCCAACCAATTTAGCTAAGATTCACTGAAAGCTGACACAATTTATATTTAGTTTTCAGGTGATATGTAAAAATTTCTTTTCTGTATGATTTTCTGTGTATTTTTCTGTCCGCAGGACATCTCGTAAATGAAATGAGCTACAGGCTTGAAATTTTGCATGAACCTTTCGGGAAACCTTTTACGAGAATTGTGGTGTGGCATACTCCTACCTTTCCTGTATTGTTAATTAGCAATAGAGAACATACTCTAACTTGGTATCTATAGAGTGTTCTGCTGTGTTATAAAGAACTGAATCACCGTTAATGAGCCGTTTCCAGTTGTCCCCAGCACCTAGGTGGAGGCGTGCATCGTGGACACTCGCATCTAATTAGCAAACACTACACAATCACCGCGCTCTGGACACTCGCTTACATTCTGCCAGCAATCGATAGTGCTAAGTGAAATTCCCGCTACATTAGGCTTATCTGAGCGATTCGCGTGAGCTTGCCGCAAGGCCTCGCTAGCTGGCTGCTCGCTACGTCTCAATCTGCCTTCGCGTCATCGTTATCTGTCTGTCTGCAGCGAGCTTGCAGGACCACTTCTGGCTTCACTGGATCTATCCAGGTTCAGAACAGACAGCCATAGTCTTGTACACGTACACTATGTAACACATGGGAAGTTACTCTCAAATTGACGCTCATTAATAAACAGCTACATCCTTAACAAGGACATTCCAGCTCACATTCTCTATGATGTGAGCTTCTTTGCTCCTTTAAATAACTAACCCACCATTTATTTTTTTGTTTTGTTTTTGAAGTAAAACTGTAAAAATAACTGAAACATTTATAAGAACAAGCGTGGTATATAAATTGATACAATAATGCATAGTACGCTATTTCTTAACGCCAATTTTGGACTGTTGTGATGAACAACTGTCATCATCGTGGTAAAATATCGTTATTTTATAAAGATATTTTGAAATATCCTTATACATTATTTAATGTTCAACATTCTTGTGTTACAGGTATGTTAGCTGCTGTTACAACAAGACACATCTCCAACTGTGCTAAGACTTGTCATGGTGACGCCAACTCGTGAGTAATCAGGTTATAAATCTTCAGAGAAACGGCAAAATGTAGCTATTAATAAGCACACATTTCAAATTACGTTTTGATTTTATTATGATTTTCAACAACAAATGTCTTTGCCAGGCGTTTCCACTTTAAATGTGTACGTAATGTGTGTATTACAAATAATACTAAAATATCATGTGTGAAAACAACGATTTGAAAT
This sequence comes from Homalodisca vitripennis, assembly GCF_021130785.1. Taxonomy (NCBI): domain Eukaryota; kingdom Metazoa; phylum Arthropoda; class Insecta; order Hemiptera; family Cicadellidae; genus Homalodisca; species Homalodisca vitripennis. The sequence continues at coordinate 119,921,604 of NC_060212.1, forward strand.
AATTTTGGAGACTTTAAATTCGTGTATACTTAGTTTTAGGAAAGGAGTTTTAAATAGTGCCAACTTCATTTTTTATATTTATGTAAGATTATTCCGAAGCATTCAAGTGCATTTTCATTAAAACAATATTTTATCCTTATCGTTTAATATAATGCTTGGCTACAACAGATTTTTCTCGAGCGTTCAAAATGTTAAAATTATTTTGTATTATATTCTCGATTAAACGGGAATGTTGAGTATAGCTCCAGATGACCTTTGTTCTCGACCAGATTCCAGGAGTATGTGACAGCGGCATATTACAGAGACTGCACTAAGAGGAAGCTGAACTGGAGCTAAATTTAGCATTCTCCGATATAACTAGTTTTAAGTTCCTGACTTTTCATATTAAATATTTAGTATTTCGCCTTTCCCAATGCCTGGAATAATTATTACTATAAATAGCAGCTATTTTTTAATGTTTTAAAGAAGTCTCTATAACTGATCTTAAATATCGTTGCATGTTGTAAAGATGATCCTGTTTGTTGTTTGAAGGAAATATTGTTGTAGATTTCCTTTGTATAGGTTTCTTATAGTGTTGTCAGTTATTTTTGTGGCGTTACAATTAATTATAGAAATGTATTGCTTGTAGTTTAATTGTGTAAATGTTTGGTTCGGAGTTGTATATTTATAACACTGCTAACTATTAAATTAAAAGTATTTTTTGCAGTGTCGTATAGTCAGATTAATTTATCTTAAATCTAATTGTATGAATTGGTTTATTGTAGGTATCAATTTCAAATCTTTTTGGTTTATAATATTCTTAAGGCGTCTTATGAAATGGTGTTATTGTTAATTGTAATGATGCATAGTTTTTTATTAGGGGAAATGACACTTTTCCATTAGTTTTGATTATTGTTGGGTGTCTGTACTGGAGTACGATAGCGCTTACGGGATCTGAGTTTGAATTCACTTTCTCTTGTTCAAATCACGTTAGATGATTTTGTACGAAAATACCGATTATAAGTGACCCTGGCCAGAAGTGCGTGGTGGAAAACAAACATTCCTCAAGTTGGTACCTCAATTTAGCTCAGATCACGTGAGCGTTCGTAAATTAAAAATTTAAAAATATTATATTACTGGGACCAACGGAAACTTACGGAAACTTTAATACTGGAATAAATAGAAGCAAGCGACAAGATTGAAGCGAAAGCTGTATCGTAACCAGGCTACTACTGGTAGCTACGAGGGTTATCGGCGTTATCTGATCTAAACTGGCTCAGCATTATCTGCTTACGATGGGTTCGATCTTGACTTGATCGTATTACAACACAGGCAGGCCCCAAACAAAGATCGAAAAATTATAGTACACTGCCGTTTTACCCGGTAGAACACCATGCATTTTTATACTTAACCAGTAACATTAGTATGAATCTTACATGAGTTAGATTTTTGTACTTATCTATTTTGTAAAATCTTACAACTAATTTTTGTACACTTAAAAATAAATTTAATAATAAGGCAAAATTAATTTGGATTTCTGATAAAGTCACTTATTTTGAATTTCTAAAATGATTTTCAACGCAACATCGACACATTTTATCAATTTTCTCGAAAACCATGTTGTATTAGAAAGGACTTTGAATTTAAAATAACTCGTAAAATAACTGCAAAAAATCTGAGGGGTCTTTTTCGTTTAAGGACCAGCACAAAAGACCCTAGCTTGCCTATTCAAAACTCAGACCGCGCGATGCTTGCCCGCTGCGCAGCGCTTTGCGCTGCTTGCTCTTTTAGAAAAAAAAGTAACTCGAGCTTGCAAAGTCCAAGCCCAAATCAACTCATCACGCTTTATTGAACAAGAAAAACTAAGTAGGTTTCATTACAGGCAAAAGATAAGCTGCGCGCGTTTATCACTGATAAGATAAGACGAGTTTATACTAGAAGTAGTACCTGGACTACTGCTCTACGAAAAACACAAACAAAAAAACGATTAAATGCACTGTCAGTCAGGTATAGTATGTTTGTAAGGTGCTGGCCCTTAAACGAAAAAGACCCAATCTGAGTATTTCTCATTGATGTGCCATCATATTTTGTGTTGTTAAAATTGAATTGTTGAATTGTGTTAAATTAGAATTTACTCTCATTTATGCATGGTTTTATAAAATTGTAATATTTATTAGGTTTTAAAAAGTTTTAAAGCCAATATCTGAATCAAAATTACGCCAATCATTCCTACGATACACCAAAATAGACGAGATATGTTTCTTCTTCTGCAACGACGTCTCTAACTGAAAGAATAAAATTGTGTCTTTTATAATTGTTTTTATACAAAAGGTTTTTTATATTTCCTCGAAAGCAGAAGACCAAAAATAAAACACCAAGTTAAACCCCGTCAGATACTTAACAAAAATAGACAGTGGTGCCACCTAACGTTGGTCGTGAAGAACTATGTGTTACACTGTGGCGACGTTGCTGTTTCTTGCAGAACTAATAGCTGCAGATAACGCGGCTTATCACCTATTGACAATGTCTGCATAACAGCTATCTCGATGCACCTGTAGTTCCACAGCTTTAGTAGTTTGCGCGGCAACGTCACAGAATCTATAAGATGGTCTGGGTCTAGATACTTTACAATTTCTCCATTAATTAGTAGGACTTCCATAGCGGGCAGATCTTGACGGCCATCACTTGTGTAGTTTCGGTTTAGCAAACAAAATGTAAGTTTTAGTTTGTTTATCATCCCACAAAATGGATTTCATGAAATAACATTTATTTCTTCTGCACTTTCTACACATATCTAGTTAATACAGTAAATAACATATTTTGTAATTACTAACGGATGACGCATTTGCTTGCTGCCAAAGTGAACGTGGTCCAGAGTAATGACGTACATTTTCACGTACCTTATCGACCAATTTGCGCAAGTCCAAAGTGATCAGGATGTAATTAATTGTGAGTGAAACGATAACCGGATCTCGTCAAATTGCCGTCGTTAAATGTTACAAGGATAGAACACTACTTTTCGATCATTAGAATCTGCCCTATTTTCCAGCTGTTAATAAATTAATACACTGGAAAGCAACCACAAACCAATATACGGCGATGGATTTGCAAAGTTAAATATTTAATAAAAGCACTAGTTTGCATGTCAAAATATAATTTCAAGTGTGTACCTATGTGAAGAATCACAAACCGTAAGACTACAAAATACAAGCGCACTACGCAAAACATGCTATATACATCATTCAGAGACTGCGTAGTGTTGTATTCTTCAAACATTAAACCATGAACAATTATGGAATTGTGTTATTTTTTCAAATTAGCCTAACAAACGTAAATAATAAATTTTTAACAAATAATTGTGTCTATTAATATGCGATTTGAGTACATAGTAGAGTAAAACAAATACCTCTGTAGATCGGAATCCGGATTTAAACTTAGGATTCCTAGCCAGTGGGATATTTATGGATAATAATTATTAAACATTTGTATTGTAGCAATTCAATCTCTTTTTATCATTAAATCAGTATTAACATCATTAAATATGTCTTGTAAACGATTCAGACAAGTTCATCTATCATAAAACTGTTAAAATGTATTTCATGTCGACGTCGTTCAAAAGTTTTTGATATATTTGAGCATTAATTTATTCGAATAATCTAAAAAAAATCGTAATTGTGGAAGGTTTCATACAGACATTACTGACTTGCTGAAAGCAATATATTAAATAACCGACTTCAAATCACCTAAATTTCACTGGAGTATTACGACGATTTCAACACTGGAACAGAGAGCAAACAAATACAACTAAACATATCTAATAAAAAAAATAATTTCGGTGCCTGACTAAAATAATTAAAATAAAATAGAACTTACAAATTGTGCTCTTATTCCAGTAAAATTGTTTTACTCATATAGAGTGCATGATTTCAAGATAATAATAAAAACTTGGAAAACATAGTGCGTATTGATGTTTATAAAATATGAATAACAGCATTGACATTCATAACGATCGACACTGAGAGACAGACAGAGGCAGATTAGAACAAACCTGTATAGAAGCAATACAGACAATACTAGATGTAGAAATAATGCATAGAAACCGATAACTAGGGATATGCATTGAGACATTTAGGGCCAGGTTAGAACGCAACTGTGTAGAAGCAATACAGTGACCACTAGATGTAGGAGGGATGAATGAAAGTAAATAACGAGCGAGATTGGGAGACAGATAAGGCCAGGCTAAAACACAACTGTGTAGAAGCAATACAGTGACCACTAGATGTAGGAGGGATGAATGGAAGTAGATAACGAGCGAGACTGGGAGACAGATAAGGCCAGGCTAGAACACAACTGTGTAGAAGCAATACAGTGAACACTAGCTGTAGGAGGGATGAATGGAAGTAGATAACGAGCGAGACTGGGAGACAGATAAGGCCAGGCTAGAACACAACTGTGTAGAAGCAATACAGTGAACACTAGCTGTAGGAGGGATGAATGGAAGTAGATAACGAGCGAGACTGGGAGACAGATAAGGCCAGGCTAGAACACAACTGTGTAGAAGCAATACAGTGAACACTAGCTGTAGGAGGGATGAATGGAAGTAGATAACGAGCGAGACTGGGAGACAGATAAGGCCAGGCTAGAACACAACTGTGTAGAAGCAATATATGAACACTAGATGTAGGAGGGATGAATGGAAGTAGATAACGAGCGAGACTGGGAGATAGATAAGGCCAGGCTAGAACACCACTGTGTAGAAGCAATACAGTGAACACTAGATGTAGGAGGGATGAATGGAAGTAGATAACGAGCGAGGCTGGGAGACAGATAAGGCCAAGATAGAACACAACCGTGTAGAAGCAATACAGTGAACACTAGATGTAGGAGGGATGAATGGAAGTAGATTATGAGCGAGACTGGGAGATAGATAAGGCCAGGCTAGAACACAACTGTGTAGAAGCAATACAGTGAACACTAGATGTATGAGGGATGAATGGAAGTAGATAACGAGCGAGACTGGGAGACAGATAAGGCCAAGCTAGAACACAACTGTGTAGAAGCAATACAGTGAACACTAGATGTATGAGGGATGAATGGAAGTAGATAACGAGCGAGACTGGGAGACAGATAAGGCCAAGCTAGAACACAACTGTGTAGAAGCAATACAGTGAACACTAGATGTAGGAGGGATGAATGGAAGTAGATATCGAGCGAGACTGGAGATAGATAAGGCCAAGATAGAACACAACCGTGTAGAAGCAATACAGTGAACACTAGATGTAGGAGGGATGAATGGAAGTAGATTATGAGCGAGACTGGGAGATAGATAAGGCCAGGCTAGAACACAACTGTGTAGAAGCAATACAGTGAACACTAGATGTATGAGGGATGAATGGAAGTAGATAACGAGCGAGACTGGAGACAGATAAGGCCAAGCTAGAACACAACTGTGTAGAAGCAATACAGTGAACACTAGATGTATGAGGGATGAATGGAAGTAGATAACGAGCGAGACTGGGAGACAGATAAGGCCAAGCTAGAACACAACTGTGTAGAAGCAATACAGTGAACACTAGATGTAGGAGGGATGAATGGAAGTAGATATCGAGCGAGACTGGGAGATAGATAAGGCCAGGTTAGAACACAACTGTATAGAAGCAATACAGTGAACACCAGCTGTAGGAGGGATGAATGGAAGTAGATAACGAGCGAGACTGGGAGACAGATAAGGCCAAGCTAGAACACAACTGTGTAGAAGCAATACAGTGAACACTGAATGGAAGTAGATAACGAGCGAGACTGGGAGATAGATAAGGCCAGGTTAGAACACAACTGTGTAGAAGCAATACAGTGAACACTAGATGTAGGAGGGATGAATGGAAGTAGATAACGAGCGAGACTGGGAGACAGATAGAGACAGGAGAACACAAAAGTGAAGCAGATGATAAGCGGCCTTATCAGCATGCCGTCTCAACTAGCGAGCAGCGTGATGTCTGCAGTAAAACATACAGTTGTGTGCCACAGCCGCGCCGTGATAACGCCGTTCCAAGCCACCTTGATCACTTTTACATTGTTCTCTGATTTGTAACGCCATTGCATTTAGATTTTAACTGAGCATTGGAATATTTTAAATCTTTATGTCTTTTGTTAAAATGTTCACCATTTGTTTTCCAAACTTAATTTACTACTTGTGGGGCTTCCACTGTTTTATCTATTTTATTGGTTTTGATGATCCAGTCAGTATTTTAAAAACTGTGCACCATCCAAATAAGAATAAGAAAAGAAACACGATATAAAATTAATTACATTAAATAATTCATAAGGAATAACTAGTGCTTAATACACTTTAAAAGATTACACCACCAAAAAGTGTTAAACCCTATATTTAGACATTATTAAAACCTACCTTATGTTGTCAACGGTCGTCATTCATAAGATTGGGTGTGATATTTATTGCCCCCAAAAATGGCACCTTAATATTTGTAAGAATACAGTTTGTAAAACCCTATATGAAATTGCTTCAGTTTTAAGTATTAAATAATTGGTACTTAATTTGAGTTATGGTTAATTATAATTTTTTTAAATATCGGGAATGGCGGAAATAGTTATTACGTTATGCATTTGTCATTTATGTATTTGTGCATGAAAAAATGCATGATACTCCTCTGATTGCAGCATTAGTTATTTATTTAAATGTTAATTTATTCTTTAGTAATACGTGTACGGGACTTCAATTATCTGCTTTTCAAATAATACTGAAAAAGCTAAATACCATATCTAAATTTTGCAGTTTGACTCTGAGGATCACCAGGCTTATTTATCGTTTTGTGGAGCAAATTCTACTTGTACTAAGTACCCCACACGTACAAACGAAGGTTTATTGATTTTTTTGTATCACTGAACGATGATAAATGTCCAGAAAGTCATGTTTACTTGGTACTATGTACTAAGTAATTTGTCTAATGTCATTATCTAAACTCTCCCTCCTCCACTCACAGCCCTAGGACTAGATCGCTTCCTTCACAAACAGAAAAATTTATTCAAGGAAGTATATGAAATGGACCTCAGAAATTAAAAACAATTTACCACCCTAAATTCAAGTCTTCCAGGAAAAAACACATTGTACTGGAAGAAACCGTATACAAGTACTAGTTCTCCCTTCTGAAAAGCTCTCTCTTCTTCATTAGTGGCTTTAGAATATACAAGAAAAACAAAGCTTATTATTACTATGGAAATTCCCAGCAAGACTACAGGTCAGAGTGCTGAGAAGAGTTCTTTCTTATATTTACATATCGTTACATAAAAGCTATATTAATGACAGAATAAAAATAAAGTGTCTTTAAAAGTATAACCTAAAATACTAACAACTTTGAAAAGAAAGGATTACAACTAATACAAATAACTTGTCTAACAAACAAAAGCAGGTCGACGTATGAAAATTAATTACTACATTAATGACATTGAAATTGACAGGTGCCAAGTTTTATGCAAAGATTAAATTAATAACAAATGGTCATACAACAATTAATTAACAGAGCTTTGGTCCGGTAATTTAGGTATAAGGTGACAACAACAGCGCCTCTGCAGCCCGCCATCCAACACGGAGCAACCATGCTGTCACCTTCCGTTTATATACAATGACGCTGTCACTCTCTGCTTCCCTAATTTCGTTAGGTAAATTTCGATACAGTATTTGGGCCAGATAAAATGAATTACTAATTTCAGAACTATGAATTAATCTAGGAATGGAATAACCGTAATTATCTTTAAACCTTGTTGCATAACGATGATGAGTTTCAGTAAAAATCGTTTCTTTATTACTTCTTATGAATAATAACAATGTTTTGATAAAAAGCGGTCTTATATTAAGCACAGGAAATTCCGCAAAAAGTAATAAAGTAGGAAATCTATAGCTCTTTTTTAAAATAGTTTTTACTATTGCTCTCTGTGTGATCGCCAGTGGTTGCAAGACAGCAGCGGAAGCACCACCCCATGCCAGTATACCGTATTGTAACACCGACTGCACGTAGGCAAAGTACACAGTCCTGCACTGATCCACCGTCAAAACATGACCAAGCTGTGAAAATGCGTATATAAGTTTCCTTAAGGCTTTATTCAAATACTGTGCGTGTGGGCCCCAGGAGAGTTTATAATCAATGATAACACCCAAATATTTGTACTGGTCCACACGCGCAATTGCTTCACACCCACACACATTCGACAGCGGATCACCGCAGGAATGCATCCTCAAAATCCGAAGGTCAGGATCGGCTTGATTTCTAGTAACGATGGGCAAATATTTAGTTTTACTAACATTAACTGTAAGAGAGTTATGGTCAAACCACATTTTAATTTTTGATAAATCCTCCGAAGCCTGTTTCAAAACTTCGTCCCACGTGCAGCCAGCAGAGACAACAGCCGTGTCATCAGCAAACAAAAATAATTTTCCTTTGAAATTTAATTTAGAGACATTATTGGTATAAATTAAGAAAAGTAGAGGCCCCAAAGTGCTTCCTTGGACAACTCCAAAATCAACACCAGCATTGTCACTCTTGATTCCATTTATAGAAACTACCTGAAGCCGATTCTGGAAGTAACTCCTGAACCACTCTAATTCTTTACTCCTTACACCAACTGCATCTAACTTTGCAATAAGCTTTGTCCTGTCAACAGAATCAAAGGCCTTTGCCAAATCTAAAAATGTAATCAGCACTCGCTTTTTCAACGCAATCTGACTTGAAATAAACTTTGTAATGTCAAACAGAGCATGTGATGTATTTATGTTATCTCTAAATCCATACTGAACATCAGCAATTATATTATGTTGTGAGAGATAATTTGACAGTTGCTGTCTTTCTGATTAAACAAATAGTGTTCGTGCTGAGAACATAATGGAGTTTTAGTTTGGTTTCGCGTGATTTCGATGGATTCCGCTAATGTATAACACACTTTGTAATTTTTATATCGTTTTGATGGATGTAGATGTGCCGCAAGCCTGTGATGGATGTAAGAGTGCGTGGTAAGCCTCCATAGGGAGACTCTGAGGTATTTTAAGTGGCAGGCGAAAGGTTGCACATTTATCGCTTAGGCCATGCTGTAAAGCAGTGCTATTAATGATTTCAATTACTTCCTTGTCATGGTAGCTTTGAAGACCATGACTCGCGATGTTTCTTTGAAACTGGTAGTCAGCAAGTAAATTCTTTGAATTTTGCCAACGTTTATCGAGGCAACTTGGAGTAATTGGTAACGTGTTTGGTGGCTTAAGTAACGCGACGTCAGCTCATGGGCTTACTTTCAGTCCGGCCAAGCGCAGTGTGTTGCTTTTGGTAAAGTTAAGAAGACCATGGTAATTACAGATTCCTAATTCATTCATCTTGAGAAATAGTGCTTTCTTGCCAGAAGTAGGCTTTAAGAAAGGAAGCTGCACTAGACAAAGGTTGAATCGCGACCGAAGAAGTAGTAAGATATCTACTGTCCTGAATGCTTAAAAAAGGCTCTTGAAATGTATCCGATCATTTCTCGATTTTATCACATTCTCGTCTTTGGCAAAGCCACTTTTGGAAAGTTGAATTTGTTCTATCGATTGTACTTGCTTCGATTGCTATCAAGGCGATGTTTGTGAATTGCTTTACATGTGATTTCAATTTTATCCCTTTCCCTTCTTTGACCTTAATAATCCCTGGTTTAAAGCTTGCCATGCTCCAAAGCTCTCCTGATCCATTATCCTCAGTTGTTTTTGCAATGTTCCGTTCTAAGTAAGTCGAGTAGCGAATCAGTGGTACCAATAATTGAAATTAGCAGTGATTTGGTAGTAATAGTGGTTCTCGTGTTGAAACATGACCAGTTGAACGAAGTAAGTTTAGGTTGATTTCTGTCTCAGAAGAATGTCACACCAATATCATAAACATAATAGATGAGATAATTATTATCGTATTCTCGTCATACACGACTACTTGGCGTGGAATTAATTGTCACAGACTAAAGTTTACGGTAATTTTGGGCCACATATGTCGGCTGCTTTGGTGGATCATGACAGGGATCTTCCGAGGTCACCCTATGAATATCGGTAGAATAAACGTACCTCCAAAGGTCCTAAAGCTTTGTCACATCAGGTAGTTCTTCACCTCCCTCATCCCAAGTGCGGAAGTCAACTAATTAATTAAAAAAGAGACAAGTTTTTTTGCTATCACGTCCATTGCATAATTCCTTTAATATGTTTATCCTTACTTAACTTTTTATTCAGTCTTTGATACTGGCAACGTATATAATGATTTGTAATTGATGTAGTACATTACTTTTTCGTAACTATCAGATTTTATAGCTTTGAAGTATAAGATGTCTTATTTGATTCAGTTCTTTATGCTTGATAAAGAATAACATAAACAGTATACAAATATTTCCCCACAATTTAACGGTTGTACAAATAAACATTTTTAACCTGCCTCCAGGAATAATTAATGCCAAAAATAATTACTGACACAACTTTTTGATAAAACAAGAAACCAAAATTTACATTTCCGATATTACTCCCATATGTAACGATTACTTTATGGTAAGGATGAGAGTCAGCAAAGAAAGTGTGGGTAGTACTACGATAGTATGCCTGATAATATGCTATCTTATCGTACAGTAAGGATATAAATCTGTACTGTACTTTATATATGTCCTGTACTAACACTAGGATTTATTGGCCTGATCATATCATGTGGGAAAGATAAAAGTCGGCACTGTAATGTAGGTAAGAACGACCCGTTACCTTAACAAATAAATATTTTAGAATTGTATATATCTTCAGTACTACTTACATCTATTTAATGTATATCCCAGTCAGATATTCTTGATTATTACGTTAACTAACAATAAATAAGACCTCCTAAAAATAAATATAGTATTGTAAAATGCAATTTTTATTGTTTTTTGTTACTAAATGTTAATACCTCTTAAATGTTTTATGAAGGAAATCAATATTACAATACAGGCTGATTATTGTTAATTAGTTTAAATTATATTTATCTTCTTTCCATTTATTACCCTGACATCTAAAACAGGTTAACTAACACTAAGTAACTAGTAATAATAATAGTATATTTATTAGTACAACTGAATATTTTTACACGTTTACTGTACAAGTCATCTGGTACAAAAATATAGTGAAATACATAAAGTAGTATAATACAATATTATTAAGTAACAATCTACTCGAGCTTAAGTAACAATAGTATACAACACAATTTGAATTTAGTTTTTTTTTTTAATATTAGTACTGTAGTCTTGAATATGTTTTTTTTGTTGTATCAGTATAAACAGATTAGTTGCACAAAACCCTATGTGGAAGTATTTAGCTGGACATATACAGCGTTATGGGGCCGAACAATACATGTATTACCACTCCATATTAAATCTAATATTTCAAATATACATAGGTAAAATGGTGTATACGGTCAGATTCCGTTATATGCCCCCAACGCTTAAACTTTTTCAATTAACTTAGAACGTTATAAAACGATGTAGTTGAGTAACAGAACTAACATTCCATCAATCAACAAGCATTTCCAGGTATTGCAATCTGTATTGTTGTCGATGTTATCTTATCATTCTCGAGAATCCCGATTACGGCAGGCCGCGCGGCATCACACGATTATTTAAGTTTTTTGCACGGTACATAATTACCTTTCCATTACAATTCAATTTATATTTCTGATCAGCCCCTCTAGATTTGATATTTTACTGATAAGTACTATCTCGAAGGATGTTTTTCTTTCGTTGACATCAGCGCGGGCTTCGGCAGCACCTTCGGCCGGAGGCACTCGCATTTTGGGTGGCGGAGTGTGATCAAGAATAAAAACAAGTTTTGTGTGTGCTTTTTTCAATAAAGAGTTTAGTTTTTGTTTGGTAATGTTTGTTTTTGTTGAATTTTTGTGTTTGGAGAAATAAATGTAGGGGTGTGGTCGATATAATACGTAAGTACCCTTTTTTCATAGCTAGTAACCATTTGTAATTCATTATAATCATCCGTAAATGAAAAATTAGCGTTGGGGGCATAATGTTAGTTCTGTTACTCAACTACATCGTTTTATAACGTTCTAAGTTCATTGAAAAAAGTTCAAGCGTTGGGGGCATATAACGGAATCTGACCGTGTATACTTGTAATGCAATAGTGAACAATTTAAAAATGTGTTTCGTAACATTAGTTTGGGATAAGTGACAAAGAGAAATAATAAAAAATAGAAAAAACTATAACGGATTGGTGCACTACTGGAACACGCATACTTTAGATGAACTATTGACGCTGCAGCGACTCACGATGCAGGCTACCACAGGAGACACGGCGCTATCTAGTGGCAGCCTCCCGCGTTATCATTAGACACAACACTTGTCTCTTATTCCAGCCGCCAATCAAGTGGAAGGACTGCCGCTGCTGCAGCAGAATTGACTGACGCTGATAACGGCTGTTATCAGTGCCTTGACTTTCTGCATGTCACTGCCGACTGGCAGCCCGTTTATCTACAGACGTTCTGTTCCGCCCGTCACCACTTCACGTACCTTCTCTTATCTTGCCACCCCCCGCCCCTCTGTTACATATTTAGCTGGAGAGGGGCAGTAAAGATATCGATCGAGATACTGAAGTTATAAATTTCACTGAACGGAACACGAAATAAAGATGTACATGTGTTAACATTTGTGAAAATGTTAAAACTAAGTAATTAATGATAATTAATTGCATGATTAACACAGTAGTAAAACAATATAAATAAAACATTATTTACACTTTATGCCACACTTCAAGTTCACCACTGCGGCGGCCTAGAATCTTATCACAGATAATCTGATAATGGCATAGCAAGGACACGCCAGCCAAACATTACTATTAATGAGAGGGGGGATATGTAGATGGCGTGTTAGCTATACTATACTGTATTCTATACTCCTGCTGACTGTTTTTGCTGACCGAGGTGGTGTTACAGTACCCATATTTCGGTAAGGTGAGGCAAGATCATATCACAGATATTGTGATAAGGGCGTAGCAAGGACACGTCAGCCCACAATAACATTACTATTAATGAGATGCGGGAGATGTAGATGGAGAGTGAGCTATACTCTACTGTATTATATATTCCTACTGACTGCTTCTGCTGTCTAGGTTCTTACAGTAGCCATACTTTTGGTGACGTGAGCGAAGATCATATCACAGATATTCTGATAAGGGCGTAGCAAGGATACGTCAGCCCACAATAACATTACTATTAATGAGATGCTGTATAATATGTAGATGGAGAGTGAGCTATACTCTACTGTATTATATATTCCTGCTGACTGCTTCTGCTGTCTTAGAGGTTCTTACAGTAGCCATACTTTGGTGACATGAGCGAAGATCATATCACAGATATTCTGATAAGGGCGTAGCAAGGATACGTCAGCCCACAATAACATTACTATTAATGAGATGCGAGATATTTAGATGGAGAGTGAGCTATACTCTACTGTATTCTATACTCCTGCTAACTGCTTTTGCTGCCTGAGGTGGTGTTACAGTAACAATACTTTGGTGAGGTATGGCAAGATCATATCACAGATATTCTGATAAGGGCGTAGCAAGGACACGTCAGCCCACAATAACATTACTATTAATGACATGTGAGATATTTAGATGGCGTGTTAGCTATACTCTGCTGTATTCTATACTCATGCTTACTGCTTTTGCTGTCCTAGTTGTTCTGACAGCAGCTATACTTTGGTGAGGTGAGGCAAGATCATATCACAGATAATCTGATAAGGGCGTTGCAAGGACACGTCAGCCCACAATAACATTACTATTAATGAGATGCGGGATATGTAGATGGAGATTGAGCTACACTCTACTGTATTCTATACTCCTGCTGACTGTTTTGCTGCCTGAGGTGGTGTTATAGTAGCCATAGTTGGAGAGGTGAGCCAAGATCATATCGATTTCTGTTAAGGGTATTCTAAGTACACGTCAGCCCACAATTATATTGATATTAATGAGACACAAGTTAAGTAGATGGTGTGTGAGCTATAATACACTACTCTAGTTTCTACTTCTTCTGACTGCTGCTTAATATTGCTTTGTGAAATGGTATCACAGTTGTTATATTGTATTAAAGTGAGCCAAGACCTTATCACGGATAATCTGATAAGGGTTAAGGGAATCTCATAAGGATTCATGAGTCCAACAATAACATTAGTATTAATGAGATGCAGGATATTTAGATGGCGAGTGAGCTATTATACTCTATACACCTATTGAGTTTTGCTTGCTACTGCAAACTGAAATAATCTCACAGTGGGCATACTGCGGTAAAGTAAGTCCAGACCTTATCACAGATATTCGTGTAAGGGCGTAGCAAGGACGTGCCAGCTCAACAATAACATTACTATTAATGAGATGCGGGGATATTTAGATGGCGAGTGAGCTATACTTAGTCTATACTTCTGCCTTGATGCTTCTGTCTGGACTGATGCAGCATAGGCGTACTGCGGCTATTAGATAATTGCACCGCGCGGCATGTGTATTAATTACTTCCGATTATAACGGTATTGTGGAATACAAGCATGCTAATATGCCGCTGGACGCTTGGAGTGATATTTCCGTAGCTGTACATGATACTACATATAGCCACGCAATACGCATTATATACTGCAGAATAGAGTAACCAGGAATGTAGTATGTTTATTTAATACACAGCTCCAACAGTACATGCATGTAACTAACGGCATGTGGCAATTTAGTGTAATAATTATAGTGCTGTGTTACTGCATTTAACTACTACTATATCCCTTCATTTTCATATACGGTATTGAAAATATATTAGTTTCTCTGTTTATCGTAATTAATATGCCCTTAGGCGTATTACAGTCAAGGATATATAACAAGATCCTGCCAATATCGACCACTCATTTACTGATCACTTTATATATAAAGACAACATTCTGTATGAAGTTTAAATGTTTCCCGGAACTTCTTGTAACACGATGTACAGTAAAGCAGACATCTACTTTCCACAGAACACATTACTCACGAACATACAAAACTTTTCATTGTTATCCAGTATACCCGTACAACTGAAGAGTCTTGAGATTATTCTGTTGTCGGCTATCTTCAAACAATTTAGGGATATCCCAAAAATGTATTTATTATTTTGGCAAGAGATTCCAAATACTATCCACGGCATCTTTCCCTAAAATTATGAGGCCTATAAAACTGTCATTAGTTATTTTTTATAAACTTTAGATTTTTAAGGTACTCTTACAACAGTTATTTTCATGTTTTTGTTGTCAATTACGAAAAATGGTCGGAAACTGCGATATAACTAACGTTTAAACTCATCATAAATCTTATATTTCTGTAAAAGAGGTTGCTATCTGACCTCTGACTTGAGACCCATAGCTTACAAACCACTGAAATGTTTGAAGCTACTCAACCAAATGCAGCGAAAGTGTGTACAATATTTTTTATTTTCTATTAATACATTTTCTATTAATACATTATTCTTTAATACAATACTCACCGTATGCTTCCTCCTCTTGTAAAAGTTCAAAATAAAGTTCTTAAAAGTGATAAATCATTAAATCGTGAAGTTTTGTATTACATCGTATTATTTTATTGCTTTCGCTTACAAACAGTTTTGCCAAGAAAAAATCGCCCAAAAAGTTTGCACAGTTCTTCAACCAATGACACTAGTCTTATAAATGTAATGGTTTACAAGCAATTACGAAATTAACATTGATTCAGGTGCTCACTAAGAGAGGTTCCCCTTGAACTTCATAATTCCGATGCACTAAACTTTCAATGTACTAATTCAAATTTGCATTATTTTCCGATAACATGCAAACCTTCCCTAAGTCCTTTTCCCTAAGTCAAACCTTCTCACGGGACTCTCTTACTAGCATTTTCCAGAGCTTCATAATATATCAGTTTATCTCCAAACAAATGTTAAAGATAGTTTGCCTCAGTGATGTTGGATGTTGGAATTTTGCACTAATAATCGAAGAGTCGGCAATTCGTCTTTGCCGCAGGACTAATTTGCTAAAGCTGTTATAGGTGTGGAATAAACAATAGGTAAAAGTATATGCAACAACAGAGCTATCTCCAAAATCATCGAGCAGATTTCTTACAACTTTCCTTTCCCAACCCAATGCATCTTAGTTCCTTCTATACTCAGATGCTGAAGAATTCTTCAACCAGATGTGAATTCCAAAAATATTAACTTATATTGAAAAGTCAAGACTTTTAGCGTTTTATGTATTTCACTTGAGGGTTTTTAGAAAAAGCATCAGGTGTTTTCCGAACTTGTATGATTCAGCATCTCATCCTTCTCTAAGCACCTAACTGTAGATGTTTGGAGATTTCTAGTGTTTCATTGAAGTATTTTCCCTCACAGTATGATGCCTAGCTGGGTGTCTCCACTTATTTCGTTTTAAAGTAGTTCTCTGTTCTCCAAATGCTTTCTTCAAATAAAAACACAACTGAACATTTCTATTCATCGAAGTTGTTGTTGAGTTTGACTGTGCAACTGTTATACGTACAAGGTAATAATAATTTGTTTGTCGCTCACAGGTATTTCTTACGCGTAGGCTGTAACTGTTATCGGAGTAACATTCTGTGTCAATCACTGCCACATACCGAACACTCTAGCGGCAGTGTACCCGAGGTTGGTATCACTTGGATGAGCTTTATCACCAAGCGCTGTACCCTCAAGTGGCTCCAGGACTGGGCCGAGTGAATGCCCCTCCTTGTGTCGACCCATCACAATCTTGCCCACCATCTCATCATCTCAGACTCTGCATTCCTCTCAAGTATAACGGCTCTCTAGATTCCTTCCATTTCAAAAACGTTGATCTTAACAAACTTGTCACAATGTTTGCTCTTTTACAGGGTTGAAAAAACCAGTAGGCTTCTATGCAGTATTCCTTAGAGGAGTCCCCTTGATCAAGGTAACTGACTGGAAAAATAGATCTAATAGTTTTCATTGGTGAAATTAAATGAAATGAAAAATTTCTTTATTGAATACAACGTAAAACATACTCAATTGGCGAGGTTAGGACTATTACGTCCTCTCTTACACCTAACCATAAATTAATAAACTATACCATTAGTGTAAAACAAGAGCCACACACAGTATAGTCTACATTACTATTTGACATTCAAAAATTATAATCTATATTTATATAAAGTAATAAAATTAAATGAAGGTTCTCCCAAGAGCCATCGTCCCATACCCTATGACACGATATCGTCAACCCAACGAGGTCCGAAACAGATGGTCCTTAAGCACCCACCAAAACCGCTCCCGACTACGAATACCTCTGATATGATCCGGGAGATTATTCCAGATTCGACAAGCAGAGACTGTGAATGATTTACTGTAAATAGAAGATCTATGAACAGGAATAGACAACAGAGAGGCTCCACGTCGAGTATTCCAATTGCTTGTTTCAGAAATGAAAGAATAGCGTGATGATTGTGTAATAAAGTATAACTTTTAAGGCATTACTCTATAAAGGCAAAGATTCAAAGGCACATAAATAATAATAATGACTTCATGATTCAATTGGTTATATATTATAAGAGTATTTGCTGTTGTTTTAAATAATCGTTTTTTGATCTTTTTCTAGCCTATACCCAATGAACATTTTCCTCGTGACAGTTCCTAGTCTCGACTGATCGGCATGGCCCATTACTCGCTGTACTTTCCAATCGTGATTGGTCACCGCACGAGTTACCCTCTTACGTAACAAATTGAATTTCGCGCCTCGCGATCCCCGATAGACACCCCTCACCGGCAGCCCCGCGCCGCCGCCGCCGCGCCGCTTGCCTGGAGTTGGGCCGTGGAACACTTGTGTCTTCTGGAACAATCAAACTCAATATGCTGAACTCTGATAGCTCCAATAACAGGACCTATGGAATTTTCCAACTTTTGCTTAAGTTCCTCGAATATCTTGTGGATTGTCGTCCAATTGTTCTTATACTGATGTGATTTATAATACCTATTGAGAAATAAGATGAAAAATCTCGTTAGTGTTCGTAGCAGAATCACCGAAATTAGAATTGTTTCATTAATTCCTATACGATTAACAAACGAATGTGGTCAGAATTAGAGAAAGGCTTTATTTGCTGACCACTTAAAGATTGCTTGTATTACTAATAATTTATTACGATTGTGAGCAATTTCAAATGGTCTTTAAATCCATATTTTGATCGGATGTCCCTTCCTAAGGTATATCAATCATTATTCCTATAATAAAACCCAAATTACTACCCAATTGCAAATTATACACCGTAATTAGATATTTGCGATTAATACTGAATTACGATCATTATTTCTTTGAAATCCCATTGCTAATACGACCGTAGGCCTATTAAAAGTAAAGTATAAAATTGATTGAGAATACCTACGAGAGCGGTTCTGATGTTTTAACTTCCAACATACATGTTCCGTTAACAATGATAATCATTTCAGATGCATTAACACTTTGGCTCGTGACATACTGTGTATTATTGAGATCTGGAACACACTCTATTATTGTAACATTTTGGAGCGAACGTCTTCAGTGGGGATCAAAAGATTTTGCTTTCCAACAATCTTGGACATACATTTCTTACATTACAGCTATATCTTCATGTTCCATAAATCTCATGAGGGTGTAGGACTTACTGTGAAACTAAACCTAGAAACTTAGAACACTGTATATCACAACACTGCTATGTATAAGAAATGTTTCACTTCAAGTAAACAATTTTTCCGTGTTTGATTGCAGATGTAACTTGCACGAACAAGTTTAACCTTTACCTGAAAGTGCTGCTATTACCGGTTGCCAATAAATCCGCTTCAAACCCGCGTTCTCGTTGTTGTTGTCCTTCCCCGTTCTGAGTGTTGGGGTTTGATTTGCGGTTCGGGATTATAGTTGCCTTTAGTCTAAATCAAACCATACAAAAATGACAGGATAACAGGATTTCGGATATTTGCCATCGTTATGTTACAAAAAGCATAACACAACGTTTCGAGGATTGGAATCTATCCTCTTCGTCAGGTGAGGGAGGTATCAGTACATACAAAAATAAAGAACAGAAAGAAGAAAATAAGGGAAAGAAACGGGTTCAAACATACCTAAAAGCTGCTTTGAGTCTAGTATGTTACAGCTAGTATATAGTATAGTATGTACAGATTTTGGGTACGTTTGAACCCTTTTCTTTTTCTTCTTTCTGTTCTTTATTTTTGTATGTACTAATACCTCTCCCGCCTGACGAAGAGGATTGATTCCAATCCTTGAAACGTTGTGTTATACCTTTTGAAACAAACATATAACGATGGCAAATGTCCGCAATCCTGTTATCCTGTCAAACCTCCCATCGCGAATAACAAATTTTAAACAAAGAATACCAGATATGCTCGGCTAGTCTCTATAACTGCCTAGACTAAAGCATCTTCTCGTCTCGGATGTTGTGTCATCCTCGACTCCTCTTGATTGCCTCGCTTCCCCAGATTGCCCCCAGTTGTTAACTTATCCAATGATCGTTGAGGTGTGACGGTACAACCTTTATTCAGCATGTTGCACTACGATATCTCTTGTGAGGTCAAACAACCCACTCTCTAGGTCAGCTGAAAACTCTTTGAAGTAAAGAAAGAAATGAGTTCGGAAGCCATAGCCTCAGCTAAGATTTTCAATATTAATTTTGTTATTAACTATGTAGATATTTTTTATTTATTTTGTTATTAATGTTTTAGTTGGCAGTAGGCCACGAGTAATCAGTTGCCCGGAAAACCTCAACTTTGGTTTTTTGTGATCCCTTGCCTAACGTGGTTTTATAAATGTTAAATGTTGCTCTTGTGTTTATATTTATTTAGTACGTATTTTAAAAATAAATAAAAGTACATCGACCTTCTAATTTACTTCATAGTTCTGTGTTTCGAAGGACAAAAATAAATTGGGTTTACTTTTTTACAAATGGTCAATTATTTTGTGCAGTTTCTCAAAATATTTTATTTTTACCTAGTAATACTTTATATCCTGTGATTACTTTTTTAATAAAAGTAATAAGAACCCATTTTAAGTCTTACCATACAAAACTACTCCTCAATCTAGCCAATGTGAAATTAACTTTATGTTTAACTCCACCCATCCGTCTCTCTCCATATATTCCAGGAACAAGAGAGAGGATGTCTATACATATAGAACGGCGAAAGAGTTCACACCTTTCTACAATGATGTAACACTCACCGCACGAGCAACACCTCAACTGGTGACATAGAAATTCGACCTTTCCCCAGAGGATAACTAACAAAGGTGACCTACAGTATTGTCACCACAATACATACATCACAGTTGTCACAGTATTTACAGCACTGCCTATTGTACCTCTACAGTACTGTCACCACATCATTTACTGCATTATCTATGTTATCTACAACAATCTTATCTAACCGCGGTAGTTATCACACTATCTATCTACAGTTCCTACAGCACTGTCACCAAAAATACCTATAGCACTGTCACTACAGTACTTGTAGAACTGTGACCAAGGAACCTAAAGAGAGAATTACTACACTACGATATATATACGTTAAATTGTATAAATGGCAATAGCCTTATTTAATTTCAATGTTTATTGAAATTTATATATATATATATATATATATATATATATATATATATATATATATATATATAAATGAATGTTTGTGTGTTTGTCCTTTATGGAATCGCAAAATATTAGACATACCATTATGAAAATTTGTACGTATTTTTCCACGGAGAAGGTTTATAAGCTATGCCCATTGGTGTAACTCACCACCAAGCGGCGCTGCAAAAGATAAAATGTTTAAAAGCGCCTGCAGACTATAAACTGCAATTACGAGACAGTTACGTATATTACATAGCCAAACACTATTTGAAGGCGCTAAGTTATTATGTATATTTGTCTTTAAGATACATTTCTGATTGAACTTAAAGTTTGAGTGTTAGTTCACTTTATAATAAAGTACATGTACGTGCACAATGGCTATAAACATAAACATATTTTCTTGATCGTGGCAACAAGGCAAACTCTACATCGGCGTTGTAAATATAATTCAATTAAACCAGAAGTTCACATACACGGGCAAAGCTTACGAAAAGCGTGCAAAGCCGTGGAAAACAGCTTCTGTTTTAAAAAGATGAGAGGGAATGACCAATTACATAGTAGTTATACTTGTCCAAAAGATCAAACATATGAGAGATAGTAAAATAAAATTGTCTGAGATAGTTAGTTCATCTACCTATCGAAAGATTTACACCAGATGAGGAAACAACGACTGGTTTTGTAGAACGAAATAAATATTACTGTATACCCGTTTTACTAAAACGTTGTGATCATTCGTTAGGAGTGCCGATGGCCGAGCGGTCTAAGACGTCGGACTTTGAGTCTGAGTTAAGAGATAGCGCAGGTTCGAATCCTGTCTGTGACCCTTGCACTTTTTATCAGTACCATTGACCTTGTACTGTATCGACTCTCCCCCTTATTCTGTTTGATAAGGTCCTCGCACAGGCCAGTGGCCCATGAGGACGGGCAGAATAAGGCCTAAAAGGGGATCGGCTTCTCCTTTTTATAGAAAAAACAATTCTTCACTCTTAATAAGAACTAGTCATTCACAATTGTGATCTGAACGAGTAGGTATATTGAGTTTTGTATGCAGATCTGCTCAGTTTGTGTTTAATCTTCATCGTAAATCACGTTAAGAAGTAATCAGTAATACATTTATGGTTTCGACGACGGAAAGCTCTGCTGTCGGGTTTCACAATAGATCGCAACGCATAAATTTCACCACTACTTTGTCAAAGGGCGAGGGGCTCCAACTATGACTTATCGCGGCCATAAATTGAGTGGCCAGGCGTACCGGCGCGGCGCGGCGCGGCGCGTGTCGAGGGAGAGGGAGTCTGTCGCAATGGCCACTGGACCATACACTTGTTGCTAGGGCCACGACCTTGCCGATCAGCTGTAATTTTACAGCCGAAACTGGGCCGAGCCCGCCTCGGTATTAATCTTGACTCGGCATTGATTGTGCAGACCACAGATGGCGCGATAGGGAATGCCACCGACTGGTGCCGGTACCGCCCGGCTCCTGGCTCCTAGACCTCCCCACCGACCTATCGACCCCGCACTCCGCCATACATTAGTGTGCTTATGACGCACATACCGTATTACATGCAAGCACAAGCACACTATCTCGTTTTGGTAACTCGGAATGACGAGATTTTTCAAATAAATTTTCATGATTTAGACTTCCGCAAGGTTTAGATTTTTCACCAAGGTTTTAAATTGTATTATTTTGAACAGAAAACCAAGATACTATCTCGTTTTGGTCACTCCGAATGACGAGATTTTTCAAATAAATTTTCGTGATTTGGACTTCCGCAAGGTTTAGATTTATCACCAATGTTTTAAATTGTATTATGTTTAATAGAAGGCCAAGAAACTATCTCGTTTTGGTGACTCCGAATGACGAGATTTTTCAAATAAATTTTCATGATTTAGACTTCCGCAAGGTTTAGATTTTTCACCAAGGTTTTAAATTGTATTATTTTGAACAGAAAACCAAGATACTATCTCGTTTTGCTGACTCCGAATGACGAGAATTCTCCAGATAAAGTTTTGTGATTTGAGCTTCCGCAAGGTTTAGATTTATCACCAATGTTTTAAATTGTATTATGTTTAATAGAAGGCCAGAAAACTATCTCGTTTTGGTCACTCCGAATGACGAGATTTTTCAAATAAATTTTCGTGATTTGGACTTCCGCAAGGTTTAGATTTATCACCAATGTTTTAAATTGTATTATGTTTAATAGAAGGCCAAGAAACTATCTCGTTTTAGTGACTCCGAATGACGAGATTTTTCAAATAAATTTTCATGATTTAGGCTTCCGCAAGGTTTAGACTTATCACCAAGGTTTTACATTGTATTATTTTGAACAGAAAACCAAGATACTAACTCGTTTTGCTGACTCCGAATGACGAGAATTCTCCAGATAAAGTTTTGTGATTTGAGCTTCCGCAAGGTTTAGATTTATCACCAATGTTTTAAATTGTATTATGTTTAATAGAAGGCCAAGAAACTATCTCGTTTTGGTGACTCCGAATGACGAGATTTTTCAAATAAATTTTCATGATTTAGGCTTCCGCAAGGTTTAGATTTATCACCAATGTTTTAAATTGTATAATTTTAAATAGGACACTCACCTATTGCCGAAACTTACATTATACAAATACTGGCTGTTTATTGCCCGCAATACGAGGTTTCCTTCAACCTTATTGAACGCTTATTAAATCACAAACAGAACTATATCCGGAGTACGACTTTATATTTTAGCTTTTTATAACGCCGAAGTTTATTTGATTACACACTCGTAACAGCCCAGCGTATAACTGAATTGCAGTTCAATATTCGATTAATCGAGTGTTAATTCTTGTCAGACAAATTTGGAGATAATCTGTGTGCTTTTTATTCAGTATTAAAGATGTAAATGTTTCTATTATATATATTGAAGGTTTTTATACCATTATTGTAAGAATGAGTTGCCAAGGACTTACGGTGTATAACAAGTGTAAATGGTAATCGTGAATAACATGACAAGAAACGCGAAGCCAAAATAAGGGAAGCAACAATTTCTAGACTTCTAGGTCCTCCAAAGGTTGTCGACAATTAGTAAATCACTTCGTTACTTGATAAGAGAAAAATCCAGTTTGAGGCAAAGTAAATTAGGGTTGAAGTGGTCACGCAATACGGTGGAACGCTCCCTGCATGTCTCGCGACTGTACGCGTTGCGAAACTACTAAGGAGCTGAGTAGACAGGGCCACGCTGCGTGGCGGTCTGGGGTTAATCATCTTTGTGTATTACTAATTATTTTGAAAACCAAGAACCATTGTAAAAGGACAGCTCTTTAATAATAACCTGGCTTGAAGTCATCGGTGTTTACTCAGAACTGCTTAGAAGTTTAAAGGTACTTATTACACCTAATGAGTTGCAATTTGGTGCTCATGAACAAGTTGAAAAATGTAACTAATAAACATCAAGGATAGTACGATTTTAAAAAATCAATTTCACAACGATTTTAAAATATTTATCTACTAGCAGTTACCCACGGCTTCGCACGCAATTGCGTAGATATTTAACCTGTTTAAGCACTTTTGGTTCGAGTGAATTATATTTCCGACTCCAATGCTAAATTTGCTTTCTTCCCACGATCAAGAAAATATGTTAAAAGTACTGTATATATTTATAGACATTTCAATTCCAGTCTTCGTATTTTTTGTTCCAAGGCTGAATTTGCATCTTTCCCGATCACGAAAAAAAATATAGGCCTACATATAAAGCTCTGAGAAGCCTACTTTTGTCAGAAGACAACTAATTTATGTTTCATAACAGTTTTTGAATGTAAATTAAAAGTTAGACTACATTGTGTCTTATATCTGCACTTCTAGCAGTTACTCGCTGCTTAGCACGCAATTTAGTAGGCGTTGCACGCGTATGACCACTGCTGGTTCGAGTGAATTATAATTTGAGTTTGCCTTGTTACTACAATCGAGAAAATACGTATGATACGTTTTGTTTCATACTTGATTTTTCCTTGACCCGTGACATATGAAAATATAGATCACAGATCAGAGAAGCCTACTTCTGTCAAAAGTGAACCAAGATGGGTTTTATATCAGTTTTTAAATTTATAGTAAAAGTTCATTAGTAACATTGTCTAATACTTAATGACATGAAAGGTTAAAAGTACATTAACAATCACACTATGCGTTTGTTCCTTTTATAAACTGAAAAATATTGTTAATATTTTAGAACATTTAGAGTAATGGAATTGGTACATTAGTTCAAAAACCCAGTCCAGCTAACTTTTATCTAGCTTACATAGTTCTTGCTGACTGATCAAAAGGAAGTCTTCAGAGTCAAATTCCATCCTGTTTTAGAACATTTTATAAGGCAATAGCTGTTCCCCGCGGCTTCGCACGCTTTTTGTAAGCTTTGCTCGTGTATGAGCACTTCTGGTTCAAGTGAATTATAGTCTCAACGCCGATGTAGAGTTTACCTTGTTGACACTATCAAGAAAATCTGCCAAAAGTGTATCTTTATAGCCACTGTACACGTACATGTACTTAATAATAAAGTGGTCTAATATTCAAGCTATAAGGCCAAACAGAAATTCATTTAAAAGACAAATATCCATAAAAACTTAGCGCCTTCACATAGTGTGTGGTTATTATACACAACTATCTCGTAATTGTAGTTTACAGGCGCTTTGATAACTTATATATTTTGCAGCGTCTCCTGGTGGTGAGTTACATCAATGGGCATAGCATATAAACCTTCTACGTGGAAAAATACATATACATACAAATTTTCATAATGATCGGTCAAATAGTTTCTGAGTCTATAAAGGACAAACACACAAACATTCATTTATAATATATATATTATATATATATATATATATATATATATATATATATATATCGCTACCTCAGAGCAACAGTGGGACATGTACCAAAGACCCTACTTTCGGGAATCAGCGATCAAAGTTTTTCATGTTAGATGATAGCAGTTTACTTCTTAAAAATTTGCCTAATTGAAACTAAAAAAAATTACCAAAAGTGTCATCTGATACATCTTTAAACAGTTTTTGCAACAGTTACTTGTAATTAGTACTTCAATTATGTACATAAAAAAAAATATAAAATAAGACCTGGCACGAATGTCCCACTGTAGCACTAATAAATCATACTTTTCCAAATCCTTGTCTCAAGTATAATATTTACACTATCATTTAGAAATAATTATTTTTAATGATAATAAATAATGATGAAAATAAAACATTGTATTTTAATAATTTTTTTTTATTTTACATTTTTAGAACTTTTGTACATACAGCTTTTAAAAAGTATTAAATTTATCAAGAAAAACATTGTTTTAATCATCTTCATCACTGCTGTCCTGGGCTATTGAAATTACCTTTTTTTGAGCTTTGTAAATTACAATATAATTGGTAATGTTGCTTTAGGAATTAAGTTTTGCTGAACACAATGATAATAGATCCCTTTTCCTTATTATCTGAAATAAGAGGTGCTTCGGTATAAGCTTTCTTCAAAACTACTCGTAACTCCTTTGCACTCTCTCTAGATTTTTTTCTTGTGTCAATTTCTTATGAAATGTTCGTCTTTATAAGACGTCTTGTAAATCAATTAATATTTATTTTCTTTTCTCACTTTTACTATATCTTTACATCGTTCCATGTACATTTCTCATCATCCTTGTTTATAGAAAAATTTTTGCCCGTGTCTTCAGAAAGCTTCTTCCAATCGTAGAAGTCTAGAGTTTCCATTTCTTTTATATTACGGTTCCCCTGACATTTTGGAGGTCCTAATAAGCATGGATATTTCACTAGGAATATAAACTGGACCACTTTTCAAAATCCTTTGTTTATCTCTTTCAATGGAGGAATGAATACTGTCTGCTTCATTTTCCGTATGACCGACTATTAGGTATTTATGTTTGTACTTTCATATATGCATGGTTTGAATGCAAAATAGGTACATGGCAAAAGACATACTTGTTCTTATTTTGTGGTACAGTGTTATCACTGTAAAATATTAAATTCTTCTTGTCCTCACAGTGTTCCTTAATGAATTCACAAACGCAGCTTGCAATTTCTTCTATACCTCGGTTGCAATACCTTCGTTCCATAAATAACAATAACCTTTTCTTGTGAAGTATCCTTATTAGAAATGTCAGCTATTGTAAAATTAAAAGCATTCAATTTAGAATTGTAATAAAATAGTGATGCTTTACCCTATGGCAACTGGAATACTGCCTCTAAATCATACACTGCTAACGTCAGGTTTTGTCACTAGCACATTTTTCCTTATCCTTTTATTTCTCCATTCTCGAAAGTAAAACTTCTTCTCTGTGCTTTTTCAGATGATCTTCCTTTTCTATTTTTCTTCATCGTTTAAGAGTTTGTTGTACTCCCTCGCATTTTAAACATAAATCCTTCTTTGGCTTAAAAAAACTTATATTTAACTTGGTATTGAAAATTGATTCATACAAATATTTATTTACGTAGTTCAAACCTTTTAGTCTTGTTTTCTTCTTCATACATCCTATACATCATTGATAAGTTTAACCTACCTTCCAAGTATTCCCTTATTAGTTCTTGCCCTACAGTAATGGGATTCAATCTGTGGGAAATGATTTATGTGTTTCCATTACTGAATTTACTAATGCATCTTCAGTTTTCTTCTGTTTCCCATGCTTTTCCTCTTGGGTCTCCCCCAGTAAAACCATTAACATCACTATTTTTCATGACAGTAGATATAAAATTGTTAGAAATAACAAATGTAGATTTAAACATTAATTTACAAACTCGCTCTCTTTTACAATCTATCTCAAGATAAAACGATGCGTTGCGTGTACGAGCTGTAAGTGGTCGCCCATTATTGTTACTGGAAAAAGAAATGAGTTTTGATATGTAGTCTCTTTTTCTTGTAATGTCACACAGATTGTAAAAATTTATCAAAGATTGTCTTGCTACATGCATTTTGAAAATTTCAAATTACGCTTTAAAATGCATTTTTTCAGTACATGATTACTCCTATAATTACAAGGTCAAAAGCATTTACCATTCACAAGTCTGACTTTTGTTTATTCATTATCAAGCCAACTTTTTGGAATTATTAATTATTTTTAATGTTCTGGAAGAAAAACATTGCACAAATTGTGCTAAGGAAAACACTTTTATCATAAGAATAAACTAAACAGTATGACCTTAACCTTATTTCAAACACAAAAAACAGCTGGTGTAATATTGGGACAACTTCAGTGCACTGAAGACAGAAACAAAGGATTAAAAGAGCAACACTGGGACAACTCAGATATCCCACTGTTTCACTATAATATAATGGAAAAAAACTAAGTGTTCCATCAGGATATCTTTTATATTGCTTTAATTGTTAGATATCTTGGGAAAACCCACTGTAGCACTGAAATCTGCATCTCCAATAGAATCAAAACCTATCATAACCTCAAAACACTAAAAATCTCAGATGTCCCACTGTTGCACTGAGGTAGCGATATATATATATATATATATATATATATTATATATATATATATATTATATATATATATATAGATGTGAGTACTTACCTAATCGCTGAAATCTAAAAATGCGTGCAAAATAATGGTTATTCCTCATAGAACGTACTCACTATAAATATAAACAAATTGAAAATAATAAACAATATTTACACAGAACAGTTGATTATATTAAACATGTTATTTTAATTAAATTAATATTTCACAACTTTAGTGACCAAGATGGGACTACTTTAAAGACCAGTGGGTCATAGCCCGGTGGAATTTTCGAAATAATAATAAGACTATATTTATCCCAGAGACCGTAAGAATGTCCATGTAAAATTTTAGTACAATCAGTTAAATGGTTTAGACTGAAAGCAAAACAAACAAACAAACAAAGGCACTTTCGCATTTATAATATTATTAGGATTTAATATTGTAGTGTTGGCAACGAAATGAAAGTGATTAATTCCTCCTTTGATCCTTTTTCAGCAAACGGACAGGACAATTCAATTCCACATTAAAAAATTTAACAAAACTGTTTTAATGGGTTTTGAAGAAGTGCCTTATATCACGCAAATGATTCAAACTTATAACCTAAAAGACAATTAAGTTGCATAAGTTTAGTGATAAATTTAGATTTCTTAAGTTTAAATTTTTGCCTCATAATGCAAAGAATTAGAAAGGTCTGATGTTATCATTACAAGGTAAAAACGATTAATATTACTCAAAGGAACAAATTCATAATATTTATTTTGTAAATTTAGTGTACATGAAATAAACGAATATTAAATGGATTCCTAATTAAGGTCCTCACCGTGTTCGTTTTATGGGCTCCAACTGTTCATCGAATCACAAGTAAGTTTCGATTTATTTTTTATTGGACTGGAATTTGATTCTTGCTTATTAGCTATTATGATATGTTTATTTGGATCTTCGTAACTATCCCATTTACAGGTTTGAGTTTTGTACCCGTACGATGAGTATATTACCGCAAATCGTGTAAAGTCTTACATATGGACAGAGTGGCCGCCCGCGTATAATTAACCTGTCCCGCGAGAGAGTCCGCCCCGTCGCCAAACACAGCGGCCGCCGCGCCGTCAGCACTGTCTCCGGCCACCCATCGCTCCTCTAAATCACACGGTAATTGCCAACTACTCGATGATTTTCAATTAACTGCAGCGTCAGCGTAAATCAACCGAGAACGCAACAGGGGGTCGCCGGACGTGATTAATTTTATTATTTTTAATCGTTTAATTTATTATAATTAATGATTTATCTGCAACATTAATGAAGACATCGGGGTAGCAGTCAGGCTACTCTTTCCCATCCGTCTTCGGGAAGTCGGAAAGGTCATCGGGAAATTACCGTGTCGGGATTAATTAAATTACTAAACGAACCCACCATCGTTCACCGGCTAATGGGCCGGTATCGGATGGGATATTTCCATTAAACCGTTGATTACCGCGACGATCGTACGGGAGATCGGGGACCGGGCGGAGGTGATGTCAGTGGGGGAGTAAGACGTTTTATAATTATCGGTGGCATGAAATATGTCTGAGGTACTTTCCCAGGGTACGACGGGGGACTTGTATGAGACCTCACTTCACCGATAAAAAAATTATTATGTTAGTAGTTATACCATTATCATCGTAGGATACCGTACTTGGAATTGATTTTTTTAAGGATTAGCCTGCGGTATGTTTTTAAACCTTTTTCCGAAACCAATAAAATCAAGTTTGATGTTTGTTGTTGTGTTGGTTTAAACTCAATGTGGAAGGAAGTTTTAACTGACAGCAATGATCGGTGCTCAAAAAACAGACTGAAACTCGAGTTACAAACTGATGAGTCATCAAGTACCTCTCTAATAATATTACTAATATTGACGGAGGCGCATTAAGAGAGTCACTCGCTCTCAAGCTTGTATCCACTTGCGTATTGTCAGAATAAAGCAGTCACTGAAGCCGCTGTGATATTCGGTGCTAGTGAGATAAAGCTGTTATCCAGACTTAGTGTAACCCCGCAAGATTGCCGCGGTCCAGGGAGGGTAGGAGGTCGTTAGGGCGCATTAAGAGAGTCACTCGCTCTTAAGCTTGTACCCACTTGCGTATTGTCAGAATTAAGCAGTCACTGAGGCCGCTGTGATATTCGGTGCGAGTGAGATAAAGCTGTTACCTAGACTTAGTGTAACCCCGCAAGATTGCCGCGGTCCAGGGAGGGTAGGAGGTCGTTAGGGCGCATTAAGAGAGTCACTCGCTCTTAAGCTTGTACCCACTTGCGTATTGTCAGAATTAAGCAGTCACTGAGGCCGCTGTGATATTCGGTGCGAGTGAGATAAAGCTGTTACCTAGACTTAGTGTAACCCCGCAAGATTGCCGCGGTCCAGGGAGGGTAGGAGGTCGTTAGGGCGCATTAAGAGGGTCACTCGCTCGTATTTTTCACCGGACCGATACAATCTCATCTCTCTAATTACATCAGGTTAATGAGAGCCGGCGGTTGTCTCGCGCAAAAATGCGCATTTAGCGGTTCTCATGGCCCGGCACCGGCTGCGATAGTGCGCGGCCACTCCGCTGATAACCACCCTACCGTGGGGGGGGGGTCTCTCACCCCCGGGTGGCCCACTATAATTACTACAGTCGGTGTACTATCTCAATCTTTTGTTAAACAAATACTGTACTTAATAATTAACGTGTATTTCCATAAACGTACTTTACGTAGTAATTGACTACGCTTAATTACGACTTATAGTTTAAGTTACGCAAAAATCTAGTAATTTATAGACGAATTGATTAAAATATATCAGTAATAATCTCATTTTTACTGCAATAATATTTATGTTCTTAACACGTAACATAATTAATCATATAAAGATATTACGTAACAGTATCAAAATAATTTCTTCAAATACGAGATTATATCACTAACATATAATCCTGAAACGGGTTTGTACACGGAGAACATTAATTCTAAACATAGTTAGAAACCGTTATATGTCCCAAATTACCTTCTAGGAAGTTAGTATTTGTGTTCTGACCCTCGGCCAATATTTTTATCTGATATATGATTGATACTATCTCGATGGATGTTTTTCGGTTGTTGCCATTGCCGTATTGTTGATGGGAAGCATCAGCGTTTGCCCGATATGATCTACGATTCTATAAGATAACAACAGTTCGAAAATTAAAAACTTTCTAATGCTGCTCAAACAATCATAGACAGAAAAAGTTTACATTTTGTGAACAGATTATGGAATCTAACCCTAAGTCGAATTTCGAGTTTTCCGTAAACTGTGCCTGAGAACTAACTTGTGTAAGCTGTATATGGTGATTGAAGTTGGGAAACTTAAATAAAAGTTATATACTATACCCATTGAATCGTTCTTATTCCTTTTCAGGAATATTTGTACTAAAAGTAATACGAGGATTGAAAGTAAAAAATTACATTTGACCGATAAGTTAAGATTAAAGTTTATGATCTAATCTTACTTCTTAGGGTTATGCGACTGGAGTCATAAATGAATGTAGATTGCCCGGGTCACACCTGGTCCAAACGTTGCTTATGTAATGAAATTCTTGAGATATTTCGGCCTTGCAGTGGAGGGCCACCATCAGTCAGTTTCAGTCTGTTGACTGGATTCTCCTCTGGGACTCCACAGGGAGGCCGAAATATTTCTTGATTGCGTGAGCGATGTTTTGACACGGTGAACCGGAAAACTAGATTAGTTTATGATCTAATCTTATTTCTTAGGGTTATGCCACCGTAGTCATGACTGAGTGTAGGTTTATCGGGTCTCACCTGGTACCAACATTGCTTATGTAAAGAAATTCTTGAAATATTTCGGCCTTGCAGTGGAGAGCCACCATCAGTCAGTTTCAGTCTGCTGACTGGATTCTCCACTGGGATTCCACAGAGGCCGAAATATTTCTTGATTGTGTGAGCGATGTTTTGACACGGTGAACCGGAAAAACTAGACTACTTTATGATCTAATCCACATCAATAACCTTACCTGAATATTTGTTTTAACTATTTTAAACATGATTTGTTGAGTTTAATAATTAAATTTTTATTCGGAGTGCGTGAAATTTTATTGATTCAAATTCCTAGCGAGCACTGTAAATTAATAAAATATTTCTTCAATTTAAACATAAATCTGCACTGTTATTTGATTATAAAATGAAACTGAAAATGTTTATTATTTTCATAACCAAGATTATAAATTACAATTACAGCAAATAGCTCAATTTCGAATCTTACCAATAAATTGTGTTTAAACCTAAAATACCAAGATCACAAGTTGTCTGTCGATCTGGTTTGTTTGTTTGATTTTTAAAACCCCATTTGTTTTAAACTGCCATTTTAATTATAATTTTAAGAGGTGTCAACTAAAATGTTAAAATAAGGAGTGCATTGATATCAGTATAAATACAGTATTTTACAGTCAGTAACGATGCAATTCTAACCAACTTGTGTTGTCTTTTGTGTACGAATAGGAATAGGAGCCACGTTTATTTTACAATGTTTACACGAATGGACTCAAAAAGTAAATTTCAACAGTAATAGCAAAAATACAATTTTGCTTCAAAAGTTTAATAGAATTATATTAAACTGTTCAGTTAGTACATATATTTGTCACAACGTTTTGTTACTTCTTTTTAATGTTGTAGATTGTAGTTATGTGCCAAATTAATTATCATCCACCTGAGGAAGAGATCACATTTCATATCTCGAAACGTTGTGTAACTGATAATTCTGTCTCCGTAAAAAACCTTGCGTCGTCAAAAACGAACTTTGAACCAAGAATAAACCAGTTTTCTGATGTCACATTAGTTTATCTAATAAGTTCATTAATAGGTATTTTTTATTCCTCTGAGAAATCGTATCTCTGGTAGTTTGATATGACGTATCTTTGGAGGTCTAATTCTTAAAAGTTAGGGTGAACTTGGAAAGTAATGTTTGATCCCAAGAGAAGAAGTGCGAATTAAAAATGAAGTAGTTATTGCCGTGTCACGTTATCGGCATGTACGGCAGAACACACACGCCGGGGCCGAGTTACCGACGGGCCGAGTTATCGGGCTCAGTGTCGGCGAGTCCGTGCCCGTGAGATCATTCATCCGTGCTTCCGCCGAAGATACATTCTGAATTATATTTCTTGACGGAGCGGCGTATATCGGCTACCCCCTCCCCCTCCCCCTCCCCCTCCCAGGCACCGCTCAGCTGGGCGAGTAATGATGTGCGAACAGAGATAAGTTTATTCCGCAGATACCCGCTGTCCACCCTCCCGCCCTGTAACCTATTTTATACCCTGATAGCCCGTATCTGCGCGGCCCGGCCTGTACCCCTTCTTCTTTACTGGACGCCCTCCCAACACCTCATCTGTGCCATCCCTAACCCGGGCTCCTCTCAGATAAGGGATTTTGCAAAATACAATTTCTTTTTCATTTAACATTTCAAAATTTAAAATTACCACTTTAAATGTTTAACTTGTAAATTTGAAATATATTTTATAAATATAAATAAAATATAATTTTTAATAAAAAAGCAAATTTTTCTAGATTAAACTTGTAACGTTGTTCCCGGTGTAGCAATTCTGCAAACATTTACCTAGGTCTAAATCGTAATAATTTCTTTTAATCGGTATACTTAATTTATCGCAATGAACCACTTTATTCAAATAAATAAAAACAATAAAGGACTGAAGTTTGATCCCTAAGTGACACCGTATCACAGTTTTTACTTGTAAGCTTGGATGTTTGGTGACTTGAAGAGTGTTCTATTTTCATCTACTTGAAGGATGCTTTTAACTTAAATTATTTTGACAACATCTTTTTCGACAACTTAAAAATAGTAAACAGTAGGTATAAACGGTTCTGTATGTTCTCTGTTAATGCTCTAACAAACAGTAATAGTTTGTTTTAGATCTTTCATACTTACCAAAATAGTTTCAACAAGAATTAATACTGTCTGTCATTGCTGTATATGGTCTGAAAACATATTGTGGTTTGGACAGTTATTGTCTCTTGAGACATAGAAATGTTGAGTAAAATCGTTCCCCAAATATGTTTCTTAATCTGAACTATTAAATATTATCCTGTTATTCTGTTTTAATCACTACAAAACGATAGTAGTAACAAAAGTTACCTTCGTCAGCCATCGTTATACAAGGTATTTTATAGATATTGTTGCAAATTTAGGCAAAACCAATATGCGTTGCGATTATGATGTGATAACAGTACATGACAATAAGTTAATTAGTTTATATGTTTTTGTTATATTTTGTCAAATTTCAAACAGAATTATAGTTCTTTTTTAATGCTTGACTAAACACGAAATGAAGATACTTTTTATGGAGTATCAGGAATAAAGTTTTAAAGTGACACCGTATCACAGTTTTACTTGTAAGCTTGGATGTTTGGTGACTTGAAGAGTGTTCTATTTTCATCTACTTGAAGGATGCTTTTAACTTAAATTATTTTGACAACATCTTTTTCGACAACTTAAAAATAGTAAACAGTAGGTATAAACGGTTCTGTATGTTCTCTTTTAATGCTCTAACAAACAGTAATGGTTTGTTTTAGATCTTTCATACTTACCAAAATAGTTTCAACAAGAATTAATACTGTCTGTCATTGCTGTATATGGTCTGAAAACATATTGTGGTTTGGACAGTTATTGTCTCTTCAGACATAGAAATGTTGAGTAAAATCGTTCCCCAAATATTTTTCTTAATCTGAACTATTAAATATTATCCTGTTATTCTGTTTTAATCACTACCAAACGATAGTAGTAGCAAAAGTTACCTTCGTCAGCCATCGTTATACAAGGTATTTTATAGATATTGTTGCAAATTTAGGCAAAACCAATATTTGTTGCGATTATGATATGATAACAGTACATGACAATAAGTTAATTAGTTTATATGTTTTTGTTATATTTTGTCAAATTTCAAACAGAATTTTAGTTCTTTTTTTAAT
Organism: Homalodisca vitripennis; assembly: GCF_021130785.1. Lineage (NCBI taxonomy): Eukaryota > Metazoa > Arthropoda > Insecta > Hemiptera > Cicadellidae > Homalodisca > Homalodisca vitripennis. Next base: position 119,956,686 of record NC_060212.1, read on the forward strand.
GCTTGACTAAACACGAAATGAAGATACTTTTTATGGAGTATCAGGAATAAAGTTTTAAAGTGTTTTAAAATATTTAGGGGGTTCAAAATATAATTTCAACATATTGTATTGCCTTTTATTATTCTCGGTTTCGTTCTGCAAAGGAAAATATTTTGGTCTTTTTCGTTTAAGGGCCAGCACAAAAGACCCTAGCTTGCCTATTCAAAACTCAGATCACGCGATGCTTGCCCGCTGCGCAGCGCTTTGCGCTGCTTGCTCTTTTAGAAAAAAATTAACTCGAGCTTGCAAAGTCCAAGCCCAGATCAACTCACCACGCTTTATTGACACAAAACTCAGACAGAACTAACGCAGGTTTCATTACAGGCAAAAGATAAGCGGCACGCGTTTATCACTGATAAGATAAGACGAGTTTATACTAGAAGTAGTACCTGGACTACTGCCCTACGAACTAATAACACCAAAAAAACGATTAAATGCACTGTCAGTCAGGTATAGTATGATTGTAAGGTGCTGGCCCTTAAACGAAAAAGACCCAAATATTTTTTTTTATTACGTACAGAAAATGCTTATTGGCTATCTTTTAGCACTGTTCTTTACAGTAGTATGTGTAATGTTCTTGTCTGTTTAGTAAATGCTGGTGTATAAGTAACTTATGATATTAGTGCGAGAGAAGTTACGGTTTCCCGTTATGTTTTATTGCACTGTATACCAATGGGGACATAAGTAGTAGAAGACATTTCAGCTAGGTCACAGGTCACAAAATCGTTATTCAACAAAATTATAGGATCAGTTCACAAACATTTATAACAGTTCAATAATGACGCGATTTCTGGAAGTTTTGTGCGTTTATAAACGGTATAAACAAAACCAGCATTGAAATATCAATGAAGTATCACTGAACTATGGAAAATGTCTGGAAAAACCCTCATACAGGTGCAAAACCTACATATTGCGTGCGAAGTCGCGGGTAACTGCTAGTAATTTATAAACAAGCAAGCAATAAAATATAAATTGAGTAAAAAGCTATAAACCATTAAATGCAATATGAATCAACAATAAATAGCTTCTAACTTACCAGACACCGCAAAATTACAAACTCGATGAACAAATAAAGAACTTGGGCATTTAGGCATTCATTTGTTAGGTGTTTGGGGCAGTAATCAGGATTTTCCTGACATGTTCCATCGTTCAGTGATACAAAAAATCAGTAACACTAGTATTACTGATTTTTTGTATCACTGAACTATGGGAAATGTCCGGAAAAATTCTGTTTCTTTCACAATCCTTCCATCGTCAAAAACAAACTTCAAACTAAGAATAACAAAACATTTAGTCCTGGCAGACTGTACGCTGAAAAAGTTTGGTCTGAAAGAAAAGTTTAAGGAATACACTATTAAGGGCTGCATATTAAACACTTAACGGCTTCTAAAACCAAATGTGGCTATGGAGGACAGGACAAAAGAAGACAGGAATAAGAAAAGAATGATGCTGATTGCTGAGGAAGAGATGAACTACAATTATAATCGTCTAGGAGACTTTAGATAGTAAAATTATTTAACATTAGCCTACGCTAACAGTTATTTGTGACTTCCAAAAGTCTTACTCGTGAATATACAATTTTTCACAACACAATATAATAAAAATATCTGGTTGAAATTAATTTGTAGAGTCTAGACATTATAACTGGTTTATGGAACTAAAATTATTCAAAATTACTTAGAATATATTTCAACATAAAAATTAAAAGTTTGCCCTTTCAAAAATAAACAATAATTCATTCATGAGTTTACCAACTAAAAGCATTATAAAAATGACCAATTTAATATATATGAATATTTTTTATTGTTAATATTGTTTTTGAGTCTTGATTGTTTTGTTTATATTTATTTAATAATTGTTATTGGTACAATTGGTTACTATTAACTTTCATTGATTTTCATTCATATTGTTATTATCCTTATTATTGTTGTCAATCGTTCCATGCTTTGTTTAAATTTAGTTAATGGTACAAGTCCACAGTATTCAATTACTTAAGTATAGTGTAAGGTAGTAAGTAAATTTAGTTTATGAGTAAAGTTTATAAAGTAAATGAGTATTGCCTAGCCACCGATACCTGAACACGATGGCTAGTGATATTCCATGTACTTTGGTAATCAAGTATGGAATAAAGCTTCGTTTCATTTTTTCGTCTTTATTTCCTAATTTAACACTGGAGCTTGTGGAGCATCCAACTGCCCTTAAATTAATACTGACTGACTCCAATATAATCACCGATATTTTAACTAACGTTCTCGTACATTTTAAAAATTTCAATTCACCTGAAACATTACAAAACTTGTACCAACAGCGCTTTATTTTCACAATGAAACGTCAGAAATGGACTGAAAACGCACCGGTGAAAATACCTAAATCCGGCCATTTGCCAACAATACGTTTCCCAGTCCCATCTTCCGACACAAAACCTACGGTACCCGGAGCGCGCGGGGTGCGGCACATCGACATTCTTCGTATGTAAAAACACGAATACGATTCGCGGTCAAATCTGGGGTCGTATTGTGGGGCAAATGAAAGCCGGGAGTGGAGTGTGTGACAATTGTAAGAATTAATTGGATGGGTGCAGGTGTTGATAAGGCTATCTCTGACAGACAGCTTCTACCCCCTCCCCACCCACCACCGCCCTACACCCACAACCCCCTGCCAAACATATATGAAATATATTCAATGTGGGGAGAGCGATAAGGAGCCAGGCTCGGCTTACGTATAAGAAATCAATTCTGTGGTGGGACACTTGGTTATCTAATACTGCCGTTCGTGCATCACTTACACTGGCAACTCATCATCCCACCTCCCCTCCCCATCCAACACAGCGCTCCAACCCTTAACATACTCCCCGCTCCCTCACGCGCGACACCTAATTTTTGTTTCCTTAGAAAATATTAAACGTTCCTCCATTTGAAAACATTTATCTACAATTTATCGTTCAATAACAGTTCCGCGTGTTAACCATTCATATTATAGCTATTCTGTGTAGATTTTAGTTCATGTTTAAAGGTGTATTGCCATGTACACTGTACAGTAAGTGATCAATTGTTGGAAAATACTAAATACATTTTACTTAGAATGTTTCAAAATTGACGTCTTTGAAACAAAGGTGGTATCATCATAGTGGTTAAAATAAAACTTTTTCTCGTATGAACATTTATATGTCCGGAAATGCATACAGGTTGGCATGTACTCGTATTACTTTTAAAAGTACACTTTTTAAAAGTCGTTGTAGTTAGAGACTAAAATTATTTTTTTTTTTTAGGTCCATGTTTAGTACATTTCCTGTTATTATTACTGACTGAAAAAATATTCATTACAATACGTCTTCGCTAAAATATGTTGCTATACCTTGTCAAAACAGCTCCAAACTGTGTAGGTGTCCACTACATGTTTCGTTGTTAAAAAGTGATAGTGCTTTTAGAGTTGTCAAAAGTTAAAAATAAACAAATACACATACACAAAATAACCACCGGATGATGAATCTTTTGTTCTGAAACATGTAGTCGACACCTATACCATGTTTTGACAAGGTATAGTACCATATTTTGTAGTTCATGCAGTTCCGTCGCTTTTATATTAGCACTTTTAAAGTAAAACATTACACCAAAGTATTTGATAATTGGCTGAGTGATAGCAAAGCTTCGTGATTTCACGCAAGAGGCTGGAAGAATTACATTTCCGTCTGTCTACACGATGTCTAGATAACGATCAGATCTATAGGCTTGAAAGTTTGCACGAAACTTCATTTATTTAAGAACACTGGGTTCCATAAAGGTGCATGTCATGTTGGCTGAGCGTTAGCGAAAGGTTTTACTTTAATCCGACGGGTATCCATGATGACAACGAGAAAATTGCAGAATGAATAAATTGTTAAACTAACTGAATACAATCATATGAGGTTTCAACATGTGACATTTTTATTCAATGATGTAAAAGGAAATATAATACAGTGGAAAGTCAATGTTATAAATTATAAATTGGTGGTGAGATTTGATTTCAGCGCACTCTTTCGTTGTAGTACAATCTCTAGGTTACCGGAGCTTATTATTTAAACAATGGTATGAAACTTAACTTAATGAACAAAAATGTGAATGTATTATATAGTGAGGCATCTAAAAAAGCTTAGATCAGTAAACTTTTGGTTTGGCATGAAACTTCGTTATAACATAGACAAGAGTGAGATATATTATGGTGCATTTCTGACCACGAATTACTGACTAATCTAGGAGGTTTACAAAATTTTTCTTTTGACTGGCGGAGGGATTGAAAAATTTTGTTTTCTGTATGGGTGTATGTATGTCTGTCTATCTATTGGAAGGACTTCTCAAGAATTAAATGAGCCGTAGATTTAAAATTTAGCTATCAAACTCATCGAAGCCTATTATGCGACACGTGGTGTGGTGTACTCCTACCTTGGTATTAAATTTAATTTAGTAAATTAGTATCAAGTGAAAGGCCTAATGGTTGTGAATTGTATAATAAACAATATGACGGATTAATTGTATTGCACTAGTTTACTAAGGCTAGTTTGCCTAATTGTAAACGTACAAGATATATAATATAGATTTCAATCTTGTATTTAAAATTATAAAGTCTAAAATTTCATAAATTATATCCCGTTACTTTCTGAACAACCTTAGTATTTCACACAGAATTCACATGTTGAACTCAATGCACGCGTGAAATATTCATGGTCCATATTGTGTAATGAAAAATATATTGAAGTCTTTGTATAATGCCAGTGGTCAGTACGTGAGGCCATCAACATTCCCAGCACAGGTCACGGCACGATAGAATGTTAAGAGATCGATTGCGTCAGCAGTGGAGCATTCTTGGATGTCGAGTCATAAGGCAGGGCAATGGGCTCGTGTAGAATTCAGGACTACCAGAGCTACAGGTGCAGCACGGCTTATCTACAACTTGACTGGAGTAATTGGTCAATATTTTGCGGTTGCCAGAGTCCGTTCTCTTTCCGTAGCCTCTTTTCTGCATTCCGATGTGAGTCCATTTTATTGGCTCACCATTTGCTATTATTATACTGCGTTTTAACAGCCAAAACTACAGTTATTGATATTTGAGCCAATATTGTAGTGAATTGTAAGGGTCTGCATTTCTAACCAATTTTATAGTCTACACTATTGTAATAAAATGAAAGTTTAGCCAATATTATATATTGTATTGTAAAATTGTGATATTCTAGCTTTATTTTATATTGTACTGTAATGCAACGGCATGGTATTAAATTTTAACCAGTGTTATTCTGTACTTCTTGTTGTGATATTTTAGTCAATATTGTACTATATTCCGAGTCTAATATTACATTTTATTCTAGATTATACTGTATTGCAACCGTCAGATAAAATATTTTACTCGATACGACATTTCTCTAAATGCCGTATTTAGATACAGCTATAAAACATTGCTAAGCCTATTAGGGTTTAAGTTGCGGTAGAAACAATTATAAAGCAGTTTAAATTCGAAATTTATTATTTTACCTCCCACGAACCCATATTAAATAAAAAAATCAGTAACACTACATATCGAGATCTGCAATCTGATCTCTTCTTCAGGTAAATAACTAACCTTTTTTTACAAACCTAACCATAATTACAAACTACAAACTAGTTTGTATTTATGTATTAGGTTAGTTATTTACCTGAAGAAGAGATCAGATTGCAGATCTCGAAACGTAGTGTTACTGATTTTGTGTTTCACTGAACGATGGTAAATGTCCGGAAATATCCTGGGGTCTTTTTCGTTTAAGGGCCAGCACAAAAGACCCTAGCTTGCCTATTCAAAACTCAGATCACACGATGCTTGCCCGCTGCGCAGCGCTTTGCGCTGCTTGCTCTTTTAGAAAAAAAATTAACTCGAGCTTGCAAAGTCCAAGCCCAGATCAACTCACCACGCTTTATTGACACAAAACTCAGACAGAACTAACGCAGGTTTCATTACAGGCAAAAGATAAGCGGCGCGCGTTTATCACTGATAAGATAAGACGAGTTTATACTAGAAGTAGTACCTGGACTACTGCCCTACGAACTAATAACACCAAAAAAACGATTAAATGCACTGTCAGTCAGGTATAGTATGATTGTAAGGTGCTGGCCCTTAAACGAAAAAGACCCATATCCTGTTTTCTTCACAATTCTTCCATCGTAAAAAATAAACTTCAAACAAAGAAGCATATTGAATCCGTAAAAAGCGGAGTTATTACTTTTTCCCGGATCAATGAAAAGTTGTATCGTCTAACGTTGTAGAATTTGGGGAAACCCGCTTGGATCCCTCCTTGCCATGGCAAGATTTCCGTCCTCCCCTGTTCTGCTTCACAAGGTGTCGACCGGAGTGAGGAGGCGGTGGCGCTGTCCGCACTTAGTGCCGTGACTGGCGAGAAACACCTGTCAAAACATTTTGACCAGAAACAAAGCCAGCCATCAAGATGTCGGTTTCCATAATTAAACCAGCTGGTGGTGATTAGTGACCGGTAGGAGAGAGGGGAGCGGGGGGGACGGTCCACTCAGCTGATCCCATCTCCACACCGTCCCCATACTCTCCATATGGCTCCATACTATCTGTTCCCATCAATCTGTCTGGACCTGCTCACGGGAGCCGAATGTCATTATAAAATATGTCCTCGGTGGTTTATATAAACTGACGAAAATCAGTTTCGATCTTTTCACGGAGAAGGAGCAAACCAGACCCAAGCTGATCTGAAATGATCGATTGTTGGGAAAGAGTCATCCTTTTCACTGGGTGTAATTAAATAATGCAGCCTATGTAATTAATGTTCAATAATGTACTGTTTTATGTACACGTAGTTATTCATTATTTTAAATTAAAAAAAAACCATCATTAATTCGTTTTCAGGAAGGGGGAAACTTGAAAGCAACTGATTTCAACAAACTTTTAAATTATAAGAAACCACTCTCTTTACCAGAAATAATAATAAGGGTTATATTAATTATAGAGATAAGGTTGTTGGATTTTAGATACAAATAACTATGTTTTGATGATTACAAAAATATCAAGTATAAAAAATATATATCCTACGGTATTGATGGATCCCAGCATATTTCAAAATCTATTTTAAAGGTAATTATTTTATCCATATTATCTATCCATAACATTATATAAATCCAATTGTTTCGGTTAACTTACAATTATTCATATTGATAGTTTCGTTTGAATGATAAAAAAATCATTAATTTAATGAAATTTACAGCTTACTTGTTTCAAATATTAATAAGAAAAGACAATTTATTCACACACAAGAAGATTTCAATTGCAGTTGCGAGAGAAGTAAATGTTTAAAATGAAAAAAACAATTTATTTTTTTAATAATTTGTAAGGTGCATGGTTTTAATATTTTAGGCAAGTAAATGCTACTCTCAATGAAATTCAAACAAATATTTGCGTATTATATGTCTATAAAAGGCTATATTAAACTTGCTTATAGAAATGACTTCTCTATAAAATCCAATACTAATTTGTCACGAGATGGCCATAAAAGCCAATGCTATATTTCCTATAATATTTTAATACACGCCAGTATTACTTTTGCTATTATATTTTAATACACACTAGTACTACGTTTGCTAAGATTTGTCATACAAGCCAATACTATGTTTGAGTCTCTGGGAGATCCGCAGAAGCCAGAGGTAATTTTGAAGCATTGCTGTGAACTAAGTGTTTACAATAGACAATCATTACTAAGTTTGATTTATTACTAGATATATACCCATATAAACTAGTCTTGAAGATTAATAGGAACTAGTTAGCTGTCGGCCAGGCATCTGGTTATTATTGTAACATGCGGCTACATTCTACGTAATAAATATTACAAATTTTGTTACATTTCACTCAATCTTAACTCAATAAATGTTTCACTATAGAAACTGCTATTGTCTCAATGGTAATTGATAACTGTAACAATACAATTATCTGTTGGTACTATTTTTTATTTACATTAGTTAAATAAAATACACGAGTTTTCCGTAAGGAGCTCTGTATTGAATATAAACTATAAACAATTAGTAATAACGTAATCGTATATTTTACAACTCGGTATCACTGAGACACTAAAATCTGTTTCCATAGTGAAACAATCATTGAGATTTTTTGTAATTTACTGGATTTTTATATAATTTATATAATTTTATAGATAGATAAAATTGACAAAATAATTACCTTTAGATAAATTTACAATATTTTTAAATAAGCTAGGATCCACCATAAGATATATATATATACATATATATATATATATATATATATATATATATATATATATATATATATATATATAGTTTTATTTTTTATTTTTGTACTCAACAGAATAGTTATTTGTATCTAGTAATACATTTGTGGATTTATGGCGATTTTCTATTTACAGCGTAGTTTTAAACTTTATACCCATGTTTAAATTGGAGTCTCAAATGGGCAGGTGGTAGCTTACTAGCGTGCTAGGGAACCAATGAATTACTTTTAAAGCGAGTTATTCCCTCCTTGTACACTACGTCTATTAATTTTACACTCTTTGCTTTATTTATTATTTGCAGTAGCTTAGTTGGTTAACTTACACCTCACTCCAAAAAGTATGATATTATCGCAACAGATCTGAATTTATTTAGAGTGTATTAAAAACCAGACTATCATAAAACATATACCGTACAATACTTGGTAATGTACAGCATGGAACACGGCCGGCCGGCGGAATCCAGAGTTGGCCGAGACAGGTTTGTTATGACCGGCATAGGGCCACCTACAGCGCGACAGTCGGGCTGGCTCCGAAATATCATTGTTCACCGGTACACCGGTACAAGACACGACCGGTGCGGACCGGTGAAATTAAATCTCAGATATCTATGAGCAGACGCGTGCGCCTCTCTCCTCATCTCTACCACTCTCTCTGTCACCTACATGAAAGATTTTTGGTCAATAAATACATTTCTTATTTTTTCACTGAAATTAAACTACTTTGATTGCTCTTGAAAATTGACTGATTTTTTTATCGTAGGTTTGATACGTACCTTAATTGTTCCTTTTATTCATAGTTTTACGTAAGTAACCCAAAGACGGTTTTTGTATTTTTTTAATAATACTTTTTTTGTAATTATTTTAAACTATTTGCTAAAAAATATTAAGTGAAGGGTTTTAGTTCAAAATTAATGACTTATGAAAAATATGTTTACTCTTCTTGATTTGCCTGCCCAAATAAAGAAAACGAAAATAAATTGATAGGTTGAATGCTTTAACACTGATTCGTGCTGCTTGAATGCTTGCGCCATGAAATTCTTAGAACTGACGGACTGTGCAAGATTCCAGTTCGGGGAGCGAACTTTTCCCGCCAGTAAAGTTTTATGTACGAAATCCAACTTCTGTATGTCTGCACGCACGTAACTCTCGAACGAGTTGACGTATAGCATTGAAATTTCGAGTCAAACTCTCTCTACCCTTGCTATTTGTACATAGGTTTTGAAAATAGTACGTATCAGTTCATTAGGAATCCCAATATCTGTCTGTCAAAAATTTACTCTGGTTACGTTTATTGTATGTATAACCATGTTGATAGGAGAAAACCACAGAATAAACAAATGTAACTTCATGACATTTGTTGCTAAGTAACTGTTGTATTATGATAAACCTGTACAATAAAACTTTTTATTGGTTGGTTTCATACAAAACTTGAACATTTTAGCTTTAGCTGCAATGCCATCTCCGCAGCAAGCTACTGTAAAGGGCTTTCTACTGTATTATGTTAATTGGGAATTGTGATAAAAATGGATGGAAGTTATATGCCTACAATGTACCATTGGTAGTTTAAATGTTTCTATTAATTCATTTTCTTGCCTGTTATGTACATATATTTTATAGATTTTATTTTATCTTCTCCTATGTGAAAATCAATATATCTATGTCACTGGGTAAATCAGGTTTTATTTATTTCCATTGTTTTGCAGACACAAGTGAGCTATATTTTGCCTACTTCTATATAGAAGATATACAATGAAATCTCGCTAAAGATGTATTCATTGTAAAATCAGAGCTTGTGCTCTTAAACTCATAAAACACTACAAAGTCTTATTAGATGAGCGTTTAGCGGAATGTTTCCTATGACGATTGTAGATTTTATATTTTTGCGTGTATCTGTATACGGCAACTTTGCTTAAGTTAACTGGTCAGATTCCGTTATATGCCCCCAACGCTTGAACTTTTTTCAATGAACTTAGAACGTTATAAAACGATGTAGTTGAGTAACAGAACTAACATTATGCCCCCAACGCTAATTTTTCATTTACGGATGATTATAATGAATTACAATTGGTTACTAGATAAGAAAAAAGGGTACTTACGTATTACATCGACCACACCCCCTACATTTCTCCAAACACAAAAATTCAACAAAAACAAACATTACCAAACAAAAACTAAACTCTTTATTGAAAAAAAAAACACAAAACTTCTTTTTATTCTTGATCACACTCCGCCACCCAAAATGCGAGTGCCTCCGGCCATCAGCGCGGGGAACATCCCTCGAGATAGTACCTATCAGTAAAATTTCAAATTCTAGAGGGTCTGATCAGAAATATAAATTGAATTGTAATGGAAAGGCAATTATGTACCGTGCAAAAAACTTAAATAATCTTGTGATGCCGCGTGGTCTGCCGTAATCGGGATTCTCGAGATAGATAAGATAACAGCGACAACAATACCGATCGCAATACCTGGGAATGCTTGTTGATTGACGGAATGTTAGTTCTGTTACTCAACTACATCGTTTTATAACGTTCTAAGTTCATTGAAAAAAGTTTAAAGCGTTGGGGGCATATAACGGAAACTGACCAGTTAACTTACAGGGATGAAATTTTGAGTGAAATTCCACCTTTCCTATCTCTATCTCGAAATTAAGTATGGTGAATATCAGTTTATTGGGAGTCAGAATGCTCTCCGGGATAGGATGTTGTCCTCTATGGGACGAACGCGAAATCTCCCACGTGACCGTCGTTTGGCGCTGACTGTAATCTTCTTTATATATACATTTGAACTTGACAAAAAGTTAATCTAGTACTGATTAGAAATTCTGGTTAAAGAGAGTTTAGTTCATACAAAACAAAATGGGACGACTCAACTTATCTGACTTTAAGTTTCAAGTTTATTTCCAAGATTGTCATTAAATTACTAGTAACATTAAGTTGTTGTGTAAATAGTTTTTGTAACATTACGAAACCCTAAAAAAATGGTTAATACATAATATTAATTAATTATGTAAATGGAAAGATAAGTATTAAATGATTTTCGGACATTGTTTGGTTACGCTCCAGCTGTGTTACTGAATACAACAGTATGCGTCTACATAACATAAGTTTAATAGATTTTTACTAATAGATTTTCCGTTAGCATTCTAATATTTAAATGTACATTTTACGCATATTGATTACGATATATTCTGAGGCAAAACCCTCTGGTATTTACCCTGATATTTTGTATATCACCCATATTACATACAAATTGTGCTTTGATGAATTTGTTCTTAAGGACATATATACATTTTGGAAAATTGAGTAACAACGTTGACTAAGGCCTAATCATACATAATGTCCACTACCAAACCCAGTGACTAGGATTCAATAATCTTATAAATAAAAATGAATTGCTAAATGTGTTGCCAAGCACTGATCTCCAGAACGGCTGGCAACAAAATTGGCTATTTTTTTTAAATATTCATTGAAGTCCGAGGAATAATTATAAAAGAGAAAGATCGGTAATTTTCCCGGTACACTTTAGAATTGGAAAAATAATGATAATATTTACGTTTCAAAATATAAATTTTACTGGCTTTAAACAGCTGTGGATACCGTTAAACATTTTTTGATGTTTCAGCTGATTTTTATTTTAAAGTTTTAATTTTATGAAATATTAAGTACACAGTGCCTGACGAGTTGTAGTGGAATGCATTTAAGAGAGATAAATTTACCCTATAAGTCCTACTATAGATTGTACCAATGACGAATTAAAACATCTAATGTACTGGAAATACTTTGTTACTGGTTGGCTTCCTTGACATTGTGATATGGCATTTCTGTAGTGCCTTAAAGAAAACCCGAGGAATGAACACTAACATGCCTTAACGAACCATTATTCCCAGAACTGTAGATCCGAAAAACATCATGAAAATTCTATAACATAAAAAGTTGATTATATACATTATTTTGAAATGTTGCCTAAACTTAGTAATCATTATATCTCGAGTAGCTCTTTTTGACTGTAGTAGGCTTCTCAATTCCAAGTATGTATATTTTCTTCATGAGACAACAAGGCAAACTTAACTGTGGCAGTGAAAATGTCTAAGATTGAAAGAAAATTGCAAGAACCGCGATTAGGCCCTTTATGAACGAAGTAGGTTTCTAAAACCTACATGTGTATATTGTTTTGATCGGGATAATAAAGCAAATTCAAATTTGACACAATAAATACATGACAATAAATACATAAGTGAATGTAACCGGCCGGAAGTAGACGCTGTTGACCGAAATAGGCGTTTCAGCCCTGTATATGTACATATATTTTCTTCGTCGAGGCAACAAGACAAACTCAGCTGTGACGTGGGTAATATCATTTATTCCAACAAGGAATGCTCCTATACGCGCAAACCTGATATCATCTCTTAACGTGTTCTCGCCCTAACCATGATAACTAAAATAATACTTAACTGATGTAAACTTACGTCTAAACAATACCATTGGATACCGTCATATTACGTCATATGTGCTTTATCCAAGTTGGCTAAAGACTTCAATTTAAAAATATTGTATGAAAATCCACGCTAGTTGTTTATAATAAATTCATAGTAAATTATATATATACTCTTGAGTAAATACTAGGAAACATTTTGTAATTAACATCTTAAAAATTGGAACAAAGGATCCTCGTTAAAATGTTCAATAAAACGATACTTCTAATACTTCTAAAAGTCGGCTTATCCGCTCGTCGATGTGGCTGCAGTAAACCACAACGACATCCACCATTAGATATGACAATAGAGTACTGTATCCGTGGACAGAAACAAACAAAGCTTACGTTATGTGTCGGCCCGCCTCTATACCAGCTGCAACACCGGTATCGACAGGCAACATACGGGCGCAGCGGGTGGCTCGCTCGCTCTCCGATAGTCCTGGCAAATATTTCGCGTCTGATCATCGGAGATAGGAGTTTATACCTCGACCCAGCCATACACAGATACTATCGGAGACTTGGAAGTTGTGGATAGTGCATTATAACCCACTCTTGTTATCAACTTATCAAGAGAACTCGGTGAGACGAAAAGGGTGACTCACTTTGTCTCCAATAGTCCTGGAAAATATTTCGCGTCTGATCATCGGAGATAGGAGTTTATACCTCGACCCAGCCATACACAGATACTATCGGAGACTTGGAAGTTGTGGATAGTGCATTATAACCCACTCTTGTTATCAAGAGAACTCGGTCGGACGAAGAGGGTGACTCACTTTGTCTCCAATAGTCCTGGAAAATATTTCGCGTCTGATCATCGGAGACAGGAGTTTATACCTCGACCCAGCCATACACAGATACTATCGGAGACTTGGAAGTTGTGGATAGTGCATTATAACCCACTCTTGTTATCAACTTATCAAGAGAACTCGGTGAGACGAAAAGGGTGACTCACTTTGTCTCCAATAGTCCTGGAAAATATTTCGCGTCTGATCATCGGAGATAGGAGTTTATACCTCGACCCAGCCATACACAGATACTATCGGAGACTTGGAAGTTGTGGATAGTGCATTATAACCCACTCTTGTTATCAAGAGAACTCGGTCGGACGAAGAGGGTGACTCACTTTGTCTCCAATAGTCCTGGAAAATATTTCGCGTCTGATCATCGGAGACAGGAGTTTATACCTCGACCCAGCCATACACAGATACTATCGGAGACTTGGAAGTTGTGGATAGTGCATTATAACCCACTCTTGTTATCAACTTATCAAGAGAACTCGGTGAGACGAAAAGGGTGACTCACTTTGTCTCCAATAGTCCTGGCAAATATTTCGCGCCTGATCATCGGAGATAGGAGTTTATACCTCGACCCAGCCTTACACAGATACTGTCGGAGACTTGGAAGTTGTGGATAGTGCATTATAACCCACTCTTGTTATCAAGAGAACTCGGTCGGACGAAGAGGGTGACTCACTTTGTCTCCAATAGTCCTGGAAAATATTTCGCGTCTGATCATCGAAGATAGGAGTTTATACCTCGACCAAGCCATACACAGATACTGGGAAGTTGTAGACAAGGTGCTGTAACCCACTGTCGTTATCAGCGATATGTCTTATCAGCCGGGTCGACGCAGACGGTACGGTACGTGGTGGTGGGGTATAAATTGTGCAAAACACACTCCACACAGCACAGATAGGGCACGGACACCAGGGTAAAGAACACTGCCTGTCCGATCACGACTGTTTGTACAAATGTTACAGAGTGTGGCAACAAAAACTATGATAAGGGAGGCCGCTGCCATATCTCCCTTCTCTTTGTTGACTCCCGTACGCGCCCTGGTACTGTTTAGTGGAACGCGGTAAATGTCCCGTTATCTCTCTCCACGACAAGTCAGTTTGCGGTAGATCTGTTATACCATCTTGTATTATCTTCAGCGACAACGTTTTAGTGGTAAAACATCTTTGTTGATTAGTTAGTTATTTTTAGAAAATTCCTTACGACCGAAATACTAATTGTAACTGGAAAAATTAAACTTTTAGAATTTCATGAGTTGCGATTTAGATTTTAAAATTGAACCGAATCCGTTCTCGAAATATGTTTAAATTTCTGTGAATAATACATAAACACATTTACAGAGGTATTCCTATGACATTGGATATTGCAAAATGAAAGTAAACGTAAAGAACTTAAGGTTATTGTAAAAATTATGGTTTGTATTTTCGTTAAATGTTTTGATCGTGAACTTGTGGCAACATACAAAAGGTTTACTGTATCAGATATAATTAAGTTACTCAGTTAACAGTGAACATTTTGTTTTTTCCTATTAATATTACTCAATAGACAGCATTGAGTCTTTTATCGAGGTGTTTGTTGTAGGTTTCCACGGAACCACTTTATGAGTTCCCTACATTGGATTTTTAGAAATACTTTATTTTCACAATATTAAGTCTAGGACTTCTCCACTTAAAACGATTCTCTCTAGATGCGTGCAGTTAGGAGTACGCACAAATCATTCAGTAAAATATCCAGCGAGTCACTCTGAAGAATTGTTGGAATTTCCAGCACTTCGTCAGAACAACAGAACCTACTTAATGTGCTAATTTATAGCGGCCTCATACTGTAGACTTTCGAAAGGAACCTCATATGACAGTACAAGCTGCACCCTGGGTTAAGAGCCGGCTTCAATGAAACGATTTTGAAGAATATCATAAGAAGTGTATTAAACCTTATCATCTTAGCTTATGGAAGATTTTATTTTAAATATTTTATAATACTGATTTAAAATTATTTACGTTTTTTGTAAATATATTTTTAACTATTTAATTGATTAAATACAAAAAGGTTAATTTTTGAATTACCAATAAAATAAAAAAGTGTTTGGATGCATATTATATCTTTAAATTGAAATATCTTCCATAATTCTACAACCAAAGTTATGCCTTTAAAAATGCATGAGATTTAACATGTTCTTATGGGCTAAACTCAGAATGGCCATTACTACAACGGCTCTGATCTAAAAACAAACTTAAATTTATTGTTAATAACCCGTAGAGTGTGAATACGTAGTCTATGTATTTTGGTTTAAATATATTAACTCAAAGTTAAAACTCAGTCTTTAAACTATACTTTTTGTAAAAATTTAAATATACTATTCTGTTATAATAGTAAAAATTCTGGTTTATCCGTGAAAATTAAAACTTTAATTGGACAATTTTAGCTATTTTTGAGTACATATTTGTTATTATTTCTAGAAATACATGGAAATTATATGTATACGCCAAATCTAACCAAGATTGAACCATCCGTAATTACGTAAGGTGACTATGGATTGATGTTTGGACAAAGAGATACACACACGCACATGCTCGCCTGGGATAACTAGATATGGATATTTATATTAAAATTAATTACCAACGCCCATACGATCTTCTTTAGGGGAAATAACGAATCAACACATCATTTGTATACAAAATTAATTATATTAGTAGTGTAGAGTGGAACAAATGTGTCGTTGAAATATCCATAATTAATTTTATTCTAATTTTTCTTTTGAGCTGTGAAAATTTCGTCCAGCGGGAAAAGTAATAGAGGCTCCGACCGGATGTTTATCAGAGCCGTTAGCCGACGTTCAATACAAGTTGAGAGGCGAGAGGAGGAGATGGAGGAAGTTTCGTTGATCAGCTAACTCGGGGAAATGAAGTGCAAGACTCCTGCCCGGAATGCCAATGAGCGGCTGTCCCTGGAGAGAAGATAACAGCCATAACCCTCTCCCACTCCACCCACCCCACCCCCGCCCCTCGGCAGTTAAAAGTCACCCTGGATGTGATGTGGGGATTAATAACACCTGCCACAAGAGGTGTCTCCAGCTGTCATCTGTTCTGGAGCCCTGGAGAGGGGAGGAGTGTTTCAGCCGATCGTGATGGAGTCATGTCCGGTCTGGGATTGTCTGAGCACACTCACTCCAGAAGGGTGGTGTTTTAAATTATGAGATAAGCATCACATGTTAGCTTCGTGAAGAGGTTATCGAGCGGCCGTTTGTAAGTGCTGGGCTGGTAGTACAATTACTAAACAATTAAATAGTCGAAGAAAAGATTTACTTTATTGAACAATGATAAATAACTGAGCTATTATAATCGTCTTTTTGGTCTTTACTGATGTATCCTGTTACTACTAGAATTTAAACAATAAGAATAAAAATAATAAAATGTACCAATCTAAATTGTTACCAACGGACACTGCTAGTTTCCTAATCTCATTAACGTTTGTTAAGAGAGATAGATCTACGGTGATACTTGGGCAATTTATGCATTTTCAGTCTAAACGTATTTCTCCTTGAAAAGTCGTGTCTCTGTGATATTAAGGAGAGCATTAAATGAGACCTTTGCAGAGATTTACAGAACGCGTTAGATTTATCTTAGCCTAAAGGTGCAATTGCCTTATGAGCGGTGCGAGCTAGAAAGTACACAAATCCCGTGGGCTTCAAGGCCATCGAGTTAGCTAGCAACGTGATAGTAAAGTTCGGTGATATACCTGCGACTGTACAATCTGTGCAGTTTCAAGAAAATATTGGGCCACAAAGTAGATGAAGAGTTTCCCTTCTAACCACTCGAGTGACCACCGAGGTGGAGTGATAGTGATGTTTCATGATTCTGATGGAAAGAGAATGTGTAATTGTACATGCGGCGGGGTTTTCGAGAAGGAACTGTAAAGGAACAACCACAAAGTCGAGGAAGGCTCTGGACTTCTCACCTCACGAGTGACTACCAAGACGGTGATAGTAACGTTTTATGATGCTGAAGGAAAGGAGGAATGTGCAACTGTACATCCGGCGGAGTTTTCGAGAAGAAACTGTAAAGAACAACCACAAAGTCGAGGAAGGCTCTGGACTTCTCACCTCACGAGTGACTACCAAGACGGTGATAATAACGTTTTATGATGCTGAAGGAAGGAGGACGTGCAACTGTACATCCGGCGGAGTTTTCGAGAAGAAACTGTAAAGAACAACCACAAAGTCGAGGAAGGCTCTGGACTTCTCACCTCACGAGTGACTACCAAGACGGTGATAATAACGTTTTATGATGCTGAAGGAAGGAGGACGTGCAACTGTACATCCGGCGGAGTTTTCGAGAAGAAACTGTAAAGAACAACCACAAAGTCGAGGAAGGCTCTGCACTTCTCACCCCACGAGTGACTACCAAGACGGTGATAGTAACGTTTTATGATGCTGAAGGAAGGAGGACGTGCAACTGTACATCCGGCGGAGATTTTGAGAAGCCATAAAGAAGAACAGCCTAGTAGAGGAAGGCTCTGCACTTCCAGCACACGAGTGACCACCGAGAGATAACGACCGAGAGACGCCATTGTGCGATAGATAATAAAGCACGACGGTGGGTGGTCCGGGCAGTCGGTCTGTGATATCAGGTGATACGGCATATCGCACGGGCGGCGTCCATTAGTGCGCTATGTCACCGCTAAAAGCGTCGCGGTCACAGAGCGGCGTATCGCATCGCACCATTCTCCAAGGTTACGTGCTCGGCATCCTGTATCTACGATGTTATCTCCGCTGCCCATTAATATCCAGATGTTGCGACACTGGCGGCCCTCCGCAGTGCCGTGCCGGGCAGTAGCCATCACGGGGAGGGGTGGGGGTAATCCATCTTGTCGGGAGGGATGTCCGAATGGGTGGAATGGACATTTATAGGAATCCATCAGATCACCGGCAAATAATACATTCACTGCTACTAAAAATTCTACTGCATCAAAATATCTGTATTATAAATTAATGCACTGATTAAACGAAACCAGAAAGTGGACAGCGCGAATAATTATTTTTAGATTAAACTAGCTGTTACCCGCGGCTTCGCCCGCTTTTCGTAAGCGTTACCCGTGTATGTGAACTTCTGGCTCAAGTAAATTATATTTCCAACGCCGATGCAGAGTTTGCTTTGTTGCCACGATCAAGAAAATCTGTATATGTTTATAGCCATTGTACACGTACATGTGTTTTATTGTAAAGTGGTCTAACACTCAAGCTTTAAGTTCAACCAGAAATTTATCTTCAAGACAAATATACATCATAACTTAGCGCCTTCAAATAGTGTTTGGCTATTAAATATTCGTAAGTGTCTCGTAATTGCAGTTTATAATGTGCAGGCGCTTTGAAAACTATTATCTTTGGCAATGCCACCTGGAGGCGAGTTACATCAATAGACATAGCATAGAAACCTTCTTCGTGGAAAAATACATATACATACAAATTTTCGTAATGATCAGTCAAATAGTTTACGATTCCATAAAGGACAAACACACAAACATTCATTTATATATATATATATATATATACTAGCGGGCCCGGCGCGCTTTGCTGCGCATTTCAATAATTTTTTGCAAAAGTTGCCCGCGGCTTCGCACGCAATTTCCCGTTGAAAACAGTACACTATATTCACTTATTCTTTTTCTATCACATTCTAAACATTGCTGAGATAATTGATAGTCGTTCCATCGTGAGCCTCTTGGGCGTATTATGAAGGTATGTACCATATTCCTGCCTCTATCTAGCTGTTACCCACGGCTTCGCACGCAAATCTTAAGAACCGAAGTCCTTATATTACTTAGTAAATTTTTTTTTTACTATAATAAATTTTAGATTAAATTAGTTATATCTCCGATGCCACGATTGAGCTTGCTTTGTTGTCTCGATGGAGAGAATATGTACACACGGAGTTTTGAGAACCATACTTCTGTCAAAAAAAACAACTAAGGTTGATTTTATAACATTCTTTATATTTGTAGCCAACGTAAGATAGTAATTATGATATCTGCATTACTCTTCTGATCAAGCATGAGCATGGTTTATATTAAATAAATATTGCAGTTAAAGGTGAATTTTTACGTCAAATTTGAATTGTATTATCTGGATAGTAAAGTCTATGTTTAACAGTGATTGCAAAAAACAGTTTAAACAAAATTTGTCGTTTCTCTTAAGCTTACTCTATGCTTTAAAACTATAAGTGTAATATATGTTTACAAAGAACAGCTGATTAAAAATTTGAAAAGACGTTAACATATGTTTGCTGCAATGCATTTCTTATGGGTATTTCTGTAACCAGTGGGGCGGAATCCTGAATCGGGAAAGGGATGGGCATAGCTTATAAACCTTCTCCGTGGAAAAATACATATACGTACAAATTTTCATCATGATCGGTCCAATAGTTCACGATTCCATAAAGGACAAACATACAAACATTCATTTTTATATATATAGATATATATATATATATATATAAATTGTTGTACAATTAAGAATGTGATGATATAATTAAAACATCTGACCAGTGTAACCACATTATTTCTTTCGACAAGAGACGACCATGGATGATAGATGACCCTTAAGAGGAAACAAAAACAGAGGGAGTGGTGAATCGATCAACAGAAGACAACTGGTGAAATTAACCGACTGGCAATTTAACCGACCAACTTAACAGAGAAGCTTTAAGTTTTGCGCCACCTTGGGATCGCGGTGGGAGTAAATGTTGTGGCAGAATTCACATTAGACATCGACATTTTGTTGGCAGGCCATTAAAGCATTTTATACAATAACGTGATATCTTACAGAATGGTTTCATTCTACAATGTTAATATGATTTGGGTGGCAATAAAATTAGTATTATTGAAAGTTGATACGTACATTTTACTTTTGGCTAACACGTTTATTACGAAACTTTTAATTAATTAATTAAGATATAAATAGTAATATAAATCTGTCCAGTTCAAAGGACTTAAATTCTAAAATTACTTGAATATTTTGTACTAAAACTAAACAATCACTTTCTTATTTACATAAAATGGTGAAATTATGTAAACTCTTTTTTCACTCTTTAGTTAACCTTTAACACGTAGCAGCTGCAGTGTAAACTTGTTTTATAGTCTCGCTGTGGTAACAGCAATGTATTACGAAACGCTGCAATCTTGTAGTTTGTGTACAGTCTGGAGGGACAATTAGGATGTCTGCACCAGCCTGCGATTCTGATGCTGCATGTGTAGCCATTTAATTGAAAGTTTGTTAGTGGTACTTGCACTTTTCCAAAAAAATCAAACTGGAGAACATATATTCTACGTTCCATTCGTTGAGTAACTTTGCAAATTTACTTTTGGAACAGTTGGTAAATAGATATTATTGACAATTGAAACAGTTGGTGGAGCGGTAGTATTGACTATTGAAACAGTTGGTGGAGTGGTAGTATTGACTGTAGGAACAGTCGGTAAAATGGTAGTGTTGGCTGTAGGAACAGTAAGTAAAATGGTAGTGTTGGCTGTAGGAACAGTAAGTAAAGTGGCAGTATTAAACACAATAATCACCACTGGCATTATGCAGTGGTAGTATTGACTATTGAAACAGTTGATGGAGTGGTAGTACCGATTCTAGGAAGAGTCGGTAAAGTGGTAGGTATTGACTATAGGAACAGTAAGTAAAATGGTAGTATTGACTATAGGAACAGTAAGTAAAGTGGTAGTATTGACTATTGAAACCGTTGATGGAGTGGTAGTACTGACTCTAGGAAGAATCGGTAAAGTGGTAGTATTGAGTAGAGGAATAGTAAGTAAAGTGGTAGTATTGACTAAAGGAACAGTCGGTATAGTGGTAGTATTGACTATAGGAACAGTAAGTAAAGTGGTAGTATTGAAACAGTTGGTGGAGTGGTAGTATTGACTATAGGAAGAGTCAGTAAAGTGGTAGTATTGAGTACAGGAATAGTAAGTAAAGTGGTAGTATTGACTAAAGGAACAGTCGGTATAGTGGTAGTATTGACTATAGGAACAGTAAGTAAAGTGGTAGTATTGAAACAGTTGGTGGAGTGGTAGTATTGACTATAGGAAGAGTCGGTATAGTGGTAGTATTGACTATAGGAACAGTAAGTAAAGTGGTAGTATTGACTATTGAAACCGTTGATGGAGTGGTAGTACTGACTCTAAGAAGAGTCGGTAAAGTGGTAGTATTGAGTAGAGGAATAGTAAGTAAAGTGGTAGTATTGACTAAAGGAACAGTCGGTATAGTGGTAGTATTGACTATAGGAACAGTAAGTAAAGTGGTAGTATTGAAACAGTTGGTGGAGTGGTAGTATTGACTATAGGAAGAGTCGGTATAGTGGTAGTATTGACTATAGGAACAGTAAGTAAAGTGGTAGTATTGAAACAGTTGGTGGAGTGGTAGTATTGACTAGAGGAACTGTAGGTATAGTGGTAGTATTGACTAAAGGAATTGTAAGTAAAGTGGTAGTATTAAACACAATAATCACCACTGGCATCATGCAGTGGTAGTATTGACAGAACGTTGCTGCTTTGCCGTGCTGCCGCTTAGCGGTGATGAGAGAACAAACGAGAGGCAGCCTCAGGCCAACACGATCGGATACCATGTTCAGAGGTGAGAACACAGTATCTGGTAACACTTCTTACTCATTCTTCTGCCAATAGGTGAGTAGCCAATGATGTGCTGATTTCCCTACTCATATATACGCGGCTGTTAAATAATAAGCAGGTGAAAACCAGTATCTAATACTATAATTTTAAAATCTCTTCAAACACTGACGAAGATGTTACCGAGAGACAATATTCTCGAGTTTAATTTGACACTTGTTTGTGATGGTTTTATTGGTTTTACTAGTGAAGCTTTAATACATTGTCCAACATGACAGCTCGGCTTTCCATCTACTGCAAACAAATCTACTCCCACTGTAGGAGAACCTCAAGTCTAGGATGTCACAGCCACTGGTGTGCTGTCAGAATCGCTATACTCAACAGCTGCTGTAGATCACATCAACCCTATAACAATTAGATACTATTTATTGGTTCAATGTTGCGGTAGATCTGCTGGTGACCAAGATTCATTTCTAGTGCAGTACCTTCTTGAGAAGATCCTGTTGAACTCCATATGACAAATGCAACTTCTGTAAACTCATAGTCTTTAAGTTAAGAAATACTCGTATAGTAAGAATGAGCCTCGACTGATGTGTAGGTGCTTGCCAGTCCTCTTCAGTTTAAATTCAAGAAGAATCTGAAATTATTCACTTTGTGACAAATAAGTTCTATCAGTTTTTCTCAACGAATAATACAAAAAGAATCAATCCCAACCCAAACCAAATTTTTGCCGTTTTGACTTAATTAATATGGAACACAAAGCAATCATTCTTACACCCCACAGATACTTCTTGGTAACAATGATCCTGCTTGATCGAGCCAGAATCTTGTCTTAATTCTTCATTCACTTTACACGTTTTTGTCTCCAAGAAATCCTTTCTGAAGCAAAATCGTCCCTGTAATATATACATTGTTAGCCACAAACCTAGGTATCTGAGGTGTTCTTTCAAGTAGCCTAAGTGCTTTAATACTGCTACATGCTGCAAAATACAATTTATGAAACAATTTTATCATGTACAAAAATAAAAAAAATATTTATGGAATGATTACTACACCCATTAGTTTGCTTTATCTAACGTTTCGTGAATTTAAGTGAATTATAACGAAAATTGCTGTCGAGTTAAAAATCTCCAACGTCAGATTAATTTTTATTACATCTGATAAGTGTTGTGATGGGAAACTAATCTGTAAAAGCCGATTACTTGAATATTTAAAATATTTAGGGACACGATGATTCGGCTGGTAGATAAGATAAACGTATTGCTTGCGGCTAATCTAAACTGAAGTAAGAAGTGTTTATCGATTTATCAATCAGACGCTTTTAAAATGTTATCGGAAAGAGAAATCACAAATTAAACCTCTAGTAATCAAGTACCGACTAAAATAATCGATTTAGCTATCTAATTGCCGAGATATAAGTAATTCGAATTCAAATCGTGGACATTAATCGATATTATTGAACAGTTGAATACTCTTAGCGAGTCGAGAGATAATGGACGTTAATCAAGCTATGGTGAGGGGTTGAGAGGGGAGGGATCGCGCGGCCGGCGAGCAGAGATAAGACAGATGGCCGCGTTGATAACGTTGCTACGCGACTATCTCCACCCCTTATCAGCTGATATTGGACTAAGCAGAGCTGCTGATCGTATCTCTCTGTACTCGTTTATTCAATCAACCCTCCCACCCCCTCTCTACCCTCGTTCCCTTTACACGTTTCCGTTTCTTTTCTCCTCTTGTAAAAGAATTTTCTGTACAGCCTACACAAGTTGTAACTGAATAATTCAAGTTCTATTATTACCACTACTAGGATTAACCTAATTTTTTCCACAATAGATATTAGCAAAACTTATCTAACAATGGAGGGGCTAGAAACACTTCATTTCTATCTATCTGTTTGTATCTCGAAAATGAACTGACCTATAGAATTTTCATTTTGTATGAAGCTACGAGTTCGATGATCGTGCATATCACTTGCTGAGGTTTAGCTGCGCATTAACGAACATTGGTTTAATGGGTAACAATGATGTCAACGAGAAATCGCAGAATAAATAAATTTGTAAACAAACTAAGTACAACCATACAACATTTTAATGTGACACCCGTAGGTAGACAAACTATCTGCAAGATACCATGAGAAAGATAACAACTGTCGACTTAAAATTTTATATATAACTTGAATTCTACATAGACGAAAATTAGTTCTACGATGGTATATATCTCACCGTGGGAATTGGCTGAGCGTCATTAAAACCTATCGCTCAGTATTCTGGCATAATTTCTCTTTTGTCAGCCGAGGGATATAAAAGCTTCTTTTTTGTATGTCTGCCCATCCGCAGGACATCTTAATATTTAAATGGGATATAGACTTGACATTTTGCATACAACCTCAGCGAAGATCGTTACGCGACATGAGTAGTGGCGTATGTATTGTATAAAATATATGAAACATTATTTGTTTGTCTGAAAAGGATGGTACAGTTAACTGCCGTAAAAGAAAATAATATATCGTATTAATTAATTAATGTCATTTACATTCTGTAAACGGTTGATCCATGATGAGTCGGAATCAATTTATGATTCTTCAAGTGAAATTTTGTAAAACGAAATGTTTTTTTTTCCATCGCTGAATATTATGAACCTTTATCGCTCTCTCGCGAGCTTCAAAATCCAAGTACCGGTTTTATGCTGCTTACAACTAACTACCTGTTAATCAGAATCCAGCATGAACAGTAATATTACTTCTTTCATAACTGCATCAAATCATAGTTCTATGGAGATAATTCTGTCTCTGCAATCTTGAATCGTTGCACCCATGAGTAACTTGAGTGACGTCTTTGAGAATAGATATCTGGAACCCTATGACATGAACAGCAAAATGTCCTGCAATGTAAAACAATATTGAAAAACTGAAACGCTAAATTATAAAACCTGGTAGATATCTTCTTCTTCATGAGCACTTGGATGAAAAATAACAAATGTAAAATGCACTGTTTTAGTTTTAGTTTGTACCGCTCCAGGACATTTTAAACTGGATACCAATACGAGTGTAGTCTAGAAGGATGAAAATTACATTTTTTTTAATCGCTCATAGAAGTCATTTTCATATCTGTAGCCTATCTATTGCTTCACGAGAAAATATTCCAGAATCCTGGTATATACATGCAATTATGTCTAACATGATCCGCGGATCTCTACGAACAGTTATTAATAATTTCTGCATGATTAAGTTATATTGAGTACACTTTTTTAAGAATCTTCCAAAGTCTTTTACGATGGATAACTTCTTTTTGGCAATACAGTAAATACTAATAGCTCTAACTCCCCAAATGGCATTTGCTTTCAGATTCTTCATTAATGAAGACAGTTATAGCTAATAAGAAGTTACGGCCTTCAAAATACGGTTTGTTTCAGGTTTTAATGACTTGTTGACAACTTACTGGGGTTATGAAATATTTAATTGTTGTCTTCAGATTCTTGCCTAGTCAGCGATCACGAAAACACCTATAGTATTTTACAGCATTTTTTATTGGACATTAAAAAGAAAATCCTGTTACGAAATACTGCATTAGTTGAAGCCATAAATATGAAATGGAATATTTGAAGAAAAGAAAAACATTTTCAAACTAAAATAAATAAACACATTTGAGGAACAAGATAGCAAGGAATAACAGTATGCACATTAAAAAAAAAATAATAATAATATTACTACTCACTAATGCAAAACCATTCCAATGGTTATGTTAAGAATTAACCAAATGTCCATCTAGTAGAAATTTTGGACGCTTTTAAACCAGTTTTGATTTTGATCTATCCCTCTCAGTCCTTGTCCCTCCTAAAACTACAACGCCAAATTATTAAGAGATAATTAAATTAAGTCACTATCCCGATATTTTGAAGCACAATATATTGCACTAACTAATGAATTATAATGATGCCATTAAAAGTATGGTTGTAATGTGTTTATGTTTAGATAGCGAGGTCGGAGACGTAACAATTTACACCAAATCAGGTCTTGAAAATTAAAGAATTAATGCCTCTAATTTAACTAGAAATTACATAATTTTTAAAAACATTATAGGTATTTAAGATACTATGTTTTAATAATTATTTCCTCGTTATTTACCACCCACTAATTGATATCATTAAATGCCACTCTAACAATTTACTTTAATTCCAATATTTGTGAAATTGTGTGCGCTTTTTTACTAACAGGTTGAAAAGTGCCAAAAAAAAAAAGAAACACCGACGTTAAGAACTGTCTGGGGCAAACAATATGAACTCAATTCGTCAAGGCTGTATCTACCGCCGCCAGAGCCACCCGCCCACGGCTAAGCTGCCCCGTCATACTTTTTACGTCCGAACTTTTCATACACAACTTATTACACTTTTAATGGAGTTGCGTTGCTTCCCGCGCTACGCCACAAATTAAGATCCAAGGGTAGATAGGTTAGGGGCAGATTTTTGTAATTTCGAGAGCTTTTTTCTTATCTGCCCGCGGCCTTATCGGACCACCCATCTGCCTGTGGGTGTCTTCTGGGGAGAGTCTGTTGCTAGATAAGGGCGTGGAACTTCTCAATGGAATAATCTTCCTTCACAACCGCCTCATTTTTGAAAACCACCGATTTTAATCATAACTACTAAAGAACGTTTAGTTTGCAAAATAAGATCCATTCACGTAAATTTAATAAAACCTAAACCCGAATAATTTACGTAAGTTTTCTAGAATGCTCTCAAGTGTTGTTCTATTTCTATACTATACCATAAGGTGTCGAGTGATAACGTGCCGATAACGTATCTGATACAACATATTGGTCAACAATTACAAGTTCTCGAGTAGCAAAGGTATTTAAATGTGCGTGTTTGTTCACAACAGAAATACTCGTATAATCTGTTATGTCTTCTACTGTAGCATTTTACAAATTAATTTCACTATGAGTCACTTGGGATAATAACAGACATTGCATATTCAATCCGCAAAGACCTTCGTTTCAAATTAAACTGTTATAATTGCATTCAACAATTGTTTGAAGTAAATATTTATTTTTGTTTCAAGATTGCAGCACATAAGGTTGTGTACGAGATTGGCGACTACAACTAGGATTATGAAGAGTAATAATTTTTAAATTTTGGAAAATGGAATCATAATGTGATTGGTCGAAATTTGTTGTTTACGTCATTGGTGTAATAATAATAATTACATATAATAATATAAAGTTCGTTTTACTTTTCTTAGGAACTTGAAATTTCTAACAGTAATGCTATCTGAGAGAGTGCACCTCATTGATACATATTTATTAACTTTTTCAAACCTCTGAACGTTTTGTAATTCTATTCCCCTCGATTATCTCGCAACCTTGAAGCTCGTAGTGTTCGAACCGCTCACATTTAAATAATTGCGAGCTCGCTGTATGAGGAACGGCCGTTATATGTACGACCCTCATTTGATAAATTGGCGGCGATCAGGCCCGCGATAAGGTGACACGGCGAGATCTTATCTAGATTAATAGATACTTGATGATTATGAATGATGATAAACTCGTTGTACAGCTCTAACCATACGCTTCTCTCGACAGGTTATCTTAGGATCTAAATTGCGATCAGTGCTCTTTAACCGGCCGATCGCCAGGCCAGTCACGACCCCCCCCCCCTCACCCCCCTCACCACCCCTCAACTTGTCGGGTCTCGTTTTTCAAATGTGTACCTATTCAATTACGGCCAAGTTGTCGGTACTGTATGATTTATGTTATTGCGATACCGCGATATGCGACTCGCGTGCATTACATATACAATCACTTTGTCCCGCCGAAGTCGTCCTTAGGAATATTGACTTTATAATTGTGCTGGCATGTGGGAATTTAGCGATCACTTTTATCGTCAAACTTAGACAGGCTCACGTTCAAATCTTGCCAATTAAAAAATAAAATTTACATCTCAGTGAATCTTTAAAAATTCAAATTATCCGAGACTTCATTATATTCATACTTTATTATTGTATTGAACAATCCACGGACTGGAGGGTAAATTTAATGTTATCCAAAATTTCAATTAGAAATGATCAAATTATCCAAGTTACTTACTTATTTTTTGTTTTTTAATATTTGAATTCTGTTATCTGATCCATAAAAAATGTTTTGTATTGTATTTTAAAAACTAAAATAGAAACAAGAGCTGATCTGCAATGATTGCGACGCCCGAAAAACCACCCTCGAGATAATGGCCTAAATTTTACGTAAAAAATCACAAGTTTTGAGTAGAATAACGGAATCTAACTATTACTTTTTTGCTGTAAAATATGAGACAAAACAAATCAAATATTACAACAAATAAGTTTACAACGTACAGGACAGAATTTAATCAAAATATTTAATCAAAAAGCTATGGAGAACTAATTATTTTGTCTATTCATCGATTTAAAAACGCTAATTTTAATCATTGTAATTTGACAATAATGTTTTTAATAATTGAACACAAACAAACGTCCATACATTTTTTGTATTATTGCCAATGATAGTATTTGGACATGTTTGATTGTTTAACAGTTTCATACTTAATAATGACTATATGTGGATTATTACTCTCAAGGGCTCAAGTGAACCGCAACTCTGCTCCTCCAGTAACCTTTAAGATGCAGGTTTGTCACTAACGCTATTGAAAAGATTCGTTTATAGTTTTCTATTTTCTATTATTAGTTTATTATTCTAAGAATTCTATTATGCAAACAGTATTAAAGACCAATAGTTGAATATAAAGTTTGAAATGTTACAATTTGTAAAAAATGAATATACAATTTAATATGTAAAAATTCGAAATTTGAAAATAGCCATTTTACGTACCTAATATTTTCTTTTACTTTCACGCACAAATAATGTACAGTTATCAGTGATGTCAAAGATTTAAGTTCGAATTAGATTTGGATGCAATGCATTCATAACAGATCTACTGGCAATATGTGTCAGGACATTTATATTTTGAATATCACTTTTGCGTACAATTCTACAAAAGAATTATTAATTTTACAATACTTGTTTACATTTTCTTTTCGTAGTTAGATCACAAGGTGGGCAGATTACAATGTAGCAACACCTCCATACACGCCAGGCAGCACCAGGCCCGGTCTAGTGTATAAAATCCATTTAGTCGGAAAAGTGAACAAAACGTTTGCATTAGTTTATCTAAATTGGATCCGAGGTATTACGGGAGATAAATACTAGTAATTTATAAATGAGACGGAAGATAAGACGGGACTGTAAAAGTAAAAGAAGAGACGGCAAGCTCTCGGCCGGCGGGGCGTAGATGACAAGCGAGATAACTGCTGTTAAAGATAACAGAAACGACATCCAACTTTAAAAATCTACCCATGAAATCTTAATTTGAAAAGTTGGGGAGGAAACAGGGCGGGAGTGGTCCAGCCGCGGCGCGGCGCGGCGTGACGTCACTATCTGGCGACTTCATTAAAAACGGAGATATGGTGCCGGATATGGTGAGCTTGTGGCTTTACTGAGTTAGGGCTAAGTTCAACATTTGCTCGTTTACATCTAAGAAAAATTAAAAGTGAGGGAGAAAAGTCATTTATAATCTCGCATTTCAGGACTGTTTCAGTCACTCTGATCTGAGACATATCACTTTACCACGGTATATGGTGTCGTAATAGGCCAAAATATCATTTGCATTTTTGCATAGTAGTTAAAATATTAATTTCCGATGATGTAATAAATAAGATGGTGCACACACAATATTTGGTCTTATCCGAGTCCTTTAACTACTATAACGTTTTACATAGCCGTATTTCATTATTGTCACTGATATCCAAGTTTTTATTATATACAGGTAGTTTAATTCATTTAATACATGTTTATAAGGGTTTGCAAAATTTACCTTTGTAATAAAATAACTATAAACCTAGTGTAAACTACGTATTTGTAATTAGGTTGTTTAACAAACTGACAACACAATCATATATAAATCCTGCCGTTTAATGTTATTGTTTGCCGTAGCGAAAGCAACCTTCCATCCCTCCTTGTTAACATAAGGTAACGAACTACATCAACCTTTTACTAAACGGCATCATTTCAACACAGTTTGAAATAACGGCACAAGACAGCAAAGGCTGTAAAAACCCTCATGCTCCGCATAATTCTGTAGTAAATTTGATAGCCTTGCGAAACAGCGTATAGTGTTTTACAGTTAATAAATCAGAAGGTGAATGGCGTAGCAGACCGTTTTCTCTGGTAGTGAAAACTGTTCGCAATGAAGTCGTTTCAATACAGTAACCCTTCAAGTACCAATAAAATAAGCGCCATCGTCACTGTGCAGTACGTCATGCAATTTACGTTATATACTGTTTACCTCGGCCTGAAACAAAAGACGCCCCAGAGTTCCGTGCAGAAACCGCCCTCTGACAGTCGCACAAAGCCGTATTTCACTCGGCGGCACTTTACGATAGAGCTGTGAGACGCCGGGCTCGGTGAGATGCGACCATTAATAATTCATTGGTTTATTGCCGTGCACTTATTAATATTATAAAACAAACTGGCCGTAAAGCGAGGCGGTTCCGTTGTAAATCTGTTGTCGATGCCGTAAAACAGCTGTAATTATAGGGGGATAAATCAGCTGGTAATGGATACAGCACGACCTGGTGGTTGATCCGGGAAACACGTCGCCTTCGCGTTGCAGAGCACAGGGGTGCCCCCGTAGTGATGTGGGAATCGAATACTTAAAAGAATCGAATATACTGCTCACCCTTGTATTCGAATACTTTATCTGCGTTGAATATTTCTAACAGACAAGTCTAGTCTTGTCTTACTTCCTTCCCGTAATCCATTTTCTTGATTATTTGGGATTGTTCTGCCAAAAAAGTGGGAATCTCTTTTGCCTTTATGTGCCTCCTGCAAACAATGTCATACCCTTAATTAATTTATGAACTTCAGGAAAAATATATTTGTTTACTTGCTACTTTAGTCCCAACTGAAGATTCTTATCTACTGCAGGTTTTGTCACAAATGATGGAATCCAAACACCTCAATCATAATTATTTTGTTTGTACAGAACAACATGAAATAAATATTCATTTTTGCCATTATTGTTTACAAATATATTTATTAATTGAATATTTGTACAATTATACATTTTATCAAGTTAGAATATTTACATATGAGAACATATATATAAATATATATATAAAATTAATTAGTTTGTATTAACTATATATGTACAAGCTTCTAGCACCTCGACCTATGGCAGCGCTATACTTGTACAAAAAACTCCACTTAGAAGCGTTGGTGATCATTTGTACTGGAGGTCTAGGAGACGGCTACGTCGAAGAAGCAATCTCCATAGCAACGAGACGACGAAGGAAAGGAGATGTTTACAGTTTCGTGCGAGAACCGCCGCCACAGCAACTGCCACAGTAACGTTCCTGGTTCCTGTACCATCCAATGATTGACAACGATCGGTTTGCTCGGACATCGTGATCGCACAGAGATAACGCTTGGCGACGATCTCAAAACACGATCATGGAAAAGGTCTTTTGAGATAATCTGAATTGCCCAGGGAGGGAAGGATGTTAAGTTAGAATCAAGAAAAACGACAGAAGAGGTCTCATCCACTGGAGAAATTCCAGAACTGGAGTCAAGACGTCCTTGTGAATGTACATCATAAAGATTCACTCTCGATAGTGATTGATAAGGAACTGGTTTTATGGGAAGCGGATTGTAAAACGTCTGCATTCCTGCGGTTGATGATGACAGTTCGCGCAGAGGGTAACATAGTAGTGGAGGCACTACGATACACACGTCGCTACAGAACACATTAAGAGCATAAATAATGCAGAAACCACAATACCTACTTCTGGTGTCATGTGTAATCTCGGAAAATAATGATTCCTACTAGGTAAATGTACAGATTCATCTCGTAGTTATGGTATTTGAATTGATAACCTAAGAATTGTAGCTTGAAGGAAAAAGGATTTTCCCGGACATTTGCCATCGTTCAGTGGTACAAAAAAAGTAGTACTAGGTTTCGAGATCTACAATATGATCTCTTCTCCAGGTTAATAACTAACCTAAACACATAATTACAAACTAGGTTAAAATAAACAAATCATACCAGAGCGTTGTGTCACGCATAAGTCAGGAATCACAACTACCGTGTTGTGTGTCAACTTTACTACCTATAAAACAGGCACTTAATAAAAAACAATACACCCAACACTAATTAGGTCACACAATAGGCCTGCATTTGCCGACCAACCACCTACGTGGCAAAATGTCCGGAAAAAATACTGTTTCCTTCACAATCGTTCCATCGTCAAAAAACAAACTGCAAACAAAGAATTGTAGCATATAAATAACAATTTACTGTTGGGGTTTTGTACTAAAACAGCGTAGTGTTCCAAAAACCAGGTGTATATTTTCCTACTGAATCCTTTACAGTTTGTAGAATATTATCTTTTGTACGCAAACAAAAGAATTCACAATTATGTGTAAACAAATAAACCAAGTGTAAACAAAAAATAAAGCATTCAATAAAAGGATTTTTATTTATTCGTTATAATAGTTTTAAAGAAATAATTAGAGGACTGATTTTAAGAGATCACATGGTTCACAATTATTGATACACACATCATACACAGGAAGGGGTTCTTGAAACAGACTAAGTTATTGCGTATTTTTCTTTTTATTTACTGATAAATCCTGCAAAAACCAGACTTTAAAAATGCACCGAAACAAAAGCAAATATTTAATACACAAATAATTGTGTATTGCCAATAAACTAACAGATTGATAGCCACACTATGTGTTGTAAAAATGTATGTGTACTACGTTATTAAAAGAATAAAATATACGAATAAAATATGTTATGTATGATTTATTTTTTTTTAATAGAACTAAATGATGAAAACTAAAAATATGCTCGATACATTTTTACATACGCTAAGGAATTATTCTCTGGTTTGCAGTTATCGGAGTTTTGGATAATCCTAAGTACATTATAAGATTATACAATGTTTAAATACTACTGTAGTATTAAAACTTAGTTTCCGTTAGGAATCAATTGTAATAAATTCTAAGGCTATAAATAGATAGTGTTAACTCTCACTGTAGACACATATGTGGGTGCGTGATGCCACACAGTTTTAGATATGAATTACTATCCGGAAAGCAAGTTTATAATGCGGTCCCCCTTATCCGGAATTTCGATCATCCGAAATAGGCTTGGTCCCATCAACTTGGAGAATCGCGTCCCCCAATAAATTTGATTTTCGTTCCTTTAATTTGATCTTTATTCAATTTGTATATGTTATTGAAATCTCTGACCACTCTAATCTTCAAGGTATTCAAAAATCTCCAGACTTCTCGGCAATGTAACTATCCAATTACACATGTGTGTTTAGACATTGTACGATATGAAAGCAAGAGTTGTAGGTCTAAATTTACTTAAGTCCGAACTTGTAATGTACATAATTGAATAAAATTTTATACTGCCTTTTGTTTAGGAGTACACAAAAGGCGACCAAGGCACTCACGTTGGATGAAGAAATGAACTTATCCCGACGTCCACTTAGTGATGGGAGAATCGGATCTCTCACTTGCCGGGTGAATGTGCTACCATTACACCACAGATGCGCTTACTTTTTTGCGATTCAATTATTTTGTATTTGGCCGTATCTGTCACATATGCGTTTAAAAAAGCAAAACTAACATATGATTGGAAGACCAAAACACCTGTCAAACGACTTTTATTTACGTTAAATTGTATAAATGGCAATAGCCTTATTTAATTTCAATAAACATTGAATCACAAAAAGTACTCGCTCCGCCGGGAGTGTATATATATACATATAAAATTAACACAAAATATTAATTTTACAGAGGTGTAATGGTAGCAAATTCACCCGGCAAGTGAGAGATCCGGGTTCGACTCCTGGCGGAGCGAGTACTTTTTGTGATTCAATGTTTATTTAAATTATATATATATACTATATATATTCATCTTAAACCCTCCAATGAATATTTGTATATGAACAGGAATACAGCTCTTGAATATTTTATTTGAATTAAGCGAATGAATTTAAATAATTCCAAACAATGAATACTGTATGTTTGAATTCGATTCTTCCATATACATTGTATTAATTTCAGAAGTATTCGAATTCATTTTGACGTATTCGAATATGTGAATACCGAGCTGTATTCGAATACTATTCGATTCTGTATTCGATTCTCCCATCACTAGGTGGACGTCGGGATAAGTTCATCTCTTCATCCAACGTGAGTGCCTTGGTCGCCTTTTGTGTACTCCTAAACAAAAGGCAGTATAAATTTATTCAATTATGTACATTACAAGTTCGGACTTAAATAAATTTAGACCTACAACTCTTGCTTTCATATCGTACAATGTCTAAACACACATGTGTAATTGGATAGTTACATTGCCGAGAAGTCTGGAGATTTTTTGAATACCTTGAAGATTAGAGTGGTCAGAGATTTCAATAACATATAAAAATTGAATAAAGATCAAATTTAAAGGAACGAAATCAAATTTATTGGGGACGCGACTCTCCCAAGTTGATGGGACCAAGCCTATTTCGGATGATCGAAATTCCGGATAAGGGGGACCGCATTATAAACTTGCTTCCGGATAGTATTCATATCTAAAACTGTGTGGCATCACGCACCCACATATGTGTCTACAGTGAGAGTTAACACTATCTATTTATAGCCTTAGAATTTATTACAATTGATTCCTAACGGAAACTAAGTTAATACTACAGTAGTATTTAAACATTGTATAATCTTATAATGTACTTAGGATTATCCAAAACTTCGGATAACTGCAAACCAGAGAATAATTCCTTAGCGTATGTAAAATGTATCGAGCATATTTTTAGTTTTCATCATTTAGTTCTATTAAAAAAATAAATCATACATAACAATGTTTTATTCGTATATTTTATTCTTTTAATAACGTAGTACACATACATTTTTACAACACATAGTGTGGCTATCAATCTGTTAGTTTATTGGCAATACACAATTATTTGTGTATTAAATATTTGCTTTTGTTTCGGTGCATTTTAAGTCTGGTTTTTGCAGGATGTATCAGTAAATAAAAAGAAAAATACGCAATAACTTAGTCTGTTTCAAGAACCCCTTCCTGTGTATGATGTGTGTATCAATAATTGTGAACCATGTGATCTCTAAAAATCAGTCCTCTATTATTCTTTAAAACTATTTTAACGAATAAATAAAAATCCTTTTATTTAATGCTTTATTTTTTGTTTACACTTGGTTATTTGTTTACACATAATTGTGAATTCTTTTGTTGCGTACAAAGATAATATTCTACAAACTGTAAAGGATTCAGTAGGAAAAGATACACCTGGTTTTTGGAATACTACGCTGTTTTAGTACAAAACCCCAACAGTAATTGTTATGTATATGCTACAATTCTTTGTTTGAAGTTTATTTTTGACGATGGAACGATTGTGAAGGAAACAGTATTTTTTCCGGACATTTGCCACGTAGGTGGTTGGTCGGCAAATGCAGGCCTACTGTGTGACCTAATTAGTGTTGGGTGTATTGTTTTTTATTAAGTGCCTGTTTTATAGGTAGTAAAGTTGACACACAACACGGTAGTTGTGATTCCTGACTTATGCGTGACACAACGCTCTGGTATGATTTGTTTATTTTAACCTAGTTTGTAATTATGTGTTAGGTTAGTTATTTACCTGTAGAAGAGATCAGATTTCAGATCTCGAGAAAAGTAGTGTTACTGCTTTTTTTTGTATCACTAAACGATGGTAATGTCCGGGAAAATCCTTTTTCCTTCAGGTTACAATTCTTAGGTTATCAATTCAAATACCACAACTAAGTGTAATGAATCTGTAAATTTACCAAGTAGGAAACATTATTTTCCGAGATTACTCATGACACCAGAAGTAGGTATTGTGGTTTCTGCATTATTTATGCTCTTAATGTGTTCTGTAGCGACCTGTGTATCGTATTGCCTCCACTACTATGTTACCCTCTGCGCGAACTGTCATCATCAACCGCAGGAATGCAGACGTTTTACAATCCGCTTCCATAAAACCAGTTCCTTATCAATCACTATCGAGAGTGAATCTTTATGATGTACATTCACAAGGACGTCTTGACTCCAGTTCTGGAATTTCTCCAGTGGATGAGACCTCTTCTGTCGTCTTTCTTGATTCTAACTTAACATCCTTCCCTCCCTGGGCAATTCAGATTATCTCAAAAGACCTTTTCCATGATCGTTTTGAGATCGTCGCCAAGCGTTATCTCTGTGCGATCACGATGTCCGAGCAAACCGATCGTTGTCAATCATTGGATGGTACAGGAACCAGGAACATTACTGTGGCAGTTGCTGTGGCGGCGGTTCTCGCACGAAACTGTAAACATCTCCTCTCCTTCGTCGTCTCGTTGCTATGGAGATTGCTTCTTCGACGTAGCCGTCTCCCAGACCTCCAGTACAAATGATCACCAACGCTTCTAAGTGGAGTTTCTTGTACAAGTATAGCGCTGCCATAGGTTGAGGTGCTAGAAGCTTCTAAGGTCGGCAAACAGGTTTATGTTTCAACTAAGAAGAGATGTTGGATAATCATTTGATAGAAAGATCTTGGAAGCTATGATTCTGGAGCACTGATTCTGATGGTGTATTATTTACGTCCAATTTGGTTTTAATACGTCAGCCATTACATCCTTGTTCTAGCAGATTTGCCTGTTCCTCTGGGGTGGGATTTGTTACCTCGTAAGTAGTGGATACGGTTCCAGCATATCATTTTTTGATAGTTTAGAAAATATATGTGAACATTCATAAAAAAGTGACATATAAACAGATTGAATTATTTAACCTCTTCATTGCTTTAAGTTGATTCTTGAGTTGGTTCTTTTGGAACAGCCAGGTTAAGGCTAATAAGGAGTCCATTTATAACAATACCTATTATTCTAAATGTATAGTTGTTCAATAAAACTAATTATGTGAACTTGTGTATTTCAAGTACCCCAAACGTTGCACCCCTTCCCCTCCTCGGATTAATTATTAACATAAATATTTCAACTAATATCCACGGAAGGATCGTAATGAGACTAAAAATCAGGATTTTTGTGATTGATGAGAATTTTAACTTCCGACCTTAAATTGCTTATTGGAGAAGGGGGAGGAGATCAAACTTTTAATGTAAATCCAAATTAAATAAAATGTAAATTTAATCAAGTTTAATATTTTTGTGATACATAAATTATTAACACAGTTAGTTTGCTAACCAAAGTATGGATTTTATAATATTTTTAAGTTAAATTTTTGACTGCCAACCATTTTGTTTTTGACTTCTCTCGACATTAAAATATGTTAATATACCCCTCCATTCTCCATTTAGTTAGCCTAAATTAAATATGATTCTGTTAAAACACGTTCTGTAGTTTATCATCACAGCTTTACTGTAATAAGTTAATTGTTAAATTGATTTTTAATTATATTTTGGCAAAACTTTCATCATTTCCGAACTAACGTAAATGTTACTTATCTAAAATAGAGAATATTGCTTAGATCGATGGTCAGTTTTGGCGTAGAAATAAAGTAATATCAAGTTTTAGTAATTGTATTTTATTTACAGCCAACGCCCGCGCTACAATTCAAACGACAAAGTGTCATTTCAGAAAATTTCATCATCTCAACTTCTCTCTTACAACGGATTTTCGCAGAAGCCTGATGTCAAATGTCTCTGAGATGCCATTATATCGGAGATCCTCAAATTGAATTTCCATCACCTAGCTGTCTGGAACTGTCCAAAGAAAAATGGAGATCTCAGGTTTAGCCGAGCTGGAGAAATTCAAAGTAGGTGTCTGTCTGTCAGAGAAAGTTGATTGTTGGTGCTATCGAGGCAGCAGTGGCGTCGGCGATCAGCGGTGTGGAAAAACGATAGTCCAGAGTACAAGGTGGCAGTGGCTGATATCTTTGCTGCGTCCCCGGCCTGCTGTCCTGATACCCGCTCATTCCGCTCTGTGTTTACTCGTAGCAGAGATATTTCTGATATTTCTGTGGAACTGAATTTCACAATCTCAAAAACGTCTTTGATATAAAATATAGGGTAAGCGGTATTACTGTTTTGCGTGGAAGAATATTATTATCCAAATCCATCTTATCATTATTGAAATGAATATTACCTAAGAGTTTAAAATGGTCATTTTTTATTGCCAATGCGTAATAAAGAATAACTATTCTTTCATATCGCATATTAATAATTTAAAACCGTTACCACTGTCTAAAAAGATAAATATTGTTTTGTAAAACGAAATATAGCAATAAAATATATTATAAAAACATATCTCAAAATATCATACAGTTTTTTTAACTATTACATTTTAGTACTATTATGAGTTTTTAATATTTGAAAACTATTATGATTAGAAGTTACTAATAATATCATAATATAAACATATAGACAAATAAAAAATCAAGGAATAAATATTGTATTCCTTGTGATTTAATATCATTATCTATAAAATTAATTTCGTTGTAAAAGACGTATTTTATAAACACAATGTTAACCCTTTTTATTAAACGGTATTTATGAAAAGCATCGTATTGTTGTTTAGTAATGAAATATGGCTATAAGTGAGGATTACCTAATTGACAAAAAAATTCTGTATTAAGGTTTAACACATCGGGAACTAAATATATTTTCTCTCTTGCAATTTGTAAATATTGTAAGAGACAAACAGAGCACCATAACATTTTATAAGATGTGATTGTAATAAATATGAAATTTCTGAAAACCATTGTACTTTATGGTATATATATTGTTCGATACTGCAACACTGTTATAATTGGGGATACTCCATTCAGAACAAATGTATATATACTACTAAAGTGTAACGAATCAAAAACTAAGTATTTTCTCTATTTCGACTTTAAGCGAAATTATATCGCTTTCAAACCCATATCATCTTTTATCCCATGTCATCATAAATATAAACCTGTATTATTAGTAAAACTAATAAATCTGACGTTTATGGTTCTAATTGACATAAAAAAACTTGAAACTTAAACTTGGGAATATTTTATTACCGTAAAACTTTAGATGTATATGATTTAACAAGATTAAATAAGTTTACAGTATAAAAAATGAGTTTATTGAATATCGTAAATTTTTATAAATACAATTAACATTTGATTTGTTGAGTGACACGAATTGAGCAGGTTGTTTAAACATAAGCAATATAGTGATTTTCTTTTTTCAAATTAATGTATATGGATTTTATATCTGGGTTTCTTTGTTATAGCAGGATTATATTTGTTGCGCCTATTTTAGTGTAATTATGTATTATATATTTTGCACTCGTACTCGTTATCAATGTAGAGATAATCTTATTTAAAAATGAATTTTTAATGCAAAAAATTTTAATCCTACAGATAATAACTTTTATTACGCTTCTTTCCAAATTTATTTTAGCAATTTTCTCATTGCCTTTTTAGTTACTAATAAGAACAATTTAAAAATGTTCGATAACGTTCAGCAAAAACCTTGGAGTGATAT
Organism: Homalodisca vitripennis; assembly: GCF_021130785.1. NCBI lineage: Eukaryota > Metazoa > Arthropoda > Insecta > Hemiptera > Cicadellidae > Homalodisca > Homalodisca vitripennis. The sequence continues at coordinate 119,996,433 of NC_060212.1, forward strand.
GTACCATAATCGAACTCGGTGTTGCCTATATTTTCCATCCCTTTAATTTTAGGCTTCGCTAACGCTCAGCTAGTAAGCTTGAATTTTATTACAAAATGTTGAGTACTTTGCACATTTTATGATCCAAACGAAACAGAGATGTTCTTTTATATAATACCAACTGATGTTTGCTCACTGTTTATTTTGCACTTTTCCTTGTGGAGAAGAGTCCATGAGCTGTTGCAAGTAAGGATATATTAAGGGTCCCCCAAGAGCCACCCATATTTAAGGCGGATAAGAGATGGAGGGAAGCGAAGGTCAATCAGTCAGGGATATTTACCCTCACTATCTGCTGGACACAGGCGAGATCGCTCCCACTCCTGGATTAATCACCGTCTCCAACTTTGTTTGAGTATCCCTTCTGCTTGTTGTAGCCGTTCTTGTTTACACAGTTTGGGTCGTGGACGTTCCTTCAAATACAGTGAGTGGCCCTCGTCACTTTTATTTCGTCGATAAAGTATTTTAAAAGGGGCAAAAAACCAAACATGTCACTCGTGGGGCTGGAGAAATTTCATCTCTGTCTATCCGGACAATATCTCGAAAACGAGCTGACCTTTAAATTTAAAATTGTACACGAAGCTTTGTTTCTATATGAGGAACACAGAGTTTGATTACGGTACATCCGGTACTCCGTGAGATTTGGTTAGGGGTTAATCTTACATTTATTTAATGGGTAACCATGATGGCAACGAGAAAATAGCAGAATAAATATCGGTTAAGCAAACTGAGAACAATCATTTGAGATTTTAACGTGTAACATTTGTATTCATGAACTATATTAAACCTAACTTAGTAAATAAAAATGTGGATGTATCACCTATGGGGATATACCGAGATAGATTTGAGATGATTACTTTTACTTTTTATGAAATTTCATTTCTACGTAGACAAGAATGAGTTCTACGATGGTGCATGTGCACCATGGAATTGGGCTGATCGTCATTGAAGTCTATCCACTCAGTAGACTGATACAATACTTTTGTCTGCCGGGGCGATGTGAAAATGTTCTACTGTCCGCAAATTTATTTTAAAAGCGAAGCCTTCTTATAATTATTTTACCTCAAGCAGCACATATAACTATGTTTTATGTAAAACTCTTGTAAAAAATTGTATAATAATAAAGCTACATCTAGGTCTAAATAGAAACATTCTAAATAGAAAAATTCTAAAAACTCCGTAATCATTTCAATTTTTATTGTTTACAGTATTCAAACAACTTTTGTATAGAACCAAGCAGAACAAAACTAATGAGCTTTAATATAAATGTTTGGGGGGAACAAATAGCAATTTACACAAGAATTATACTATCGTAATTATTAATAGTCTTCAGCAGAAAGTAAAAATATAATGACATTTATAGTTTTTACAAAATGTATTGAGTAGTCTCTGTTTTCGAGGAAGATTTATGATAATTAACAATATTTAAAAAATTTACAAGTATGCGTAAATGACTTATACAGAAATTGTTTAACTTTACGCTTTTAAGAGAGGGGCTTTCTTTTTCGATTGGCCCATATATAATCGTTATCTGGCGGTGTGATCTGTACGAGAGTAGACTAGTAGGCGAGGAAGCCACTGGTGCTCATTGTGAGCATAAATGCTCAATCAAACCTGGAGCGAGACCGCGCCTCCGCCGCGCAGCCGAGCCATTGAGAGCCCCCGACTCCCAGATATATATCGCGCTATTGAAAGAGTTAACCCCGCCCCTCCCCTCACCGGTCGTGTAAAAAGGCTAACAGGGCCTCCCCACACTCCCGTGGAGAGTTTCTCACTTGTACAGATACACTGGCAGTGGCAGTCCGAGACAAAGGTATCGACCGTGCCCAATCACCCATCAGCGGCCAGTGTGTGCTGCTGCGCCGTGCTGCTGCTGCTGCCGCCACTACTGCTGATGCTGCTGAGGCTGCCGGATGGGCGACTGCCGATACTAATGAGAGGATCCGTGTCTCCATCGTCGCACTCAATTGTTCTTTTGTCCGCTGATCATTTCGCTCCGATTCCATTTTTCCTCAGCAGAAGTGGACCACTTTGACACCACTTGTGATGGTGACGGTGGGGAGTAAGAGGGCACAAGAGATTGTATATCTCAACGCAGGATGTACGATCAGCAGCACGATATTTTTTAAATTTGGAAATACATATTCATTCTTTTGATAGACACGTTTCACGATTAGGTCATCGGGGAAATAGGCACCCCTCTGACTTTAGGGGCACGATGTGGAGGAGAACTTACAGTTTGTGCTAAATATGTTTGTAATAATAACTGAAAAAATAATACAATTTATGTTTTATGTTACAGGTAGAGAGACTACATTCGTGAATAAGGCGTATGCAAGAAATTTGTGATTTAGTGAGTCGCCTTGTATAGCTTGTATGTACTTCTATGATATTAATACACCATTTTATCCAATACATAAATCAGCTTGAAATCATTCGCTACTGCAGGTATTTGACAGTATTAATCAATTAAACCAATGGTTTTTAGAAAATAATAGAATCTTTCTCTCAGTTATAGTATTTGTTGCAACGCACACACTATATTTGATTGACTACGTCAAATATTATAGTATTAGGCTGTATTCATTAACTCGCTTGTACTTTGCGATCATTGCAGAAATTAATTATGATTAAATAATTAAAAACGGAATATGGATATGGAAATGTTGTTGTGTTATGGAACTCTACAATATATTTGAGACCGTCAGAGCGTAAATAATTTATTACACGACTTATCATACATATCGTAATAACAAGTTTGTAATACTCGAGTCATAGCGTTCTCTAGTAGTGAAATTATAAGATAAGAGCTATCTCGAGTGTAGACAATGACTAGCATTCTTCACTCGAACTAGGGGATAATGTGTTGCACTGAAAGGCGTAGTATTAAAGTTGTTTGAATACTGTTATCTGCCCCCAAAACTTAAAAACTTATTGTTTGAACTTAGGACCAGGTAGGATGAACTAGCTGATAATAATGTCTCCGGCCATCAGTTCGGGGCTGTGGCAGCACCTTCGGCATAGATAACGAAATGTAAGCATAAAATGAAGCAATATAGAAATTCATTTTGGTTTTTTACAGCACTCAAAAACATTCATTACAATTTCCTAACATGAAATGCTCTTATAGTTATCAATTTAATTTTATATAATTTTAATTCTTTCAAGCCATGTAATAACACGTAAATTAAAAAAAAACTACAACGCAATTTTGGAAAATAAGCTTAACTTTTCTTTCTTCATCGCCTTTGATAAACTTTATCCCGACTGTGACAGTATGATCTGTTAAATTGAATTCTGAACGTTAACTAAGAACAAGCCATATATGAGTATTAACTAATATTCTCCCAGCCGACAGATGGTTAAGCCATAAGCCAGCCTTACCAATGCGACAACCTCCGCTATCACTCGTTAACACTCGTGGACTTGTGGACTTCTTGTTCCCCCCTCCCCCACCAACCTGTTACCTGATACAGATTATGAGGCTCAGGTATGTAATGTTAAATCGGAAATTCGTAAACACTTAATACTCTAAAGGTTTTATGTTTTGGAACTATTGGATCAGGTAGATAAGTTAATTTATGAGTTTGTATCGTAATTTTACGGTTCGTCTGAATATTTTCATAAATATTGACCCCTCTCAGTATATGGTCTGAGACAACAAAATGTCCAGTCGAGTTATATATATTATTGTCTCAGACCATATACTGATAGGGGTAAATTTTTAGAAAAATGTTCAGGGTATATATATATATATATATATATATATATATATATACGCTCCCAAAATAGGTCTAACAGATATAAGCTTTGTTAAAAAACACTTTTTTACTAACTTTTCTGAAATAAATGCACTTTTTTAACGTCACTTTTATTTTGTTTATTTTTATCCACATATTGCAATATTAGTAATGAAAACGTAACAAGAAGTGAAGTTGAGGGAAATGATTTTGAAATTGTTTGGGGCACATATTTCAAGTGAACGTTGAACGCATGATTGTAGTTATCCGAAGTTGATGCGATTAAGCCATTTTGTTTGGATACTCGAAATTTCGGATAAGGTGGACCGGCATTGAAAACTTGCTGCCGACTGGTATTGATGCAAGTTATACTCGTATATCTAAAACCTGAGCAGCTGCATCACAAGTGCAGATCCACTGTGAAGGCGTTCACTGTCCATAGCCATATAATGTAATTACTGTCTAACATATGCAAATCTAATGGCATATAGCAGTAAATAGAGTTCTTATAATGTACTTCAGATAACCAGGTACTTCGAATAACGGCATTCTGGATAATGTCGTTCCTAGTGAACCAGGAACTTCGAATAACGGCATTCTGGATAATGTCGTTCCTAGTGAACCAGGAACTTCGAATAACGGCATTCTGGATAATGTCGTTCCTAGTGAACCAGGAACTTCGAATAACGGCATTCTGGATAATGTCGTTCCTAGTGAACCAGGAACTTCGAATAACGGCATTCTGGATAATGTCGTTCCTAGTGAACCAGGAACTTCGAATAACGGCATTCTGGATAATGTCGTTCCTAGTGAACCAGGAACTTCGAATAACGGCATTCTGGATAATGTCGTTCCTAGTGAACCAGGAACTTCGAATAACGGCATTCTGGATAATGTCGTTCCTAGTGAATAACTGTTGTCGTGCACTTGTGTGTACCAACACAAATACTCGTATTAAGGCTCCAAAATAATGTATAATGGAAACAGAGTTTTACTATACATCGAAACAATCAGTCAAGACAGTATGTAAGACTTGCAAAATCAGCCAAGAGTAATTTTTATTAGCAGTTAAACATGTTTAACTAATTAACTTCATAAATAAGAAACTCGCCTTTTAAAAATATAGTACCGTCCTGTACAAATGGCTATAACCAAATCTTAGACTCTGATGATCAATGTATATATCCCGTAAATTTGATTATTTATTTAAACTATTTTATATTAATCTCTTTTTATATATTAATTTAAAAAGAAGTTAATAAGTACCGGCAACAGACCAATATATATATATATATATATATATATATATATATATATATATATATATATATATATATATATTGCTAAGAATAATCATAATAATGTAAATAAAACAGCTGCACTTTAAGTTGTAAATTCTAGTATTTGTAGATTTTACAATTATGATCATGACTGATATATATCGCTTTGGGGTTCATCTCTGAAGTAGTCTACTACATTGGTCAGTTTTTCTATTGTATATAGAGTTGACAGGTACAGTATTATTCGCGATATAATTAACACGGAGTTGTCATGTAAAAAATCGTTTTCCTATATAAACCCTCTTTTAACCCCTTTAAGGAAAACGAGTTATGATTAAACCATTCAGAGAACATTAAAAGACATCTAGCCAACAAGAACACGCCATTAAACATATTTAACATTTACTTTTAATATTTATTAAAAGAAGAGTTTGTTTATGATTGTAAGACCGGTTAAATCTGGTTTAATTCGTTCTTGTGAGCCTACAGCACGTATTCGGGTGTATGCTGTGTAGATAAGATGGTATCGGGTGGTATCCGTGGACCGGGCCCACAACAATGGACCACCCGGCTCTTGGTACACGGCGACAGCCGGCATTACTCCGGTGACGTCATACACTGAGCCAGTACCACCAGAACAATGACATCACCACGTGGCTTATTGATCGAAAGCGGTACACTAAGATCTGTGCAGTTTTAATCCTTTCTTGAAGGAAACGGGATTTTCTATACATTTGCCACCGTTCAATGATATAAAAAAATCAGTAACACGACGTTTCGAAATCTGCATCTTATCTCTTCATCAGTTAAATATTACCTAACACATAATTAAAATCATACCAGAGCGTTGTGACACGCATAAGTCATGAATCACAACCACAATGTTGTGTGTCAACTTCACTAACTCTACTACATGCACTAAATAAAAACAAAACACAACACTAATTATTAAAACTCAACTGCAGAATACAGGTCACAATAGGTCTGCATCAGCCAACCTACCACCTACCACTTAGAGATCAGATCTCAGATGTATAAACGTAGTGATTTTTGTACCACTAAACGATGGCAAATGTCAGAAAAAATCCTCTTTCCTTCACAACCCTTCCATCGTCAAAAACACACTTCAAACAAAGAATCCTTTCTTGGTCGTATTTCACAATGTCCTGTGTTTTTGAAAAGGAAACATTTTATGATACGTCTGAGTACAAATACAACAAAGTTGTTAAAAAATGTCTCGTTCAAAATGGTACCTTGTTTGATCACAGTCAGGGTATATTTGTAAATTAATTTAAATGATTAGTTTTACGCTAATAATGTACTATCACCTCAAGTTATCGACAGTAACGTAATGACATTAGGATGATGTTAATGCTAGGACAAGTTATTAGAACCATTTACAAAGTTGCTAGCAATGTCGGCCAAACAAGTTATTGTTCACGATTCGAAAATTACGAAGCATTAAACAATGCTTAACTTTTCTGTTATGGAAGAGTGGAATACCCTAAAATTTTATTCAGAATAGGGCTATGACACACTTTATACTATAACCTAGTTATTAATATGAATTTTCATTGTAACATCTGCATTCGTTACTCAGAACAAAACCATAGCGAGGTGTATGTGAACTCGTATAGGTTGTTTTCAATAAGAGTAAATCATCTTTGACATTAGCTCATTCATCATCAATTTATTAAACAGATTTTTCAAATAAAATAAGTAATTATTTAGGGAACCTAACTATTTACTTATACTAGTGTACGTTTGAGATAAGTTGTGGATGCGGGTTTTACAGCCTTGTTTTCAATGAACACTTGTCAAATAGTTTTAAAATGAAATTTAATTGTTTACAATCGCATAATGAACAATAATTTATAGTTATTGTCAAATTAACATGATAAAATTTATATGTGTAAGTTATGAATGTAAAACGTACTTGGTGACAGTTTTCTTACTAAGAACAACAGTCCTCCTGCTTGTTAACATAACCTGCTCGGATAATCGTTACCTACACATGCAAACGTCAAATGCCAGTGACGTCAGAGCTACTAGGCCTTGTTATCTAGGCGGTATTGGCTAGCTGACCGCTGACCTCTCCACTCTCTCGCTGACCCCTTATCAACGCCCGCTCGCCCGCCGCGCCGCCCAGTTTACCTGCGCGTTGTCACGTTTTCACACTTTTGTAACGCGCGATAACTTCGAAATGTGTTGGAAACCGTTGTTTGGTTTGCTTGCCGCATTTCCGCCAAACTGTAATTTGTTTTATATATTATATTTTCGTTATTAAAAAGAATCAAAACCATTTGAAAGTGTTTACATGTTTCAGATGGCATACGTTTGAATTTAGAACACAAAGCTTATTTCTGCAGGTGCTAAAATATCTTAGTACCAGTAATATGCGCATTTTACTTTTCTAATCTGTCGACTAATTGTTGTTTAGCATTTGTTCAACACATATATAATCATGTGTATGTAAGTATAAACACATGCATTATACAAGGTGATTGAAAAATAAGTTGCACCTTCCTTAAACTTTTTTGTTATTTCAGATATTGTGAAATCTATTTCCGGTACTCTTACAAGGGGCTACACTAATAATTATAGTTTTCAAATTTTTTACTCTTAGTGGCCAGGTGGTGGGGGGGGGGGGGCAACTAATAATCTTCAAATAGCACTTATGGTCTTGTAACATATCATTTTAAAGGTCATGGTTACGCAATAAAAACCGTGTTTTGTAACTGAATAAGACAGACCTTTCAAGTGAACTGTTAGAAATTTGGGGAAACCTCTCATAAACCGATTAGATAAGAGCATTGCATAAGTTAAGAATTAGATAAACAACAAAAGGTTATTTGTTTTCCCAACTACTTCCCCCGCCTACACCTCAACCCTCATCAATTACCCAAATAAGTTTTGTCTTAATTGATTTTTCATTATTTGTTAGATTACGGTACGTATTATTTACATGTCATGAGTCGCAATCAAGCTCAGTTTCGTTTAGGTCTGCCATTTCTTGTAGGGTGGTCCGATTTGAATTCTTCAAGTGTAGTTTTTATTGCCTAACCAAGACCTATGAAATTATATGTTACAAGACTATAAGTGCTATTTGAAAATCTTGAGTTAACCCCACCTCCTTTCCACTGAGGGTAAAAAATTGTAAAACTATCGTTATTAGTGTCGCTCCTTATAGCTAGTGAGAGTCCCTCAAACAGATTTCACATCTAAAATAACAAAAACGTTTAAGTGGGTGCAACTTACTTTTCAATCACTCTGTATAAGGTGTGTGTAATGTTATGAGAAGTAACTTATATAAGCTTTATTTATTATTTTGCAGTTAGTTATTTTTATTTGTAATATATATGTTAATTCTGAAGGCTCTTTATATCAATTTATATGAAACTTTTTATATTTAAAGCTTTGATTAACTTATAGGCCCAATTATTTTTATTTCAGTTTCGAAAATAATTAATTTTTCGTGAAATAAGAAACTTTGGAATCTCCGTTTGCTGTATCTCTTAAACAGGCAGTGCATTAAAAGCGTCTACTCTGAAATAAGTTCTTTTAGCTAAAGATAAATATTAGATCAACATTGGCATTGATTTTCTGATATTTTATGTTTATTTATTTTTATTAGTTAAACATTTTTTTATGAAATAATTTCCCCCCTCTACTTAGTTTTTCAATGTAAATTTAAGAGTAGGCTACATACATATTTTCAGAATTGTGTTTTAATTACGGTGAATTAAATGTAAATTTGAACACGCCATACTTTTCTTTCAAATATTAGAACTATAAAATAAAATCCAAATGTATTTAATTTTTTTGAACGGAAATCGTGATGAAAATATTTTTTCGACAACCAATATATACTACTGTTATTATCAGAAATGTGTAGATCGTTATTATCAGCTGGCCCTACAAGTGCTCTCAAGCTGTAATCTATAGTTACAGAGTTACACCCTTCTTCCAGTACGGTAACACAAGCTCGCGCTCGCACAGATGTGCAACAGTATCGCCGAGAATCTATCCGCTCTGTAACTCAAGCCTACTCCGCCACGTGCCCGGAACTGACCGCTTCAACTTCAGCCCTCCCCCTCCCCCTACAACCGTTATCTACATTATGTTTGGTCGTACATTCTATCCACAAGTAGCCTGCAAGCTTTAGCGTGGGCGGTAGTGGCGTATCAATCTTCACGGAGGCCAAATATCTGGTAAATGTGAGAAGTTGAGATTTCCAATACCGAGTTCTCATCCTCGAAGACATTCTAGAACCGTTTCTGTCTGTAATAGGGAACACTTCCATAGTGTATCACATTAGATGTAACTGTCATGTGTCACATTAACGCGACTCACAGTTCGTAGTAGTCGTATCAAGCGTAGCTGTGGTACGATACGGTGGATGTGGTGGTATGATAACTGAGGCTATACATTAGTTGTGACGATACAGAAATTGTGGGGGTAAAATGGCTGTAGTATAAGGGAGATGTAGTGATGCGAATGTTGGGTTTAGCTCCACAATTTACCTTCCTCTTACGTGCAGCATTTGTGGGGGTATATATATATATATATATATATATATATATATATATATATATATATATATATATATATCGTATGGGGGACAAAGGCAGCTATCCATAAATAAATAAATTAAAAATTATTAAAAAGTACGTAAGAACAAAGTTCTTGAGTCATAAATTAAAAATAATATTAAAATCTCCCGTCACAAAGCTAAATCCAAATTACTGAGCCAGTTTAGAGACCCATCCTCTAAACCACTCAGACCAGCCAGACCACCAGAAAACAATCGCAAAGGGCAGTCGTTTACAATGTGCTCAATTGTCTGAGAGTTTGCGCCACAATTTACCTTCCTCTTACGTGCAGCATTTGTGGGGGTAAAATGGCTGTAGTATAAGGGAGATGTAGTGATGCGAATGTTGGGTTTAGCTCCACAATTTACCTTCCTCTTACGTGCAGCATTTGAAATCTGATGCTGTTGTAGACTTCACTCCTGAAATCTGGAGACATGTTCGTCTGAAAGGATCCAAAAGTAGTCGGCGACGGCGCGGGGGTACGTTTAGGGCTTCTTCGTTCTTCGAATTTCTTTAAATTCTGTTAATAATTATTACTCGACCCCGGAAGAAAAGTTATAACTCTAGATATTCCTCTCTAAAACTAAATATTTTCCAGTTTGATTTGATTGATTCATTAAGTCCATTTCATTCACCATCTATTTCATATGGTTATATTTTTATTAAAATATTGTCCAAAGAGCAATGAAATAGAAGTTTATTTTGTATAAACAATCTTTTAGTAATTACATTTCTTTTGTTTGCATTTTACATCAATTGTTTATATTTACGCTGTTAGATAACGAAGTATATTTTAATGTAATGCAGAGGTTATAGTGAATCTGTCTTCCAGCATTTATTCTGATTATATACCCACGTAGTTTGAACATACTGAGGCATAGAAATAGAAGTTCATTTTTTATAAACAATCTTTTAGTAATTACATTTCTTTTGTTTGCATTTTACATCAATTGTTTATATTTACGCTGTTAGATAACGAAGTATATTTTAATGTAATGCAGAGGTTATAATGAATCTGTCTTCCAGCATTTATTCTGATTATATACCCACGTAGTTTGAACATACTGAGGCATAGAAATAGAAGTTCATTTTTTATAAACAATCTTTTAGTAATTACATTTCTTTTGTTTGCATTTTACATCAATTGTTTATATTTACGCTGTTAGATAACGAAGTATATTTTAATGTAATGCAGAGGTTATAATGAATCTGTCTTCCAGCATTTATTCTGATTATATACCCACGTAGTTTGAACATACTGAGGCATAGAAATAGAAGTTCATTTTTTATAAACAATCTTTTAGTAATTACATTTCTTTTGTTTGCATTTTACATCAATTGTTTATATTTACGCTGTTAGATAACGAAGTATATTTTAATGTAATGCAGAGGTTATAATGAATCTGTCTTCCAGCATTTATTCTGATTATATACCCACGTAGTTTGAACATACTGAGGCATAGAAATAGAAGTTTATTTTTTATAAACAATCTTTTAGTAATTACATTTCTTTTGTTTGCATTTTACATCAATTGTTTATATTTACGCTGTTAGATAACGAAGTATATTTTAATGTAATGCAGAGGTTATAATGAATCTGTCTTCCAGCATTTATTCTGATTATATACCCACGTAGTTTGAACATACTGAGGCATAGAAATAGAAGTTTATTTTTTATAAACAATCTTTTAGTAATTACATTTCTTTTGTTTGCATTTTACATCAATTGTTTATATTTACGCTGTTAGATAACGAAGTATATTTTAATGTAATGCAGAGGTTATAATGAATCTGTCTTCCAGCATTTATTCTGATTATATACCCACGTAGTTTGAACATACTGAGGCATAGAAATAGAAGTTCATTTTTTATAAACAATCTTTTAGTAATTACATTTCTTTTGTTTGCATTTTACATCAATTGTTTATATTTACGCTGTTAGATAACGAAGTATATTTTAATGTAATGCAGAGGTTATAATGAATCTGTCTTCCAGCATTTATTCTGATTATATACCCACGTAGTTTGAACATACTGAGGCATAGAAATAGAAGTTTATTTTTTATAAACAATCTTTTAGTAATTACATTTCTTTTGTTTGCATTTTACATCAATTGTTTATATTTACGCTGTTAGATAACGAAGTATATTTTAATGTAATGCAGAGGTTATAATGAATCTGTCTTCCAGCATTTATTCTGATTATATACCCACGTAGTTTGAACATACTGAGGCATAGAAATAGAAGTTTATTTTTTATAAACAATCTTTTAGTAATTACATTTCTTTTGTTTGCATTTTACATCAATTGTTTATATTTACGCTGTTAGATAACGAAGTATATTTTAATGTAATGCAGAGGTTATAATGAATCTGTCTTCCAGCATTTATTCTGATTATATACCCACGTAGTTTGAACATACTGAGGCATAGAAATAGAAGTTTATTTTTTATAAACAATCTTTTAGTAATTACATTTCTTTTGTTTGCATTTTACATCAATTGTTTATATTTACGCTGTTAGATAACGAAGTATATTTTAATGTAATGCAGAGGTTATAATGAATCTGTCTTCCAGCATTTATTCTGATTATATGTACCCACGTAGTTTGAACATACTGAGGCATATCTGCAGATGTCTTAGTTGTAATTAAAAGTTAATTCTCATATTAATTATATTACTGTTTCCGACGACCAGTAAAATTTAGAGTCTTCAAGTATAAGATTATTATGTAAGACAATATTTTAATTATAAATATTGTATAAGTATACTAATATCTTTTGTAAAGTATTTTGTATGGAATACAATACAATATTTGTTGTATTACTACAGAAAATGCAATGTTGTGTTTATATTTAAAATAACATATTTATTTTGTTACTTTTTTGGAATAACAATAAAGACTTTAAAACTTTGAACATTTTGTAGTCAATTTAGTAATCAACAGTGGTTTTTGTTCTTATTTTCTGTGTTGGAAAAGAACAATATCTTAGCTATAATGTTTTAATACAATATAGAAATCTGAAATTTTATCTAGCATGTTTCACAGAGTACGCCTATCGTAGATAGATCTTAAATTGAGTCTTAAATTTCAAGAGAGTATTGTAATGTATACTTAGGCATATGATTGGGCAGTGAACATTATTTATTTATTAATGTATATTCACATAATAATTTTTTTCATCAAACTTACGAATACTGCGTCTTAGACCAATACATTCATTCGTGCATTTTCGTTCAGGCACAGTTTTGTCAATATTTGTTTGTACAATGTAACTCTCTAGTTAGAGAGCTAACGAAATTTGACCTATAAAAACAAACTATTTTCTATCATACTTTAACTACTAAAATGTTAATGAATCCCAGAAAAAAGGCTATAATTGCTTGAACTAATTAAATTGTAGAGAGGTGACTGAAAGCTAACAAATGTTGTCAACTCAAATAACCGAAACTTATGTAATATAGAAATACAATAAAATTAATTTATATGAAACAAAACTAATATGTGAATCACATTGTGTTATTATTCATAACAGTAATACTCGTACATATACGAGTATATTACAATCAATATGTGTGTGTAATGTTCCATTTTTAAATCATAAATTTTTTCTTAATATTTTGTAAACGTAAATACTCCGCTTACTCTATATTGACATTGTGAAAAAGTGAATTTAGTAATTAACAGATGCTTTTAAAGTAAAACATCACGCAATGATTAATGGACCGAAAACATAAGGAAAATTAGATTTTCCTGCATTTTTTAGATTGTTATCATTAAATTAGTTATTTAAAAAAAACCAAAACACTAACATTTTCCGTAATTTTTATATTCCCGATTGGCTTGTTATCGGGGATCAATCTTTCGGATAAAACTGAGACTAACGGAGTTGTCCTGCACCTTTACTGCCAATCACTGTCACCGTGGAAAGAGCCAAGCACCTTATCGGGTACATGAATCAAGTGATCCAAGGCCAAACGAGCGCGCGACACTAATTGTAATTGTAAATGCCATATCACATGCATGTCAAGGACTTGTACCGCATAGATAGCGAAATAACCAGTATCGGTTAGCAGTGATAAAGTGTTCGCAGATATGTTATCACTGTGTTAACCTCACTTTCCTTTGTTCGCTAGTCTGATGACACACTCTGCGGAGACTAAAACTCGGAATCTATTGTCTTGCTGTATTTAAGGAGAATATTGTTGGTCTAGACATAACACAGTACACTGAGCTGTGCATCTGATGAGATAATGAGAACAACACTTCATTTAGATTACACTAGAATTCTGCTGGATAAACCAGACCGGATCTTTGCTGTATTTTAGGTGTCTGATGTCGAAACGATGCAACACGAAAACAACCAAGAACTCATCGTATTGCAGAGAATACGTTTTGAATACTGTAGTGATGGTACTTTCTTTGTTCTCTTAGGACAAGAAGCTTATAAATTACACTTAGTCCTGTAAGAACCTTTGCGCTGATTCCGGAGTGACAGGGTATTCAGGATGGGTCCTAACCTTTTAGGGAGTAGGGGCCGCCTCCTATCGAGATCCATGAGGAAGAATTAGGGCACTAATCCCAAAGTCATGTCTCCCCGGAAGAAGGAGAGGCCAGATCTGAACCAGCCTCTCCAGTCAAAGTAGGCAGGGGATGGCACACCCTTGTTGAGGTTAGCAAGAACCTCTGAGGTTAGGGCACACCAACTCCAACAGTCATCACCCACAGTAGATTAAACCTATCGAATTGCTCATTAACCACAGAATCTCGACATTTGCGGTTAGTGATGTGCCGCTCCTGGACATCCATAAGGTTGCCCAGGTTGAAGCGACATATTGGTTTTTGCTGTCCCAGTGGTGGGTTCAACTGGAAGGTATAAACCAGCCAGAAATGATCCCTGCTGGGTGAGTGATGGCACTTACTAAGTATTATTGCTAGAATACTGTACTCTTTCAGTCTTGTTGGATCCGTTCAAACGGACGTGGGCTCCAGATTCCAGAATCAAGTCTGTGACAATGTCAAATCTCAAACGCAGAAGTGAGCGGAAGGTGAATTAACCTCAACATTCATAATATTCTTGAATGTTTACAGAGAAAACTATTGGAATGGGACTTATTATTTTTACAAACTTATTATACATGCTAACTTATATAATTATGTTATGTTGTTTTTACATTTACATTCAAAATAGAATTAAATCAATATAATTTTTAAACCAGAGTGACAGATATACTGGTGATGCGACCCACATAATTTTTAAAATTGAACTTGAAAATCTAATATTAACAATTAACTATAGTAAAGTTATCCGTGGAGACATTAAAATCAAACTAAAATTTTTCAAATTAGTTATTTGCTAGGAAACTAGATGTCTTATTTAAAATATACAAGTTGTGGTTGGAAGTTTTCTGCACTCTCTTCTCGAATTTAATAATTTGTAAAGGAAACAAGGAAAGGAAGGTTTAGAAGAGCCTTATAACATCTAATCCAACAACCTTTTCTTCGTTGCCTGTGTCTTCTGGTTGAAGAGACTAAGCTACCTACAAGGAGTGTAGTAAAGGAAGAGAAGACATTTAAGGGCTGCAGAGCAGCGGAAGAACATTTTATTCGGAGTCTACATCACCAGGGCCCTCAACCGGAAGTCTACATAAACCTCTCTCTACCACATCGCAGAGCTTGAAACGTTCGTGAACAAAGAGGTTGTGTGTTCCAGGCCATCAAAGTCTAAGGACATCTAAGAACAATCCAATCAGCCCTGTCTGCTACCATCAAAATCATCTTCATTCTTGTACCTGCTAGAAGAATCATGGTTGCTGGACGGCTCTAACGAATCCTGGGAGCGGTACTGAATTTCCGAGAGGCTGCCCGCTACAGTAAGTCGCGTTGTATGGAGCGGCTTACACTGGGGGAGGTCACACTCCCCCACAACACACACACACACACACACACACACACACACACACACACACACATCGAACACTACTACCTATCTTCCTTATTATCTTCTTGCATTGGAGTATTTGACGAATGTAAATCTGCTTATGGTTTATATCAATTAAATATATTGGCAATTCAACCTCATGATCTCTTAATTCATTTTAAAATGACACCTCACAACAAAACCTCACAAGACTTTGACATTTTTCTGACACTAATTATTCGCCACATGATTTCAGATACAACATGAAACCCAATTACAATCTGGTATTCAACAGTTTAAGCTATCATAACAGGGTTAAGGTAGTAGCATTTTATCCCACAAAGATTTTCAATAAATTGCCTATATACTGAAATCATACGGGATTTCATTACTGCCACAAACAAAAAAGGGACATTCATACGTTTTTGGCATTATCAGCAACAATACATAGAGAAAAACAAACATGAAGGGAATAACAGTAGAGGAAAGGAATAATATAACAGTGGAAGGTACCAACAATGTTGCATTTTCAATTAACTCAACTCCGTACGTGGAATTGGATGTACCTTCCTCTGAGTGCAGCGTCAAATCTGACGTCACAGACTTGATTGCTGGAATCTACATGTTCGTCGGAAGAGATTGAAAAGAGGTCTCTTTTCATACTTTTTACACTAGAGGCATATATAATAGAGAATACAGTGTATTCTAGATGAAGAGATATTCTCATTATCTCATTAGAGACACAATTGAGTGCACTAGAATGTTTTAGACATGATCCCTAAGAGCGGTGAAGCAACCGAGTTTTCAACTCATAACGTAACTATGGTGGGAAGGGTTAATTCAATGTGGATGTTGAGTTTAGCTTCAGTTTACTTTCCTCTTAGTGCAGCGTTATTTTCTCAATCTCTTCAGACAAACAAGATTTCAGACGCTTCACTAACAGTAACGTATAAGTAAAAATATAAGTATCAACATCAACAAAAATTTAACAAAAACTAACAGCTAATAAATACATAATTAATATTATTTCACAGAAAGTGCATAATAAACTAAATAAGGCAAGCAGTATCAGTGATAAAGACAGTAATATTCATGTGATTAGTAAATAGATTATTCACTTCGAATCGGTAAAAATATTCGTTTCTGTTTTTGTACATTGCTTTTACAGCCACTGATATGTAGTAAGTCTAAAATTGTTTATTCAGTTCGATAATCGATAGTATCAGTTCGGTTGTTTCCAATCTTAGATCTTGGGTTTGCATCTCAATACGTCTGTAACTGTAAGTGTACTACATACAGAAAGGGCGCGACCTCGCTGGTATTGCTCTATGATTGGATAAATCACATCCTTCTGAGTACAAATAGGATGTCCTCTTTTTTGAGTTTTAATAAAACGCACATATCTCTGTATTGGTATCTTTTTGAGATAATAGTTTGTTAAAACTGTATTCGTCATAAATATTTCTTAAAACAATGGATTACAACAGTGATTATATTTATAACTGTTGACCAATACCGAATACAGTACACATCCTCTTCAATATAATTTCAGAAGTCGTCAGTGGTCACTGAGTGCTGAAGGAGAAAGCTACACCAAGCAGCTGTCTGACCCCACATCTGCCATGAGACTGAGTCACATAATCTGTTCTCAATTATCACCTGATTAATGCCCGTCCGGTATCTGAGGCCAATCGCCTGGCTGATAGTTAATTGAAAATTTTATCTTGATCTATTATCGGATCTGTTCATTTGACTAAAGGTCAATTAACTAGACAAAATACCCGCTCGCCAAACAGGCAGTTTGTTGTGACCGGAGGGCATAGTTTTCATTCCACTCGGTATCGTTATACGATATACAAATAGATATTCTTGGTCCAAATGGCTAGTTAAATGTTCAATTATCTTGTCAACAAATTCCATAAATAATTTTTGTAAATTACTCTAACCTTACTTATGGAACAAAAACATTTATCAGGAACAGTCGAGCAAATCAAGACGTTACACAGCTAGATTCTGTCTCTGTCAGGTTGTTGGAAAATATTTAGATAGAGTCGAGCAAATCTAGCTATTGAAGATGAAGGAGCTATACAGCTAGATTCTGTCTCTATCAGGTTGTTATAAAACATTTAGATAGAGTCGAGCAAATCTAGCCATGAAGGAGCTATACAGCTAGATTCTGACTCTGTCAGGTTGTTAGAAATCATTTAAATAGAGTCGAGCAAATCTAGCTATTGAAGATGAAGGAGTTATACAGCTTCTACATTCAGTTAAGGCGTGGTAAGGGTGTTATTAACTCTGATATACTCTGTGTCTCTCTGTCAGAACATTTATATTGAATCAGGTAAATTGAGACGATGGCGATGAAGGAGTTATAAAGCTGCATTCAATCAGCACTGGTAACGTGTTGTCAGCTCTAATAGAGTCGATGAATCTCTCAGAACATTGGATCCATTTAATTAAGACGTTGGTATTGAAAGAGTTATTAACTGTACGAGTGGTAATAATAGTATTAACTCTAATAGTAGTTTGTTACAATTTTTAGAACATTGGGATCGAGTCAAGCAATTTGAACCATTGGCAAAGTAAGAGAACGCTACATTCAACTACCTGTGATAATAAATGTTGTTTGTATAGAGGTGGAGTTTCTATAATAATACAACCTTTTATAAATAATCCAAAACCCATCTTCATTTTTTATCCCGAAAAAAAAATTAATTCTGTAGTATGACGTGTGCGTCACCCAATTCTCACCATGAATGCACACACGTTTTTAACTTGTTTGGCTGTTTCATTCTGCACGGAGCGTCCACATTTGTTCTTTTTGCAGCTTTACTTTTCACTAAATTATTACTTGTTAGATTATTCTTTGCAATATTATTCTTTTCCCCTAAATTCTTCTTTTGCTGAAAATAAAACATACAGACCTGTGCGGTGGGTTAATGTTCATAAAGTTCTCATATTTCACATTTCGTATTTCAATTTTAATTGAGACATACACCTTCTTCACTGACCTTTCGTCCTTTACATCCTGAACTATGAAGGTCACTTCTGTTAACTTGTATATAATTCTATAGGGTCCACAAAACCGGTTTGCCATTTTTTCCTATAATTTTCTCCGTATAATTGTATGGCTGTCAGTCTTTCACGGTGTTCTTAATATTATACGCCTGCGCCAGTGTCACGAATGTAAACCATTACCGGATTTTGTTATTTACAACACAATAAATTTACAGGGATTACAATAGCACAATTAATTATTTACACACAAAAATGCTCTAATAGTGATCAGAATAAATATTACCCTGTCTTTCGATATTTGAAGGAACAGGGAAGAATATCAGTATAAATACATCTCATTTTATACCACAATACTACCCTGTCCTTCTCTATTTGAAGGAACAGGGGAAAAATCAAATAATTAATTATTTGTGTAATTATTCTTTACACAACGTTCTCTACACACTCATTCTTTAAACAATAAATCTTCGCAAAATCATTCCTTACAAATAACTTTGTACCCAATTACTCCTCACACACTTGATCACGACTACTGACGAAAACTTTACGCCGCTATTAAATCCAGGAAATCGCCTGTGATCTTGACCGCACACACAATTCTCCCCTCGCCGTTATAATAGGCGCCTATAAAAAGTTGCCGAGTGGCACTGTCAGCCTGTTTTTCCAAGGATCAGCTCGAGCCCGAGTCCGGTAAACAGTACCCGGGGGGGAGAGGTGTTTGTCCCGCCATAAAACACATGAGGCCAGCCTGCTATCACCAGGACCCACTCGTGTTAATATTGACGCGTTGATAATGTGCCCTGTCCCGTACCCGGACGTCTGAGTTACTTGTTACTGCCCCACATACTGTACCCGGGGTTTACAATTGTTTCAGGTCTCCGACATGGTTCCATCATTTATCTACTCGCAAAGTAAAACATAATACACCATCGATACCAAAAAACGTAACCAATTATCTGCCATGTACAGTAGTTATTACTATTCACAGATTATCTGCAGTCCAGTCAGTTTGGTAGTTATCGCAAGATCTTCATCGACATCGATTGTGGCTGCTCTTTGGTTATATGACCGCTGAGCGATTCTGTCCTTGCAAGCAGTCCGGCCGTTGGCGGTGGTTCGGAATTCACCTTTAAGACGTTGGTCCCCGGTTATGTGTCAGAGAGAGCTCTTAGTCCTAACTTTTCCTGATAAGATAAAACTTATTCCTGTAATGTCTGTCAAGAAAGGTGTGTTGTGTAGTTTTACACGAATACAGTTTTAGTTTGTGGGATCATCAAAATCTTCCTACTCAGGAGATCGAAGTCGAGAACCTACCGTCATTTTGAGAAAAATTGATATTACTGTGTTACTGGTCCTATCTACAATTCCAGATAAAGTGCGTGACACTTAAGAGTTGTATATTGTTTATTTAACACAAGTATATGTCATTTTCAAAACGTAAAATTCAAAAATAACAAAAAAAATAAAAAAAACAGCATAATATACATGCAAAGACTCATTTTAGGATCCTTAGCTGTTGTTGTTCTGAACAAAAAATAGGATGGTCGAACAAGCAGAAACTAGTTTCATTTTCTTTATTTATTTTAAATGCATATTTGATGTGTCTGATTATAAATGAGGATTATAAAACAGTCAAAAATAACAAACAGGTTGAAAAGATTTCATGTAGTTAAGTCTTCCTCTACAGTTTCTTAATTAAATATACTTTGAAATATAAGTTTTAACTGGTTTCAATTGACCACGTTATAGGATTGTTAAGGTGAGTAAATAAATTCAAGTTAATCTATTGAAAATAATGTTTAACCAAATGTTAAATCTATTCTACAGGTTCCTGGTTCTTTGTTTTACTTTTCTCTGTAGGTTTATTTCTGAGTAAACGTTTCTTACACAGACAAACCGATTTTAAAGGTAAAATTTGTTACTTATTTCTCAAAAAGCTGTAATAATGAAAATTGTGTATACAATCCTAATAACTTTTAAAGAATTTTAATATTTTTTAGTAGATTTTCGAAACAATGCAAGACTCTCAATCCGTCTTCTAATGTTGATAAAATTTGAACTTGATTTTAAATGTGAATACTGTTCACAAATTATAGTAATAAAGGCACTTTATTTTCTTTCAACCTTAGCCATTATGAGCATTATTTGTAAATTTCAAAATTTTTAAGTAGAAATGTTTAGGAGAACTGTTTGTCAGCATTTCAACCCAAGAGCATTTAATGAGTTTGTAATGATTGGCTAGTTACAACTTACCTTTCGTTAACAATAAAGAAATTTCATGGAATACATTTCCTTCACAAATGAAAATATTACTAAGTGAAGAATTCCTACCCTAGGGTATGTGCCAGCAAACCCTACGGCGGTATAACTACCAGAGGTCTGCTGTTGACCTCGTCACTCGCGAGCGTGCTGGATTGGCCTCGGTTAAAAGGTTACTATTAAAAGGTTAATAAAAAACAGATGGTAATTGAGATAATGATACGTAATTGATTTTCACAACAAAGTGTGTGCCCACACACACACTCGAGGCCCCAGGTATTATAGTAGTTAGAACATTAATGGTCAATAGCCCTCAGTTAAACGTTAAATTGTTATGTGCAGCACGTTTTATATTTATTTTCTTGGATATGCCAACGTATCCAAATTTAAACCATCATTTAATCAGATACTTAAGGGATATAGAAATATTCAGTGTTGTCATCAGTAAATAGAATATATATATGAATCTTTTATTTCGTACAGAAATAGTATGGCAATATAACCACACTAGTGGAAACTGCGCTGGTGAGGTCTTACTCAGATCGTTAGTGACTGGTCTGAGATCTCACTGTAACCTTCTACACCACAGAAATAGTGTAACAGTATAACCACACTAGTGGGAGTCACGCTGTTGAGGTCTTACTCAGACAGTTAGTGGCTTGGCTGAGATCTCACTGTAACCTTATACACCACATCAATAGTATAATATTATAATCATACTGGCGGAAGCCGCGCTGGTGAGGTCTTACTCAGACAGTTAGTGACTGGGTTGAGATCTCACTGTAACCTTCTACACCACAGAAATAGTGTAACAGTATAACCACACTAGTGGGAGCTCACGCTGTTGAGGTCTTACTCAGACAGTTAGTGGCTTGGCTGAGATCTCACTGTAACCTTATACACCACAGAAATAGTGTAACAGTATAACCACAAGACTGGCGGAAGCCGCGCTGGTGAGGTCTTACTCAGACAGTTAGTGACTTGGCTGAGATCTCACTGTAACCTTCTACACCACAGAAATAGTGTAATATTATAACCACACTACCGGAAGCTGCGCTGGTGAGGTCGTGCACGGACAGATAGTCAGTGGTCTGAGATCTCAATGTATTCTTCTACACCACAGAAATAGTGTAACAGTATAACCACACTAGTGGGAGCTGCGCTGGTGAGGTCGTGCACGGACAGATAGTCAGTGGGCTGAGATCTCAATGTTTCCATTTACACCAATCGTTACCACAGAAACAGTGTAACAGTATAACCACATTAGCAGGATATGCGCTGTCGAGGTCGGGCATGGGCGGTTAGTGACTAGTCTGATATCTCACTGTATTCTTCTACACCAATCTACACCACAGAAATAGTGTAACAGTATAACCATACTAGCGGGAGCTGCGCTGGTGAGGTCGTGCACGGACAGTTAGTGACTAGGCTGAGATCTCAATGTATTCTTCTACACCACAGAAATAGTGTAACAGTATAACCACACTAGCGGGAGCTGCGCTGGTGAGGTCGTGCACGGACGGTTAGTGACTAGGCTGAGATCTCACGCCGTAACTGAAAGGCGGATCATAAATACTGGCAGATAACAATATAATTCTGTGGAACTCGTTATCGGCCATCGCAGCAATGTCTTGTTCTTACCTGATCTCACGAAAACTGAACCCAACACGATCTCAACAACTAGGCGACTGCGACTCACGCAATCCGAGATCAAGCGGTAGCTAACGAACTTGGATAGCATCGGTAGTGCCAACTGCGCGGCCTCTCTGTCTCTCTCACCCTGTCTCTGCTGTCGTGTGTAGTCGTGAGGTTGGCAACAATACCACTTTATGAAAAGGTGTTGTATGCACTTCGTTGTAACAAGTTCATTGTTATGTTAAAAATGGTCTTAAGTTTGGTATTAAAAACTTTATAGTAGAGTGTAGTTAGATTTATAAATTTAGTTCCCACAAAAACGTTTAAGATGCTCTTATACGTAATTTATATATAATTAAGTTAATTAAGTAATTTTGTATCAAACATTTGTTATGAAATATAAAAAGCAAGTAATACGGCTCGATGGTTGGACAAGAGAGACAACAACGCTCCAGCCCCAAGACGAAGGCTCGAGGACTGATGCCTGCTCCTTATCTGATATCTATCCCCCTTCTAAATGGCCGTAATTAATCCCCAGATATGGCGTTATAATATGAAACCCCGGTTGACACTGGATTTGTCAGCCTAAACACACAAGGGTGGGGGGGAGGTGATAAACTGATAACACACTCCGCTGTTCATCATCTCGGTGTAGCTCTAGCCTCCTGGACTCGGGAACTAAGTTCTCAGTTATAACACTCTGAAAACTTATTTTCATTCGGAGTTTTTGCGAAAAATTACTACATTATTGACAAAATATTTAACTCGACAATGTTTTAATCAGCTTTTTACTTGAAACTTCAAAAAGGTTTTACTATGCAATATTTATTTTTAGCTCATGTTGTTACTATAAAATTGTCAAAATCTTAATCAGTTCCATTGTATATAAACTCAACTTTAAACGCAATTTGCATAAAACCGAATAGTAAAAAAAT
Source organism: Homalodisca vitripennis (assembly GCF_021130785.1). NCBI lineage: Eukaryota > Metazoa > Arthropoda > Insecta > Hemiptera > Cicadellidae > Homalodisca > Homalodisca vitripennis. Next base: position 120,019,850 of record NC_060212.1, read on the forward strand.
AATCTTAATTAATAATTCAATTAAAAATTCTATAAGTTAAAAATGTTACTTATGTTATTTGTCGAAAAGTTCGTGAAGAAACTAAAGGTTGAAAGGTAAGTAGGATTCCATTCCCACGATACTTTACTAGAATTTAAAAATCCCTCCCCGACCCATACTTATTTTTTATATACATTTTCTGTAACAATAAGTCAATCACTTATTTAATTTAGTCAGTCTCCAAAATACAAATAACGCTGATAATATAATCGGATAAAATTAAAATTGAGAAAAAATTAGTTTTATCTGTTATTATTTGTGAACTGTTTGTCTTTAAAGTTATAGAAAAAAGTTGTAGGGAGCATCTCAAAATGTACAGCTTGAGTCATTTAGCTGGTGTCTATATTAGCAATAAAATGTAATCCAATACCGCTTACAAAGTTATACAGGGTGAACCAAAATGTAGTAAATGTGTATATTTTGGGATATGTTTAAATAAGTGAAAATGAACAAAAAAGTTATTATACCACTATGTACTATTTTTCTTCGTTTAGCGTGTGTCTGGCGGTTTGAATGTTAAAAAACCGCAATTCAGAAACGATCTTATTAGTAAAAACGGACATTTTACATTTTTTAAGCAAAATATTTTAAAAACTGACGGTAATTGAAAACAAATTTCAAGTTCATAATGCTAATCTATAACAAGACAATAATGATGGTATGTTGTTTGTTACAAATGAAAAATAAATAGCGGAATAAAGGAGTGTTTACTATTCTCGCGCAATCCACTTTAATGAATATAATTAACTTAAATTATTCCCCCGTGCTTTGAAGATTTTTATCTTCTTATTGGTTTACATGACATTTTACTTTCAAATTCCTAAAAGCCGCCATTTTGAAACTATTAATGATACATTTTTTTTAGCAGATAGTAACATTCTAACAAGACATTCTGAGTGACACGTGTACGTCTCGAGTGATAGCTTTAAAGAGAAATAGACGATAGTGTTATAGGAAAGTTGTCTATTTAACTGTATACAATACGAGTATTTATACGCGTAGAGTTTTTGAAAATGTGTATCATTAGTTCCTTTCAGGCTGCTCTTTGGACATTATGTATAAAAGAGTCTTATATAAAGTAGACTACTTTATACACGCGATCGTTTAGTTATACGACAGGAGCCTTGTTGATTGTTAAATACTTAAAGTGTTAAACACTTAAACATATATTAAATAAATTTTTATAAATGGCAATAGCCGAATTTAATTTCAATAAACATTGAATCACGAAAAGTACTTGCTCCGCCGGGAAAGTACAGTTGGGTAGCACATTCTCCCGGCAAGTGAGAGATCCAGGTTCGAGTCCCGGCGGAGCAAGTATTTTTTTTGATTCAATGTTTATTGAAATTACATATAAGTATATGTAATTTCACTTGTTAACAACACACACACTTGTTAAACACTTGAGTGCACTTACCCGCGGCTTCGCACGCAATTTGCAAGTTTTGCACCTTTGTGATTACCTCTAGTACAAGTGAATTTTTCGATGCCAGTATTGAGTTTGCCTTCTTCCCATGATCAAGAAAATATGTTAAAAAATGTATATTTATTATGGTGATTGTAATTTTCGCCGATCTTAGTATTTTTGTTCCGTAGCTGATTTTACCTCTGTCACGATCAAGAAAATATGTATACATATACATACACAGCTCTGAGAAGCCTACTTTTGTCAAAAGACAACTAATTTAGGTGTCATAACAGTTTAAAAGTTACACTGCATGGCCTCTTACATCTGCACTGCCAGCAGTTATCCGCTGCTTTGCACGCAATTTAGTAGGTGTTGCACGTGTATGACCATGCTGTTTCAAGTGAATTATATTTCCGACGCCAATATTGACTTTGCCTTGTTGCCACGATCAAGAAAATACGTCAAAAAGTTTATAGTTATGGCCATTGTAATTTACTTGTTCTTAGTAGGATTTGTTCCATACTCGATTTTCCCTTGTTTCCCGATCAAGAGAATATATGTCACAGATTAGAGAAGCCCACTTCTGTCAAAAGTGAACTAAGAGTTTTGTATCAGTCTTTAAATTAGTAAAAGTTAGTAAAAAATAGTAAAAGTTGGATAGTAACGTTGTCTTCCAGATCTAATACTTAGTATTTGATAACATTTTACATTTACATTAACAATGACACTAAGCATTTGGTTCTTTATAAACTGAAAAAATATTGTTAATATTTTAAAACATTTAGAGCTGGAATTGGTACATCAGTTCAAAAGCATAGTCCAGCGAACTTTTATTTACCATAGTTCTTGCCGACTGCTTCAAAGGGAGTCTTCGGAGTCAAATTCAGACTATCTTGTGTTTTAGGACATTTTTTAAGGTAGATGAGTACTTACCTAATCGCTGAAATCAAAACGGCTGTTAAATAATGGTTATTTTTACCATTATTAGAAATTATTTATGTTTGAATGTACTCACTATAAATGTAAACACATTAAAAATAATAAACAATGTTTACACAGAACAGTTGATTACATTAAACATGCTCTACTAATTAATATTTTACAACTTTAGTAGCCCGGAGGAATTTTCTAAGTAAGAATAGACCTATGTTCATCCCAGGAAACGTACAAATACATGTCCATGTAAAATTTCAGTACAATCGGTTGAATAGCTAACTTCCCAATCAATGTTTGGTATATTATACCATTTCTTCGATCCAGTCTAGGAATTACATCAGCATGTATATACTTAATCAGTATCGTATACCACATCAATGAGAAATGGACGCGATGTCACCTCGACGATTTTCTGTCATAAAAATTGCATTTAGTGACTCGTGTATTGCTTTGTGATCCAGAATAAATAAATTGGTTTACCTTGTTACCACGATGTTTAAATTAGAAATATTACTTTTATTATGCCTTCTCTCTATAAATGTAAACAAATGGAAAGTTTTGTTTAAAATAATTAAACATAAGGTCGTGATGTCATAAAACAATGTTTACACATAAGAGGTGGATTCATTTAACTGGCTCTTTGAATTCACATTACACAACTTTAGATACCAAAATGGGATTTTATTTCTGGTGCTTTAAAGACTAGTGGGTGTAGCCCGGAAGGATTTACAAAATAAGAATAGGCCTATGACCTAGGGGCTCTAAGAATGGCCATGTACAATTTCAGTACAATTTGTTGAACAGTTTATACGTAAAAGTAAAAAACAAAAAAGGCACTTTCGCATTTATAATATTATTAGGATTAAGATTTATATATATATATATATATATATATATATATATATGCAATGAGCTATACAATATTAATTTGTACTAAATCTATATAAATAAAAATGAATTTCCGTTCGTTATCTCGCTAAAACTCGAGAACGGCTGAACCGATTTGGCTAATTTTGATCTTGAAATGTTCGTGGAAGTCCAGGAAGGTTTAAACGATGAGAAAATATAACAAAATTGCAAGAAAAATACTAAAAACGACAATTTGATTTTCCCATACCCAAACTGTTCTTACCTGTCAAACGTTTAATTGATGTTTATGTATCGATAATTAGTTTAACAGCTGTAACAAATACAAATGACGAAGTGTCTCAGTATCATATGTTTACTTACTACTGCATGCAATTTTGGGTAAAACAGCTGTCGCCATTATAGGTTAACATTATTAGTGCAAGAAAACATTAATATTCAGATACTGCTTAGAATGCCGAGAAGAAAACGACCTAACATAGGTCGTCGAAGTAGAACGAATGTGCGGCGAGCTACCTCTACCTCACGCGCTAATCGCACTGATGACCAGCAAGAGACTGATAATGATAACAGTCGTATTGGTATGGCACATTTGCGTTCTACAATAAATCAGAATGAAGTGGATAGACAAAGAATGCAACGAGTTCGGGCACATCGATCACAACAGCAGCGAGCCCGGGAAAAGGAAATTGACCGATTCCCGCAAACGCAATGCTCCTGTGAACCCTGGAACGAGCAGCATTCTCCTACGATCCAGAAATCGATTATAGTGCCGACAAATACAGTACAATCCAAATAACGCTGAATGTTATTATCTTAGATTGTTATTGGTGAATGTTCGTGTCCGACATTGTTTCAACAATTGAGAACAGTTGATGGACATCTGTGTGCTACTTACCGTGAGGCGTGTCAACTATTTACAGTTACTCGAGGATGATTTACATTGGGATAATACGCTCAAGGATTCCATCATATCTTCATCACATCAAATTCGAACATCATTGTTTGCGATTATAATATCCAAATGTTTCCCTTCGAATCCGAAAGATTTGTGGATGAAATATAGGGATGACATGTCTGAGGATGTGCTACATCGTGTGCGATGTCAAACTTCGAATCCTACACTACTAATTAATGCGGAAATTTACAATTAGACATTGATCATGATAGAATAAATGTGTTTATTAATGGCAAATAAAGTACTGTCGTGTTTGGGCCTGACAGCACCCAATATTGTATGTCGAAGATTTTTGTTACACATGGTAAAGTATATCTTTATATGTTTACGCACCGCAAAAAAAGACAAAAAATATAGTTTACCAGAAAGCTTAAATTGATTACCTGTATTAGAAAGCTTTAAATTGATTACCTGTATTGATTGCCTTTTTTTTTTTTTTTTTTTTTTCCGATATGATAATGATGATAATTTGACAATAAATGTGTTATATTTAATGTATGCAAAAATGTCTTTGTTTAATCATTTCTGATTCCAGGTGCTGAAACCAACAAAAAAGTCAACTCTATGAATTTTTATTCATACTGATTCGTGATGCTATTAATGCCGTTGCAAATGCAGAAAATGTGGAAAAAATTACAATTTTGACGGCCACTTACATTGGAAGCCCGCGCCATATGCACGAATACGCGCAAGGTGCGATGTCGTATGTTAGAAAATATGGCCGTCCAGACCTATTTATTACATTCACCTGTAACTCACAATAGATGGAAATTAAGAAAGAATTGCTACACACGCCAAACACCAATTGATAGGCATGACATCACTGCCAGAGCAAAAATTAAAATCTTTAATGAATTTCCATTATAAAGCATCGTGTGTATGGCCAAGTACGTTTTTGGATGTACTCTGTTGAGTGGCTAAAGCGGTGGTCTGCCACATGCGCATATATTAGTTTGGTTAGTTGATAAATTAAGGCCAGAAGACATTGATTCCATATTTTCAGCCGAGATTCCCGATGAAACACTTGACCCAAAATTGCATGCAGTAGTAAGTAAACATATGATACATGGACATGCGGAGTTTTCAACAACTCCCCCTGTATGGTCGACGGCAAGTGTTCTAAGCGATACCCTAGAGCATTGATTGCTGAAACCATCTCGGGAAATGATGGTTACCCGTTGTATCGTCGGCAATCAGTTGAGGACGGTGGGCGATCTGTAATTGTGAAGAAAAAGGACAAAATGTTGATGTGAGAATAGTTGGATTGTGCCGTACTCGCCAATATTGTCCAAAACTTTTGAAACTCACATCAATGTGGAATTTTGTAACTCTCTCAAATTGATAAAGTACATATGTAAATATGTTAACAAAGGTAGCGACATGTCCAAGAGGTAAGTGAAACGAAGTTCACCGGTCAGCTAGTTTTATATATAAATTTCTCACAATAGCCGTCTTATTATTTTACATCTCAGCTGTTAATTATTACTATAGTATAAATATGGTATTGTATTGTTTTATTATTATTATATTTATCTTACTTTAAGCACTAAGAAAAACAGCTTATATAAACGCGTAGTTACAATAGAGTAACTATGTTATTTGATAGACAAAAATCCCCAAAAAGTACTATATAGTATTCTTTTAATATTGTAAAACACTTATTAAAACACACAAGTTTTGTTTAAAACCTCCAAACTAATGTATGAATATTTACACCATATCACAACGTGGGTACATCAGAGTGATTGATATGGACCTAGTTGTAAAGAAGTCGACCATCAGTTAACCCCCAGCTATGGCAGGACATTGCTGATCCTTTAATCTTCGCCTTGACTCTTGTCCTCTAAACTTCCTCATCCTTTTCTTATCATCACACAAAAACTGATAACAGGGCGGCATGTCCCCTTAGGCTCGCTTTGTCCCTTTTGTCCCCAGGATTGTCGGGATAACGCCAGCTTGTCGGTATTCATCTCTCATTCACATTTGAATATGTAGTAAAATTCTACATTGTTAGTCTTTAATTATTCTAATTTCGGTAATTTTATTACTTTGAATACATGATTACTTATTAATATTTAAATTGCCATTTGAAATACCAAATTACCATAAAAACTGTTAAATCTGTCCTCTAACCTAACGTTTTTCCAGGACGTTATTAGGATGTGAGTGTATAATATTTGATAGTTGACTCAAGTTTTCCTGATCAGATCCTCAAGAACTTTGAGTTTATAAGTGATAAATACTATCGATGACGCTTTCAGTTCGTCACACTAATGATGCGCAATCCGACGATCGGAGGCGTTAATTTCAGCTCGTTCGGAAAATAAAAGTACTTTCCGATCTTGTTTAAATAATCATAAAGACAATTTTTCTTCGTTTACTTTTGTATTACTGTAGATAATGGAATAAAAAAAAATTTTTAAGACAGGGAAATAACGGAATTCAACAAAAATTTTAAATTAATTTAAGTTTGTCACATAAAATTGCTGTGAATGATTTTGAACATTTTTACTGAAAGTTTTGAAAACATTAATGTAAATAATGATCAATTATTAGCACCTACTTCGGCTTGTTACCGATAATTGTATTAAGATTAATGATTGTTTTATAATTTAGTTTGTACATTTTTCTCTTAATTATCCATAAGTCGTAAAATAATATTAACCCTAGTCCTACTCTGCACGTAGATTAGACTTGGGCTGGGAGATTATAAACATCGTAAATGGAGACCACGTCTAGTATATTAGAATTAGCTACTAAAAATTGTTTAATTTTGATCGGTGCAAAACTAACCGTCCTAATGACTCTCAGATACTTCTGACACAATACCCACCTCTACCTTTATGCTAATATTTTTGCAATATCCAGCAGTAAGTTTCTTGGGGTGATTGCTAAATATCCAAAGTAAATTTATAACTATTATAAAATGTAAACGTAATTAAAGCAAAAGTATTAAATATTTGTTTATACTTCTATTATAACGGTTATTGTATAGTTTTATATTTGTTGTTCATACAAATTCATTCCAGTGACAGTGTCCCTAATCTGATAAACATCCCTTTGAAATGGGAGGAGCTAATTCATTCCAGTCACAGTATCCATACTCAGAATAAACACCGCTTTGAAAAGGGAAGTGCTAATACAGTCCAATAACAGTATCCATACTCTGAAAAACATCCCTTTGAAATGGGGAATCCACTTCATTTCAGTGACAGTATCCATACTCTCCTTTGGAATGGATGTATCTTATTCATCCCAGTAACTGTGTCCATGGGCAGAATAAGGATCCCCCCAGGCTTGACGTCAGAGCTAAGGAAATGCTTATTCCAGGGGAGATTCCAGCCTGTGTTGGCCCCGATACCTCCCAGGTGTGTGTGTTTCTCTGCAATGTAAGTACCTTGTTTTGGCCCATTTAGAAATTTACTACTTTACGTCGCTCCATTCGAATCCCTTAGTTTTTATACGTTATCGACGCGCTGTAAGTTTTTAAGCGTGTAAAAGTGAAGTGTAAATATGGTTTTGTTGAGGCGCACGGAACCGGGAAATTAGCGGCGAGTGATAAGCGGCCCAGGATTGATGGACGATAGCAGTCGGTCCATGTAAACAGCGTCCTTACATGGAAAGCTACTTACGTCCGGAGCTTCAGAGAGCGCCATAATTTGATGGAAATGCCGCGGCAGCCCATAGATAGCCGCTGAATCTGGGTCGTCATCTGCATTCTGTCCGCAATCCGCTACCAACCTTCTTACTTTTCCCCCGTTAAATTATTTTTCTATAACAAATATTCTTTATCGAACAATTCAGATTTAGAGGTTTTCGGCTAGTTTAAATAAATCTCTTTTTATACTGTGATAACCAAATGCGGTGAAAATATTTAAAAAATCAAATTTATGAATTAGTCTTAATTTTATATAAATCACTACAATATACCTAGTTTATATAATAACCAGTCGGTATCCGCGGCTGTCGCCTTTATTCACTGGAGTATTTCTCCAGCAGCCAGTTGCCCGTGTAATTGTGGGCGCGACTTCCGTAGCACTTCCTCCGTTTCTGTCTCCGCCTTATCTGATTTCTGATCCTAAAATTTGTAGCCTATGTTCGAGGCTATAGCAATATATCGTCAATATCATATTACTTTTCCTGTGATACACGAATTACACCACTCGACGACCAGTGCCCAATCCTTAAATACATGTATTTTATATGTAACCAATGATGATGCAAACACTTTTTCCTTTTTTACATAACTAAGTATTCAAAAAGTCGATAATAAATGCAGTGAAATATAGAAAAGTTGCCCAATACTTATTTTTATAACATAACTCTTCCTTATATATAAAACAAGATAATATTAAGGAAATGTTAAATATAAAACATATTCAAATAACTTATCCCTCTTTTCCCCTATCTGTATAGTTACACACTCATACACATATTTAAAACAAATAGCATTGTACATTAATTAGAAACAAAGTTTTGCTCTCCCAGACATATTCTGTTTGGAGGTATATACAGTGTATCAAAACTGTTACACAATGTATGGGAAATATTATATAAAAGCTTGTTTATCACGACATAGAATTGTTGAACACATTATAGTATGCACTAGCATTGGTTTTTAGTGTTATTGTTAAACCAGCTGATAGAGGTTTCTTTAATTGCAGTTCTTACTTATTCCTCCTAAAGAAAACGTTGGATGATCAGCGATACCTAAAATGATTTTGATTGATTTTCGTTATGCCTTTCCCAATTTTGTAAATCGATAAACAAGAAATCCAGTTAGGTTTTTGTTCAAGTGAACTGAGATTTTCACCAGTGGAAGTGGTACAAGTGGCTCGACAGAAGCTGTGGATGCAGGTTGTAATCCAGCTATTAGAGGATCGGACTTTGAAGGAGAGGTTAGAAGGTTAGGCCAGCTCGCTCTCAAGTTAACCCTCGTGATCGTGACACATTAGCACGCTGCCAAGCGATAAGTGAGAGAGCGCGACTGGAGCGAAATCGTAAGTGATCTATCTGCACACCCAGAACATCACTCAGGGTGGCTGTGTGGTCTAAGGCGCTTCTCTCGGACGCGAGAGTTGGCGTTGGTGGTCGCAGGTTCGATTCCCTCGCTTGACGTTAGGGTTTTTGCGGTCTGATGTGCACTCTTGAGTTACTCACTGGTATATGGCGAAGCTGGTGGGAGAGTCCACCTTAAATTATCGGTGGTTGGTTTCTGTGGAAGTTGAAAGCATCGGTGTATTCTAGTATCATAAGTGTACCCAAACACGTGTTTTGAATGGTTGTTTAATTATTAAAAAAACACTCGATTTGTGTTATTTTATGTTTTGTATAGCGTTTGTTATTAAATCATAACCATAATAGTTTAGAACCCACTTAAAAAATGCCTGGCGTGTTAGGAAAAATTACCAGCAGTGAGAGGGTTAATGCTTTGGATGGAATTGACCCTTATTAAGGTACTAAAAGAGGCCGATCATCAGTCGCGCTTATTTTGCAGACGTTGAAATGAAGGTGCACAGACATTGTTGGATATGCAAACTGATTTCCCCGGAAGTTATTCTTTTGTAGGTTAACTTTACACACACACAAATAGTGTCAATGTAACTTACATAAGTGTCAGTCAACAAGATAAAGACACAACAAGCCGTTTAAAGGCAAATATTGTGTCTCTATCTCGTTGGGTCAAGCTATCAAGCCAGCATCCATTGGAAAAACAACTTCCATGCTAACATCTATTTTGGCATATTAAGCTAAAAAAAGCCGCTTTTACACATTCTATACCTTCCCATTTTGAAACCCACTGGAACTACAATGGAGTGACATTACTTTTATGCTTAGGAAGAATGCTCTACCGATTTCACGATAAACTAGGTTGTGTGCATACTTGATAACTGGCTAGCCAGAACTGGAAACTTCTTGGTTCGGAATCTATATAAACCTGTAATAATTGCTTTTCGTTTAACACAGTTTCATTAATAATGACACTAAGATAATGTAGCTACGTATTACGGGAAGGATTGATTTAACGTGAATGTTGAGTTCACTTCTAGTTCACCTTCCTCATAATGTGTAGCGACTGCAATCTGACGCTGTCACAGACTTCACTCCTAGAATCTCTAATCATGTTCGTCTGAAGAAAGCCAAAAAAGCTGTGTACCTGATGAGACAATGAGAATATCTCTTCAGCTATATTACACAATATTTTGTAGTCAAGGTGTATGTGATGTCAAAACGATGTAAAGAGTACATTTTGAGCTTCTTCGTCGACGAAATTTTTTGGATCTCTTAAGAGGAGCATGACTCCAGATTCCAAGAGTCAAGTCTGTGACAGCGTCAGATTCAAGACGCTGTACTAAGAGGAATGTGAACTGGAGCTAAACTCAACATTCACACTCGCTAAGAATTTTTATATAAGCTACACAAACCATAGAGTAGCGTATTATACAGTATTATTATAACTATATAATACGTTACTCTATGTCTGTACCGTTCATTTTTACGCATGTCCTTCAGTCTCGTATCTCGGTGTGGCTTCAACTCCAGTAAATAATTCCTGTTTTATAAGACAACTATTTTAATTTTTTATATCTTTCCAAATATATTTCAAAAGAAAACATTAAAGGCAAAGTATGACGTTTGTACAGAGTGAGGCATATCACCCGTCCGCGATGTATATCGGCCGAACCGAGTTTTTTAACGAAACCCCCCCTTAATTTAACCCCAAAGAATTCGGGAAAATAATTGTTAACACCCATATATACGCGGAAATGACACTTTAGGGAAGGAGTATGTTAATTTTTTTCGAAAGGGTGTTTTTTAATTTTCAAATGTAAAGAAAGTTAGGTGCCGTAATTAATTTTAAAGGACTCTATTCATTTAAAAAAAAACAGTTTTAATTTATTTATCTTCTTGCATAGAGGGTGGGCTTAAACTGTTAATTTGGAAATGTGGTAATAAGTGACAACTGTAACATATTTTTAGAAAGATAACTTTCTTTGGTAACCTTGGATACAAATTTGGATTTATTAAGATTTTTAAGAAGGTAACAGTAAAAAAACTGTCAAACCCATATACAACTTTGATATTTTTGACTACCTTGTATACGAGAAACAAAATTATAAAATATTTTTCAAAACGATCAGTGAAAAAAGAACCTTTAAAATGAGGTACGGTTCAACCTACCTTTAAATTTCAAAATCTTTCAAACATAACCACAACCCCCTCCCCCCCCCTCGGTTCAGCCGCTATCGTACATCAAAGTGAGTGATCCCTCTCACCCGGTGTAGTTCCTAATTACTGTATATAAATATTTACTAAATGGACTACATTTTTCAAGATACTTTATTTTGTTTGTTGTTTCAGGTATCTCAAACAATCCCACTTCTTAAGACGGCCCTCTAGGAGTATGTATCTAACAGGTTATGCAAGGTAACTGGTTTTATATACTGTAACTAGCTGTTACCCACGGCTTCGCACGCAAATCTTAAGAACCGAAGTCCTTATATTACTTATTAAAAGCAATTATGCGCGATCGGCTGCGGGTAACAGCTAGTTCGTCAATAAATTCGTAGTATTTTATAACGAAAACTCTTCATTTTGAATAAAATACCAAATACCCAGATACCCACGGCTTCGCACACGATTTCCCTCAGAAAAATTGGGACATAGGAGGCATATTTCTTTTGAACGTCGTTATTACCCTTCTGAGATAGATTATAGTCACTGAAAGATACTCCAAGCTCATGATCTATTTAAGATTTAAATGTTAAAACAGTCTCAATATGCACCTGTGAAATAACTGGAATTTTTCTCCAATATTCTATGATTTTTGTGTACAATTGAACTATATTAGACCATCGTGGACAGGAGTCAAAAAGTTACAATTATATACAATGTAATAAATGATGGCGCTCAATGTAATTTTGAAACGAAAATAGGCATATTTTAGGTACATATGGTTCAGTCTGATTATGAGCTTCAGATGTTAAGCGAAATTGCGTATGGTTTTTATTTTAGGCTTTGCGCGTGTATCACTTCTGGATCAAATTAGTTATATCTCCGATGCCATGATTGAGCTTGCTTTGTTGTCTCGATCAAGAGAATATGTACACACGGAGTTTCGAGAACCATACTTCTGTCAAAAAAAAAAAAAAAACTAAGGTTGGTTTTATAACATTCTTTATATTTGTAGCCAACGTAAGATAGTAATTTTGATATCTGCATTGCTCTTCTGATCAAGCATGAGCATGGTTTATATTAGATAAATATTGCAGTTAAAGGTGGATTTTTACGTCAAATTTGAATTGTATTATCTGGATAGTAAAGTCTATGTTTAACAGTGATTGCAGAAACAGAAAATTTGCTGTTTCTCTTACTCTATGCTGCTTTCAAACTATAAGTGTAAAGAAATTTAAAATAATAATTAAATTATAAAAATATATAAAACAAATATATATCGCATTATATATGTTTACAAAGAACAGCTGATTAAATTTGAAAAGGCTCTTTCACTTAATAACATATGTTTGCTGCAATGCATTTCTTACGGGTATTTCCGTAACTTTTAGAGACCAGTGGGGCGGAATCATGAATCGGGAACGGGATAAAAAGTATCCTATGTCCTTCTCCCAGTGCTTAGCTACCTCCCTACCAATTTTCAGCCAAATCGGTTCAGCCGTTCTTGAGTTATAAATAGTGTAACTAACACGACTTTCTTTTATATATATATATATATATAGATTTATGTACTTGTTCGCGCTCATTCAACCTGGAACAAGCTTCTCGAAGTCAAGCGCGGCTTGGAGACTTGTGCCTGAATAGGCCTGCTGTGTTTACGTACGTGACTTTAAGTGTAGTTTTAGTAAAACTAGTAGTGAGTAAAAACATTCCTCTTCCAATATTATTTTATTTTTTGGGAAAGCTGTTGTTTTACTAACTAGTAGTTTCTCGTACATCAATTAAAATCACTCCAAGAGCCATCAGTTTAGTTGTATTAAACCAAATTTAAAAGAGACATAATGCTTCGTTTGTCTGATACAACTATTTTTCATAACAATTCCAACGGTACTTTTTCTAACAAAATCCGTCAACTCATAAGCGAGCGCGACCACTTTGAATGCACGCTTACGCAAGCCATGAGCAACAAACAACTGATACCTGTCAACTGAGACGTGTTTAAATTAGTTGGTATCTTGTAAAATTTTTCTAACTTATGTAAAACAGCTGATGTTTATGAAAACAAATGTTTGTTGCTCTCGGCTTGTGCAAGCGTAACTTTAAAGTGATCTTGTTCACTTATGCACTGACGGATTCCGTTGCAACAAGTACCGCTGGAATTGTAATGAAATTGCTCAAATAGTTGGTGTCTGGTACATTTTTTATAACTATACGGATTTTTTTTGTTATTTGACTTTAAATATTTTTAACAGACGCAATGGCGTATAATATTAAAGAAAATAACACAATTTTTGCTGTTATTAATGCGTGTGCCAAATTAGGATTTCCCTAGCTTAAATAGTTCTAGAGAAATACATTTTTTTAATAAAAATACAAAATGGCAGGTAGCGTCTAAACGACACATTTCTCGACATATATTTATAGGACATTTTTTTTGCTTAAAATGGTAGTACTATCACACACGTGTGTGTGTGTGTGTGTGTGTGTGTGTGTGTGTGTGTGTGTGTGTGTGTGCGTGCGTGCGTGCGTGCGTGCGTGCGTGTGTGTGTGTGTTGAACCGAATTTAAATAATTGCATTTGCGTGAAGGTCAACAAAAAAAAATTAAATGTAATTAATTTTATAAAATTTCCACGAATGGTTGTCTACAACCACTTTTGTATGGTTGTAGAACAACTAGATATAACTCTCGATCTATTTTCTGGATGAATGAGTATTCCTTAATTGTAAAATGGGCTAGAAACTTGAACGCCCTAAATACCTGAGTTTTCCTCGACCATAAATTCACGTGTGTACACAAATCGAAGAGGATTCACACGGGAGGCAGTATGTGACTTCCTTAAGGCCCTCCAGTCACATTTATGTAATTCAGTGTCGCTATCGGGAGAGGAGACGCACCTGAGGGCGCAGAAGAGAACAGTAGGCGCGGCAGGAAGGCGCGGGGCCTAACGTTGTCATTACGGCCGCTGACAGATAAAACTACGCATAAATCATGCGCGGGGGTGGATGGCGCTCCTATTAGCACAGTATCGTATCTGCAGGAAGGAACCGCGATCGAGCTGAGCGTCGATACCGGGCATATTTCAGCCCTACACCGCACCGGCTGTTCCTTGGCTTATCTGCCAATATCTCACCTCACACTGCGCCGGCACCCTCACACCTTCTCTGATGAATTTTATAATTTCCAGGTGTAATTCATCAACCTTTACCTACATTTATCGATGACTAACTGTTCATTGTTGTTTATTTAATACTCATTGTAGATGTGTTTTATATTATCAACGACATCACTATATTGTGCTGTTATTTTCCTTCAAGGAACTATTCAACAAACTGCAATCACATTTAAATACTTTGTATCTGCTAATTGGGTTTTCCGATTTTCTAGTAACTATCTACAGATGTAGCACTTGCTTTATATAAAACTGTCCTTTTGCTACTAATGGTCCTCGTTTTTAATGGTTGAATCCGAAGCATTCCAAACAAAATGGTCGTATCAGTAAATAGCAAATATTCTGTATACATTATCACTTTCTTGGACCCTCAGACTGGAAAACATTTGCGCCACCCCTTGTGGAAAGTTTGCAAAAGTTATTGTACGTTGGTAACAAAAAGAATAAATTATTAACTATTATAAAACAATTTTTTTCCAAATGATTCAAAAGTTATTAATGCGTACAATTTAAAAAATGTAAGTCACTTGTACACATGAATATTTGTTGCTTTATTTGACTATTGTTTCATAATAAAGGGGTCTTTTTCGTTTAAGGGCCAGCACCTTACAAACATACTATACCTGACTGACAGTGCATTTAATCGTTTTTTTTGGTGTTATTAGTTCGTAGGGCAGTAGTCCAGGTACTACTTCTAGTATAAACTCGTCTTATCTTATCAGTGGTAAACGCGCGCTGCTTATCTTTTGCCTGTAATGAAACCTGCGTTAGTTCTGTCTGAGTTTTGTGTGTGTCAATAAAGCGTGGTGAGTTGATCTGGGCTTGGACTTTGCAAGCTCGAGTTAATTTTTTTTTTCTAAAAGAGCAAGCAGCGCAAAGCGCTGAGCAGCGGGCAAGCATCGCGTGATCTGAGTTTTGAATAGGCAAGCTAGGGTCTTTTGTGCTGGCCCTTAAACGAAAAAGACCCTAATAAAGTCATCAAAGTGCATCTAATATAGCATTACTAGAAGTGGGCCTATTGGTAAATCCACCATTGTGTTTTGGCTAATACTTGAATGGTTCGAACAACTACGTTCTATTATACTGTTTTTGGCGAACACTTATTAGTGAATGATATTAGCAACTATTTTTTTTGTACAGTTAGTTCTTGACGAATATTTCTTGGCGAATGATTTGACAATGACTCCAGTGTATCATATTCGACAAACACTCAATCAATCATTTTAAACTACGTTTGTTCTAGTGTACAGTCATTCACGAAAAGTTATCAGCGAATGATTTTAGTACTATATTTTTGTACATTTTTTGACGAATGCTTTCTTGGCAAACAACTTGAGCAACTACGTTATAATGTACATATTTTGGAGTAAACGTATTTTGAAATGAATACTCCCTGACATGCATATTATACAGGAGTACATGATTTAAATTTCACTCCTTTCTTTCTCATAACGAATGTTTGGAGTCATGAATTGCAATAATTTGGAGCTTATTAAATATTTCAACCCTCTTCCGCATACAGTACAGTACCAGAATATTTATTGTACTAATAAAAACAAATTAGTTTTTGTATTTCAATAATGATATGTGTTTTAACCTCCGAGTTAATGTCTTTTAAGTTCGTTCTTATTTGTGTATGTGTATGTGTCAAATTTTGCACGTAGGTGGCAGTACACGTACAGTCTGTTAATCAAAATTAATTTTTGGACATCCAAAAATAATTTTATTTTGTGAAAATATCTCTTTTGTATAATTTTAACCCATGTGTACTTAAAACTCGTAAAGATAAGCTATTCAAAGTTGAAATGTATTTTCAGATTAGATTTAATCGAAACCATAAATTATTTGATTTATTCATAGTAAACATATTTATAAAATGTTCATGTTTTAATTTGAAGGAATTTTATAACCCAGATTTTATGATTTTTAAAGAGCCCAAACAATGTTACAACATTTTGAATTTGTTTAGCCTATATAATAGCTAATTGTTTGAACATTTTTAACTTCAAAGTGAATTTAATAGCATAGTATAGGATACACACCTATACAGGCACAAACTGTCAGTATACACTGTTACAATACGTTTTGGGTGACTGTGACTTCCCTCAATAACTATCCTTCACAATTCGCTATTCAGGAAGACATAAAACCAAATGAATATTTCTTTAATATCTTTTCTTTATCTCTTAAGTGGTTCATAAATCGAGGCGCCGATAAATTTCCACCGAGTGGACGGCTTAGCGGCGGAGTAACGCCGTCATTAGGAGAATAAGTTCCGCAGATAAGCGGGCGAGCCGGGGAGGGGCTAAGACGGCATCATGTCGCACGTTAATTGTAAACCGATGGCGAGCAATGGTTCGGAACCGGGAGTGGAAATCGACGCTGAAATGTGGCCAGATAAGCGGTCGGTTAGCGCTCAAAATGCGCTGCTCAGCTGATCGGTTCATTTACATCCTGTGCGGATTACAAAGAGTGAGCTTGTAGCGCGCAAGTGTCTGACAGTCCATTACACCAGTGTAACTGCTCGAGACACAGCTTCCTCCGGCATTGTGTCACACTCGAGACAGTCCGACTTTGCAAATTGCAATACAACCAGACTAAGTACTAGTCCCTTTGTTTGAAGTTATTTTTGACGATGGAAGGATTGTGAAGGAAACAGGATTTTTCCTGTGAAACAAAAAATCAGTAAAACTACGTTTCGAAAACTGCAATCTGATCTCTTCTTCAGGTAAATAACTGACCTAACACATAATTACAAACTAGGTTAAAATAAACAAATCATACCAAAGCGTTGTGACACGCCTAAGTCAGGAGTCACAACCACCACGTTGTGTGTCAAATTCACTAGCTCTAAAATCGTGAACTCAATAAAAACCATACACAACATTAATCATTAAAACTGGACTACATAATACAGGTCACAATACGTCTGCATTCTTCTACCAACCACCTGCTCGAAAACGTAGTGTTACTGATTTTTTGTTTCACTGAACGATGGCAAATGTCCGGAAAAACCCCCGTTTCCTTCATAAGTACTCGTATTTTATTCAAACTTATATCCTCAAAACTAATACAACTTATAATACACACATATATTGTGGGAATACACTAAAAACGTAGAGTATTGTTCTTCCCTATGTGTATGCTATTACATCAAGTTTTACAAGGTGTGCAATCAGTATCATAGGAACATGGATATAGATTAAATAATTTAAATACTAGTATTTATTAGTTTGAAACGACTCAATTGGTCATGAAAACTGGAACTCTGCGTTTAGAGAACGGCTATCTGTCCTCTTCATCAGGTAAAAAACTTTAAGCATAAGGTTTATTAACCGATAACTTAAGGCGATTAACAAGTCAAAGCATTCTGAACAGAAACGCCCAAAAATGAAAGGGTCCTGAAACTGGACACTAAAGTCAGGAAAACACAAAATAATACTACACAATACAGGGGCACTACATCAACACATGATGATAGGATAAGTGAAGACTGAGCAAGAAATTCCTTTTCCGTGCGTCCTGCATCATGATGACGGCTCTTCTAACGGCGCGGCACAGTCAAAATGGCGAGGTGTTTGATGGAGGGGGGTATAATCAGATTGCTTCTGCTTACTGTAACGCTAGTAACGGCGAAAAATATTGTTTTATAAATTGGGATTACTAATAAGTTACACGAGATTTTGAAGTAAACAATGTAAATGTACTCTCGTACGTTAAAATAATGTTGTAGAACTAAAGTTTCAATACGTACTGAAGCAACAAATAAAACTATGTAAATGCATGCAAATAAACTACCAAACGTCAACATTTTTTGGTCAATTTCTTTATTCACTCCATATAAGTATTTCAATGTAGATTATACATCTAACGAAATATATTTCAAAATAGGAGCACAAAATATGTCACTGATGAAAAGAGACAATAGATGATTGCATCTTCTTAACAGTTCGAAAATAAACAAGACTTCCTGTTTCTCAGCTGATATCGAGTCGAGGGTCACAAGTCTGTTTGTGAGATCCAGATCCAATCAGGGTAATGAGTAAGTGACCACAATCAGGCCGATAAGGAGCTGATAATCAGCGATATCAGGAACCTCTGACCGGCTGTTATCTCGGGTCAGTGGCTGGTCCACCCGTCCCCCGACTGCGCTGATGGTAACCTTATCTCTCACAGATGTTATTATACCGAGCTTATCTTATCGATCATGCTAAAGTCCTAAAGCTAAAGGTTTCAAGTAAATAAATGCATCTAGTAGAGCTGAATATGACAGATTTTGAAGTTAAAACTTCTAGCCTAAAAAGACTGCGTTTTCTCGACTCCCCCCCCCCCCCCACCGTTTATAGCTTGTCTATTCATGCGATGAGGCAAATTTAAATCGAAGGATACAGAGTTTTGTAGTTGTTAATGTAACCTGTCTTAACATGACTTCTTCATTTAAAGTTTGTTATTGACGATGGAAGGTTTGAAAATATAATAGGATTTTGGACATTTGTTATATGTTACATAATGAATATATGTAACATATAAACCTAATTTTCGAGGATTTTTCATTATAACACTACCGTCGTCATGGTGGATTTCGCCTATCATCTTCGTTCACCTTTACTAGTTTGGATGAAAAATAACACTTATTGTTAATAATATTTAAATATACCAAAACGTGTATTTGTCTGGTGAGTGGCATTAGATAAAACTCATGCACGGTCATCTATTATACTCAAAATACAAGCCGTGAAAACGAAATCGGTTTGTATTTGAGTCGCCCTTATATCTATCATACTCTGCATAGACTGCTGGATAAACCGTTCTCTTCGTACAATTACATTTGATTTTGACGAAGTTCAAATCCGAAATAGATATATTCAATATTGTAATGTATAAAGTTAGTTTATAAAATACCATTGAAGGAACATTTCTGTATCTTACAAATTCACAATGTTGTGGGTGTAGAAATACTTCATTCGGTATTCGACAGTAAAATTATTTCATTAAAAAATAAATAGTACTGAAATTGCTTAGTAATATCCTTGATTCCATCTATACTAACTACGATCAATAATACAATAAAGTGAGTATATTTATGCAAATGTGTCAAGCTAGATGTTTTTACACTTCTACTTATATATAATAACATTCAATGTTTTTATTTCTTTAGAATTAGACAAACGTATGTGCGTGCACTTTAACACTTTTGATTGCCATGATATGGAATCAATTACAATGAATGACTCCCAACAAGAACTTTTTAATCGTTTTATTATTGTTGTGCGCAACAAAAACACACCAAAATATAAGCAATTTAGTGTACTCTGTTCCGTCCGATTTTTGTTTGAGTCAGACAATACCCTACGACGATTCCAGGAACTGGTTTCACATCGTCCATGTTATTGATAGAAATGGTGAAGATTTAGCCTATAAACAAAGTGACCTGCTGTTATCTTTTATTTATTGTTGTCCACTTGTAGTGATTGTTGTCACCTTGCTACTACCTTTGTCAACTTGTGCTATTATACGAATGGGCAAATCAGTTCAGTTCGTTAAACTAGTAAAGCTGTTACTAACTGTTACTTGTCATCTTGATACAGCCTGTTATTTTCCTGCACTGTCTGTTGTCACCTTGTACTCATTGTTGTCCATTTGTACAGAATGTGGTTATCTTCATACCGCCTGTTTTCACTGCATTACTGCGTTACCTCATTATTGACTTGGTACTTACATTGACTGTTTGACTGATTGTTGACTCTTTCATTTGTCTGTTGTCACCTTGTACTGTTATTGTCGTAGTACTGCCTTATTGCCTTATTACTTATAATTTAATTACTTTCATATTTATTGTTGGCAGTTAAATCTTCAAATGTATCCATTACTAGTAAAGTTATTTAAATTGAATTTAAATAGGAGTTTGATAACTTCGTCATCAGAAATAGTAGGGACATTTAACTCTTTTTTTCGTTCTGTTACAACTCTTGCTCCAGCTTTTCGAAGCCAAAGGCCTTTGCATTTTAGAGCGCCCCTGTGACATCCATAGCGTTGGCTTCAGTAACTGAGGTTTAAGTAGAAAGTGTCAATTTGGGCTTTAAACCAAAAAAATAATATAACGCCATGGCCTTTCAATGTGGTTAATCAAACTTTGCTACGAGAAAATTTTGAAACTAGTAACTCAATTGATTAAATCTTCCTTTGAAAATGGGCTCTTCCCTTGAGATCTTTAGAGGTGACGGCAATCTTGAAAAAGGAAGCCTTTCTTTGGTAGCAATTACCGCCCAAAGTCAATCCTACCTGTTTTAGGCAAAATGTTTGAAAAAGTGTTTCTTGACTGGCTTATAAAATTTATTGAACGTTTTGATTTGCTCTCTCCCGAACAGTTTGGCTTTAGAAAAAAGAAGCCCATAATTTATGCCATAAACAAGGCGGTAGGTATGGTGGTTATGGGCTGGGAGAGGTGAGAACATGGCCTTCGATTGCGTCGAGTGACTTGAAAATGAAAATTATATCAAAGCTCGATTAAAACACTTTTTGGTATCAAAAACCTTTTATTCCCTTGCAGAGTTCATTGCTAGGCCGCTGGGATCATTAAATTATTTCACTTTCTTTGTTGCTTGGTGTGCTAAATTTGAAAGAAGTTAATGCAATTTTGTACATATATGACTAAATTATTAACGATCTCACCAATTCTTTTATCATTAAAACGACTGTTAATATACAATATGAATATGGTCTTCAGGAATAAAATACGTATTTATCTTTCAAACCTTATTGCAGAAAGTATGCTGCCATTGTAATGGAATGAACATAAGTTAAGCGTGGCTTTGTGTGGAACGTGTTGCCATTATCCCCGGTCAACGACAGTGCAGAAACCCAAACGTCATCTGTAATCAGTAGCAGCAGCTTGTAGTCGCAGCTTGTAGTCGCAGCTTGTAACTACGGTGGTGTAGGAGTTAGCCTATCCCTATCGTGGGCGTGTGTTAAAACACGTTGCCAAGTTTTCCCTCCCCCCCGTCCACGACAGTGCAGAAACCAAAACGTCCCATCTGTAATCAGTACAGCGCAGCTTGTTAGTCGCAGCTTGTAACTACGGTGGTGTAGGAGTTAGCCTATCCCTATCGTGGCGTGTGAAAAACACGTTGCCCATTTTCCCCGGTCCACGACAGTGCAGAAAACCCAAAACGTCAATCTGTAATCCAGTAGGCAGCCGCTTGTAGTCCGCAAGCTTGTAACTACGGGTGAAGTGTAGGAGTTTAGCCTATCCCTATCGGTGGCGTGTATAAACTACGTTGCCATTTTCCCCGGTCCACGACAGTGCAGAAACCCCAAAACGTCATCTGTAAATCAGTAGCAGCACTTGTAGTCGCAGCTTGTAACTACGGTGGTGGTAGGAGTGTAGCCTATCCCTAATACGTGGGCGTGTGTAAAACATGTTGCCATTTTTTTCCCCGTTCCACGACAGTGCAGAAACCAGAAACCGTCATCCGTAATCAGTAGCAGCAGCTTTGTAGTCCGCTGCTTGGTAACTACGTGAGTGTAGGAGTTTAGTCCTATCCCGTATCGTGGGCGTGTGTTTAAAACACGTGCCCATTTTTCCCCCGGTCCACGACAGTAGCAGAAACCAAAACGTCCATCTGTAATCAGTAGCAGCAGCTTGTAGTCGCAGATGTAACTACGGTGGTGTAGGAGTTTAGCCGAGCCCCTATCGTGGGCGTGTGTTAAAACACTGTTTGCCATTTATCCCCGGTCCAACGACATTGCAGAAACCCAAACGGTCCATTTGTAATCATTAGCCAGCAGCTTGGTAGTCGCAGCTTGTAACTACGGTGGTGTAGGAGTTAGCCTATCTCCCTAGCGTGGCGCGTGTGTAAAAACATCGTTGCCATTATCCCCGGGTCAACGGCAGTGCAGAAACCCAAACGTCATTTAGTAAATCAGTAGCAGCAGTCTTGTTAGTCGCCAGAGCTTGTAACTAACGGTGTGTAGGAGTTAGCCTATCGCCCTATCGTGGGCGTGTGTTATAACACGTTTGCCATTAATCCCCGGTCAACAACAGTGGCAGAAACCCAAACATCATTTGTAATACAGTAGCAGCAGCTTGTAGTCGCATGCAGCTTGTAACTACGGTGGTGTACGGAGTTAAGCCTATCCCCTAACGTGGCGTGTGGTAAAACATGTTGGCCATATCCCCGGTCAACAACGACAGTGCAGAAACCCAAACGATCATCTGTCATCAGTAGCAGCAGCGTGTAGGTCGCAGCTTGGTCAACTACGGTTTGTGTAGTGAGTTTAGACCTATCCCTATCGTGGGCGTGTGTAAAAACATATTTGCCCATTTATCCCCGGTCAACAACGACAGTGCAGAAACCCCAAACATCAATTTTGTAATCAGTAGCAGCAGCTTGCTAGTCGCAGCTTGTAACCTACAGGTTGGGTAAGGAAGTTAGCCCGTATCCCCTATTCGTGGGCGGGGGTGTAAAACATGTTGCCATTATCCCCCGGTCAACAACCGTGCAGAAATCCCAAACATCATTTTGTAATCAGTAGCAGCAGCCTTGTAGTCGCAGCTTGTAACTACGGTGGTGTAGGAAGTTTAGCCCTACTCCCTATCTTATCGCTGGGCGTGTGTAAAACATGTTTGCCATTATTCCCTCGTCACAACACGACAGTGCAGAAACCCAAACGTCATCTGTAATCAGTAGCAGCAGCTTGTATCGCAGCTTTTTGGTAACTACGGTGGTTGTTAGAGTTAGCCCTATCCCTACTATCGTGGGCGTGGTGTAAAACTTGTTTGCCATTTCTCCCCGGTCCAATCAACGACAGTGCAGAAACCCAAAACATCATCTGTAAGCAGTAGCAGCAGCTTGTAGTCGCAAGCTTGTTACTACGGTGGATAGAGTTAGCGCCTATCCCTATCGTGGGCGTGTGTGTAAAACATGTTCCCAATTATCCCCGTCAACAACGACAGTGCAAAACCCAACATCATTTGTAACCAGTATCACTGGTAATCAGTAGCACAGCGTGTAGTCGCAGCTGTACGGAGTTAGCCTATCCTATCGTGGGCCGTGGTGTTTAACATTTTGCCATATCCCGTCAACAACGACAGTGCAGAAACCCAAACTCATCTGTAATCAGTAGCAAGCAGCTGTAGTCGCAAGCTTGTAACTACGTGTGTAGGAGTTAGCCTAACCCTATCGTGGGCGTGTGTAAAACTTGTTGCCAATTATCCCCGTCAACAACAGTGCAGAAACCCAAACATACATTTTGTAATCATATCAGCAAGCTTTGTGAGTCCGACAGCTTGTAACTACGGTGGTGTAGGAGTTAGGCCTATCCCTATTACGTGGCGTGTGTAAAACATGTTTGCCATTATCCCCCGTTCCACGACAGTGCAGAAAACCGCAAACGTCATCTGTAATCAGTAGCAGCAGCCCTTGTAGTTCGCCGGCTTGGGTAACTACGGTGGTGTAGGAGTTAGCCTATCCCTATCGTGGGCGTGTAAGACGCGGCACACTATGCAAATGTTAACACCTTGTACTACATATCACTTCCCTCGCCGCGCCGGTTTGTTTATACCTTTGTAATTAAATATTGTTCACGAGCACCGCACCGCACGGCACCTCGGCACGGCGCACAGCACGGCGGGCGGGAAGAGCCCGGTATCCGCCATCTCCACGTCTGGAACGCGTGAACTCCGGCCTATGATTTGTTGATCGTATCGGGCAGTAATAACACATACGTTATCAAATCGACACCTCTGCTCTTCTCGCTTCTAATAGGAAACCATAAATACCTTGTTAACTCGATCCCGCTACGAGACTCAGCCGGCAACAATGCGCATGCGGTACCTACAATCAGCTGTTTGTGTAGGGAAAGTCTCAGTGTGATGTGTACCATCAGCTGATAGCCCGTGGCTCTGGGTGACCCATCGCGAGGTTCCCACGCTAGTTTGGGGAAAACTGGAACTTATCGTGCTTTGTCTCATAATCAACCGTCAGATGTACGTAGTTGCAACACGGTATAATGCGTTTTTCTCTATTTGGCATGCTTATTTCAAAAGGGTTTTTATAAATTACTTCCAGTTTTAATACACTTATACTCATAATTCATCATAAACTTGTAGTTTTTTTTTAATATGAACACTAATGTACCCTTCTTGTTGGACATAAATTCAGGCTATACTGCCTTTTTTATATATATATATATATATATATATATATATATATATATATATTTTGTTTTGTTGGAATACTGCATGAAAAAAGTAGATAAGTTTCACCGACAGATAAAACACTAAATCTTTACTAATCTTATATTACACATAAGGTATTATTTGTTTAATTATTGTCACACAATGTACTTGGTTGCCAATGGCGCAGTGTAGCGGGTACAACGGTTATTGCAAGATGACCAGATCAAGCAACGCCGAGCGTGGCTGCTGCTTGGATGGGTGACCGCTAAGCGATCCTGTCCTTGCAAGCAGCCCGCCTGCCCGGCCATTGGTGGTGGTTCGGAAGTCACC
The DNA here is from genome assembly GCF_021130785.1 of Homalodisca vitripennis. Classification (NCBI taxonomy): domain Eukaryota; kingdom Metazoa; phylum Arthropoda; class Insecta; order Hemiptera; family Cicadellidae; genus Homalodisca; species Homalodisca vitripennis. The sequence continues at coordinate 120,044,915 of NC_060212.1, forward strand.
TTTAAGCCGTTGGTCCCCAGGTTAAGTGTTAGAGAGGGCTTCTTAGCTCTAACTTTGCCTGGTAAAATAAAATATCTTTACTTTACTTTGGTTTGACGTTTTGTCAAATAAATACACAACACAAAAACATAATTTATGCAAAAAAATAAAATAGTTGTTTAATACAATACTGGGTATTCGCAGCTGTTTAAGACTCTATTGTAAATTTATTAAACAGATCTGAAATTAAATATAGTTTATAACAATTATTGTGAGTGAGTTTATGTGTGTTTTACTTCCATATACAATGTAAAATTCACCGTTTGTACATCCAAGGATTTCTAGAACTCATCGGCAGTCGAGGGAACTATCCACTATCTGATGAGGGGAGGGGGGAGGACACTGTATAACCTATTAGGGAGGACAAACACATGTTTCACCCGACGCCGTCACTCGCTCGGCTGAGAAATGGACTCGAGCAGAGCAAACCGGAAGGTAATTAGCTTAAGACAATTAATGTACAAAGAGCAAGTGGCTGAGATAAGCTGAACGCGGTGCGGGGTTGAAGCCTGTTGGAGATGAATATAAACAGTGGTGGATGAGGGGTGGTATCGCTCTTGACCGATAACAGGGGAGATAAGGCGCCTGGCCCGAGCTGATAAGGAGTTGACGACGCTCCATTATACATACGACGCCGAATGGAATCAAGATTCTGCGATTCCCCGATAAACGGCTCAGTGCAGTCAATACTCAAAGGTACCCTCCCCCTTCCCGCCCCAACCCACCCTTTCCATGCCCCACCGCAGTCGACTCTTGATGATAAATTAAATTGAAATTATATCTGACCATTGTGCACTTACCGCCTTGTTAACGGATTAGTTTGATGAAAACCTAGCATTGATGCTTTCGTTTAGTTTTGGATTTAGCCTCAAAATCCTACCGCATTTTTACAATGATTTGAGGTACTCATGTTACGTCGAAAGAAGGAAGGTAGTAAAGGATTCATTTATATGAGTTTTATTAGGATATTTCATTCAATAAGTCTTTATTAAATATTTTTACAGCTCTATTTTTGTTAACCAATTATTGCTGTAAAACAATTCACATATTGTATAGCATCCTTCACTTTCATCTTAATTCTAAGCTAATTGTCTAGAGCACAAAACTAAATTTAATATAATATTTAACAGGTATTTATTTAAAATATTACAAAAATTTTATTGAATTACAAGTATACACAATCAGTACAGGTTACTTCAAATTAAACAGTATTTATACAACAACTTTATATAATTACAAATATAAAATTATAAATAATTTTAAATAATTAAAACTTTAAAACAGATTTAAAACTTTAACAATGGTTAAACTTTAAAAAACAATAAAAATCCTAAAACATAATTTAAGACATAAAACAGTTCGGCCCCTTAAAACTCTGGCTCGCGGTCCGCGAACTTAATGAAACCGAACCGATTGGTCTCTACTTACAATCTGAAACTGTAACCCAATGTACTTTCGTTATATTGTAGAAAACATTTCAACAGGCCTGCTTTGTGCTTTGGATATCAGAGAACAACTGTTTTAAAGTTTTTAATTTCTTCACATTTACCACTTTTACAAGATTCCTGGAATAAGTTCGAGTGGGCCTCACAAAGGCAGCTAAGCTGTGCCACACGGTATCAATGAACCGGGATTCGGGATTTATGTAAGCCAGTAAATACTGCAAGGAGATAGGAAGAGCCAGCTCCTAGTAAATCGGTGGCTGGTGGCCGCTTATCGCTGTTCAGACGTGGTTTGAATTACGCCGCTACGCCAGCGCGCTACCGTCACTGCCAAACGACCCCTGCAAGTCGCAAAAATACCTGCCTACCTCCGGTACCTCGTCTCGGTCTCAGTAAAGTAACTGAGAAGCACCGTACTTTTGTCTGTGCAAACGGCGTACGTTATTAATTATTTTCTGCACAGACATTATTAGTTTCTATGGATTGATTCGTACAGTATGGAGTTGCAATTTACAAAAATATGGGCTTCATCGGCCTAACAGAACTCATACTCATCTAGTCTAGACACAATCTATAGGGCTGTCACTCCTCCCCCCCCCCCCCCACCACCGTTAATGCACAGTCTATTAGCACTTGATAAAGTATGGATAAACGTATTTCATAAAGAGCAGTAATGTAGTCACTGTATGCTGCTAAAAACATAGTGATGTCGAGCAGCCTATGATGACCTGTACTACCAGTTAACGGAGGATAAAGACACACCTAAGAATCGAACAAATTGTTTCGAATCGTCCCATTTCACAGCACATTACGCCAGTACTGTAAAAACCAGTACCAGTTCTGAAACTTATACTGAAAAATTTTCGTCCAGGATTGTCTAGATAAACATCTAGAAATCTGAAGGAAATAGGATTTTCCGGACATTTGCCATTGTTCAGTGATACCAAAAACCAGTATCATTACGTTTCGAGATTTCCAATCTGATCTCTTCATCACGGGGGTAACTAACCTAACACATAATTGCAATCTAGACTAAAATAAACAAACCATACCAGAGCGTTGAGACACGCATAAGTCAGGAATCGCAACCATTGTGATGTGTGTCAACTTCAAGAACTCTAAAACATACACTTAATAAAAAGAAAACACAACACTAATTTATTAAAATTGAAATACAGAATTCGGGTCACAATTGATCTGCATTCGGCGACCAACCACCTACGACTGACCATAGGCCAGTACATGGCAATCGCCAAAGCAAAATAAAACTTCAAACATAGAATCTAGAATTCATGTAATTGACAAAATAGTTAGATGACAGCCGATCCACAAAGAACGAAGTGTAATGTACTTTTATCAAATTGCACCAATACAAGCTTCGGTATTTAAGTTAATTCAAGTGTTTTTTCGTTGCCTTAACAGAGATCTGAAAAATCAGCTACGCACATTTCAAGTTTTTCAGTACAATTTTGTTATTTTTTCAGTTAAGTAAATGCAAAACAAAGCTATATTTTTGTACATAAACTTGACAGCAGCACTATGTTAAGTTGTTATGTAATAAACATTAAATACAACGTTTACGTTTTAATTCGGTTTCCTGTATGATAAAACCCGTTATTCGCCACACTGAACAATTGTCTTTAGGCGCTTAATAGTACTTCTGACCTCGTTCGTGCACCAAAAACAACCACTTTTCCTCCCAGTGAGTAAAACTACTGTTGTATTACTGTGTGGGCTCTACGTATCGGTATTGGTCCTTCTCCTAACTTTTTATCTTTTCCACCTCCAACGTTCCTACTGTAAATGAGCGACCCACTGCCGCCGTCCGCCGCGAAAAAACTCTCTTTGGTTAGATAATAAATTAACGTCTCAACTTTTTACCAAGTTAACCACAAATTAATGTCTAAAGTGTTGCTGTTTAGACGAGAGATAAGTCTGATTTATTCGTCTACTTTTTAAACTTTAAACTTTCCACTTTGATGAGGACAGAACCAGAATTGTCTGTGTTTTAGGGATGAATATTTGTAACGCTTATACATTTTAATTTCAATTTTAAATCGCAATTGCATAATTGTATAATATTCACTCACTTATGCCTACTTACCATTTTATGCTTTAAACCATAATTGTGATCCCTTTAGCAATCAATTAAGCATTACGATTTACCTATAAAATTAGAATGTATATTGAAAGATTAAAGCTAATTACTTATATTTTAATTCTTAGAAACCCAGTTAATGTAAATATATAATGAGAGATAACAATTTATGTAAATCTTATTCTTTTACAAAAATTATTATATCTGGTACAAAATGTCGTCTGTCCCGTCAGCGTCAACGCTTGTGTAAGAATCATATCCATAGTTAGGAGTATAAGTATTAAAAGGAGTTTAAAGACATGCCCCGCACTTTTCAAAGTCACACATTCAGTAATTGTGTGTTTTTTTTTAATTTTATAATTAAATATAATTTATATATGTAAGAAATTCTTTAAATATTATGGTTGGGCATATTTTGATTCTCAAGCAACGCTTTGTTAGTAGAATAACTATATTCGGAGACGTAAAACTACCTGGCTCTAATCTGGTTGTGATTTATATACAGTACTGAACTGATATTTTTTTTCCAGAACTATTGGGATTTTGGAGAGGGGGAGGGGGCACTGACCATCTTAAGCTTACGGCCTTGTGTCTAATCTGTGCCAGCATCAACGAACCATAATGGTGAAGGTGTCGGTTTAGCGAATCGTGACTTGGTGGCGGCCGATCGGCTTTTTGGCGCGATTGGCAAATATTTTGACGGTTCTGGTAGAGGGGGGAAGGGGGAGTGTGGGAGCGAGAGAGACCAGTCACTCAGTCGTATCGTTATCGTGGATCTACTGTTGAGTTTATGGTGAAAACTATCTGAGGCAGCCATCAACATCGTGCCGGGGCTTTTAGGACAGCCTGACTGCGCTGAGATAACGAGCTGATAATAGAAACTGCAGTCCAGCCCGGCTCAGGGGTAATTTTGCGGCTACTTCACCACAACACCTACATGGGGACATTCGTCTAGAAACTGCAGTCCAGCCCGGCTCAGGGGTAATTGTGCGGCTACTTCACCACAACACCTACATGGGGACATTCGTCTAGAAACTGCAGTCCAGCCCGGCTCAGGGGTAATTGTGCGGCTACTTCACCACAACACCTACATGGGGACATTCGTCTAGAAACTGCAGTCCAGCCCGGCTCAGGGGTAATTGTGCGGCTACTTCACCACAACACCTACATGGGGACATTCGTCTAGAAACTGCAGTCCAGCCCGGCTCAGGGGTAATTGTGCGGCTACTTCACCACAACACCTACATGGGGACATTCGTCTAGAAACTGCAGTCCAGCCCGGCTCAGGGGTAATTGTGCGGCTACTTCACCACAACACCTACATGGGGACATTCGTCTAGAAACTGCAGTCCAGCCCGGCTCAGGGGTAATTGTGCGGCTACTTCACCACAACACCTACATGGGGACATTCGTCTAGAAACTGCAGTCCAGCCCGGCTCAGGGGTAATTGTGCGGCTACTTCACCACAACACCTACATGGGGACATTCGTCTAGAAACTGCAGTCCAGCCCGGCTCAGGGGTAATTGTGCGGCTACTTCACCACAACACCTACATGGGGACATTCGTCTAGAAACTGCAGTCCAGCCCGGCTCAGGGGTAATTGTGCGGCTACTTCACCACAACACCTACATGGGGACATTCGTCTAGAAACTGCAGTCCAGCCCGGCTCAGGGGTAATTGTGCGGCTACTTCACCACAACACCTACATGGGGACATTCGTCTAGAAACTGCAGTCCAGCCCGGCTCAGGGGTAATTGTGCGGCTACTTCACCACAACACCTACATGGGGACATTCGTCTAGAAACTGCAGTCCAGCCCGGCTCAGGGGTAATTGTGCGGCTACTTCACCACAACACCTACATGGGGACATTCGTCTAGAAACTACAGTCGAGCCCGGCTCAGGGGTAATTGTGCGGCTACTTCACCACAACACCTACATGGGGACATTCGTCTAGAAACTACAGTCCAGCCCGGCTCAGGGGTAATTGTGCGGCTACTTCACCACAACACCTACATGGGGACATTCGTCTAGAAACTACAGTCGAGCCCGGCTCAGGGGTAATTGTGCGGCTACTTCACCACAACACCTGCATGGGGACATTCGTCTAGAAACTACAGTCGAGCCCGGCTCAGGGGTAATTGTGCGGCTACTTCACCACAACACCTGCATGGGGACATTCGTCTAGAAACTACAGTCCAGCCCGGCTCAGGGGTAATTGTGCGGCTACTTCACCACAACACCTGCATGGGGACATTCGTCTAGAAACTGCAGTCGAGCCCGGCTCAGGGGTAATTGTGCGGCTACTTCACCACAACACCTGCATGGGGACATTCGTCTAGAAACTACAGTCGAGCCCGGCTCAGGGGTAATTGTGCGGCTACTTCACCACAACACCTACATGGGGACATTCGTCTAGAAACTGCAGTCCAGCCCGGCTCAGGGGTAATTGTGCGGCTACTTCACCACAACACCTACATGGGGACATTCGTCTAGAAACTACAGTCCAGCCCGGCTCAGGGGTAATTGTGCGGCTACTTCACCACAACACCTACATGGGGACATTCGTCTAGAAACTGCAGTCCAGCCCGGCTCAGGGGTAATTGTGCGGCTACTTCACCACAACACCTACATGGGGACATTCGTCTAGAAACTGCAGTCCAGCCCGGTCAGGGGTAATTGTGCGGCTACTTCACCACAACACCTACATGGGGACATTCGTCTAGAAACTGCAGTCCAGCCCGGCTCAGGGGTAATTGTGCGGCTACTTCACCACAACACCTACATGGGGACATTCGTCTAGAAACTGCAGTCCAGCCCGGCTCAGGGGTAATTGTGCGGCTACTTCACCACAACACCTACATGGGGACATTCGTCTAGAAACTGCAGTCCAGCCCGGCTCAGGGGTAATTGTGCGGCTACTTCACCACATCACCTACATGGGGACATTCGTCTAGAAACTGCTAGTCCAGCCCGGCTCACATGTAATTGTGTGGCTACTTCACCACAACACCTACATGGGGACATTCGTCTATACACTGTTATCCAGTTCTGGTCATATGTAATTGTGCGGCTACTTCACCACAACACCTACATGGGGACATTCGTCTAGAAACTGCAGTCCAGCCCGGCTCAGGGGTAATTGTGCGGCTACTTCACCACAACACCTACATGGGGACATTCGTCTAGAAACTGCAGTCCAGCCCGGCTCAGGGGTAATTGTGCGGCTACTTCACCACAACACCTACATAATAATAATAATCTCTTTATTGCATTCTTTTAACAATTTTTACATCGTATCGCAATCGTCAATAGTTTGTCAATTTACACGATATTATCTACACATTCACGCAACCTCATACTCACAATTCCTACAATCATTCAAGACACAATCGCACTGACCTCAGATCCAGCACTCTCAAATATCCCAGCGGCTTATCATGAATTCATCAACAGAGTAGAAAGCCTTGGACACCAATAGGAGTTTGAGACGCGTTTTAAATTGATTTTGATTATTGGAAATTTTGATTTTTCTTCAGGGAGCCTGTTGATTAATCTGACACCAACTTCTTGCGGTAAATGTTGCGCTAATGTCAATCTGCGTTGATGAGTTCGAAAGTTGTCCCTGCCTCTAGTTTCATATTGATGAACGTCACCGCCACGAAATCAAGGTGCACCTTGATCTGCAGTACATGATCACCTCAAAAATATAGAGACACAGGGCAAAGTCAGCATCTCAACTCCCTGAATGATTCCCTACACGACTCTCTGTAATTCAAATTTTCAATGATTCTGACAGCTTTTTTTCTGGAGTCTAAAGACGCGCTCCATTTTGTTTTTTGCACAACTTTCCCCAAAGTCTTATTCCATACGCAAAATGAGGATGGATTAGGCCATAGTAGGCCATTCTTAAAACATCTGAGGAACAAAATTTTGCTAGATTGCGCAGAGCAAAAATACCTGAGGTAACTCTAGCACAGACCCTGTCAACATGATCGCTCCAGGTCAGTCCTTCGTCCAGAATCATTCCCAAAAACTTTGTGGAATTATTTTCTTCGAGAAGGTTGTCGTCCATAAATACGGCCGGACGCACGACTCGATCATGCTGACGAAGGCCGAAATTTACTACTATTGTTTTTGACTGATTTGTTTTTAGATTCATTTCAGTGAAATACTGAATGCATGTGTTCAGTTCCATAAAAGAGGTGATTTCCAATTCTTGTATTGATTTACTTTTAAAACAAAGAGTCGTGTCATCGGCATATTGAACTAGTTTTTCCATGCTGGATAACTGAATTCAATCCGCCGACATAAATCAAAAACAGGAGAGGCCCGAGGATAGAACCCTGAGGGACACCGTGGGCTATTTTAATTTTGTTTGAAATGACGTTCGAAATCTCCACGCACTGATGTCGATCCTTAAGGTAAGAACCGATCCATAAATGCGGAGACCTCGAATGCCACATTTCTCCAACTGGTGCAACAGTGTCTCGTGGTGCACGCAGTCAAAGGCTTTGGACAGATCGAGAAATATGCTAAGCACATGTTCTCGCCTATCCAGACCATCGACAACATTGTCCAATAGATTGTTCACAGCGTCAATTGTGGATCTGTTTTTTCTAAATCCAAATTGCTCTGGATTCAGAATTTTTCGAATTTTTTTCCAGAAAGCTTTCAAGCCTTTCGTAGAAAAGTTTTTCAAATATTTTGCTGAAAACTGGAAGAATTGAGATTGGACGATAATTGCTTGTGAGACAAAGGATCGTCCTTTTTGAAAATTGGGGTGATCTTGGCCGTCTTTAAAAGAGATGGAAAACTTCCAGTCCTCCCATGAAAAATTGATCAATTTTGTTAGAGGACTCAAAATATGCTTAAAGCAGCGTTTGAGTAGCCACACTGACATCCCATTGGCGTCACTGGTCTTTTTTTGATTTTAGTCTCTGTATGACAACGTTCTACCTCCTCCTCACACACAGGAGCCAAAGCCATGGACGCAACAGGTACCCCAATCTCTCCCTCCGTGAGACTGGGGATTCTTAAATGACGAATTCGTAAAAGCAACGGTTGAAAATATTTATTAAACTCATTTGCCACTTTTAATTTATCTTCAACAATTTTCATTATTAATTTGGATTTCAATAGATTTGGAACTCTTGTTGGAACTCCATCTCGAGAAAAGTTATTAATTAATTATTTTCCAAGCCGTTTTGGAAAGGTTTTTCACAGGTACCCAAGGCTCTATTGATGTCATAGGCTTTTGCAGCTCTTATGACCTTCTTATAGATTCTCCGATACCTTCTAAAAAACATTTTGAAAATCATTATTTTGAGTATTAGTGAAAATTTTATAGAAGAATTGGAGCCTTTCTCGAGATACAAAGAATTCCTTTAGTTATCCATGAACCTTGCAGCTTTTTACTGATTTTTGTTTTCCTGAGCGGGCATGCAGCATCCAGATAGTGACTGAAGGTATCACTAAATGACTGATACATGTCGTCGACATTTCTATACCCGCTCAAAAACGTCCAAGATTCAGTTTTTTAAACATCTATTCAAGTGGCAAATGTTTTGGGAAGTAAGTGCCCTAGTAATTTTTGAATTTTGGATTTTTGATTTTCTAGTTTGCATCCATGAATCAAGACCTCCTGCGCAAAATGATCAGAGATTGCAGAACTCAATACAGAAAACTGTTGTGTTAGGAATGTTGGTGATCACATTGTCGATGGCCGTACGCGTCGTGCTGTCACTCGTGTTGGCAAATTCACGGACCAATTTAGATTGAAGGAATTTAGAAGATCGCGAAGGCCGCTGGGTGAGGGGGGTCGGTGTGATCCAAAACATTAATGTTGAAATCGCCAATTATTACAAACTTCGTTTGATTTAGAGGAAAGACCAATCAGAAGGTGTTCCAAGCTCTCGAAAAAAGAATCTCTAGAGCCATTGGGGGATCTATACAACCCAATGATTGTTTATTCTTTCCGAAGAGTTGGAGTGATGCCTACAGCTTCAAAATTCATGTCCGAACTGTTTTTAATCTTGAAATTTTCGAATTTTGAGGAATTTTTCATAAAAATCGCCACACCGCCCCCTTTATAGCTGGTTTCGACAAAAAATGTTTAGCCAATTCAAAATTTTGAATCTTAAAAAGATGTATTGAATCGGATTTGAAACCGTGTTCTGAGACTATAAACACATCGGGTTTAAGCTCTTCACACATTGATCTCTAGCTCTTCAACCTTGTTGGTATGCTATTTGGGCGTTTTGGTGAATCAATTTTATTGTTTCAGTTGTCAATTTTAAATTTTGAATGTTTTTTAAAATGTTGATTTTGAATTTTGTTGTGTTTTTGGAGCTGGATCTGAAGTCATCCCTAGGTCGGCTTCACACATGTCTGGACCAGGACAGTTTTTTTGACATTGGACAGTCTATGTCTAATGTAGTTGACACTCTGGCTGCCTCCGCATACGAGACAAGCTGGAACCTTGGAGACCGTTGAGAGACAGCAGCCGCTCCCCGGGGGTAGCAGCAAGTGGCGGCACGAAGCTGGAGGGACGGCGGTCACTAGGAGTGGCTTCTCGGGTTCCGGAGGGTCAGTCTAGAAACTGGGGACATGGGGACATTCGTCTAGAAACTGCAGTCCAGCCCGGCTCAGGGGTAAATTGTGCGGCTACTTCACCACAACACCTACATGGGGACATTCGTCTAGAAACTACAGTCGAGCCCGGCTCAGGGGTAATTGTGCTGCTACTTCACCACAACACCTACATGTGGACATTCGTCTAGAAACTGCTACTACAGAAATATTCTGCGATTTCATGTCCTAAAGTTCTGCCATCAAGCGTTGTGGCAAACTTTAGGATTTCTAATTCAGAACCTTTGCTATTCTATCAAGATACAAGGTATTACTGCAACCCAACTTCTGCTGTTCCTTCCTTGTCTACCTTGAAATCGACGCTACAAAGAGCATATCTCACTTCTGATGTTGTTTCGTTTCAAACACAAAAAAAAAATATTTTAAAACTGAAGACACTTCTTCTCCGAACAAAAACTCTCTCTAAAAAGCCCACGTAGGCTATAGTGTTTATTAAATTGGATTTTGTCGTACAAGATTATACTTGGGAGACTCAATAAGTTCTCGAGATACTGGCAGTATCTGTGGATTATCATGATCAATCAAGTGGTTGATAGGATAAAAATAATCTTTTACCGGAAAACTAATAATATTTGATATTTGTTGTTATCACTCTGAGTCAATATTGATTATCATGTTCGGAGATAAGTCGATAAAGAATATCTTATTTTATGTATCACCAAAGTACTCGATAGATAACGACCGTAGCAGTCGGACAAGGCGTGACTATAAGTCGACACAAATATTTAACGTGTTTTAATAGCTTTAAACATGAATTGTACTTTTAATATTTTTAATCCAACTTTTATATTGTATTTTTTGTTTTTGTTTATTTATTTGTGTTTGTAGAAATGACTAATTATTTGTACTTTAAGTAAAATTGATGAACAATAATTCCACAATGACCTTCCATTGCCTAGTCGAGCTAGTTAACACTTAAATCAAAGAGCGCTTGCTTTCTGCCAATGAATTATTTTGAGTATTTGCATATTAGTTTATAACAAAGCCAATATGTAATCGTAAAACAAAATACTTGTCAAACGCTTTTCATTGGCTTAATATAGGTGGAAATTTAATTTAATTTAATTTAAAAAGATAAATAAATTAATAATTAATATAAATATAAATTTTAAAAAGTACTCAATTTTCCAGGACTTTCAACCCAGATCATTATCATTTGCTGAATGGGCACAATTGAATTAGTAATATACATTTTAATATATAACAAATCCCTGTCAAAACAAATGTTATAAACAATGAAGACAAAGATTTTAAATCTTAGCTTTGCCTTCTATAAATCCATATTTGAATTCATTAAATATCCTTAAGTTTAGGTTCAAATCTAAATATGTGAATAAATAGTAGATTTCATTCCTAGGAGCAAAAGTTAATGTTGGTTTTGGTGCGGAATCGTGTTTTACGAACAAGCGCATACGATTAAGCGCCAAAAAAAGTTTCGCTCCGTGTGTTGAACAACGGTTTTTATCATACGGGAGACAAAATTTAAATATATACGTTTTTTAAACGTTTACAATTAAAAACTGCTTTATTTTTTATTTACTACTTCTGAAACAGTAATAAAGTTTGAGGTTAGCGCATTGAAAATTTTGAATAGTGCGCCAGCTGATTTTTAAGATGTCTGTTATAAGGTTACGAAAAACAATCACTTTATGGACCAACTTACGTTTAAGAACAAAACTAAACTGTTATTTGTACAGTATGATACATATTCGTATATCTATCTAGAGCTTGCGTTGTACATTGAAGAGTACAGTCGAGAGAGAGACCCAGTATTTGTTGTTCTTGAGGGGACTGTACGCAGCCAGATAGTGCTGATAACAGTGTTGCCCGATAACATCTCCAGCAGGCCCGACTTTCCTCTGCCTGCTCGCTCCGCTCAGCTCAGATCGATCCTAGACGGGCCTCGGCTGGTCTAACCACTGACTGCCTTCTATATTTACATAACACAGAAATACGAGTGACGTACTACTTACATGTCCAGTTTATAAATCCAAAACCTAACAAAACTTTTTGATTCCTTCAAAGAGTAGGGTTTAAAAGTGGTGAAGTAGGGCTAATAAAACGTCTTTCGTTTAGAGTTAAAGACAATTTTGAATTTTCAAGTTAAATAAAAAGAGGTGTCTTATGATTTTTTTTTCGATTTTTTTATCACAAAATTGCCTCGAGGAAGCACTAAGATGAAATTATCTGCTTAGATACGACTAGATTCCGCACTAACTTCGATTGCTCGATTGAGGAAACAATCAGAATGTAGGACTGTTGAGTCGAGATCCAATTCACCATTCGGTAAGTGCAGTCTGAAATCCAGACACTGACCGTCACAGACTTAATTCCTGGAATCTGTAGTACCCAGACTCCACGTGGAGTCCAGATGAAACGTGATCTGCAGATTCCAGGACTCAAGTTTGTGACTGTGTCAGATTTCAGACGCTGCACTAAGCAAAACGAGAAACGGGGCACAAACTGAACATCGCACTGATTCTACCTTTCCCACCGTAGGTACGTTGTTTGTGGAATCTGAATGTCTTCGAGACAAAGTTCAATGGCGGATAACATGTTACAGCTGCATTAGTCATTGCCAGCTCATATGACTCATATGAATAATGTATTATGTCAGAGGGTTTACCAAACCATTGGGAGATTGTAAAAACCGAGCCCGAAATAAGAGTCATAAGAGTCACTGACTGTCATGAGTTGTTCCCCAACCGTCCGTTGCATCGTAACTTTTGATCTAACGTCTCACCCATCATCGGAGATCAATAAAGAAGGAACAGCTTGGTCCCGAGGCCACTGACGGTTGACTGCCAGCCGGCGTACTGGTTAATAGCCAATAACTAATATTGGCCGAAGTAATTATAATTCCAAATGTGGGTGGACGGGACAGTTGTGAATACACAGACGGCGGACGGACGGACGTCATTATGAGTTAATTAAGAGCGCAGGTAATGAAGTAGGTGAGCTGGGTTGTATCGGTGCAATTTATCACTTCTTTGTGACAGAGGTGTCGACATGTGCTTGGCCCCGCTTCCTTTGCCAATTGTTGCTTCCAGTCACTATCGTTGTTGTCAAGTATAATTTAGTAACACCTAAGTCTTTGGGTTTTGTCATGAATAAGTATGTGTCAATGTGATTATCTGAATTGATTACCCATAGCTGCTCTTTAATAGAGATGCTTACTATTCTGCAGCGATTTGTAATTTTTTATACTTGTAGTGCATTTTGGCAAGCAGGCTATGTGAGAAATTCATAAACTCCGAATTATTTTGCCCAACTAAAATGAAAAGACGTGCCATAGAAAGACAAACTGTGGCCAAATGATTACTACTACTCATGATAGTCTGAAAATCGTTAAAAGTAATTTATGTATATTTTCAGTTCCTTCCATACTACTGTAAAGATTTCAAATTGTTCATCCATTTTCTAAAAATCCAAATATTAAAAAAAAGCGTACTTTTATTCGAAATTCGAAAATGCTTTCAAAAAAATATAAAAGTTATTGTGATTGAGACATGGATAATAATAACTGCCAAGTTGCTTCATCCAGTTTATCTTCTCGATTTGATGAGTTGGGAAGTCAATGAGAACTCCCTTAGTATGATGAAGTGGTAGAAGTGCGGGTGAGAGGTCAAGTGACTGTGGTTCAGCCATTTAAAAAAAATCCAAATATTTATAAAAGCGTACTTTTATCCGAAATTCGAAAATGCTTTCAAGGAAGTATGAAAGTTCTTGTGATTGAGACATAGATAATAATTTCCAAAGTGCAAGTTGTTTCATCCATTTAACCTTTTCGATTTGATGGGTTGGGAAATCAATGAGAAATCCCATAGTATGATGATGAAGTGGTAGAAGTGCGGGTGAGAGGTCAAGTGACTGTGGTTCAGCCATTTTCAAAAAATCCAAATATTAAAAAAGCGTACTTTTATCCGAAATTCGAAAATGCTTTCAAGGAAGTATGAAAGTTCTTGTGATTGAGACATAGATAATAATTTCCAAAGTGCAAGTTGTTTCATCCAGTTTATCTTTTCGATTTGATGGGTTGGGAAATCAATGAGAAATCCCATAGTATGATGATGAAGTGGTAGAAGTGCGGGTGAGAGGTCAAGTGACTGTGGTTCAGCCATTTTCAAAAAATCCAAATATTTATAAAAGCGTACTTTTATCCGAAATTCGAAAATGCTTTCAAGGAAGTATGAAAGTTCTTGTGATTGAGACATAGATAATAATTTCCAAAGTGCAAGTTGTTTCATCCAGTTTATCTTTTCGATTTGATGGGTTGGGAAATCAATGAGAAATCCCATAGTATGATGATGAAGTGGTAGAAGTGCGGGTGAGAGGTCAAGTGACTGTGGTTCAGCCATTTTAAAAAAAAATCCAAATATTTATAAAAGCGTACTTTTATCCGAAATTCGAAAATGCTTTCCAAGGAAGTGTGAAAGTTCTTGTGATTGAGACATGGATAATAATAATTTCCAAAGTGCAAGTTGTTTCATCCAGTTATCTTTTCGATTTGATGGGTTGGGAAATCAATGAGAAATCCCATAGTATGATGATGAAGTGGTAGAAGTGCGGGTGAGAGGTCAAGTGACTGTGGTTCAGCCATTTTCAAAAAATCCAAATATTTATAAAAGCGTACTTTTATCTGAAATTCGAAAATGCTTCCAAGGAAGTTTGAAAGTTCTTGTGATTGAGACATGGATAATAATAATTTCCAAGTTGTTTCATCCAGTTTATCTTTTCGATTTGATGAGTTGGGAAATCAATGAGAAATCCCACAGGATGATGAAGTGGTAGAAGTGCGGGTGAGAGGTCAAGTGACTGCGGTATGCGGACTCTGGGTCACCAGTAATTGCCAGGAGCCGAGTCCAGGACAGAGCTGTGAGGGAGACCATTAGGTGTGGGTTCTAGGTGCGACCGGGGCCACCGATGTTATCTCGTGACGTCATCAACAAACGACCCATGTCTCTACACGCTCCCACCTGCACCTGACGTCTTCTTCCAACACTTCCTCCCGACTCGCTCCTAATTAAAATCTATCCCGACGATTGATTCTGCCCCGGCATTGCCTAATGAACTGGAATAACAAGGAGCCTCTGTCACGATTTACCTGCCCGGATTGAGATGTGGATTGGGAAGATGGGAGCGGACACGCCTGCGGACACCCATCTGGAGCTGGATCTATGGGTGTGGAACGATTTCCGAGATCCTGTTAAGGCTGTTTTATGTTCACGCTTTACCTCTCGATCCGTATCAGTCGCTTGGACCATGATTTGTGGAACGGTCGGTTTCCTATAAAAACAATACCACTTCGGTTATCTTGATTATCCGGGATTAACCGAGCTTGTTTTGATGTTTTCTTCCGACCTTCAACTGTGGAGGACAAATCGTGCAATATCACCTTGAATACCTTGAGATGCTCAAGTTTTTCTTCACAATACCAGGATTGATATAACTCTTGGAAGAACTAGGTAGGTATGTAGTTTTATAAAAGTTCTGCCGTAAACAATTAATATTCTGCCGTCATCATATTATATATTTGCATTGAGAACACTACATTTACGATGTTGTTATTCATGTGGATTTCAGGAATCTTGTTCATCGCAGAGATAAGTGTATTCGCGGCCGATGATTGACCACAACATGAGCAAGATAGGAAATGGTCGGGTTTGTAGGGGGTTTCTCTTGAATTGGTCCGGATTTATCTCTTGTTTCTGGAATTATGATTCGACCTCGAGATAAAAAACCCACACGCACTTATCCCGGGACCCGCGAGCACACACGGAGAAATAAATCACGTTATCGCCATCCATCTCGGCCGGTCAATAAATTCAGGAGCCATTAATTCCGACGGAATAGATCACAATCTGAGGGAATTCTGATGCAGCCTAATCGGGGATTTCGGTTTGACTTTGAAGCGGCGCGGCTCCGCCGAGTGGGCAGCCTTCTTGGCCTGACGGCTGTCGCATTGTGGACGCAGGGTACATGGCTATCGCGGAATATTATTAGTTTTGCTCAAGTCCCTCGCATTCACCGATCTACGATAGCTGCTGCTGCTGCTGCTGCTGCTGCTGCCGTGCACTCGTTATGTCAGCAAGAGACCGTTCGCTCCAATGTTACACTATGCGGATGCTAGACATTTGAATGTTTTCATCTCCAATTGTCTAGAATGTACGGTATTGACTATTGTATCTTCGTTCGCTACTCATCATTCCATTCTTTCAGATAAATTCAGTGAATAATTATAATTTAAAATATGCAAAATAATATCTTACAAATTCTTTAAAATAAGCTACTGTGGTCTGCTCCGGAGTTTGAACTGAGCCTAAGAAGGGATAATATAAACCGTTTTGTACGGTTTAAAAATGATCGTATGATTGAGAATACCTTGTAAACGTAGCTCTTCGACTTTTTTATTTGGTGTATTAACCTAGATCGTGCGACCATAAGAATTTTTTGGGAGGACACTTTGAAAAAAGATTGTGGACAGTTTTCGTTCAGTTATGTTTCGAAAGTGCCTGAGACTCTTTCTATGGAGTTTTGGTTTGTTTAGTTTATAACATTTTTTAGCTCATACATCAGTAGTCAGGCTTTCTAGAATTTTCAGCTTCTGCCTGATATGTTCACATTGAGGAATGTTTTTGTTCATCGCCATAAGAGCGGGGCATCATCGTTGTTGCTATCCTTATTGACGACTGGAGCAATAGTGACAGATCGTCCGGATCCTAGAAATACCTTCTAATCTCGTTCAATCTTAAAGAGTAAAGAGCATAAAAAGGTTTACGTTATGAGGGCTAGTAACGAAATTTGGCCATTATTATTTATACAATGAAGTATAATGCAGATCTTTCCTACCAATGTTCACACATGCTTCTCATCTGTTCTGAATTATTTAAATACTCGACGTAACGAGATTGGCACTTCAGTAACTTTATTTCTTATGTAGTTCTTTCTTTACATCGGAAATGGTGTAAGATTCTACAACAAAAACAGTCTTCTTAATGCCACCCACAACCAAACTTCACAAGTACTAAGATCTGGACACTGGTTAGGCCAAGAGTCAATAACAAAAGCATGTTGTTGACTTATCCACCGATCCATGTTTACTGAACTGCATCTTCTTCTGTGTTCAAGACTGATGTGTTCAACAATAAAAAGGATAACTGCAAAGTAACAATTGAGAAACAGCTGTTTTAATGTAAAAGTTTCAGATGTTATTAGACCCCTCCCCCAAAAAAGGACGACCTGTTGGTTAACAGCTTGCAATAGCCTATTAAAGAATAAACGTAGGCATTATTGCTTTTATATAAACTCTTTGTATACGAGTAAACACTAAGTATTGTATAGAGAGATTAAATACAGTTAACTCGTTTTATATTATTATAAACTTATTAAATATGTTTTATAAGTGTCATTTATAGTGATATAGTAACTAGAAACACTGGAATCTTGCCTAACCGAATTTAATGGTGCAGGAAATTTGATTGAACAAAAACTAGGTTAATACGGAATAATACGGAAAATAGGCATTTGTATTGCAATACGTGAGCTAAGCATGGAGTGCTCATCTATTTGGCAGAGGATTTGCATTGTTTTGTTACACATTGGCACTTTACTGGTATTTCATAATGGTACAAATATATACACTTCTCGTTCTCCCTTTGGTACTTTTCGTGTATTTGACTGGATACGATGGTTCCATGGTACTTTTTGTTGTAAATACATTAAGCTTTTTTGTCAGAAGGTATTCTTTAAGAAAATAACTTTTTTCATAAAATTGACGCTGTTGACCTGAAATTTTGTTATGCGAATATTATTCGAGACTTGAATATGAGACAAGAATCAGATTTACCAAATCTTTAACTAAAACTGGCTGACGAATAAGAAATAACATTTTGGTGTCGTATCCACTCCGATAAACCATACAAAAGCCAACAAGGGGAGTACGAGAATATATGCATTTGCACCGTACCAATATGTACGAGGACGTATGCAAATTCTCCGAGTAGACAGATCATAATTCTGCGTCTAGCCAAAAAGTCCCCAACCCAGCCAAGTGCCGTAGCCTAGAGGCCGCCAGGCTCGAGTAGCAACGACCTGAACAGGATCTGATCGCCGGGGTCCGGGAAGATATGGAACTGCCGTGCAGCGTCGAGGAATGCCATTCGTCCGGCATACAGAACAGGGCCGATTCGGAGAAGACGGGAGAGACGATGCGTGGTGCTGTGGCGGCGCAGCGACAGCACTCCTTTGCATTCATAACGATGTATCGGACGATCGGGCCACGCGTTCGACATGTAATAACAGGGGCCTTAATAGCCGCTACTGAACTACGGGCCCGCCTCCAGCCCCGGGCCTCGCCGCCTCCGTGCCGTGCGGGCGGCACACGCGACATCCCCTCCCGTATCACAACAATGGTCGGGTGTACGCCGTGTCGTGGGCAACAAAACAATTGAACAAGTTACAGACCCATTTCACTTTCACTACGCAATATCAAAATTTTTCGAAAACTAGTTGAATACTCTTCCCCAGTTATTTATTAGTTCATTTTGTTAATATATATACGTACTTTACACATATCTACCACTACAATGTCGTTCGCCCATTATCAAAATAGCTCTTCAAGAATCTTCTCTATTTTCTTGGCAAAATACACGTGCAGTATAGTGTCTTGAAATATCTCTCAAGTCATGTCCGGTTGTAAAAAGGAGTTGTACTTTTAAAAGTTGTTACAGGAAGTTCAACGCTTGAATATTAGGAGCTGTGAAAATTAGAATACTATAATACTCGAAAAAATCAAATTATTTGTTTTCGTGATTTTTTGAAGTTGATGGTCCTTTTCTTTTTATAGACTGTACATCCTGATCTTCCATTGTAGTTATTTTAAATACTTTCAAAAGCCGCCTTAAATTACATTATGAGAAATTTCTACACGTGTTCTGACGCACGTATAGAGGTTAAGAAAACAATGAGAGCTATGAACAATTTCAAAATTAAATAAACTTTATTTCACGATGTGTTATTACTTCATGTTCATTTCAAAAATGTGTCTCAGCTCACAATTGGGTGTTAAGCTAAATGTCCTATGAGAGGACTCTTGTCTAGCGGATATATTACTTGTCTGGTTCCTTGTGTTATTTACAAATGGCCTAACACTGTGTTTATGTTATACCCAACGTAATTTTATTCTTTTTTAATATAAAAACTTTACTTAATAAAACAGACTTAACTTGAGATCTCAATTGAAATCTGTCGATATTCAATAAATCATAGTTCCATTAACATCCCATTAGATATCGCATCATTATTGTGTGAAGATATAAATTACAAAATTCAAAACAATTCCAGGTGGATAAATCTTATCATTCCACATCAAAGTCAATACGTAGAATGATAACAAAAGAAATGTTGAATTTCACATCTACCTAGGAACGTCAGCAACATAGTCGATCCAGGAGCTTTCGTGTAGCATATAAAGATCCCGGAACTTTTGGCATGTGCTATTAACCCCAGGAGTTTTGTCCTGTAACCTAAAATCGAATCAGGGATTTTGGCCTTATAATCCACTAAGAATAGCTTTAGCCATTTATCCTATCGTGATAAGAAAATTAGGCAATTTAGCCAACCATCAGTCTATGAGATTTGGCCAATGTAACAGTTTACTAGCAGCTTTGATAGCGTAGCTTACCACCAAACAATGAAATTTGGTCGACCTTGAAGACCTTCCAATAATTTCCTATCCATCAATGTGTCACGTTATTATCGTATTATATAACGTGAAGGTTAAGATTATAGATCTTAATCAAATTAATTCATACTTCATACTGACTCGTAGAAGTAAGCATTTACATACAGCAACATAATTAAGTGTGCAGTTGAGCGATACAGTAATAATTTACTAGTTTTATACCTTAAACAACAATGCTAGTCTTTCATTTAATTTCCTAAAACAGATAGATATAGCTTTAATTACGGTTTATGAACGTTCCTATAGCATTAATAGGCTGGTGTGTCTAGAAACGCTCACTTCCGTATCAAAACTCTTCTGAACTCAATCGTTAAATATTAATACTTTTATTCTGACATTCTCAATTCCTCATCCGCCACCTAACAGTAGGCAGCAAGTCATCTCTAGCTCGTTTACAATGTACTTAGTAGAGAAATACTCAAGTGCTTTTTTAGATATGCCATGTTTTTTATATTTTAATAAAAGTATAGAGAAGTATTTTTTGAACTGAAAATGAAAAGCTAATTAACTGGAACATTTAATTAGAAGAAAAGGAGTTTCTTAAAATTACCATAAATAGAAAACGTTTCCCTCTTAATCACGAAAACAATAAAAAGAGAAATTCCATGCCGTATGGTTGCATAATTTTAAATCAGCTTGTGCTTTATTGCAATGATCACCTTGCTTGGCCATTGAAGGTATCGTGAAATTCCTCACAGAACAAGTCGCCACAGTGTTGTCACGCGGCTTCCTCTTTAATAATCTCCCTCTGCTAGTGGGTTATTTCAACTTACTATGGACATTGAGGATCCTGAAGAGGAAATCTTCTCAAGAGGACGATTACACGGTAGAACTACTACGTACTATGTGTCCAAGAATTGTGACTGAACTTGGAATTTCAAATTCCGAGGAATCAACACTATAGTGATTATGTCCTTGTTATTAATATTCATTAATACACAACTTACTACAAAATGAAGAAGTATTAGATTGATTTCTTCATTGAAATCTTTAGAAAATTTATAGCAAAATGGCGAGATTAATTTTAAATAAGGGTTTTATGATTTTCTATTATAGAGCCCTCTAACACTGTAGGAATTCTATATTAGCAGCACATTAGAATATTACGAAAATGTCTTAGACTACAAGAAGATACGTGTATATTTGTGAAATTATTATTATATTATTTTGAAAATTATAAGAGTCCTCAGAGATCGAAATCCTGGAAATACCTTCCGGTATTCCAAAATATCTGGCCCAGGTTAACTTTGATCAACAACGAATAGTAAGAGCCATCTGACATTCTAAAAGTCACATAGCGGTTCATTGTAAGAAACTGTGGCGATAACATGGACGAGGCTGCGGGAAGTTTGTGGAAGACCACAGCAACCATATTAGGTTTAAAGGTCAATTGAGATATTATCATTGACCCTTCGGATATTACTAACTACTTAGCCTTGTACATCGCTGAAGTACCTAGAAGATCTTCATGTTCTCATGAATTTCAGATACAAAATACCTCGTATATTCAATTTGGTTTCAATTAAATAAACAAATTTCATTCAACAAATGAATGTGCTTTGAATAAATACACTATGCATTGTCAATGACCACCATCTCTCCACCTGGATCTGATAACGTACAAAACACAAAGCTAAGGAATCTCCCAATTGAGTCCTAAAAGTATCTTTTGCGCTTGAATAACAAAGTATTTAAAGTATTTGAGATACACCGCCTTAAAACTAAGCCAGGAAAGCAAAGGTGCTGAATAGACCTGCAACACCACTTGGTATCACTCACTGAGCTAGGAGTACTAAATCACATTGTGATACAGCGTCATGAAGGAGGGACTCCTTGTTTGTAAATATTATACTGCCCTTTTATGAACGTTTTAAGAATAACACAAATACTTTTGGTGTGTGATAGTTACACCTACAACCAAAGTACAAGTAAAGTTTACAAGTTAAATTTTACAAGTAAAGTTAGGAATGCCAGTTTTCTCTAAGTACACAGTTTGGTCAAAGTCAGATCTAATACACTTTGCAGAGATGGCTCAGAGGCACATGTTACCACGGGTTGTACATTTTTGACAGCAAGAAGGGGTTGTAGTTTTATTTGTATTCGCTATTGTAGTTTGTCTAGTAATTAAGCAGCTCATTTGCAATCAATCCTCCGTCAATCCATGTATTAATCACCGAAGAATGTTCAAGAAGCAAGGCATTGCTCTGACCCAACGAGGCAACCAGCATGGCCAGCCATATATTGCACAGCCTAGGGAAAGTCTGCAGATTCCTCACAAGGACCTACTAGTAGCAGCCGCCAGGGCACTTGGTTGGCATTTCCGAACTTGCTCACACTTTCGAGGAGCCGTCTGTCTACGTCCTCTACAGCGGCTGTCAGTACCAGGACTCTCCTGGTTGTGTGAAACCCTTGTTGCTGTCCTACTCGAAATTTGCAGGTTCTGTGAAGTAAACAAAATTCAACAGAAAACTGCTGCAATCACTATTCAAATATGAGGTAGGAATTTCAGAGCAGAGGGCATAATTTAAAACAATCTTCCATCAAAATATTTTAACTCCAATTCAGAATTCAGAGCCCTAGGAATTGTCTATGATAAAATGTCTACAGTTTTGAGGAACTCGAAGGTATAACCGACTCTGCAAGAGGTATACGACAGTGGACCATCGATGTACGATATCCGGTGTGGCCCAGGGCCTCAGTCCGGAATATATGATTAACTGTCCACAACCATTGTCCCTGGGATCTCCGGCTATCCCAATTTGCCTAACAAGAAAGAGCCGATGTTATCTGGACGTTTTGCGGAATCCGGTTGGTCGCTTTGGTTGGCATAATGCTCCGATCGGGAACTCTCCGATAAGCTGTATTTATGTGAGTCCAATTTTTATCCTCCATCTGTCCGACAACTCTTGGTGGCCTCTAATTAATATCTGCCCTGTTCTCCTCACCCGAACATTTCCGACCCGGCCCGATCTGTGTCCGCGATTCTCTCACACCATTTGTCTCGCCGTTATTAATTTCGACCCCGTGCCTTGTGGACTACATGACCGCCCACCCAAAGTCTAATTTATTTCTTGCAAGCAGCGTTTCTAATTTTCCCTTAATTTTATGTTCCGATAACGCTCGATCATTTGTCATTCTTTTATTTGCTTGGCGCCTTTCACGTCATTTCTTAATCTATTACGGACTCACAAGTGTTTGTACTATTCACTCTAGGCTGAAGTTTAGTATTGTAGTTTCTGTCAGTTAATATACTGTTGTAATACACACGCCGGTCTCCTTATCCTTATACCCGACCATTAATGATCTTACTTCGCCTAATTATTATAATGTTGTATAGTAATTATACACTTTCGTCAAGGTAGAAGAAGAATATTCACTT
This sequence comes from Homalodisca vitripennis, assembly GCF_021130785.1. Classification (NCBI taxonomy): domain Eukaryota; kingdom Metazoa; phylum Arthropoda; class Insecta; order Hemiptera; family Cicadellidae; genus Homalodisca; species Homalodisca vitripennis. The sequence goes on from NC_060212.1 coordinate 120,068,265, forward strand.
CTCAGACCGTTTAAATTATATTTAAAAGTACAATAATTTATTCTCCCTTAGATTTCACTGATTAAAATTTCCATATGATAATATTACTTTAGTCATAAACCGTAGTTCAAATTCATATTTCAACATACAATCTTATTGGTCAGCAATGGAAAGTATAATACAACAGAATAACATGGATGTTTAGAAACAATTTTTTCTTGGCTTTGCAATCTTCTTATGTGTGTACAATTTCAGCCATTTACAGTGAAACGTAATTTCACACTTACTTCAATCTTCACTCAAACCGCATTCATACATTATTACATCAGTGTTGGAAAGTTAGGATCAATTTTTGGAAAATTTTAAAAAGTCCTCATAGACACTTTCCATGAACTCTCCAATATAGTAAAATGCCATGGTGATTAAAGATTTGCAGAGTTAATAGTGTGAGCTCTCTTGGGCCACACAATTTCCTTAAAACTTCAGGAAGATGGTTGATTAACTTGACTCAAACTTAAGCAAAAAGGTTTTCAAATGCGACAGATCTATCTCTCTGCACCCAATAATTGTCCCTGTCTCTTGCTTCATACCCCTTTATATGAGAATAAACGTCCATTCCCTGACTTAACTCACATTTCAATCCGTAGTACAAGACAGACTTAAGTATATAGAGTAAAGCCAATAATCCATGCACCACGAGAGCACGACTTTCATTCTGTCAAACGTGCAATGATTCTTTCTTTCTTTTGTGGCTTAACTCCTCTTTTCCATTTGTATCGGGAACAACCCCCTCAATGTAAACCTCATACGTTTTGTGAGAAGTATTATAGAGCTGAAAACATACAATATGTTACTTTTAGAACTGTGTATCCGAAGTTGCACCCGAAGAGAATGCGTAATGAGTAATTACCTAAAGTAACCTTAAAGAATGGTTACTTATGGTCATTTTGACTTTCCTAGTTCACACATTAATTAAATTATATAGGTACCTTTTACAGGATCACCTTCGTTCTAACGCCATTTCACATAAAACTGCAGGTCTGACTTTGTCGCCTTCCTGATGAAGACAAGGTTGATGCGATTACATTTATAAATTTTGTTTTAGGTTTACGAAAAATACTGGCACTGAATCATTTCTCCATTCTTAATTGACAGCTACCGACTATATAATGTCAGCTTGGAGCGATTGGAAAATGTTTGTTTTTTAATTTTTACAATTACTAAATGTTTTATAATAAATAAAAACAATATTTTTTCCAATGTTTTTATCTGTCGAACGAGGGCCTTTCAAAGGTTTCATCATCAGAATAAATAATTTACTTGTGGAGTCGCTTGATGATAAAACTTTTAGTTTCGAAAGACCTCGTCCAAAAAATAAAAAATTGGAAAAGTTTTGTTATTATTAACATTTCATGCGGTCGTTTAATTTCAGCATATTTTCATTAAAACCGTATTTCTAAAGAAAATAAAGTGATTGAATAAAATCATAAATATATTAGAGAATGTATTATATTTTATTGTAACATGGTAAAAGTATTGTTATGTTACAAACTAAAACCATTATCGTGGATTTGTTAATAAACTAAAGTCTAGTCGTTATTTTCCACAAGAGTTGTGCGGATAGTAAGGGGGGGGAGGGTGTCTCATCTCCAGTAGTCGATTGTATATGGCTAGTAATGGCAGCTAACCAATACAGAAATGAGCACACACAATAACTGCCTAATATTTCAGGCGAGTTTATTTAGTTCTTGGCTTTATACTACAATCCGGGGCATTTGGAATCGAATGGCTGATAAGGGAGAATGGATGGGTGGAGTCGAGGCAGAGTAGAGAGAGAGAGAGAGAGTGGAGGGGGTGGAGCGGAGCAGGGTAGAGATGAGAGATAAGAGATAGAAGCCAGACATGCCTTATCTCTGCTGATAGCACATAACTCCGCGCAACTCCGCTGCCGCTGATAATGCGATAGCGCTGCAGAAATATGAGGGTGCACTCCAGCCCGACCTGACCTGACCTACTTTTTTATTGCTGTTGTTTTTTAATCATGTGTTATTTGAATAATTTCATAACATTTGTGTAGCCTTAATTAATTAATTACACATACAGTCTGTCCTCCGTTTAATTCGCGTAATTCTATTCTTAATGTTATTCATGTAGTCGGCTGTGACTGGTTTCATCTTGATTTTAGCCCCTTAAGAATAATATTACTCTTCAATTTATTTTACGACCTTATTTTAGTTCCAGAATTATAGAAGTGGGAGTTATCTCATTTTAATGATATGGTTAATAAGCACCCAGCGCTTTATGGTTTTGCGATATTTTAATGGGTTTTTAGAAACAACATCTATCTTTATTATGCTTAATTGTTTAAATGTACCAAACATATATTATTTTTTAAACACTTTTAAACTCACTTCGGTGTGTATTAATTCATAATTTTTTAATGATATATCTCCCACAAATCACAAATTAGTTGCCTTCAACGCTATCCATTTGACTTTTTTTAAGTAAAATTGAAACCTAAGATAGATAGATTTACATATTTTATTTTTGAGAGTCTCTGTGAGGAAAATTCAAAACAAAACTCTCTAAATTTCTAGAGTCAGAGAAATTCCACTATTTATGTTCGAGAAAAGTAATGACGACATTACAAATTTTCAATGAATAAATATATTTCAACTATATACATAAAAGTATATGTGAGAATAAAATCAACGGAACCTGATACCTTCCACCACTAATACTGCTCACATAACGTACTAATCTTTCCTGAATGCACACAATTCAATGTAGAGTTTTGAGAAAATTCACCATATTTTTAGAATTTATTTTTAAATTATATTCAATTTCATAGTACGATTGGAAAAAGTACATCGGGAGTCTTGCCAAAGGTGGAATTTGTAAAAAAAATTAATGATAGCTATAGTTGACGTATGACACGTATGATACATTTGTGTTTGGAACTTAGGTGGACTCCCCACCGCGAGTCGCTCTGCAGCGGACGCCAGGCGGGCCGCTGCCGAATTGAAACCTGAACGGCATACAAATGTTAGCCCCAGGCCCCGCACGGCGGCCAGCACAGCGCCATAATTCAGGCCGACCGCGCCAACTCACAAACAAGAATGATAATTTGTAAAAAGTCGAAATTCAATGCCTATTCAGTTACACCAATCTGAGATGTTACGCGGAGATAGGACGGCCGAAGTGATAAAACAAAGAGGGAACTGTGCTGAGACGTTTTTACGCAAATTAGCTGCGTCAATCGCGGCTATCACACACTCCATCACCGATATGGGAATAAATTATAGGAACAATGGTGACTGCCCGGGGAATTAGCGGTACAGTCTCGTGCTGCTACTGGGCTGGGTACAGTCGCTGCCGGGACTCGCTAATTGGGTGTCCTCCGGTGTCCATCATGTGTTCTTTGCAGTCACGGTCTCGCATTCTCTTGGATACTCCAGTGATTCCACTCTAAGTCTATCATCCCTCCAACTAATTTGTCCTAACAAGAATCACAATTACGATCACTATTTGAGTACTTCTAAACATTTATATTTGACATGTAAATTTTCTTCAAAGTTTCCGGTTTGTTATTAGAAAGTTACGTACAAACATATTTATGAACAGGGACAACACTATGTGTAGACCGTTTATTAAAAAGTATTAACCTTTAGAATACATATACGTTTACCAGTTTTGCCATTTGTCAAAGTTATTTTGCACCAAGGGTTTTTTATTGCACAATATTATATTTGGTTTTTATACGTACATCCGTTGAAGTGGAAATATGTTGCGAAAAGTAAATTATTTCGTCGCAATATAAGAGAAAATTTGCCTCCTTATTTTGAGAAAACCTCGCAATAAAAGCATTAACGTAAAACCTGATGAATTTAGTAACCTAAAGCAGTCTTGGTCGCCTTCAGACTCCACTCATGTGGCTCTCCTGATATCTATCAAGGCCTCAGGCGTAGATCACCGGGTTTCAAACAATTGCGCCGTTTATAATGAGATGAAATTTTTTCCAAAGAATGTTATATGATATTACAAGAGTGGGGTGAGAATTGATATGTTTTACCTTAAAATACAATGGAATTTGCAGCAAGAGACCAGACCAATCAAATATTACAAGTATCCAAGTTTTTAAATTATGCAAACTTGATTATTATTGTACAGGATTATCAAGCGATCAGAGAATTGTTCTAATTATGAAACACTTAGAATAAAAAATTACTCAAGTCCTTAAGGTGTTGGAAACGTCAGACTTGTAACCAGGAAGGGGTTGACCACAGGAGCAGTTTATTCAAATTTTTTCCCCACTTCAATTCGTGAATAAGTCTTCTGAATGTCACATATCAGGAATAGAAATAAGTTTTTACTTGCTGCTTAGGGTGATGAATTTTTTAAATTCTATTGTATCTTAATAAAAACATCAGTGACTTTAAAGCATTCCACTGTTGTTTTCAGTTGCTCCAATAATTTCTCAATTTTGAGCCCTGATTTATTGAAATATTACTTACTGGTTTATCCCGTTGCTGTAATTATCTTTCAATAGTGAATCCTGATTTCCTATAACATTACTCACTGTGGTATATTTTCCCTCGAATTATTATAGCTCAAGCGGCGGTTGGTTTTGTAAATTTATGTCCATTACTATATATACAATTACAACAAACTTTTTATTCGAGAATATAATCTAAATTGTAATCTAAAAGAGAAATCGTCTAAATTGTGTGTTGGTTTATTACAAAAGACAACTATATAGTACAACATTAAGAAGTGTACATGTTTCATTGCTTGTTAGGTTCCCTAGTATACTTTTAACTATTTTAAAAATCTATTATGTATTGTGAATAAAACTTAAAATAAAAGAATCGTATCGTATTGTACATAAAACGCGATAAAACGCTATGAATACACAATAACATTATTCCACATTCTCCTATGTGACAGAACAAAGAGAAAAGAAGGGTTGCAACCCCTCCATCGCCGCAAAGTTATTGTGTTTATCAGATGTGATAACGACAGTGGAGTCTGCCCCATATCGCCTTATCGCACATATCTAGGTACCCCGACTCCGCCGCGCCGGTTATTCTCCCCATATCAGTTATTGGTTTCCAAATACGCTAAGCTGTCCAATAAAGTCGCAGATTAAAAACACAATCTTGTAAAATATGAACCACTCATGGATAGGGTTGAATCCTCTCTGCAAAAATATCAGTATTGGTTGTAATACCGTTTGTAAATGTGTATGTAGTACGATAAAATTGACTTATAGTTTTGGGTTCAGTATCATACAAACTCATCTAAGACCGGAATCCTATTACTTCGGATTCCACGTAAAACGGAAATAGTACTAGTTCGGATATTTATTGGTTATTTACTTAGTACTTCATGACTGCTGTCAAGAAATCCAGCTAAGATAAAGGTTACACTTTGCTTACCTGTTACACCCATCGTTCTTTCACAGTACACCTTAAGTTAGCCATTGAATTAGGTAATGACATCATCACTCTGCTACGTTCATTAGCATGTTAGAGAATTCTCTACATATTGCATAATAGTTGTAGAGAAATTATTATTGTTTTAAAATATAACTCAATGATGTATCTCGTTACTTGAAACATTACTACTGGTATGACCCGTTTCTTATATTACTATTCACTAATATTACCCATTGATCGAATTTTTTGACACAAAATGCTTAAGAAATCTATCTCTAACGAACTAATGAGAGAGATTATTGCATGCTACAGATATAAAATGTGGAAATAGCGTACCTCCTCTTCTCAGCCAATCCTACACCTCTCAGTATCACTCGCCTACTCCTCAGCACAACCTATACTCCAGCACACTGAAAGTGTGGAAGTTGTCTACCTCCACTCTCTAGCCAAACCTAAACCTCTCACTATCACTCACCTACTCCTCAGCACAACCTATACTCCAGCACACTAAGATTGTGGAATTTGTCTACCTCCACCCCTTAGCCAAACCTAAACCTCTCACTATCACTCACCTACTCCTCAGCACAACCCATACTCCAACAGATTGTGAGTGTGAAAATTGCCTACTTCCACTCCTCGGCCAATCCTACTCCTCTCACTATCACTCGCCTACTCCTGAGCACAACCTGTCGCCCAACAGACTGAGAACGAGGAAGTTGCCTACTCCCTCAGCCCGTACACCGAGTCTTACACCTCTCACTATAATTCACCTATTCCTCAGCATATATGGCCCTAAAACAGACTGGCCTTTCCAATTCTAGCCTTCAAGAAATGACATTTATGAAACCTGAAAGTAACTGCGAACCGGAAGTCATTTCGACCAATAAAGTAATTATCGCATTAGTAAGGTGGGCAGACCGGACGGCGATAACGTATCAATATTTAAATGTCTAATTTGCATCCAAGTCTGTGCCCGCGCCCGCACCGCTGCGGTGGCACCATTTGTCAAACCTCGGCCCGTTCTTTATCTGACCATCTCTGGGCCGAATATGCTTCTATCATTGGCGCTGCAGTGGACAATGGCGCATTAGCATTTCTCCGTAATTATCCTCCTAATCATTCTACAGTCATCCGATAAGTGGGGCCATTAACGGGGCCGAATTATCAGATGGTGGATGATAACGTGAAGGCGCCAGCAGCTCGACTGTCACCTGAGGATTAGCCGTTATCAGCAGGTCACGCTCCCCCCTCCCGTCCCTCCCACAACCCTACATAAGTCCTCATCGTTTGCTTTCTTCTAATCTTGAGGTGGGGGCCTAGAACCGCTATAATCTTGGCTTAATGCATTCCAACGTTGTAACCAAAACGTCAAATTGTATTTCCACTCTGGAGGTGATGACCATTGCTCTACACTCGAGTTGATTGTTTTCCATTTAGTACATAATTATCTATCTGCACAGTGTTTAACCCTTTTAGCGCCAAGCATATTGGGCAAGTCGCGTCACATAACGCCAGAGTTACTGGTGCGGGTTCTCCCGTCGGGCTTCGCGGCATAGCCGCAGTAGCGCACGGCCAATTTTACAAATTATGACACACATACATATAAATCGTTCTCATTTCGCTAAATTTTATGATAAAACTATTGATTTTTACCTCATTTTTTCGTTTAATAGGAGAACAATGACATGTAATGGAATTTATGAAATGTTGATCTGTTAAAATTGTATACCTTTTAAGTTAGATACTTTTTCCATGTTGTGTGTGTGTAAATTAAGAGCTCACTAAATGCCTCGAAAAATGTATTTCCTCAACAAACCTGTGTATTATAGTGTAATATATTTAATTGAGAAAGACAACAATTTATAAATTTATTAGTAAACAAAGTACAAAATTGACTTTTACCATAGAAACGCATATGTCGTTAGATAAAACATTTTACTGTGTATTGTTATTTTGTTTGAATATTATATGAATGTCTATGCAGTGCTACTTGCTACAGTACATTTTACATAAAATGCATTAATCATTACTCATTTTATTGATATTAGTCAATAAATGGTTGTGTAATACATGATAATGGTGAGAGCCTAAATAAAGGCTCATGGTGCTTAACGTCCGAACTTGTCCAAGCCTATATATAGGCTTTTGGCGTTTTATTACTTAACAGGTTGAGTCTATATATAGGCTCTTAGCGCTAAAAGGGTTAAAATCTATTGATTCAGTGAGGAATTAGGAGTTTAATACTACTGAATAGAGTAATATTAATTAAAACATTACCACTACACAACTGGTAGTCAGTCACATTGTAACTAGTACGGTAACACTCACTAAACTAGCTGATATCTACACCGCTTGGTAATAAAAGTCGCAAGTCACGTTGAGATCTGTTTTATGAAACTCGTATTAACATTTCAAGTATGATGACATGTGTTGGTGAGCCATTTTATTTCTCGCACCATACCAGTGCGTCTTGTAAATTCCTCAGTAGTCAAGAAAATGTACCAGACTGAAAAATTATTATACTATTCATTGAAAAGTGTAACATTCAAATGACGTTAATTATAATTACCCCATTGTTAACGCCATGTTATAATATTATGTTCGATGGTGTTCTTTCAAACTTTCCTAAGCTTTAAGTATCGATAAAAGTATAAAGTTATATTGCCTCTCATATACTCCCTTTGACCTTTTTCAGTCTCCATTGATGCTGACTTCAATTATTTTCATTAATAAAGAAGAAAAAATCCAGCAGGTGCGATAGTGCGTTTTTGAGTGCACGCAAAAATACAAAAAGCTTTAATTTTTACAAATCATATTCTTTGTTTGAAGTTTGTTTAACGATGGAAACGTTGTGAAGAAAATACGATTTTTTTTGGATATTTGCCGTGGTTTAGTTATTTTAAAAAATCAGTAACACTACGTTTCGAGATCTGCAATCTGACCTCTTCTTCAGGTGAATACATAACCTAAAACATAAATAGAATCTAGGTCAAAATAAACAAAGCATATGAGAGCGTTGTGACACGCTTAAGTAAGAATCACAACAATCGTGTTTATAAATTAAACAACATTTTTATAAAGTCCTCAATTAACCTGTTACCTTTAGCAAAATATACAAGAACAACTTAATATTCAGCGTAGAATTAAAATATTGACTATATTTTAAAAAACCCAGATAATGTGGATGGAGGACGCGGTTGGTAGACCGCTAGCTGTGATTTGTCAAATCTCTGTTTGGTTCCGGCCACACATGGACAGGCCAGATCCAGTATATGTGACAAGAGGCAACAGTCTGATAACCAGTAATCAAACATTTGTGAAGGGTTTTGGTTTGATGAGTCTCTACAATTGTTCTTTGACTACACTACGCAGTCCAACATTCATTGCATTGTAACAAAATGCGAGAGTGGAAAAACATTTGATTTTGTACGGTCGGAATGTGCCAAGGTCGTGTTGTTCAGTAAAATTCTTTTACTCAGGTAATAACTACTTATTTTAATTGAGTTTTGTGTTTAATACATGTTTTGTATATTTTTTACAATGCTTACAAAGATTGCAATAGAAATATAATACCGTTACTAAATACCTACATCTAGAATGACAACAGTTACTAACTGTACATTAGTAGACATCCTCTGTGTTGCAATGAGTACGCATTGAAGCTTCACTGGAGCACAGTTTACAGTGCGATCCTATGGCTAGACTTAGGAACTACCATTTACGGTACCTAGCGTCACATTAGCTAATTCTGCTCTCTGTACGATGCGACGTATGGGTGTGAATTGTCTTCGCCCTGGACATAGTATTCACAGCGTGCATCCCCTCCTGAAGACAGCACTTCACTGGACGTAGCACATCCTGACCATTTTGTCCACTTCATATAGCACTATCTGGATATAGCGTTTCATTGGCCATAGCAACTTTCTAGCTTAGTATACCCCTGGGCATAGCATTCCTTTGGACTTAGCACCATCCTAGACTTAGACTACATCCTGAACATTTCATTCAATAATTGATATAGCACTATCTAAATATAGCATTCCATTGGAACTTAGCACCATCCTAGACCTAGAATACCCGGAAATAGCGCATCCTGAACATGTATCCACGTGACATAGCACTATCTGGATATAGCATTTTACTGGACTAGCAACTTTCTAGACTTAGTATACCCTGGAAATAGCATTCCATTGGACTTAGCACCATCCTAGACCTAGAATACCCAGAAATAGCGCATCCTGAACATGTATCCACGTGACATAGCACTATCTGGATATAGCATTTTACTGGACTAGCAACTTTCTAGACTTAGTATAACCTGGAAATAGCATTCAATTGAACTTAGCACCATCCTAGACTTAAAATACCCTGGAAATAGCACATCCTGAACATTCCATCCACTTGACATAGCACTGTTTGGATATCTCATTTCATTGGACATAACACCACCCTAGACTTAGAACACTTTGGACATAGCATTCCATTGGATGTATTGGATGTATGAACAATAAATAAATAGTGCGAAAATGGGCACATACTTTCTTCCCCGCCATCTCACGTAGTCGCTTCCGCTCTACCAAAGTTTGGAGTTTGGGTTGAAACGTTGTGCCATGGTATTTGGTCCCTATGCTTTCTACTGTGTGTGCTTAGTGCGTTTCAAACGGGATACAAATGTAATATTTGTTAAGCCATTGTTACGAACATTGTAACAGAGTAAACCATGTAATGTGTTTCAAAATCATAAATATTTTAATGAAATAAATTTTTTAAACACAGCTTTTACAAAAATTTGACGTTTATTATTCGTTAAATTCAGGATTTATTAAGTATTAAACCTTCAAAATGAAAAAAGAAATTAGATATCTGACACCGCCTCAATTGAATTTATGAAAAATTATAATTTAAAATTTATAACTTCAAAACAAGAATTGTATAAATATGTAATTTGTACCACCATTTCATGGCTCAATTCAACATTTTTTCAATATGTACAAAAATTTATTTAAAATATGTTACAAAAACATATTCTTAAGATATAATTAATTGTAAAAAAATTTATATGTATCTAGTAATTACACCCGGATACCAAATTTGGTATATCGATCAATCCTTGTAAAAGTAAAACATTGTTCAAAGACGTCTTCCACTCACGATATCTGAAAATAAACAATTTTTGAATAATACTCAACATTTGTTTCCTCCAATCGTTTGAGGTGGAAGTTGACATAACTTGAGTGTTGACGTCTACGCAGGTCGGGGGGTGGTGGAGGGAAAGGGCAGACTCGGAGTGGACTAGAGGGCGGACAATCTATTACAGACTCAATCCGAGATAGAGAGGAAACACGTCAGCGGCCGAAATAATATATAACCGGAGTGTTCACCGATAGCGGTATTTCACGTGCGGTAACAAGCCGATATACATACAATCCTGCGGCCTCAGTATGACCGATACTATCTACATTAGCAATTTACCGGGCTCGAGCTAGTTGAGCAGTCGACAAAGCTATCTCAGGCCTTCCCCCCATAACTCGGCTCGCTCACATTCAAATGAACGGCTCTGACTTAATAAATTTAATGGTGTACTAAACATGAGTAATGTCATCTTTGTCGGAACCGGGACAAACGTTTATATAATATTAATTTTATTGTCGATTTACTGGTACAAAACACGACGACTTCAACTTATATATGCAACAGTGAATGTGTTGTGGGTATAGGTGAACCTACAAGGGATTTGTAAGGTTAACAGCTAGCTATACTTGGATGCCATATTGATTGTAGTTCCGTAAGAAAGTGTTTCAGATATTTTTCTAGGTTTTGCAGAAAAAGTTTATCATACTTCATCGTTTCAGTATTCAAAACGTATAAACTTTTCAAAAAACTAAAAAGCGTTTGGAAAAGTATTAATGATATCTTTAAAATGAAACATTTATCATAACGCTACAATAAAAAATAAGGGCGTAAAGATGTATGAGGTTTAACGTTGTACTCATTAGGAAAATCAAGGCCGATCTACTATACTTTCTACTTAACCTTCCTCTTTTTACTTTTTCATTATTATTAATATTGTACATTACTTAAATATTAGTTCTTACCCTATTCAGCTGCTTTATTACCTAACAAAACTCTAATGCAGAAAAAAGTTATATCTCCAGGTTTGGATATTTTATTTGAAGCCTTATTATTTTTTTTTTTTTAATTCTTTAGTTCAGAAGAACAATTGAAAATAAAAAAAGGTCAGTGATAGGAGGACAACATTCTTTTTTATATTTGTGAAATGAGTAATAAAATATACTAAACTTCTTTCGTCTTAGCCACCAGTGGTGAAGAAATTGCAAATCACCAAGTTGAGAACTCTTCAGAACACGTTATGTTTTTAAGATTTAATTTAATTTTTACTGTACCGCAGCCTAACACATAAATATCATATTTATTTAACCACATATTCTACAATTGTGATCTGTTGTTGCTTGATGTGTATTATATCGAGGGATGTTTTGTTTGTATCCATCAGGTGGCTTGGTCCGCACTGAAGCCTAAGGTACAGTGTCACCTTGATATAAACCATGAGTCTGTAGGATAACGGTTGGAAACTATAAATGCACTTTAATCTTGTTACAGTATTAAACAATCTCAAAACTTGTTTCTCTCGGTAGGCATTTCTGTGTCAGTAGTTAAAGTAACATAGAATGGTTGAAGTTTGTGGGGAAAGATAAAGGATTTTAATCGAAAGTTGTATAGACTTTAACAGAAGATACCATCAATATACTAAGCTACTACAATGATTTTACGCATCATGTCCAGCTAGTTTTGTCGTTGGATAATTTGTCAGTAATGAATTTTGAAATGAATTCCTTTTAAGCTTGACTGAAAAGGCCTCACTCAAGTTTCTGAGAACACAATTCAGTGTGAATTTCTAATCAAAGTCGATTTATTGGGAAATAGTCAGCGTCAGCGACCCCCCTTTTTTCCTTTTTGTTCTGTTATGCACTATTAAAAAAACAATAATGAGATGAATAGGTAATGGAAGAAAAATAAAGAGAGTAGAGAATTTTGCAGCCTTTTACATATACTTAAAGTAAGTATATTACTTCACCTACTAAATTTCACACAAGTTGTTGTGCTATGAACGTAAATGGCATTTTTATCATTTAAATAAATGTGTTGATAAGAAATATTTAAAATGCATAATATAAGATGTTATGTGTTTAGCGTGGTGAATGGGGATGCCCTGTTTAGTCATGGGAGTCTCTATTACGCCGACTGATCATTTCGAAAGGGTACATTAGTAGCACTGCGGCCAGAGAAACTGAGGATAACAATTTATTAATAGATGTCTATACCACTCAACAAACATAATAGAAGGATAGACACAACTATACCACACGCAGATCACTCCGCCATCTTTCTAGAGGAAGGAAAAGGAACCCCGTGAGTAGCGTTGAAAGCCTGCTTTCCAAATAAAATAAACTGCAATGTAACTCATTTATACCTCAGATATTGTTACGATGAATACTTAAATTTCGCATGAATATTCATCGTTAGTTTCTGACAATAACAGTGGAGTTGAAAGGTATACTGGTTTAACTAGTTACATATTGGATTTTATTGTTGTTGGAATGTTTGTATTTTCTTAACATTTTGCTGGCAATATAGTGGTCAAATTACTGATTAACACGAAAGAATTTTAACTGAACGCATTTAAATTCAATGTATTTTATGCTGTGGGCATTTATTTTATGTACTTTGGATAACATTTTGGCATTAAGAAGAAGTGATAACACCGCCAATGCGGAGAAGTTTGCCGTCTCACAGAATCGAACCTCAGAGACAACACTGTACTGGTTATGTGTTGAACACATTGCTTTCTTTCCTACAGAAATATAATTTTAATGTAAATGTATATACATAAAACAAAGATGGGTTAGTTACGCCTATTATAACTCAAGAATGGCTGTATGGATTATTATGATCTCTGATTTGTTGCATTCTTCTCCTACCCGAATAGCGTACTATTGAAATAGCGCAAAGGTTCACGGTAAAATAAGTAAATAGATAAAGTACAAATTATATAAATTATACAATAGTATAGATTGAATGAGTTTGTTAAATGTATTCAATTAATTTAACTACTATTTTAAATTTATTTACATTTATAGTCTTGAAATCATATGGTAAACTTGATGGTAAGAACAGTTCTTATTTTAACCTTTTCTGTGACTAATGATGTGCACTGAGTAAGAAATAACCAGATAGGAAAATTTAAAGCTTTAGTACCAATATACTTTTAACTGTACATTTTAGCAAATAAATTTACTATCTAACATTTGCTATAAGTTTAACGACTGTTACAAAACCCATCTTAGTTGTCTTTCTCAGACCTGTGTATGTGTACATATTTCCTTGATGGAGGAAACAAGACAAAATCAACGTTGGAGTCGGAAATATAATTCACTCGTAGTGCTCATACACGTATAAAACCTACGGACAATGCGTGTGAAGAATCGGGTAATTGCTAGTAACTAATAAATATGATATTATATTTATGATATACAACAAAATGTTATCTCGGAAACGAAGCAACTTTGATTAGGGGATGTTTTGTCACTTGAACTAGTTATTGGGTAATCAATCAACCTTTGAACATTATTGTTGATTTAGGGTCCACCATGAACATTTATTTTTAAAGAGTTAAATCCGTTATTGGCTTATTTCTTAAGTTCTTCTTAACTTAACCTATAATACATATAGTAAACCATATGATGTTTAATTTTTACTTTTTTCTTAATATATTATTGGTGATATTTTTAGACCTGGCTTAACTTTTTCATTTTCAGTAAGAAATTATTTATTGTATTAATTTTTAATTACTAACAATTAATGCCAAAAATTACTCGATTTTTACTAAAAGTAACTTGAGATAAATATGACAACCACGCCACAGATAGTTACAGTTAATTTAAAATTGCTAAAGTCCCTAAAAATAAAGTCTATGTATCGTTGGAAAATTCAATTAAATATATTAACAGTTGAGATATCTGTTGTTAGATTTTAAATTAATACGATAAAACTTAAACTTTCCAACATGTGCGCAGAACTGGTTTTATACTTATTGACTTTTATGTAATCTTAGATAAATAAGAAAAACCAGTTCTGCGCACACTACTAGAGTATATTAATAGAGGAAGATCACGAATCACGCGGTTCAATTTTAAAGCTAAAAAGTTATTTTCAAATTGATCTCATGTTTCTGTTGCCACTAACCTACGAGTGTCTCATTATTGAGACATGTCCGTACTGTTTCATTATTGGTAAAACATTGAGACGCGACGCTGCGTACTTAGCCGCAAGTTATAAATCATTGGTAAAAGCAATACGCAACCATTGAGACATTAACGCACTGCTGATTAATGTCTGGCTGGTGATAGCACTACGACAGTAGTTATTAACATTACCTCCACTACGTCATCAGTGATTAATCTCTGTACGATGACAGTATTACGTAATTAGTAATTAATAACTGTGATGTTAGTACACGATGAGTAAATTGACCACAGAGAGATTACATTCACCGTGATATTTGTCTTTCAGCTGACTCATTCTTTCTTACTATACAATGGGAACGCGACACCACAAGTCGCGTAACAGCTTCGCTGAGTATGTATTCAGATTAAATTTTGCTATCTTACATGTTAAAACGTCATATAGTTGTACTCGGTTTATATGTAAATTTATTTATCGTACGATTCCTTCTTTGCCATCATGGTTACGCATGAGACCGACGTAAAAATATCGCTTAGCCCGATTCCATGGAGTGACATGTACCATTTATTGAAACTTTATGGATAAGTCTACAGAACAATTCGTAGATATCGTACTGACAGACTTACAGAAAGAACGGAAATTTTATACCCCTCGAATAATAGGCTTCGCTAACGCTCAGCCAATACAATGGGTTAAAACTCTGCCTAACCTTTATTTTTCAAAGCGATCTGTTATATTTTAATCCCGCACATGAATACGGACGTATTTGAATTAAATCTTTAAAGCATTGGGAGTAATACTTTCAGATACATCCTAATTGACATCAATGGACTTATACCGTCTTCATTACACATTCGTATCGTATTTATTGTCGTTGTCTTTGAATATACCCTTTTTTAAATGTTTTTACGATGAAATTTTCCTTGATTAAATGATTCGACCGTAGGAATATTTAATTTCCACGAGAGCGTCACGAAAGTTGACAACACAAATTCCAGCCCGTACCCAACGCGGGGCAGCGGCAGAGGCGCTATCTGGGGCCGGGACAAACGTGACAGTGGAACGAATTAAAAAGAGTACCAGATAACATCATCTCGCACGCATTTAGTTTAGCCGATAAACGCAAATGGAGCAGACGGGCCGGGCAGGGAGTACTATCTAAATGGACACGGCACCTCTATCATTCGTCAGCGGTTTAATTTATTCTTTAAGAGCGCGAAATCTAAGCCATCTCCCCTCCGAGTTTCCAGTTTCCAATTTGGCATACGCTTATCTCGGTGCTCACTTAACATAGGTAAGTATCGGCCGGTCGGCTTAATTAGGGCAGATTTATATAAAATGGTCTCGATCTAGATTGGCGCCCGATATCCGACCAGTTTCCAAACAAATGCAAATCAGTACAACCGACGTGACGCCGGGAAACATTAAAAATAAGTCAATTCCAGCGGTGGAGATCTCGTCGAGTCTCTTACACTTTCGCGTTTTTACAGATTACAACATTGCCTTATCTATCCACTTTGTCTAAATTGACTGCAACGGTCGCCTGTTAGTTTACAAGTTATGCCGTGCATTTCCAGATTCTGTCTCGATAACGTGTTCATTCCAGTTCTGTTATTTTAATACTCCGATGGTGTCTACAGCTCTGCTAGATATGTCCAGGCCACGGGCAATCGTTATATCTCGGACAGTTTGTGAATCTACCGTACACCTGTGACTCCTTACACTGCACAACACTGGTGGATATGGGCTCTAGGGTACAACTAAATCTTCTGCGTGTCATAAAAATTGTACAAATCTATAGATTACTACAATTATAGAACGCGTAATGACAAATAAGTTTTATAGCTAAGACAAATGTATTAGAAAATATCAAAATAGCGATATGACTTTTCTCCGCGTAAAACAGAGTCTTGTTTTGTAAAAGCCATTCTATGTGTTCTACTTAATTCGTCAGAGACCTATTATCGCATCTTTACTTTCTTCAATTTGACGCGGTGGTCCGATAGTCCGATAAAATAAGGCGTAGAAGGACAAGACGAATGTTCATCCCTTTCGTTCCCGTAACGCATTAAGACCGTTTTCCGGACATTTGCCAAAAGAAATCAATGATAAAAAACCTAAGTAACACTACGTTTCGATTTCTGAAATCTGGTCCCTTCCTCAGGTGGATAACTATCCTAACACATTACTGCAATATATGATAAAATATACAAATAAGAACAAAGCTTTGTGACACGAATACGTCAGGAATCACAAGAAGTGTGTAATCTGTCAACTCCACTATCTGTTAGACATACACTTAATGAAACAAGCAGTAATTGTTATGAAATGAACTAAACAATACAAGTTACAATAGGTCTGGTTACAATAACCTCCCAGTGGTAATACGAGTAATTAAGTAACCAATGTGATTCAATGTTTATTGAAATTCAATTAGCCTTCTTCACACATTTAATCAATATAAACAAAAGTCGTTTAGCAGGTAATTGGTCTACAAATCATAATGTTGCTTTGGTTATTTGAGCACATTTAGAACAGAAACGGCCAAATACAAAATAACTGAATCGTAATAATAAGGACTGGGTAAGTGAGAGATCTGGGTTCGAGTCCCGGCGGAGCAAGTACTTTTTGTGATAATTTATTTGCATACTATACAACAATTGATAATGCAGGTAATTTATGTGTTATCTTTATGTTATCTTTATGTGTAATCAAATGTAACCATTATAAAAAAACTCGAGGGAAAGGAAATAATTTTTTACATTATTTTAACACTAAATATTTACGGGCCTTGTATTATTTATTTCATAAAAAAATTGTAATGAGAATATGGTATTTAAGGCACTTAATTTATATCTTTTGTATTAAAATAATGGTATGTTACCTTACTATTAAAAGAAAACCTGTTAACATTTCTTTTTCCTTTTTTTTATTAGGTTATATACGTCGCTGGATTTGTAGGGGTGTTGCTTAAGGGATACATTTTGAAAGTTACGTGACCCTCCACTGAACTTCATGATTTCACTGACACAAAATTCTTCATCAGAACGTAGTTCATATACATTGTTTTTTACACAAAGAGACTGATTCTTATTGGTTTTTCAAACATTAGTATAATTGCTTTTTATGGATGTATTGTAGGTGTAGATTAAATAGCTAATTTAACAAAGAGCGAAAATTCACACTCCTACTGTGTTTCTTCTGTGTATCTAATTAAATACCAATAATTTATCAGTTGATAAATAATCAGAGGTTAGGTGAGTTAGGTTATGTTCGGTTACACTTCGCCGCGTGCACCAGAGTCCAGAGACTGTAACCAGAGCCACGTCTTGACCATGCCAATATGAAATGTAGTGAAATCACATATAATGTTACATTAATACCCTTGCAATTTTTATTCGAGCGACGTTCTTAGAAGTAGCCGTCACAAATTTACTGTTACCTCGTATTTTTATTCGTTTCGCTGATTTTTCACAAAACTAAGGGCTTGTCTTCATCTCCCTTGAGCCCTCCAGGCGACAGTTGAGGTCGGCCATTACCCCCCCCCCTCCTCCATTTATAACGAGCTTAGGCTAAATAAGCAGTTTGTGCTAATCAGATGAGGACGATAAGTGATAACATTTGCTTACCTGATCATCAGATTTGCTACCACAGTGGATTATAAAGCTAATAGACCTTTAGCATTCGTATCAAAACTTCCAAACTATCCAGTATCACATGATTATGTAGCCTATTCGATTTGAGTATGTTAACTTGTCTTTCCCGCTATTTACCTTCCTAGATTAATATTTCAGTACTTATTCACATATTGCGTGTTACCGTACCATTATGAAACTTCAGACAATCAGATAAAGAGAATGGAAACCGTCACTTTCGGCCAAATAATCGGTCTGTAGGCTATATGGTTAGATTTTAGGGCCTGAAACTGAAAGCAGGTACATAATTTCAA
This sequence comes from Homalodisca vitripennis, assembly GCF_021130785.1. NCBI lineage: Eukaryota > Metazoa > Arthropoda > Insecta > Hemiptera > Cicadellidae > Homalodisca > Homalodisca vitripennis. The sequence continues at coordinate 120,086,895 of NC_060212.1, forward strand.
ATTTGTTCGTTACATTTCCTCAATTTATAAAATATCTTTCCTTCTAACCCTAATTAAGTATGTGTGAACTGCCCGCGTCGGAGCAGCTGATCGGCCAACGCCACCACCCTCTCGACACTGTTCAAGACGCTTGTTCGCTCTCTCTCCAGACTGGCCGCCGAGACATGAACTGGCCGCGCCGACCAGCACAAAGAACATGTAATTTTACTTGTACAACTTGGGTTAGTCTATTTGTAATGCAGTATACATAACGGAGTTTATCTTGAAAATTCAGTGAAGATTTTATTCTTCCTGGTGCCCATAACGTCCAAAATGCAGTAAACGTCCACGCTTCTTCCTCTAAATATTACCTCATCTAAATAAGTTTCCCACCTTCAAAACATTTTTTTTTTCTCTTAGGACAAGAAGCTTATAAATTGCACCTAGTCCTTAAAGACCTTTGCGCTGCTTCCGGAGTGACAGGATATTCTGGATGGGTAGGGTTCGGGGTAGGGGCCGCTTCTTATCGAGATCCATGACGAAGAATTTAGGGCACTACTCTAAAAATCATGTTCTCCCGGAAGAAGGGGAGGCCAGCTCTGAACCAGCCTCTCCAGCCAAAGCAGGCAGGGGTGGCATACCCTTGTTGAGGCTAGCAAGAATCTCTGAGGTTAGGGAACGAGCCCCACCAACTCCAACAGTCATCTCCCGTACTAGACTAGACCTATCGAATTGCCCTTGCACCCCAGAATCTCGAGATTTGTGGTTAGTGAAGGGCCGCTCCTGGACATCTATAGGGTTTCCCAGATTTAAGTGAACATCGGTTTTTTTCTGTCCCAGTGGTAGGTTCAACTGGAAGGTATAAACCATCCAGAAGTGATCCCTGCCGAGTAACCTTGAGCAGTTATGATTTAATATTTATTTACATGTCGGACGGTTGGTTTTAACTTTTTGAAGCAAAGAAAAATTTGATTTCGAGAAAAAATGTTCGTTTTATAACCCATTGCGATCTCCATCATAACTTGCGAGTCTGATATCGATCTTTTCTTCCTTAGAATTTCTCTGTCAATTTCAAGAAATGCAGGTAGTGTGCTCTCATACAAATTGGCTCTCTGCAGAACACGTTTGAGAACTAAAATAACCACTCTTAAATACTTTCAGATCAGACCTTAAAAAAGATTCAAGCAGTCTACTGATGCAGCCGAAGTCTCTGTGGTACAGATCTCATGTAAATCAGCCCGACTTGCTCGGTGGTCATTGTTAGTGTGATATTATTCAATAATACTTTGCTAAGAAACTGTGTGTCTTAGCTGTTAATAAGACTTGCCTTACCCTTCCAGTCGCATTCTCGTCATCCTTACTAATATTTCCTCATCCTTAGTTATCATGTTCTTAAAATCGTAGTTAGTAAAGTCTGAAGTTAGGGAAGTCACAAACGTTATAGTTGCGGTAAGTTAGTGGTGGAAAAGTTCATTTTAACCCCATAAAAGCAATGTTAAACCTTATGCACTTTTACGACCTCATTTTTTCTTAAAATTATGGGTTAATCTTAAGTATATCCAAACACTTTTAAGTTAATTTTACACTTTTAAAAATACTTTTTTGTAGTCATCCTTTAAATATTAAAAAAGTATGCATTTTATAACAAAAAAATATTAACGCTTTTGGATGCGTATTAATTATATCTTAAAATGAGATATCTCCCAATACACTACGATAAAAAATAAGGTCGTAAATTTGCTGAGGTTTAACATTGTTCTTATTGGGAATAATCTAAAGGTTGTAACATTGTAGCCATCAGTTTCATCCATTGTAAATGTAAATAAATGTCTTCTTGTGAGAAAATTCCATTAGGTACAATGTTTCTACAAGATTCCTTGAATTAAGAAATACAAAACATTTGATCTTCCTTAACATCTACTTTGCAATGAGGTTTTGCAATGGTTCAGCGCTTAATTATTTTAATTTGTTTATCAATGCACTAGTCGTTACTATGATTAAACTGGGCACAACTGGCGTGTTAATAAGTCCTTCCTTGGATTCTGATGACTTTACTCCATTTTATAAATAAAGGAAGACATATCTTCGAATCATTTTGTTTTATTAACATTAAACTATTGAATTTTGAGTTTATCTCCACCTTCCTTTTATTGCAGCGTCTGGTATCTGACGCTATCTTAGACTTGACTCCTGGAATCTGGAGTCATGTTCATCTGAAGAGATCCAAAGAAAGTCGTTTCAACATCAGAGACACCTATAAATAGGTGAAGTGGTAGTCTCATTGTCTCATCAGGTACACAATTGAGTGCACTACGATGTGATAGATACGATCTCTAAGCACGGTGGAGCAACCGAGTTTTCTATACATAACGTTGCTATCGTAGGAAGGGCAGTTCACCTTCCATTTCCTGACGTTATGTATAGAAAACTCGGTTGCTCCACCATGCTTAGAGATCGTGTCTATCACATCGTAGTGCACTCAATTGTGTAGCTGATGAGACAATGAGACTACCACTTCACCTATTTATAGGTGTCTCTGATGTTGAAACGACTTTCTTTGGATCTCTTCAGATGAACATGACTCCAGATTCCAGGAGTCAAGTCTAGGATACCGTCAGATACCAGATACTACAATAAAAGAAAGGTGAATTGGAGCTAAACTCAAAATTCAATTGAATCATAGCTACGGTATGTGTAGAAAACTCGTTGCTCCATCATGCTTCCTATTAATTGTTAACAATCCTCAATAATACTGTTTTCTCGAGACAACAATATAAACCAGACTACTCATGCATATCTCTGTGCTTAAACTCTCGCTCGCATCCTCTGTGAAAGATTAGAGCGACGGAATATTAGTTTAGTGGGGTCAGTTTGTCATTTAACCGCATGTAAATATAATGTCCGAGTCTTGAAGATACTCGCGTATGTGTCACAAAATGGAGGGAGAAGTCATTAAATAATATTCTGCCTTTTGGAATATTCTAAAAACATTTATGTTCGGGCATTACTTACTACACAGGTACAATATAAAATGGTACAGGCTTAAAACCAGAGAAAAAAATTGCATTTTTTTCTTTAATTTGTATACGTTGAGATACAAACCATCTTAGTTTTGTAGCTAATTAATAAAATACTGTTAAGAAGTTGTGCACTTTTCTTCTTCTTCTTCTTCTTCTTTACTATAACGAACATTTTTGTATTCATCATTTTTGCGTACAGAGCAATTAAGATTTAGTTTCATGCAACGCAGCGACACAAAGCATATTAGTTTATCAATAAAAACAACTCATAAGTTAATACTTAAACATTTCTATCTTTCCACAGTGTAAAATGAATAATGAAAATGAATGAATGAAATTGACGGATCAATTATTTAGATATTTTTAATACACACATATTAAAATCACAATTAAAGCACGGGTGATGGAGGTAGGACACAAAGCATATTAGTGTATCAATAAAAACAACTCATAAGTTAATACTTAAACATTTCTATCTTTCCACAGTGTAAAATGAATAATGAAAATGAATGAATGAAATTGACGGATCAATTATTTAGATATTTTTAATACACACATATTAAAATCACAATTAAAGCACGGGTGATGGAGGTAGGACACAAAGCATATTAGTTTATCAATAAAAACAACTCATAAGTTAATACTTAAACATTTCTATCTTTCCACAGTGTAAAATGAATAATGAAAATGAATGAATGAAATTGACGGATCAATTATTTAGATATTTTTAATACACAAATATTAAAATCACGATTAAAGTACGGATGATGGAGGTAGGAGCGTGAAAATTTCGGTTTATAAATGTATTTTGATGCCAATAATCTACAAAATTAAAAAGAATTTATGGAATTTGATTTTAGGTTTCTTTCTTTTGTGGGGGGGGGGCTTTGCCGAAACAAACTCATTACAAGGCAACAAAGAGGTATTGTTTACGTCTTTAACATTATTTATATTATTTTTTGTTTCTAAATTGTTAGGTGTATACATCTATATATATAAAAATGAATGTTTGTATGTTTGTCCTTTATGGAATCGTGAACTATTGGACCGATCATGATGAAAATGTGTACGTATATGTATTTTTCCACGGAGAAGGTTTATAAGCTATGCCCATCCCTTTCCCGATTCAGGATTCCGCCCCACTGGTTACAGAAATACCCATAAGAAATGCATTGCAGCAAACATATGTTAACGTCTTTTCAAATTTTTAATCAGCTGTTCTTTGTAAACATATATTACACTTATAGTTTTAAAGCATAGAGTAAGCTTAAGAGAAACGACAAATTTTGTTTAAACTGTTTTTGCAATCACTGTTAAACATAGACTTTACTATCCAGATAATACAATTCAAATTTGACGTAAAAATTCACCTTTAACTGCAATATTTATTTAATATAAACCATGCTCATGCTTGATCAGAAGAGTAATGCAGATATCATAATTACTATCTTACGTTGGCTACAAATATAAAGAATGATATAAAATCAACCTTAGTTGTTTTTTTGACAGAAGTATGGTTCTCAAAACTCCGTGTGTACATATTCTCTCGATCGAGACAACAAAGCAAGCTCAATCGTGGCATCGGAGATATAACTAATTTAATCTAAAATTTATTATAGTAAAAAAAAAATTTACTAAGTAATATAAGGACTTCGGTTCTTAAGATTTGCGTGCGAAGCCGTGGGTAACAGCTAGATAGAGGCAGGAATATGGTACATACCTTCATAATACGCCCAAGAGGCTCACGATGGAACGACTATCAATTATCTCAGCAATGTTTAGAATGTGATAGAAAAAGAATAAGTGAATATAGTGTACTGTTTTCAACGGGAAATTGCGTGCGAAGCCGCGGGCAACTTTTGCAAAAAATTATTGAAATGCGCAGCAAAGCGCGCCGGGCCCGCTAGTATGTTATAAAAAGACAATTAATATAGAAATACAAAAAAAAAAACAAAAAAACAAATCCAAATAGAAACGTCACATAATATTTTGTTGTCGCGTTGTTCAATTTTTAATGGCTCGAAGAAAACTTGTTAGTATAAATGAGTTTAGAGTATTAGATTAAATAAACAATATATTTAAACAGTTCTTATAAGAAACAAATTAAAGGGAACAAATGGCACCAAATCTAAGCCTTTGAAGTTAATCTAAAGTTCAGTTTATAACAGTTTGAATTAATCAGGTAATTCACTATCCATTTCTATGTTACACAAAAAAGTAATTTGTATTAGTGATCCATGTGAAATAACACTAAGTTATGTTCAATAACTAAGTGAACAAGTTCGAATATTTGATCTACAAATGTTCAGCAAGTAGTACATTGTTTTTCTTACATAGTTTCTCCTGGATACAAATATGTATAATAAAAATGAAGTAGAGGTTCGGTCGAAAGTAAGGTTCAAATCCTAGCTTAACACTTTCTTAACTAACCGCTATCGCTATTCTTTTTTATGACATCACATAGGCTGAAAGCTAAGAATAAAATCCGATAATTTGCTTAGTTCTGCCTTTTAAAATATTTATTTTTTAAACTAGCTAAAGTTTGAAACCAAAACAGTGCCATATTGAAACAGTGCACCGCATCAAGAATTTAAAATTTGGTTTCGATAATTGACGTAAGATTGAGTGTTCCCCAAAGCGAGTTGTATTTTAGATCCGTGTAGCCGTCTGGCTTTCTTATCCGAAGTCAAGATAACGTAGATGGTTCTAAGACTCAACGGACAGAGTGACAGACACAGACACGTAAATCAGGGACTACCGAACAACGGGTCGTCAACCTTCTTCCATTAACATCCTGGCTTCTAATCTTTTTACGTAATTTATTCCGACACCCAATACTTTAATTGTGGTCGAGCATCCGTGTCGTAGACGCTTCTCAAATCTTCGGGAGTATTTTAATCCCCTGTATAACAGAAGTCGGGAATGGAGTGGACAGAAAGAGGTTATGTGTGATAGTGGCGGTGGCACGGTGGCGCTATCTGGCGACGCTAGCGCTCTGCACCGTTGTGGCGAGCGGCCCAACTACCAGATCTCAGTTATGATTAGTGAGTGTGCACGGAAACATCGTGTCGCCATGGTGCAGTCTTCGCCAGTGTTGGGTTAGTTTGTTTACTGGTTTTGTTTACTTTCTTATTACATCTGATAAACATTGAAATTTGTAACGTGTACAATTTGTTATGTTTTTATCGTGAAAGAAATTTGCAAACGGCATTTTTCATGCTGAGTTATCTAAGTAAATAAACTCAAGAGAAACTTTTTTAAGAGTATTAAATTACTAATGATTATATTATACTGATTTTAAAAATCAAAAATATTTGTCACCATATAATAATAAATTTAGTTTGTTTGTTGGTGTGTTTTAAATGATGTTATTACTGTGGAGACTAATGATAATATCTATGCTACGTAGCCTATAAGCGATGTTTACATCTATATATTTGTTGTTGTATAATTACTTTTCCTTGTATATTATAGTTTGCAGAGTCAATTTAGATTTGGGCTACTGTAATTGGATTTTCAATTATTAATTAAATGAACAAAATACAAATACATTTGTGAGTAAATGAAATGAAATTAGCGCTAACCGTTTGGTTATTTACTACCTAACAGGTTTTGTGGTGAAATTGTGGTGTGATTAGTGATTTAATTGGTGATTAATTATATATAAACATACTAGCTTAATGTTTATTGTTCCTTGTGCAGAAATATGAAAAGGTGAACCATGAACTATTCTGTTAATTTGACTTATTTCCTTATTCTATTTTAATTCATGTAATTTATTTCACTAAACATGTTTACAATTTAAATTTTAATTGAGTATTTTAGGTTATGTTGCTAATACTAAAAAAGATAGTTAAAATATTATGAATACATTTTTCTTTGAAATGTACATTTTGTTTTCAGTTATGTATAAATCGGGTGTCAAAAGCGAGAGCAAACACTTCTTGCATACATTTTCAAGCATCTTAAAAAAACGTGAACAATTGGGTTTCCATATACTATACTTAATGTCTGATATAAAATGTCAAGTAGGGTACTTAATTCATCTTATATGTGCTACTGCTGTTATGTTTCCTGTTGAAGTTAAAAGTTTCATAATGTGTAAAAGTCAACTATACATTCAAGCTATCAGTGACACGATAATTCAATCAGTGCCCTTCAATGTCCTAACATGTTCGCTTTTATCATCGGGTAATGTAGTGTAAATTTAGTTCACCAAGTTGTATTAAATGTGTTCAATAGAACAATTAACATTAAAGTTTTAAACTGAATGACAACTCGTGGTCTTCACTGAAACCGCGAACGGAAGCGGAAAACCTCGAGGAACATTAGTTGAGGTTATGTCGGTTTCCTGAGTCTGCGCTATTAGCAATTACCGCCGCAGAATATAACAAGCACTACATCCAGCCGATCGCCGTTTTTCTCTTTCCCACAAGTGCCTCCGTTATCACATACGATCACAGATGTTGTAACGTCGTTGTTTCCTCTGGATTTTTTACAATAAGACATTATGATTTCTGTTTCTCAACGCTTTGTTTCCCCACGGCCTTGACGTTATCTGACGGAGACGGGCGATAATCTGGGATGTGAGCGCCCGCTATCTGTAGATAGCCCACTTCCTCTGCCAGCAAATTGTAGCAGCGTGTTTGCCGTGTCAAAGGTCCTCTATCTGATCTGATGGATATCGGATCACTGTCCCAGCCCTCCTCGGCCGGGCTAACAACCGGATCTGGGGGGCCGATAGGATTCTTTTATCCTCTTTCTGGTCTTCATATCTGATCGCCCGTTTCACGAGGGTTTCTGTCAGTAATTAGAACCGATCCTAGTCGTCCCCGTAGTTGTCGGCTCTAATTATTGGCTGTAAACTGGCACGATTCGGACAGAGGATGTTTAGTTTTCTTGTAGCAGTGTAAACATACAGGATTATCTTGCGGATTTCAAAAATCTAACATTGTAATTTACACATGTTGGAAAATATCCAGTACAGTATCAATGTGAAGAAATTTTATTAAATATTCGACGGTGGCAGGTCATTTTCCTAGTGCCAATTTTCAGTCGTTCCTGCGATAGTGAAATACAATTTTATTGTAGTTCACTTATTTTTAGGAAAAAATAATAGGCAACAAATATGAAGAGGTATTTTTAGAAAGGAAAGGTTTGTTTGAATGCTGGGATTATTTTAACCGGTCTATTACATGGCTAAATGGAAAGCTATACTAATTCGTTAAATAAATCGGTCGAGTATTCAGGAATTAGAACTGTGATCCCTTTATAGTCACGCTAGCTCTAAGCTGCGAAGAAAGTACCTGTATAACAGAGTGGCTTACAATAAGTGAAATAAGGTTAATGTTACAACTTGTACGTTATTTCATAAAGGTATAAAACGTGAGTTACGTCCCGTCACACCATGCTGTGCAGAATGTTTTTTGTAAACTAAAGTAGTTTTGTTGTCATGTGTCACTAATATTTTCATTGTTTCAACTATTCTGCTCGCAATTCTTAGGTCTGTTCGAAAGCGACTGCGTGGTCTTCCCCATGAAAAGGGCAATTATACCGAACCAACTATGATTTCCTTTACTGTATTCATGCACTAAAATTATAAACATTAAAAATAAAATAATTTTACTGGAAGTAATTGCCGCTTCAACATTCGTGGTAAATGGTATCAAGTGAATAAACAAAAGCCGAGATGTTTTCCTTATCTCGGTGAAGTGTTATTGCAGGTTGTTATTAAATAACTAATTACTTCATGCACCGGGTGACACACAACTTGAGTAATAATAGTTACAGGAATACTAAGTTTCCGCTTGTTTGTCAGCCCCGTCGTGGCGGCGCCGACTCATCGGCTTATCAAAGTTATCGAGTCTCTGTTCTGCCGGTGAATCACGCCTGCCCCGAGTGTGACTTGCTGGCCACTCCGTGATCCAAAGTCTTTAGGCCGAATGTGTCCGAGTGTTGCCGATAAAGGCCGAACAGCCAACAGCCGGCAGGCGGACTGCTGTTACCGTGACTTATCGCGCCGGGAGCCCGTGGATTGCTCACTTCGGCATCTGTAATGAGCTCGCTGTTGGCAAACAATGATAACAGACCGTCATTTGTGATAACTAGCTACAAAGCTCGACTATTCAGTACGATGGGATCGTGACTTTCGTGACATTCTTATCGCTTTACTACACTGGAACTGTGATATCATGTGCTAAAAAAAATAAAACGTGAATAATGTGGTACATTTACGTTTATTGATTACACTTTTTTAATCATTGTTTTCAAGTGTGGCTTATATAGTTTTCAAGCGTGGCTTGCCCTTAAAAACATTTTCTCATATTTTGTACCCAAACCCTTTTTGCAAAGAAACCTTTAGGTGACGTTCTTTAATTTCCAAATAAATGTAAGAGTCCTACTATACATCGATGCTACGCCCAAAAAGTTACCTAATTAATTTTATACTTTGCGAAGTGGACTAAAGATAATACTCCATATTTTATAACCAATGGGCCAAAGAGTTTGAGTCCAAAAGATGTTTAGGGACTTGGACTATTTATTCTTAACGGCTAGCTTGGAATAGACGTGACATGTTCGAAAGTAGTTAAAAGTCGGTAGAGAAGAGAAACTAAGTCCAATAAAGGCGTCATCTCTGGTTTGAGACTTCAATAATACTAGTAGAATAATTATACAGTTTTTAGTATCGAATACTAATACAGTATTATAAGAATATGTATTAAGTTTCCATGGTAATACTTGTAGTATATCTATTTATTTTATTTTTTAAAATGTCCATAAATTTTCTTGAGTAATAATTACTAGTAGATTATCTATTTGTCTAGTAATATTAAGAGGATTTATATTAACTGTGTCTAAGTAGAATGTCGATAAAGTCTTTCTACATCTTACCAACAGCCGGAACGTGCAAGCTTACGTCAGTTCGTGATTAATTGTAAATCTCCGACATTTCAACTCATTAACAACATGAGCACAAGTTATCACGCTTCCTTTTAAGTTATAAATAATATAGTTTCATTTCCTCACTTCCATTATTATCTCAGGCTCAGTGGAAAAAATACTTTGCCGGGGGGATGTTATCACCAGTGGTCTTTGTCTGGCGAAGTGATTTACAGAAGGGATCAGGTGATGAGCGTTATCGCCATCAGATAAGATAACACTATCAGTTGGGGACAAAGGTAGGTAGACGAAACCTCTCTCCACGCCGCGAGCATATCTCTCCTCTCTGCTTCTCTTTGTTTCATATGAATTCCCCACAACAAAACAGCAACGAGAGTGTTATTTTCGAACCAAACGTAATGGCACATATTTGGGAGTTAATTATTGTTAAACATTTAAAACAGTATTAAAATTTTTATTATGGTCAAGCACAAATTTTATATTTATAATCACTAATTTTGAAGTTATATTGTGTATAAATTATACTATTACGTTACTGCGTTTCTTTATGTTCGGTCAATTTAATATGGGGCTTATTCCAACAATGTAAGCCACGTCTGGGTCTAGATTTGTAGAAGTTGAATTTTGTATAGATTATAAACAAGATAACCATGAAAATATCGAAAAATATACTCTCTAGGAGAACAATCACATTTAAACCAAACACAGTACGGAAATGGCCAACAAAAATGTAATCTTGTAGCGGGGGAATCTTGTTTAAGCCAAACACAGCACGGAAATGGCCAATAAAAGTGTAATATTTAGCAAACAATCATATTAAACGCAAACGCAGCACGGAACGGAAATGGCCAACACAATTTAATCTTTAGCAGTGCAATCTTATTTAAACCAAACACACCACATAAATGGCCAATAAAAGAGTAATATTTAACAAACAATCATATAAAACCCAAACGCAGCACGGAAATGGCCAACAAAAATGTAATCTTAAGCCGAACAATCATATTAATCAAACACAGCACGGAAATGGCCAACAAAAATGTTATCTTTAGTGAAATAATCTTATATTCAAACCAAAGTAATTTCGTATATGTTAACAATTACTATCACGAAGAGGACAATTGTATTAACTCGTTTCGTACCCATAGGCATGTCTTTCCATGTAGTAAACTAGTTTCATTCCGTACATATTAATATATTTAACCCGCATACATGTATTTTAAGTTATATTTATTAAGTCAATAAGACTGTGTCAATAAGTCAATTAGTACTCACCAATCCGGACTGCGATTTCCAATAATATTGTGTTGAATGTATTGCCATCATCGTCTGATCCAGCAAATGAAAGTTTTATAAAACGTATTGTCGGTTAAAACTACAACTGAGGCTAAAGGAAAGCTATATTAAAATGTTTAAGTTTCCTCTTTCACGCTTACCGGGAAACCCTTGTACACTCGCATTTGTATTTGTTCATAGTTTCTCATTCTCATTCAGGTAGTTTTTTAGTTAATATTTTGCCAATTAAATTTATCAGATAGACAAAAATCCAATTTATTGTTGTGAAATTTATTAATTAAGTTTGATGGTGTAAATCGATAACACCATATTTTGGGTGTATATACTTGTAATAGCAACATTAATTTGTTCAATTTATAATGGCATCCCTTTTGCTTCCATTTATCCTACGTTCCATACAGTTCACTGGTTACACAACAAACTGATGACAATTTTTATTGGTGCACATTTTGAAAATGTTTTTAGTTGCATTAATAAGTAATCTCTGTTAGATCTTAATGTTAATTTGTTATATATTTTCTGTTTTGAATAAATAAAACATATAAGGTTGCTTTTAGGATCATGTAACCACTCTAAACGCCACAATTATTCTCTTTGATTTTGTACCATGCGTACATTTTATAATAAAATCTATGTAAATATAAAAAAAGGGTAATGGGCTTCGTTCAGCAGGATGTTTGTCTTCATCAGACATTGAGGGATACGTCATGGTTTTAAAAACGAAATAACATTATAAGTGGAGGAATGGGACAAAGGAAGCGGGCCCGGCCCACCTAGCACTAGCGGAGATGCGATAAACCATAGTTATCACGAACAGATAGCGTCTCTATCTACCCCCTCAGTTTATATGGGTTCAACAGCCCCTATCCTGGCCTGCCCATATACACTCCTCCTTCCGCAGCTCCACCGTCCTCGCCTTATCAGCCGGAGACTAATGGCAGTAGAAAATTTACCTTTGACGTCGTCCGTAGATAACGTTATCGTCCGTTACTCGTCAGGAGATATTCATCGCTCAGGGTTTTGTTTGCTCGCCCCTACTTTCCTTCTAAAATATATCTTTATTGATGAAGCGACAAAGAAAGCATTAAAAAACGTTTTACTTTGTGACCTTCTAAAATTGATCTCTTTTTTAATATCATATCTTCTACGCGAGAAATACGAGATACCTCGAACATAGTTTTAGATATAACAGGCAGATTCCAACAACCAACAACATGTGGTGTGCTTAAAGTTTTTTACAATGATTTGAAGTATATTAAAATGTTTTCTACATATGTCCAGTTAGTGCATTGCGAATACACACTTGTATATTTAGACAATCTATGAGTTTTAGCCGATTTGGGATTTGTAATTAGAAATAAGCTTCAAAAAGTAAGCAAATTAAAGTGTACTGTAGGTAGGTCAAGGTTTACTATACTAGGTTTTCGTTGGTGCACGAGAAAAAAAATTGTTTTTTACGTAGTGACGATGAGGTTATAATAATGATTGAGGTGCTTTTTCAGTCTGTTTTAGCTTAACAAAAGAAAACTAATCGATATAACAACCGTTTTGGTGGTAAATGTATACCGTAAATTAACTCTGCTGCAATCCACCGTCAGCCTCCCACCGATATGGCGATGGTGCAACGCGGCAAAGCCAGGTGTCTAAAGTTAGTCTTGTTCAATGTTTGCCAGTGATAAGACGTTATCAGTGTATCGGTTCGATCTGATAGTGGAGTCTATCGGCCTGACTCACACCTGGCGCAATCACCTGGCCTTTCACAGACCGTACTGCGGTAACCATGCGAACACCTCTGGTCCAACACTATACTGGAGTGTGGCTTTAGGTGTTGTGACTTCCAGTACTGTCTTAGGGCCAATGTGCACTCTATTAGCACACAACCTAGCTTCTTACGTGGCTCATCTTGTTGCAGAGCATAAACAAACAGAATGGTGAAAATCAGAGATCGCTATCTCTTCCATCCAAAATAATAGGTCGTAAAAATTTTAATGAAGTCTTTACACTTACATTAGTTTTCTTTAGGTACAGTTACTGCGTGGAACCTGATTGGTCGTTCTGAATCAGTTAGGAATGCATTGAAAGAAGGATTCAATGAAGTTTAGAATGTACACTGATAAGAAGATTATTTACAATGAGTGACTACGCAAACAGTAACTTTACCCAAAGAATACTAATGTAAATGTAAAGACTTCATTAAAATGTTGACGACCTATTATTTTAGATTTAAAATAGACGTCGTTCTCTGATTTTCACTATTTTTTATGTTTGCTTATTCTTTTCAAAATGTGGGGTCACTTGAGAGGAGTTAACATTTGAAATTTTTTAGATTCCGCATTTTTGTGGGACACAAACAATTTTGAAACTAACTTAATTAAACTTCCTTTCTACATTGCACCACTACCCAAAGAATATCTCCTTATATCAACTTTATAAACAAATATAGGGGTAGTACAGACTTTTTATTCGCCCATTGTATTTCATATTATTACACCCCCGATTCAACCATAAGACATCTAAATAATAGTTATATCATCGTTAGACCAATAAGAGGCTAAAAGTTATCATTTCGGTGACATATCCAGTCTTTGCATCGTTGAGATGCTCTGCTTAAGTTTTATTTACATGTCTGAACAGTTCGCTTTATGGGTATTAAGTTAAAAAAATATGACTTGTATATAATGTTGACATTTCATCTCTTTTTAGCTTCACATTTTGCACTAAACAAAACACGATTTATGATTGATGGAAATTCCTACATCGATATCAAGAAAAACTAAACTATATACATATGGAATGCAAAAGGGTTCTCGGCTCCTGGGTCATTAATGCTTCTTCCAAGATCAGGTACGACAAGAGAAAGGGGGAAGGGAAGCAAATAATAAAACTAAACATTAAAATTTCAGATTTTAAATAATCTAGGCCTATTTATGTATGTATACTTTGTTTATACGACTCGTGCCACACACTGGACGCAGTGACTCTCACCTCACACAACATAATAACTGCCACATTAAACGTTCAAATACTTTATTTTTCCTACTAGTGCCACACACTGGACGCAGTGACTCTCACCTCACACAACATAATAACTGCCACATAAACGTTCAAATACTTTGTTTTTCCTACTCGTGCCACACACCGGACGCAGTGACTCTCACCTCACACAACATAATAACTGCCACATTAAACGTTCAAATACTTTGTTTTTCCTACTAGTGCCACACACTGGACGCAGTGACTCTCACCTCACACAACATAATAACTGCCACATTAAACGTTCAAATACTTTGTTTTTCCGACTCGCGCCACACACTGGACGTAGCGATTCTCACCTCACACAACATAGTTACTGTCACATTACGCGTTCCAATACTTTGTTTATCCGCCACGTTGTTTATCCGACTCGTGCCACACACTGGACGCAGTGATTCTCACCTCACACAACATAGTTACCTGCCACATTACGCGTTCCAATACTTTGTTTATCCGCCACGTTGTTTATCCGACTCACGCCACACACTGGACGCAGTGATTCTCACCTCACACAACATAGTTACTGTCACATTACGCGTTCCAATACTTTGTTTATCCGACTCGCGCCACACACTGGACGCAGTGATTCTCACCTCACACAACATAGTTACTGTCACATTACGCGTTCCAATACTTTGTTTATCCGACACGTTGTTTGTCCGACTCGCGCCACACACTGGACGCAGTGATTCACAACTCACACAACATAGTTACTGTCACATTACGCGTTCCAATACTTTGTTTATCCGACACGTTGTTTGTCCGACTCGCGCCACACACTGGACGCAGTGATTCTCACCTCACACAACATAGTTACTGTCACATTACGCGTTCCAATACTTTGTTTATCCGACACGTTGTTTATCCGACTCGCGCCACACACTGGACGCAGTGATTCTCACCTCACACAACATAGTTACTGTCACATTACGCGTTCCAATACTTTGTTTATCCGACACGTTGTTTATCCGACTCGCGCCACACACTGGACGCAGCGATTGCGATCGACATGGAATTAGCGGCCTGTTAATGACGCGCAATTACCGCTAATAAAGTCGTAGCTCTCTGCCACCTCTACTCCGCCCCACCTTGGACACTGCACTCATTCTGGTTTTGATTGAGCAATTTGACTGTAAGATAAATATACGGTTGCTCATTGGAGACCTCAGGATATAGATATCTCCTATTGGCGGCCATTATGGGCAGTGATGACTTACAATAGTAATGTTCTAAGTACTGCATTTTTACAGTATAGACAGATAGTTTATAGTTCATCGTCGGGAGACGTAGAATTAGAAGACGGATATGTGAGGTGAACAAATGAAGAAATTCTATATCCGAATGTACGTAGCATAGTACTAGAATACTGTTTTAGAAGGAATGGCTACCGATCAATATCAACTCATCAACGAAAATAATCATGTATAATGTGTAACCTTGGTCTAGATTGTGTGTGTGGACTAAATAAGATAACGTTATCTTTGGCATAAAAATGTATCGTGTACAGTAAAAACCGTATTAAGTGGATGAATAGCTTGTGCCAAAGTGCAGTGATAAAGGGCTTGATAAAATTGGTTCCGCTTATTATTTGGTGTTAGAAGTGCCTTGGTTGTGCCAACATAACGTTCTCAATTTGTCATGGATATATGTAAATTAACAATATTATGCGACTAAGTAGGCTAGATTTTTAAAAATTACTTATTTTTTCAGCATAGAAATAGTAACTTATAAGATGGCATAAAATGATTAGAATTTTCAACTCGTAACTGAGCTGTCGTATTTTCATCGTTTTATTTTACTGATTTCAAATCTGTGAAATACTGTAATCTATTTTAGCCTTAATCTTCCACGTGTCTAGAGTGCGCTGTCTCTCCGAAATAAATCCCCCGATGACGGCACTGTTTATGGGGGCGATGAGAGGCCATGTATCAGCGGGGCTCGAGGGCCATACATCACCGACTATAGTGGTGGCAAAGAGACTTGGCGATTGTAGGCGGATAGGCGCGAGAAGACACGGGATCGGCGCATGCGCGGTGCGGACATACGTTACGATGGCGCGGTGATAGAGTGCGTCACAGCGCGCATGCGCATACGTCTTGTCCCGCTGCAAACCTACACTACTCACACACTGACTCGTGCTCGACTGTCATATATTGTGCAGAATGCGTACTGACTGATGTACGAGAGTGGACCATTTGACTGTACGAAGTCTCCTGGTTTGGTTTGCTCAGGCGAAGGCTTTAAATTCAATTGAACGAATTCAAATGTGATTAGTAACGTACTAATTCTTGACAGTCGTAATTTATCCCTCGTCACGATATAGGTGAACTGGCTGGTACATAACAAGTTATCCTCTCACTTCTTCCTGTATTTAGCGGGCTAAATGTTAACACCGTATATTACAGGTACTCTCAGAAAGTTCTCTCAGAAAAAGTTTCAAAATTCAAAAAACATTTTCTAATGTGGAATTCAGAAAAATGTTTTCAATGACTTATTCGTTTTTCACTTTGTGGTTTAGATACTTAATAATTTACTGTGCCGTATGGTACAGTTCAATAAAACCGTATCAATTAAAATCAGAATCTTTGATCAGGCCCAATTACAGATCGATTAATTTTATGAAATCGAAGTTCTATGTTTTACGAATTGTTATGAAGACCTTAAAACTCACGAATTTCGAATTCATTTTTGGAATGTTACGCATAATAACGGCAACGTAGTACTGGGCTTCCCTGGACGTAAATGCACTACTTGACTTTCTAAATTACCCGTATTCAACAAAAAGATGTAAATACTGAAGGTTTTTAAGGATAAGAAAGGTTTTTATGGAGCTTCCAACACGTAAAGCTACTCTGTATAATCGTTGACTACCTTAACCAAAACGTGAAGATTGTTGTCATAAGAAACCGGAATATTTAGGAGGTCATAGAGCCCCGAGCGATTAAAATTATGCTACAGTGGTTTATTTGAGTACCATAAGTGCACTTGGTTTTAGTGGAAGAAGAAAAGAATGTCGAATACACAACAAGTCTCCAGGTTATCAACAAATTTGTTGGCAACTAACGGTGAAGCTTTATGTAGTACGCATATTCAAAACTTTAAATATATACCATTTTTCCTAACTGCTCAAATTTGATTGTATAGTAATGTTTTTTTTTACACTAACGTTTCCTCATAGGCCCCGCTGTGAGAAGGTAAAGAATCGCTGAAGACATTAACAACTTAGATTGCATGTCCTAATAAGGAAGGTTTTTACAATGTTACACGATACTTGTTAACACCACTATAAAGTACAATCAGTTATTATCCGTTTAATTTAAAAATAAAAATCACTGAATGAGTCCCCTCATCTTTTGGGTAAAGTGATGGATGAGTGGAAACTTTTCAGTTGTTTGGGTTGCTGGCGTGAACAGTTTTCAAATACTGGATTTAACAATGGAAACTGTAGTTGATAATGTACAAAATAGCGCATGCGGAATTCCATTTACCAGTATAATATATGCCTTATTATACTAAGTGATAAATATAATTAACACTGATAGATTTGTGTCCAGTGTAACCAGCACGATCTGGCAGCTTCTGAGATGACTTGCGTTTAAGTCTCCAAGCTGTAGAAGTGTGTAGTTGTGAAGAATATTAGCGCACTTTTACAGATTTGGTTTGATAAATATGCATTGTACGATGTAAATATCACTGTATAATGAACCTTGATTCTCATAGAAGGGAAGTAAGAGATATTATGTGTGGGACTGGTATTGTCTTCGCCATTTTGTTTAGCTTATGGAAGTGAAGTCATACCATCACCTTTGGAAGTGACATCGCATGATCATTACTTTTCAAAGTGGTGGATTCAGAGGTTATCTGTAAAAGTAAAACCGACATGATCATTTTGTTCTCAGAGATGAATTCATAGATTATCTGTAAAAATATCACTGCAAGATCGTTTATTTTCTAGGAACGAATTTAGAGATTATCAGTGAGATTAGCATCGGCATGATCATTCCTTTTCTTACAGATGAATCCAGAAGTTATTTGTGAAACTAACTCTGGCTTGATTATTAGTTTTCTCATGATATAATTCAGAGATTATCTGTGAAAGTAACATCAGCATGTTCATTGCTTTTCTTAGGAACGAATTCAGAGATTATCTGTGAAAGTAACATCAGCATGATCATTCCTTTTCTTACAGATGAATCCTGAAATTATATGTGGTAATAACTCTGGCATGATTATTAATTTTCTCATGAACGAATCCAGAGATTATCTTAAGGGCGAATTCATAGATTATCTGTGAAATTATCACTGCAATATCGTTTATTTTTTAGGAACGAATTCAGAGATTATCTGTGGAAGTATCATTGCAATATCGTTTATTTTGTTAGAAACGAATCCATAGATTATCTGTTCAAGTAACATCGTCATGATTATTGCTTTTCTTACGGATGGATCCAGAAGTTATCTGTGAAAGGAACCACGGCATGACGATTTTCTCATGAACGAATCCAGAGATTATCTGTGGAAGTTACATCGTCATAATCATTTTCATTCCTTGGGAATGAATTCAGAGATTATCTTCTAAGTAACACCAGCACGGTTAAGGCTGCATCCAGATGTTATCTGTAGGGAGCTCTCATGTGTGAAATCAGAGGTTAGCTAGACTTAGAGGCATGCTGAGCCTGAGTATCACCGGCCCAGGCCTTTCTCCGGTTGGGTTGGTGGTTTATGGCACCGTGACCGTGTGATTAGCTCGTGCTCATGGCGGCACCGGACTCCGGCTAACGTAGATGTTAACGGCGGCGGTCCGGGCGTGTTCCCAATCAGGGCCGGCCAATTAATAACCCGATACCATCGACTGCTGACCGTGCCGTATTGTGAGTGCCCCGCCCAGACAAACAACAGCTATAGCTACCTCTGCCTCTACACCGTACACACGTTCAATTACCGAATCTTCCTATCCATCTGTGTCTCAAGATATACTAGTGGTCAGCGTCTATTGAATGTCGGAGCTGGACTAGTCGGATCCTCCCTCAACCTTCGGCAATATGTGCCTGAGGATTGCGCTTCTGTGATGGTAGATGATGTTCTTTTAGAGGAAAAAGGATTCTCCTAAGTTCCTAGGTATGTGCTTTGACCGAGGCCTGACATGGGACGACACATGCATATGTTTAAAGGTTTCTTCGGGCATTTACGAAACCTCTCAAAGTTTTGCTCCTTGGGCGTACTAAGAACGGCCTATTTTGGCCTTGTATATCCTCATATACCATACGGGCTGAGACTGTGAGGCAGCTGTTCTAAATACAAATTTGAAAAATAGCATTTAGAATCCTAGAGAAGCGGACCGAATAATTTCAAAATTGAAATTCAGAGATTCGTGTAAAACTTCCTTCAGGGAGCTTGAATTGCTGGCTTTTCCCTGTCTCTAAATCCTCGAGGTTGCTCTGAACTGCCGGTTCAAGTGTGAGTTGGTCCAAGGCAGGGACGTTCACCAATATGGAACTGGGGCCGGGACAACTTCCGTACTCAACAGCACAGAACTGCCACGTTCGAAAGTTTACCATCCGAGGTTGGTGTAAGGTTCATAAATAAGCTGCCTGATGAGAAAACAAATTTAAATAATCCTAAAAAATTCAAAGCTCGATTGAGAAACCTATTGGTGTCGAGGGTGTTCTACTCTATTGAAGAGTTTGTGATGAGCCGCTGGGATCGAATTTGAAGTTAATTTAAATGAATTGGTCAAGTCCTTTAGTTCTGTTCTAAATTGTAATCAGCATAGCTGAACACTTTTTAATAAGTGAAATGACGTGTATTTAAATTGATTTATTTTTATTTTACTACATGTATATTGACGATTGTATACAATGTTCTTAAATTGTGAACGCAATAAAGATCTATTATTATTTACTGTATGAAGCTGTTGGGGCACTGACGAGCGAATGGCCGTTATTGAAATCTCAGTAAGTTTAAAATCGCCAGCACTCTCTTGTCTACACAGTAGGCTACAAAAATTTGTTAAAGACAATATAAACAACTAAATATAGAGTAATACTCGAACAGTACTGGATTACGCCTTTGTGCGACATCTCTGTGTGGACTGGGAATTAATTCACTTATAAGTAATAACAAGTGTGGTGAGGTTATGTTGATTTGTTACAGAGTTTCTCTGGTCTTGTTTTGTGGGGACTAATTTTCTCATCACGGTTAAGCACTAATTGCAAGTGAATCAAGTTTAAGTGCAAGTTTTTTTATTCTTTGTGAATTATAGATTTACGAGATGCGGGTTTCAGTTAAACTCAACCATAGAATAAAATATAAAAATGTGATGCCAAAGTGTGATAAAAATTAAACTCAATTATAGCTAGTATGCTCGTTTAACTCGTATTATAGCCTGGCGGTTATTGTACAATATTTTGCGTCTGCACTTAAAACTGCTTTACCCCTTTCGTATCCTATTTTGAAACTCTGATCGGCTTTAACAGCATTCGATAGTGTAGAGAGTTAAAGTAGTATCTCAAGTTTACGTTGCTGTGTGTTTTTATCAAATTTAAACTTTTTATAAATTCGAATCAAATATGAGAGTCTGATATATTTTTCTGCACAACCGGTGAAAATATTACAATAACTAGGTAGCGTTTGGGATGATATCTATAAATTAGCCATCTTCTCCAATGTGATTCTGTGAACAAAACATAAGGTACTCAAGTATTTAATGTTCAATAAAACCCATGTATTATCAGGCCTTACACAGATTTATTACATTACCACAAGTAACCGCACGGGTCTCACCAACATAATAATTAATTCTTGTAGTGTCAACGACACAATAATATATTACTTGTGTAGCCCGAGTATCAGTTACTCTCATTGTTGTTTCATTCATATCTGTAACTGTGTATCAATCTGTGTATACAAACGTGACACATAAATTATTACCGTCTTACTTCTTGCAGTGCGCCTCTGTTGTGCGGAAAGTGGATCTAATTTGAGTGGTTCTTGTGTGAAAGACAGGCTTTGGTCAAATTTTAAAATTTTAATAACTTTTTATTGAAATTTATTTAGCATTCTACGAAAGGCAAGCCTTTGTATTGTCTATATACTGTAAAAGTGGAATATTTTGTTCAAACGTAGTGAACAGCTGTTTCTATAAAATATTTTTCAGAGCGTACGTCCAGTTGTATTTCTTTCCAAAAATAAATAACCGGTCAGTGCGTAACATAGTTTATTATATTCAATTTACAAATATACTAAAAAGATCTTATTTTGAGTAAACAAAATACACCCAGTGGCGTTCTTCAGTGCAGACTTAGTCGTACAAAGTCGTCGTGCAGAGTCTGTCTTGTTTTATTTCTATATAAAGCATTAATTAATTTTCTAAGCCGATCTTTGAGAAAATATGTTAGCAACAATACTTACCTCATAACTTTGACTCGCACGGAATCCCCTGATGAAGTCCTTGGTAACGCAAAAAAGGAAACCCTTTTTTTCAAATAAAACACAATCGCCACGTTTCAGGATTGTGACCTTGAAACAGATCCATAGGAAAAGAAGGAAAACAGAACACGTGTTTTGAATTGATATACGTGTTTCACTGTTGAAGTTAATATGTTGCTTTAATTTATTTGACATCTTCATTTGAAATGGTAAGTAGGAAAGACCTCGAAGACTAAAGAAATGTTCTTGTTGAAAAGATAAATACCATTATTTTATTGATACCCCAGGTGCATGTTTGAGGTTTCGTACAGATTTTATTTCTTAGGTCTCAAATTTCTCTCGCAACTCACTATTCCATCGGACTGACGTAAATCACCGGAATAGCTCTGTGGCGATGTCGAGATACTCCCATCTGCGGGTGGATCAGAACCTGTTGCGGGAAGTCGAGGCAATAAAAGAAAGGAGGTCCGTTGCGCGCCTGGTTTTTGCCGAAGATTCCCAAGCACCGCTGTGTAGGCTGTTGACGGTGATCGACCTCCGTCAAAGGCGCCGCGCTGCGCGGACTGACGACCAGGAAGTGGAAGAATGGTGCCGAAACCCGCCCGGCAGAGACTCGTCACAGCCGGACAATGTGCGGGCACCTGTTCGGAAATTTTAATCCGCCGCTCCTGTTCTTTGCCTTCCAGATTAATTAGTTACGACTCCCCGCCCGGGAGCCGGAATCCTACCCTTATCACTGGCATATCTAAATCTCCTCGATTGGTATCTGGAGAGTCCCGGCCAAATTGGGTTGACCTCTCTGGAATTCACACGTGGCCGTTATTTAGCCTCGGCAGAACATAAATAACGAGACGCCTAGTACAGACTCCACTTCTGTTCAGGTATTACGGTCCGCAGTACGTTTACTGTCTGCCACTGTGGAATCTTTATTAAACTCATTTATTGTTTGTCCCCCAATTGAAAATGCTCTTCATGTCGAGTCTTCTTAGAGTTTGTAGTATTTCTACAACGAGTCGTAAAACAAAGAATTGTTAATGGAAATTACCCAAAAAGTGAATCGATTTCCACACACGCGGGGACAAATGTGTCGCCACTCCAGGACGTGGGATGACGTCATGCTGATGTATTCCGCTGGAGTGCGACTTATCGCTAGATCTGGAGATCTTCCAGCGACACCCGCCAAGGTGACGAATGCCACAACATCGAGGCCAGCTGTTGCCGGACCGAGGTCGCCACCTGTCCTGTCTGTAGTCGAGCACGTCCTACGATTTATACTTCAAACGTCTTCAGTGCAACGCTGTACATACAGTTATTTAGGAATTGTTCTTTCCAGGTAAACATGAAGTCAAACTTAATAATGACTTAGTGCGTGGACCAAACCTAGACCTCCTCAGTTATTCTCCTAGATTTGGAATAAAAACAACTGTTATCTGTAATGTGCTAAATTTAGAATAAATAATTTTGTTTATCTTCCTCCAAAAAATGGTTGTAAGATTTATGAGCTTAACAGTAGTTGATTTGTTTTTGAATGCAAATACTGAGCGCGAAAATTTTGTTCGTGATTTTTGACCTTGTCCAGAGTTCAGAAAGACAAGAGGTAAAGTCAGTGGCGTTCTGTCATAACTTGATCAAGCAGAAGTGAAGTGAAGAAATCACTTTCTGTCGGTAAATTGTGGGAATTTGAATAAACATCAATGGAGAATAAACTGTACACGTTCGATTTTTGAAAATGCATTATATAAGACCAAAGACGTTCGTGATGGAACAACAAGAGTCCCACCCCCCCCCCCCCCCACCCCCCCCCCCCCCCACCCCCCCCCCCCCCCACCCCCCCCCCCCCCCACCCCCCCCCCCCCCCACCCCCCCCCCCCCCCAATGCCGTGCACGATGACGAAGGGATGTGCATGGTTGGTGTTCCTGTAATAAGTAATTAATAGGTTTGACATTCTGCATGTACATAACTACGGCCAGGTTGTTCTGGAGGAAGTGCTGCCGACGCGAGTTTCTTGCTGGAATAGGTGCAGTAACTTCGCCCGACCAAAGAAGTAAAATAAGAGTTGACAAGAGCCTTGAGCTCAGTTCACAAAACACAGTTCGCGACCACAGAAGCCACCACAGCTAGCAGTGTCGTGTAGGGGGGAGGGGCGGGGCAGGCAGTACCTGTTGCCATTCATGTTCCCGCCGCAGAGGTGCGAACCATGTCCGTGCGACCATCACTGCGGCGGCCCCAAATACAGCCGTGTCGTGCGCTGGGGGAGTGGCCGCTTGCGCGCGCCCCATCAGATCTCCGCGAACTTTCAACACGTTCCCCTTGCAAAGCCGCTCGTGCCACAATTATACCGGCTGACCCCCCCCCCCCCCCCACCAGGTCTCTGAACTGCACCAGATTTATAACTCGCACTGATGCATCGTGAAAACCCTCGGTAATAATAATTAAATCGAACTGATTCAATAGATAAGTGTACGGCTGGTCCGCGTGAACACGCTGGTACCGGTGTGGCACCGATCGACAGGAGATCGTGATTAACACAATTACTGTAGCTAAGAATTGTGATTCTCGTCGTGAGGGCAAATCCCGCATTAAACATACAGAAACATTAGTACAAAGTCGAGTGGTGTGAATAACAAAACAGGTTCCACATGGACGGTCTTGGTTGTTACAATGCCCAATACAGCAAATCGTTGTTTGTTCAAACCTAAAGTAGGTTACCTCTTGATAAAACACATATACGATCGTAATTGCCATAATTCTTATAACAGTCGTGATTGCCATAATTCCTATATCAACAACCCAATGTTTGTTCAAACTCATAGCAAGATACCTCTTGATAAAATAAATCGACGATCGCGTTTGCCTTATTTCCCCTAACAACAATCATGATTGCCATAATTCCCATAACAACAATCGCAATTGCCATAATTCCCATAACAACAAAACCGATGTTTGTTCAAAACTCATATCAGGATACCTCTTGATAAAACAAATCGACGATCGTGATTGCCATAATTCCCATAACAACAGTCGTGATTGCCACAACTCCCATAACAACAATCGTGATTGCCAAAATTCCCATCACAACAATCGTGATTGCCATAACTCCCATAAAAACAATCGCGATTGCCATAATTCCCATAACAACAATCGTGATTGCCATAATTCTCATAACAACAATTGTACAGACACACAACAGGTTGTCTGTTGATGAGACATTTGGATGAATGTGGTTGTCACGAACAAACCTCTGGGAAAACAATGAGATTTGACCCTGTTGTCGCATTGCCCAATACATCTGATCTGGGCATGTACAATTTCAGAGCGGATTGTCTTTCGGTAAACCATAAGGGTAAACGTGATTAACACAATTCGATAGAAGATTTACAATTTAATTTATCATATATTAAGAGAGAGCTACGATTTACGAGTTTAAATTAATTACGGGTGTTATAATCAATTTATTATTACTCATTTAAGCTATTTCTACAATATGTGATGATATACAATGTATGGCACCGCCATGACGCGTATGGATGGTATTCTGTTATTTAAGTAAAATTTCAAAGCTCGCTAAATGAAACGCTCCAGTTCTTTTTTTCAATAAACAAGATTACAAACAAAACAATGTCAAACAATTTGTATGAATAATTTAACGATAACTATTACAAAACGCGGATAAAATTAGATGTTCATTATGTATAGATGCATGTAACTGATTTAGTAAATACCTAATTACTGGTAAAATTCCATTTTGAAATAAATATATTTTATTACAAAATGAGTACACCAATTTCAAGGTACAAGTATAACACATGGAATAGAAAAACAAATTTAATGTTAACAATTTTTGTACTAGTATATGTATAAGTACTTCAATTGATCTTCCTTCTTCAACTTCTCTGATTATACTGCGCAGTTCAGTTTATAACTAGGAAAATCACTCTATAAACAGATGCCTGATAAAGATTCTTATCAGCAGCTGGTTGAGGTTATCACAACACGTGATTCGAGACAGATACTGCAACATTTTATTGACTTCGATCACCCAACGCCTCTAAAGATCTTAACTACCATCCGTTTTTTTTATTCTCTTGATTCTGAATTCGCACCTAAAGTTAATTAAGCTGCTTCTTCTACGGCAAATTGTAGAAATAAGTGAGTATTTTAATTGTTATACCGTATGTACCGTAATTGTAATAAAATCCATTGGTTAATTAACAATTAATTAGGTAAGGGTAATTAATAAATTCTTTATTGTATTTTTGTTTGACTATTTATCTAATTTGAGTCTATAGTTTTGTATTATTATGACATGTATGTATTCCATATTGACACATTATAAGGGAATAACGTGTATTTATTTGTAAACGTGTGATTTGTGTGTACCGTCTGTTTTGCGTTTGGCTTAAAACTGTAAAGTACAGTTGTGTTAAGAAATGAGTACCTATTGAGTATGAAGAACATAAAATATTGTATTGTCTATATTTAAACTTGCAGACGTTTATTGCAGATTAAATACCACTGAGACCACAAAAATACTTGTCTACCAATTTAAATCAACAAATGTATTTCACTTCAATATAATTGCATACTAAAATATAATGCCATGTATTATTATTATTCCAATGTTAGAAAATAATATGCTAAAATGTTGTCTAATAGTTATATTCCTTGATTACAAAAAACAAATATTTGATTACGTTCTTCCTAGGATAACCTAAAAACACTTTCATTTAACATTTATAGCACTAAAATGTTTACCTGATAGATACGGTAGATATCCATTAACAAATTACAACACTGTAATTTAAACCATTAATGAACCACTAAAACTGTCGCTAAATGAAGCTAGATAAGACATTCCGCTCAAATGATCTTTTTTGTTCGTTCTCGCTCATATAATTATATATAAATATTTCCAGTGTTTTCCGGATACACTGTATATTATCGCGTTTGTTCCACTTTCTCTAACTGAGTTGACAAACCGTAACTCCACACGTTCGATAAGAATAATTCTAATCGATAAAACCATGTACAAGTATCGATATTTTTGTTTCGATATACGATAATGAATAAAAGTACTTTGTAGAGAATATACGCCTCTATCAGATGCTTTCAATGGAATTTTACAATCCCTGATTATTGACGACCGAATTCAAGACGTTTTAAAATACCAATTTTAACGGAAGTACTGATACTATATCGAACAAATAAAGCGATAATAATTAATAGTTTCGATGTATCGACTTTTTATTGCATGGAAAGAAATATACTTTGTATAGAACTGGTTTAATATAAATAACTCCTTTTATGACATGAAATATGTGTGTGATTAATGAAATACACTTTAAGGGCTCTTCCCGATTAATTTTCTAAGCAGCAGTTTTACCATACTTTTTCATTCGATTTCGGCTTTTCGATACGATAACCGCAATGTGTCGATAGTGTGGTAGTATCGAATGACTGCAGCGGAAAGTTGCATAGAGTAAAAACTGTGAAGTCCCGGCGAAATTTATGATGAATAACCAACAAATGATTAAAATCAGTTAGGCGGTGGTGCGCGCGCAATTATGATCAAACACAGGGAGCGTACAATGCTATACATATTTAGTACAGTATTTAATTAGTGTATTTCATGCAACAAAATCTCAAAATGAATCTCCGAGAACATGTCGTCATTTTGATGGATCGAATTTAAATGTAAATTGATTTTTTTGTCACTATTGTTATAGCTTACTTAACATAACTTATATCATGTAATGAGTTTATAATTATCGTTTCTTTTGTGTGGCGATACAGAACATGCAAACAGAAATTTAGAAAGAGATTTTAGAATTGTTTGAAATATGTTCTCATTGATTGTTATACAATAAAATACACTAGCTATATTTTATTATACCTTTTATTAGCATACAAAAATTTCCTTAAATTACCACGTTTTAAATTATTACTATGTAGTCAACGACGGGAAAATACTTTTTAGTTTATGCTATAAGGGATAAAAATTCATCTATCTACCTAATTTGGATTTTTGCAAACATTTTATCCATCGTACAAATTGAACATTTTAAAACGCCTATATCACTCATTTAACTGCCTAATAAATATATCGCTCGCTACGAGAAAATCGTTGCCTATTAGCAAAGAACCTTATCTGAGTTTCTGAGATCAGTAACTTAGACAATAACTGAGATCGACAGTTTGCATCATGTTTATAAAACCGAGCATTGTTCAGTGCGGTATCAGAGCAGCCGTGTACTTTGGATCTCTTATCTATTATAATAACTGATAACCCTATCAGCTTGTTCGTTATCACTGCTTTAAAGCCGACTAGTTATTACCAGTTGTAACGACTCTTACAATCTCGCCCAAATAAAACTACCAATTAAAAAACTCTCAATTAATATTATTAGAGCC
Organism: Homalodisca vitripennis; assembly: GCF_021130785.1. Lineage (NCBI taxonomy): Eukaryota > Metazoa > Arthropoda > Insecta > Hemiptera > Cicadellidae > Homalodisca > Homalodisca vitripennis. The sequence continues at coordinate 120,114,963 of NC_060212.1, forward strand.
ACTGATTGTTGTTTTCTTTACCACCAGTAGCATTCCTTAGAATTTGTGAATTCTCTGAATGGTAATTCTAAGCAATATATGGGTCAACCTCGATTTTTCTCATATTACAATATAATGTTCCAATAGTCAATTAGAAAAGGAAATGACTAGAATTTCTTGCCGGAAAGCAGTTATAGGGAGCAGGCAACCGCCAGAAGGTCCATATATTGCTTAGAGTTACCTATTAGTGATCAGGGGCACTGACGTGATCTGGGCTTCAAATTTGGAACTAATCGAGTAATTTTTTTTTTTTTTTAAAGAGCAAGCAGCGCGAAGCGCTGCGCAGCGGGCAGGCATCGTGCGTGATCCTTTTTTTATTAAAAATTTCTGATAAATTGTTATTACATATTACAATATAATGTAGGTAATGTATGTAAAACAATTTTAAACACATAATTACATGCTGGAAAGCAAAGTAAACCAATATAATCCGCCCAATACAAAATCTCCGTAAAAATCTGGTAAAGGAATCTGTGTCATTCCTTTGGCCTGAATCAATTCAGTATAGACGAAGATCACGCACGATGCTTGCCCGCTGCGCAGCGCTTCGCGCTGCTTGTTCTTTTAGAAAAAAAATTAACTCGAGTAGTTCCAAATTTGAAGCCCAGATCACGTCAGTGCCCCTGATCACTAATAGGTAATTCTCGCGGTTGCCTGCTCCCTATAACTGCTTTCCAGCAAGGAAATTCTAGTCATTTCCTTTTCTAATTGACTATTGGAACATTATATTGTAATATGAGTTGCCTGCTCCCTATAACTGCTTTCCGGCAAGAAATTCTAGTCATTTCCTTTTTCTAATTGACTATTGGAACATTATATTGTAATATGAGAAAAATCGAGGTTGACCCATATATTGCTTAGAATTACCCTCTGAATTTTATTGCCTGAAAAATAGAAACTGGTTTGCAGAAAATGATATTGTGAGATTGATTGCATACAGTGATATTTTTTGCTGTAATTTATTTCACAGATAAATTATCTGATTTTGTATAACAACACTATGACAGTCATGAATGTCATACTGAATGGATAACTTGGCTAATCTCGTTGCTCTTAGGAAAAAACATGGTATGTGATCTAAAAATAGAAATTCAATTGTAATTATTGTTCTTTTTATATTGAAGATATGTTGGATAAATAGTTATGGCATTGTATCTACCTAGCAATTTTGTTTGTTTCTCATTCGATTAGACTTAAACGCAGAATACATTATCAATCTATCAGTTGTGATACGGTCTCCGAAATGGTTTACATGTTTAGCAAGAAGTAACTTGAATTTGGTATTATATGGCATTTAAAGAGTTATAAATACTTTAAATAGAAATAGAATCTTATTTATAAGTAGCTACTCACTGTACCAGTAACAATATTCCGCCAAAAATTCGTCAGCCATGTTTTATCAGTTCATATATTGTAAAAAGATAAGCTGATGTAAAACGAAAAAAGCTAATTCTGCATTGAATAAGAGAAACCATTGCAACAATAATTTGAAATTAGCTGCATGGCTAATCGATAAGGAAAATTATTCCTTAACCTTTCCAAATGCAAATATTACGGTTAAATGTTAAGCTTCTTGGGGAGTTCCCAAATATTTATCACAAAACACTATTTTTCTCTTGAATCTCAATCAGTACGAAAATATTCTATGGAACCATTTTATATTGTGACATAAAGAGTTTTAAATAAAAGGCACATGTTACGGTCACATACAATTATACAAAAAAAGGCATCAACACTATATTAGAGAATTTTAGGAACGCGACTTATGAAAGTATAAGTCCAATTCTGGTTATATTTTCGTTTTATTAATATTCTTAATAGTAAATAACGCATAACCAGAAGTTCTGAACTCAGAATAACTATTCTCTATTCTCAGAATAACTATTTTGTAAAACTATACTTGTGAAACTGCAAAAATTTGAGAAGTACAACCCATAAACTAGTGCTTAAATAACACTGAAATTGACGTAAAATGGATGGAAGTTCTAAGTATTGACAATTGTTGAGTTCTTTAATAAAGTTCATAAATATCGATACATGTTTTACTTTGAGTTTAATAATACCTTTTTCAAAAGGCGTTTCCAATTAGCCTATGTAAATTGTGGACTTACGGTAAAACAGTGAAATAAACATTTATTGGATAGAGCCATTTATAAAGCTTGCCATTATTACGATTTCGCTCGATACACTCCCACCATATATGTAGCCGAGCAAGAGAACGGCGAGCCCGGCGCTGCATTGCTCGACCGATATCGCGTCTATGGGAGTCTTACAATATCGCGGAGTCGTGGCTCAATAAATAATACAGAAAACAAACAGGCCCGAGTGGTGTGTAAATTAATAGGCACGGAGCTGAACAGAACGGGGCGGGCCCCTCGGACAGGTATATTGGCGGTCGGGCCCCCGCTCGTAACCCACGGCCCCCGCAACCATTCTCGCGGTGTTGGCGATTCTTCGGAAAATCGAAACGGGCCCTCCCTCGACAACTCAATCATCGGAGAAGAATTCTCTGTGCCACCTGAAGTATCTTGTGATCTAGCTTTCACCGCCGGTATGCCTGATAGTGAAAGCATGTCCTGTTCCTTTTCAAGTTCCTGTTGGATCCTGCAGTGAATGAATATGATCAAGAAGATATGTAACAACCTTTATAAACCCAGCAAGGATCACTTCTGGCTGGTTTATACCTTCCAGTTGAACCCACCACTGGGCACAGCAAAAACCGATGTGCAACTTAAATCTGGGCAACCTTGTGGATGCCCAGGAGCGGCACATCACTAACCGTAAATGTTGAGATTCTGGGGTTCATGAGCGATTCGATAGGTCTAGTCTAATGTGGGAGATGACTGTTGGAGTTGGTGGGGTTTGTTCCCCAACCTCAGAGGTTCTTGCTAGCCTCAACAAGGGTGTGCCACCCCGTGCCTACTTTGACTGGAGAGGCTGGTTCAGAGCTGGCCTCCCCTTCTTCCGGAGAGACATGACTTTAAGATGTAGTGCCCTAATTCTTCCTCATGGATCTCGATAGGAGGCGGCCCCTACTCCCTAACCTTACCCATCCTGAATATCCTGTCATTCCGGAAGCAGCGCAAAGGTTCTTACAGGACTAAGTGCAATTTATAAGCTTCTTGTCCTAAGAAAAAAAATCATTGTATTGTAAAGGTTCCCAATTAATTGCGATCCCAGTTGGGAATCCACGATGAGGCAATGCGATTACCAACGATCTGAGTAGTTATAAACGCACATTCTATTGATTAAGCAGAACGTAGGAGCTGTAACATTGGTCCTCGTAACTTTGTAGGAACTAAACTGCACTGCACTTAGCCGATAATGTATGAAAAGATACAGTCTGCTGTCACGCCATCTGTACTACTCCAGGTTGCAGACTTATCTGAAGACGTAAACAAGAAAAGATCATCACGGGAAGCCACAGAATTTATTATTGTTACCAATATAAAAGCTCACAGGTACGGGCAAAGAATGCCCTCACAATAACATCAACAAAGGTAGAACAGAATTTACGATAAGGGATAGCCCTTACACCGTGGGCCACGTGATAAAGTTGCCACCTTAGCTTGCTACGTAGAAATATGTTGATAGAGGCTCACACATAACCTCAAAACCCACTGAATTCTGCAAAACCGTTGAGAGTGCAAAAGTGGCTTGCGCTATCAAATTTGTCTTTGTAACACATACAGATGCAGCGTGATGGTGATACAACTGACCGCATATCTAAAAAGGTAACACTACGTTCTATGACGTGTTCAACACGGCCGCCCACACCGTCAAAGCATCACTGGTGTAAACGTTCGCTTTCTGAAGGCGTTGGGCCAGTATATAATGACGATGCCTGACAACTAACTAAAATGATACAGTTGAGTTTGAAGTCGGCAGAATAAGTTTGATTTTGTAATACAAATAACCCCACTAACGAAGAGGATTTTCAGGGAAACCACCAGAGCAAAAAACGAGATCAAGTAAAAGTATTAGAACAGATACTGTACCTGCATTCCATTTACTAGTAGCATAACGTCATTAAATCCCGAGTTACAGACCTATCGGCTATAACATCCTCAGGTCAATATCCTAGAGGAAGTGGACTAACCAATGCTTCCAAGACATCAACTAACTTTCAGTAATAGAGTGCGATTGTTAACCAACAAATGGACTCCAATATCGCATAATCACATTACAACGATTCCCTCTGGTCTCTGGTAACACCATCAAGGAAGCTTCCTCATATTATTCTATGAAATCTTTAGATACTGCGTACTAAAACTGTCTCTAAGATATACCCACCTTGGCCACCATGACAATTTTCCATTCAAAATCTATGAGCCGACGACGGATAACTCAAACTATCGAAAACAAACAACCGTCGACGGAAGAACAAGAGTCCTTGATTTCAGCACTTCACTTCTAACGTTAGTGGATATGCGACGTGAGGAGTCAATGGAGTAAGTTTACACCAAAAGAGAAAAAACATCCAACGACAAAGGAGAGCAAGATCTCCAGCTGCTTGAAGTTCCTGAGTTGCTATCTTGATGAGCCCATTTCATCGAGCGGACGTTGGGGCACATCAAGAGAACGGCGATGAACAGTCTCGTTGATATGTGGATTTAGATAACGAATACCTTCTCGTGCAATCATCGCGTCTACCTTGCCATCAAACGTAACTCTCCCAAGTCCTTAATTGCATGTCCCTTCCTGAGCCTATCTTTATTCTTTTCGTCTGAATGCCACAGTCAACCATCAGCCAAGGTAAGGTTGAAGGAAGGATAAAGGAGACACAGTAAGATGGTGTAGCCGAATTCCCAATGAAGGTGCCTTCAAATTGTCATTTTCTTCACAAAGACATAGGTGATAAAGGAGAGTTTGAGAACAGCCTGGTAAGCTATTACCCCGGTTCAGCCTACGTAAACCCAAAACCCAAACATCTTAGTTTCCATCCCACAGTCTAGATAGTTCAGACGGTTAAACGCGAGCACTGCATAACCTGGTTTCAGCAAGAAACGCTGACTTATGCCCAATCACAGATAACATGAAATAAGACTTAAAAATAAATAATAATCAGTTAATTTCGACGCTAACATGTTTGAACACACAGAAATTATAAAGAAGGCGTTGAAACATGAGGCCAAATAGTATCTAATAAGACAGAAATTACACACTCCTGTTTACATAATATAATACCTTAAGATAAGCAAGAATGTATGAATACAGACAAGGTGGTATGGTAAATTTCAAAATATTTAGATGAATAGAAGCGTACACATAATGACATTAGGAGATATTTCCATTGAAAAAATTAAAAATTATAACCTGTATGTGATCAGATATGAAACATATCTTTGTATTGATACTTATAGTAAAAAGTGAATAAGTACATATACATAGACTACAAGATGAAGGAAGAGGCGTTGGATGAGAATTGACGGTTGAATGAAAATAAAAATAATATTTAAAACTTACGAACAATACATACATGTGGATGGAAAAACAATAAGATTTAGCGAAGAAAGTAATGGCAGAATTAAAGGGTAATAAGTACCGATATTGTTTTATATAGAAATATATTTTAAATGTTGATTTCGAGGTATTTTCAGTCGAATAGAAAATCATCGACTAGAGCTCTCATCAACTGGTGGTCCGTGGGCCTATCCTAGAGGATCCACGAAACATTACATACACTATTTAGTTTGAAAGTGCTTTCGACGCAACGAGACAGTCAACACAATTAGTGAAGCAATGATAATAGCGCAGTGAAAATAATATTTGCCATAATCGTAAAAGTAGGCACTTCATAGCTGTAGTGGCATTTCAGTCCATACATACGATATGTATACAAGTATATACTTGTACGGGCAGAGCAAGTTCTTTTTGTGATTCAATTAAATTAGGCTATACAAATACATATTTATTAAATGTATATGAAATACCTTAATTACCTTTATTCGGAAAATACTGTAAATATTGCCCAAAAATACTGAAAACCAATCACTCTTGTAAGAGTAAGAATAATAAATTATTGATTTAATGTTGTTCACCAAAATTCTGAGAGACCATTATATGCACATACAATTCAACACAACCAAAATAATTTCGAAATTGCTTCAACCTAAAAAGGAAATTTTCAATTATAACCTAATTATAAAGCAATATATTTAAGGAATGTTAAAATCACGTATCAGCGAAGTTCAAAATTTAGGCAACCAGAAAGTCAAAATAAAAGATGAATCTGTATTCCTCCTTGATAATTACTTTATTGAAATGTGTTACTATTACTGATGTTGATTTTAGTTATACTGAAAAAGTAATTTCAGTATACGAGTATAAAATATATATATACTTGCTCCGCCGGGAGTCCCTAGCACATTCATCCGGCAAGTGAGATATTAGGGTTCGAGTCCCGGCGGAGCAAGTACTTTTTGCGATTCAATATTTATTGAAATTATATATATATAACTGAAATTAGGCCTCGGAAATGTAGTCGATTCTAACCAGAAGTGTTCCTGCAAGCGCAATAACGTAAAATGAAAATTAATTGACATTTTACTTAACCTATGATCCTCTTAACCAAGAACGCTGAAAATGGGTACATGATATGTGATATATGACTACTTCTGTTATCCATCGGATTCCATCATAAGTGTTGGAAAGCTACGTTTTCTCACGGATTTCTCACTAAGAAACCTACGTTTGTCTTAACTTCGGGTTTCCTCCACAATTCGTATAAAATAGTTCAAGTGTTAGTGAAATCGATCGTTTTATCTGTAAAAAATTCAACGTATTTAGTACCGGGTGTCAAAGAAGTCTGGGTAAAAATGCATATGTTATTTATGATTAAACATTGATAAATCAAACTCAAGGGTTACGTCCCCATTATAGTAACTTAGAGCTTGGTTACTTTAGGTCCCATGTTTTCCTAAAGGGATGTGTCCAGTTGAGAAAGTAGTCGTGAAAATCTTAAATGTTGAATTGGTAGAATTGTACCTCATTTTGAAGGTCAATCTTATGAGAGCACGTTGTCACAAATTCGGCTGAAAAATTACTGTTTGTTTGGAAATGGCACACTCTCAAAGTTTGATTGACTTTCGATAATTAGTCACAAAATGGTAAAGATTTAATGAAATATATCACTGACAATATACTACCAAATACTGGTATAAAAAGTGTATTTCATGGAGCAAAATATTCTACTCACAATTTCGAAAGGTGCTAAAAAAAAACAAAATAATACAATGTCTTCCACTGTTCTGTTTTATAAACGTAGACACCCAATTACAAAGAGGTGCCGTCAAAAGTGAGTACCTATAGGTTTTGGGGGCTCTCAAAAATTTAGTTGTGAACCACTGTTTTAGATATTTATGTTTGTATATTCAAATCTTACCAGCTGGTCTGGTAATTTGTATTTCTGTGTTTGAAGGTCTCCAGGCTGTCTGTGAAAGTGAAGGTGAATTAAAAACTCTTGTAGGTCATACATGTAACCTTTATCAGGCTCAGTAAATCTTCTACATTATTGAAGTTAGTTTTAACCGTAAACATAGCTCGTATCTATTTAGATACAATACATAATCCTGACCATATCTACTCTCAATTGTGTAAAGAGCTTCCGAGTACATTCTATCAACTAACGAGGTAAATTAGCACAGAAAAATTTAAAAATACATTTTTATCTAGTTCAAATTAAGTTACTGATCACGTTTAAATGAATGGTCCAATTTTGGTCAAACTGGTAAGCGTCCTAAGTAGCAGCAGTGGATCTGACCAGGGCTGACACAGTCAGTATCCATGTTTCTGTAGAGGTGGGTGGCGCTATTGGGTGGCCTCAAATCCTCGATACCTGCATGATCAATCAGAACCATGCTGAACTTCTTAGTATTGTAATCGTCCTCAGCAGCACCAGAGCTGACACAGTCAGTATCCATGTTTCTGTAGAGGTGGGCGGCGCTATTGGGTGGCCTCAAATCCTCGATACCTGCATGATCAATCAGAACCATGCTGAACTTCTTAGTATTGTAATCGTCCTCAGCAGCACCGGAGCTGACACAGCCTCAGTGTCCATGTTTCTGTAGAGGTGGGTGGCGCTATTGGGTGGCCTCAAATCCTCGATACCTGCATGATAAATCAGAACCATGCTGCTGAACTTCTTAGTATTGTAATCGTCCTCAGCAGCACCGGAGCTGACACAGCCTGTATCCATGTTTCTGTAGAGGTGGGTGGCGCTATTGGGTGGCCTCAAATCCTCGATACCTGCATGATTAATCAGAACCATGCTGAACTTCTTAGTATTGTAATCGTCCTCAGCAGCACCGGAGCTGACACAGCCTGTGTCCAGGTTTGCGTATAGATGGGTGGCGCTATTGGGTGGCCTCAAATCCTCCAAAACTGCATGATTAATCAGAACCATGCTGAACTTCTTAGTATTGTAATCGTCCTCAGCAGCACCGGAGCTGACACAGCCTGTGTCCAGGTTTCCGTATAGATGGGCGGCGCTGTTGGGTGGCCTCAAATCCTCGATACCTACATGATTAATCAGAACCATGCTGAACTTCTCAGTAAGGTAATCATCCTCAGCAGCACCAGAGCTGACACAGCCTGTGTCCAGGTTTCCGTATAGATGGGCGGCGCTGTTGGGTGGCCTCAAATCCTCGATACCTGCATGATTAATCAGGTCCATGCTGAACTTCTCCAGTAAGGTAAGCGCCCTTGGCAGCAGCAGTGAATCTGCCGGTGTCCAGGTTTCCGTAAAGGTGGGCGGCGCTGTTGGGTGGCCTCAAATCCTCGATACCTGCATGATTAATCAGGTCCATGCTGAACTTCTCAGTAAGGTAAACGCCCTTAGCAGCAGCAGTGAATCTGCCGGTGTCCAGGTTTCCGCAGAGGTGGGTGGCGCTGTTGGGTGGCCTCAAATCCCCAATACCTGCATGATTAATCAGGTCCATGCTGAACTTCTCCGACAGGCAAGCGCCTTAAGCAGCAGCAGTGAATCTGCCCAGGGCTGACTCAGCCGGTGTCCAGGTGTCCGCAGAGGTGGGCGGCGCTGTTGGGTGGCCTCAGATCTTCGATACCGCAGATTTATTCTCAGATACTATCGGCCCTAACAAACAACTAGCGAAAATATCTCGTTAAAACCCTCTCTGTATCGATGTTTAAGGGAATTTGTACGGAATAAAACAGTTTACGATGGCGACGAGCCGATAACGGGCTGCGATTTGTTATCTGCCAGCCGAGATCCAAAAAAGGAGCGCCGAGAGAAGAACCAGTCGGATAGAGCTTGCCGCTGCGCCGCCCGACTGTGAGTGCACTCCGAGCGCTCGTGCGGCGATGGCTAATCTGTTCAGTTATTGCTGTCGGACTCATCAGAACTCGGGCCGTGTCCATAACTGGGATCGACTAGAAACTCTCGTGTGCTAGGGAGAAATGTTTCGTCTGTAATCTGAACACCAGTCGGCATGATAGACATTTTGGTGAAACTGCTATAATTAAGTACAAGGCCATCCAGCATTCACTGAACTAAATTATTGGAGGCAATGGTAAAATACTACTTTTATCAATAGACTACATAATGGGAATTAAATTATGTTACTTAAATATTTTATATAGGTAGATCTACATACCTTTATCTGATATCTTTACTGCGATTCCATGATTCAAAGATTAGACCTAATCTATGAATCTTACAAGTTCAAAGGCTGCCAAAAATCCATAAGAGGAATTTAAAACTTTTTTTTCCTTTTGTGAGTTCCCCAAACCTCTCGCTTTCTGTACGTAGAAACGCGCAATAAATTCAAAGTATCGTTCAATAACACGAATTGAGTTTGGATGTCAATAATTAATTATCTTTTCTGTAGTTTCACGCACATCCTTATAATTCTTTGTTTGAAGGTTATTTTTGACGATGGAAGGATTGTGAAGGAAACAGGATTTTTCCGGACATTTGCCATCGTTCAGTGAAACAAGAAAACAGTAACACTACGTTTCGAGATCTGCAATCTGATCTTTTCTTCAGGTAAAGAACTAACCTAATACATATGTGTATTACATATGTGTATTAACCTAATACATATATGTATTAGGTTAGTTCTTTACCTGAAGAAGAGATCAGATTGCAGATCTTGAAACGTAGTGTTACTGTTTTCTTGTTTCACTGAACGATGGCAAATGTCCGAAAAAATCCTTATAATATTATAAAATATGCAAAAGTGCCTTTGTTTGTTTATTTTTCGTTCACGCATAAATTATTCAACCGATTCTACTGACATATTTACGTGGACATTCTTGGTGTCCCTGGGATGAATATAGGCGTATTCTCATTTCGAAAATCACTCCGGGCTTCGCCCCACTGGTCTCTAAAGCAGCAAAAATCCCGTGTTGATCTCTAAATTTTTGTAATATGAAAGAGCCTGTTAAATGTTAAATCCACTTTTCTGTACAAACATTGCATTATGACAGCACGACTATATGTTTATTTAGTTTAACCACTATTTTAAAATTTGTTTACATTTAGGCTATAGAGTGAAAGGATAACAAAAGTAACAACACTTCTTATTTGGACATAGTGGCAACAAGGTAAACAAATTAATATATTCCAGATTATACCGAGTGAATTAAATTGTGAATGTGTACATGCAAGGTATTGACCTTGGTAGCCTTAGACGTTGTCGGACAGTACTATATATAAAGTAGCTGAAGGAACAAAAATGGAGGGACTGGGCATTAGAAGGATTCAACAAACCATTCGCTCCGTAACTACAATTTGAGGAAACAAGCGAGCGCAGTGAGTGTGTTATTACAGCAATCTGAATCACAAAGCAATACACGAGACATTAAAAGCAATTTTTATGACAGAAAATCTTTGAGAGGACATCTCATCCATTTCTCACTGATAAAGTATACGATACTGATTAGGTATATAAATACTGATATAATTCCTAGACTAGAACGAGCAAATAACACGATATAGCAAACATAGATTGGGGAGCAAGAATATGTACTTTACTGTATCATCTATCTTTAAATATGGATGACAACGTCATCATGTATGTATTGAAATGTGTTAGTACTATTGATGTTGATTTTCAAACATCAATAACAATATCCATATCCATACAATTTAGCAAACTATTTAGGATCTAACCCCATTATTAAATATATATTTATATTAAATGTGTGTGTGTATATATATATATATATTATATATTATATATATATTATATTATATATTGTTTCTTGGGGAAAAATAGCAAACTCAAGTTTTGCGTAAGAAATATAATATAGTTAAAGGTGCAAGTCACTGCTCGATGACAATATTTCTTGATAGTTAATTTGAACGTTCAGCAAGTTCTAAATATGTTTAAATTATGAAACAAAAGGTGAATTGCGAAGGAAAGGACGGCTAGTGTCAGTTACAAGCCGAGTTGCCGACATTGATTAACACCAGTTTGATGTGACAACAGGCCACATACAAACACATTTAAAACGTCAAACAATCATAGAGTTGAGAATGGTAGAACGAAGCTACAAGCCGAGTGGCCGACAGTGATTAACACCAGTTAGATGTGACAACAGGCCACATACAAACACATTTAAAACGTCAAACAATCATAGAGTTGAGAATGGTAGAACGAAGCTACAAGCCGAGTGGCCGACATTGATTAACACCAGTTTGATGTGACAACAGGCCACATACAAACACATTAATTTAAAACGTCAAACAATCATAGAGTTGAGAATGGTAGAACGAAGCTACAAGCCGAGTGGCCGACAGTGATTAACACCAGTTAGATGTGACAACAGGCCACATACAAACACATTTAAAACGTCAAACAATCATAGAGTTGCGAATGGTAGAACGAAGCTACAAGCCGAGTGGCCGACAGTGATTAACACCAGTTTGATGTGACAACAGGCCACATACAAACACATTTAAAATGACAAACAATCTGTGAATGGCAAAGGATGTAATGGGTAGCGCCAGCTTAAGCCAGAGTGGCCAATATTGATTAACAGCAGTGTAATGTGACAAACGGCCACATAAAATTCACATTTAAATGTCAAAAAATATGTTAATTGCGAATGAAAGAACGAGTAGTGCCAGCAACAGAAGCCGAATACCCAACATTGATTAACAGCAGTGTAATGTGACAGCCGGCCACATAAAATCACATTTAAAATGTCAAACAATCTGTGAATTGCGAATGAAAGAACGAGTAGTGCCGGCAACAGAAGCCGAGTGACCAACATTGATTAACAGCAGTGTAATGTGACAGCCGGCCACATAAAATCACATTTAAAATGTCAAACAATCTGTGAATTGCGAATGAAAGAACGAGTAGTGCCGGCAACAGAAGCCGAGTGACCAACATTGATTAACAGCAGTGTAATGTGACAACCGGCCACATAAAATCACATTTAAAATGTCAAACAATCTGTGAATTGCGAATGAAAGAACGAGTAGTGCCGGCAACAGAAGCCGAGTGACCAACATTGATTAACAGCAGTGTAATGTGACAGCCGGCCACATAAAATCACATTTAAAATGTCAAACAATCTGTGAATTGCGAATGAAAGAACGAGTAGTGCCGGCAACAGAAGCCGAGTGACCAACATTGATTAATAGCAGTGTAATGTGACAACCGGCCACATAAAATCACATTTAAAATGTCAAACAATCTGTGAATTGCGAATGAAAGAACGAGTAGTGCCGGCAACAGAAGCCGAGTGACCAACATTGATTAATAGCAGTGTAATGTGACAGCCGGCCACATAAAATCACATTTTAAAATGTCAAACAATCTGTGAATTGCGAATGAAAGAACGAGTAGTGCCGGCAACAGAAGCCGAGTGGCCAACATTGATTAACAGCAGTGTAATGTGACAACCGGCCACATTAAATCACATTTAAAATGTCAAACAATCTGTGAATTGCGAATGAAAGAACGAGTAGTGCCGGCAACAGAAGCCGAGTGGCCAACATTGATTAATAGCAGTGTAATGTGACAGCCGGCCACATAAAATCACATTTAAAATGTCAAACAATCTGTGAATTGCGAATGAAAGAACGAGTAGTGCCGGCAACAGAAGCCGAGTGACCAACATTGATTAACAGCAGTGTAATGTGACAGCCGGCCACATAAAATCACATTTAAAATGTCAAACAATCTGTGAATTGCGAATGAAAGAACGAGTAGTGCCGGCAACAGAAGCCGAGTGGCCAACATTGATTAACAGCAGTGTAATGTGACAGCCGGCCACATAAAATCACATTTAAAATGTCAAACAATCTGTGAATTGCGAATGAAAGAACGAGTAGTGCCGGCAACAGAAGCCGAGTGGCCAACATTGATTAACAGCAGTGTAATGTGACAGCCGGCCACATAAAATCACATTTAAAATGTCAAACAATCTGTGAATTGCGAATGAAAGAACGAGTAGTGCCGGCAACAGAAGCCGAGTGGCCAACATTGATTAACAGCAGTGTAATGTGACAACCGGCCACATAAAATCACATTTAAAATGTCAAACAATCTGTGAATTGCGAATGAAAGAACGAGTAGTGCCGGCAACAGAAGCCGAGTGGCCAACATTGATTAACAGCAATGTAATGTGACAGCCGGCCACATAAAATCACATTTAAAATGTCAAACAATCTGTGAATTGCGAATGAAAGAACGAGTAGTGCCGGCAACAGAAGCCGAGTGGCCAACATTGATTAACAGCAGTGTAATGTGACAGCCGGCCACATAAAATCACATTTAAAATGTCAAACAATCTGTGAATTGCGAATGAAAGAACGAGTAGTGCCGGCAACAGAAGCCGAGTGGCCAACATTGATTAACAGCAGTGTAATGTGACAACCGGCCACATAAAATCACATTTAAAATGTCAAACAATCTGTGAATTGCGAATGAAAGAACGAGTAGTGCCAGCAACAGAAGCCGAGTGGCCAACATTGATTAACAGCAGTGTAATGTGACAGCCGGCCACATAAAATCACATTTAAAATGTCAAACAATCTGTGAATTGCGAATGAAAGAACGAGTAGTGCCGGCAACAGAAGCCGAGTGGCCAACATTGATTAACAGCAGTGTAATGTGACAACCGGCCACATACAAACACAGCGACTAATTTCCCCGCATTAAACCGGTTCCGATTCGGACGGTTCTCGGACGCGGACGCGGCAAGGGCTAGTGGTTTTTACTGTTCTGATAATGTCCCGCCCGCATGCTAAGTGGGGCCATTTTTTACTACCCCTTATCGACGACCATACTTCCCAAACAGCACTCAGCCGTTGATTAAGGATTATCGCGGCTGATAAAGCACAGTCAAGTTCTAAATCGTAAACCCGCCATCTTGGAGCCACTACAGGTTGTTCCTCATGTTGCGCGGCGCGACGCGCTGGTGCGCCCTTCTAATTACTCTACTCCATCGGCTTGATTGTGATTTTACACCAACTAGTCTAACTTTTATAATCTCTTACTTAAGGATGTCACCTTTTTACTTGTGAAATTTGGGGCTTTCATTTATTTAAATGAATAACTGACACAAACTAGTTAAAATCAAAATCACCAATGGTAATACTAAACGTGTGTACATACCGGTACGTGTTTCTTTGCACTTGTAGATTAGTGCAGTATTTTCGAGTATCTAATGTTAACTTATCCCCCTTCAGAAGTAAAGCTGTGATCGGAAACCAGGCCCTCATGTCCACCGCAAAGTTATGGGCCTGATTGTATTCCAGAATTGACACCCACACAAAAAATTTCCTTTCTAAAAACAGTACATGGGTAGCAAGCCAGCATGAAGAAAACTATTTCATATTTTAAATGTATGTTCAGAAAGGTGAATTAATTAATCTTTCCGAAATATAATACTTAAAATATTTACTAATCACAAATCAGACTAGGTTTCTTAACGAACATATTGCAAACAATCACTTCCCTGACAAGTTCTAATTTCCAATTCCTTAATTACGGCTGTAATGCTCTGAATAAGTAAATAAGACATAGGAAATTATAGAAAGTCTATTAATACTATCTGAAGCGCTATTGGTAAAGACACTCTTCTATGTACTTTTGACACTTTGTGTGCTTCAGCAATCGTTCATTGAGTACTAACTTAGCTACTGTATCACAAGTACAATGCATCTGGAAGAATTTCAACTCTTCTATAAGAAATTAAACAGACCCATTATCAATCAGTTCCATTAAATCACACGTTATAAAAGCCCTAACAACGGAAAGTCGTATTTATAAAGCTCGTGATAAGGCACACTAGGCGAGCACGGTCGGCTTTAACGGCGGCGTTGTTATCATGGAGGTGAAGTCGTGGCTTATCAGCGGACCGGCAAGGTGACCCTGCTTATCAGCACTATCCGACACATTAATGTTATCAGCAGCAGCCGGACAACGCCGTTATCAGCACCGGTAGGGGAAGGGAGCAGGAAACCCGCATTCAATATTCTACAAGACCCCGCGCAGTCGCCACAGGCTGGGAGTGTACACAGCGTGTGTGTAACTGTAATGTGAATTTCGTAGTAAACCGGCACTTAAATAAAAAAAAGTGGAAATAAATAAGACCTATAATTAAACTTTTCAATATTTATAATTTTGGCCTGTTTAACATACGCAATTTCAAGTAAATATTAAATATGAATGTTTAACGTATTAAACAAATTAATATATGAGGTGTATTTATGACACTAGATACGATGTTTTTGTTACAAGTCCTCAATTATAATCCAAATCACAGGTAATGTTTGTAGATTCCAAACAATTTCAGCTGTTACTTACATATTTTATATACATTATACAAAGTGACGATGTAGATCCAACGAGAGAAAACACATTTAGAAGTCCACGGATCGACATAAAAAGATTCATTTGGTCATTAGATTTTTTGTGTGGACACTAGATCAGCTATAATATGCTTTACAACCATGCATACTGCTTAAAGTAATAATAAATATGTACGGTTATTAATTAAAATATAATACAGTCAAACAAAAATTAACGCCGTTTAATTGCATAATAGTAAACAATTCGTATGATGACAAAACAGTAATATAGTTCAGGATAATTTGAATTCGCGAAATTAAAAAACCCGTTAATACCTTTTACTTACACAGAAGATAAATCATTCATACAAACGAGGTGTGCTGAGGTTAGGGGAGTTATTTCAGTTAGTTCTGAGGCCTGGCGCTAGAGCTGCGCCACTACCTGTGCCTCTCACTTCACAGAGTTTTTGGCACTTTTTCTGTGCCTAAATTTAAAGCATTAGCTGAATTATCTCTTGAGTAACTAATACAATGAAAGACACAACAGAATATAATTCAATACTATTAAACCGTTGTATATGTTATTAATAAAAGTTTATAGTCGCATTTAAAAATGAGACTGCGAGGTCAAAAACATGTATCAGGTTTTAAATCTACAAAAAAAAAAAATAATAATAATTTTAAACCATTATAAGTATAGAGACATCGTCGTCTGAAGACCATCTCAAAACACACAATGCTTGAGTAGAAAACGACGGATTATTCCACAAAACGATGGCGTTTATTGTTATTATGCAGTGTAGAGATAACGATCGATTATCACATTTACTCGTCTGAAGACCATCTCAAAACACACAATGCTTCTGTAGAAAACGACGGATTATTCTACAAAACGATGGCGTTTATTGTTCATATGCAGTGTAGAGATAACGATCGATTATCACATTTACTCGTCTGAAGACCATCTCAAAACACACAATGCTTGAGTAGAAAACGACGGGTTATTCCACAAAACGATGGCGTTTATTGTTCATATGCAGTGTAGAGATAACGATCGATTATCACATTTACTCGTCTGAAGACCATCTCAAAAAACACACAATGCTTGAGTAGAAAACGACGGGTTATTCCACAAAACGATGGCGTTTATTGTTCATATGCAGTGTAGAGATAACGATCGATTATCACATTTACTCGTCTGAAGACCATCTCAAAACACACAATGCTTGTGTAGAAAACGACGGATTATTCCACAAAACGATGGCGATTGTTCATATGCAGTGTAGAGATGCGATCGATTATCACATTTACTCGTCTGAAGACCATCTCAAAAAACACACAATGCTTGTGTAGAAAACGACGGATTATTCCACAAAACGATGGCGTTTATTGTTCATATGCAGTGTAGAGATAACGATCGATTATCACATTTACTCGTTGATCGTTGGTTATTGGTTACACGTGACGGATAAACCTTAATGTATTAAGTTATCAAAACTATCTGCTCGATTGGCAAAACATACAGAGGTGATTGGCGTCATGGTGAAAACAAACAGATAGGGTGGAAGTGGAGTGCGATGGCATCACCATCAGTCAGCCGGCAGATACGATCTGGTGACAAATAACAGTTTGTACCTCCATTATTTTCTAATTAGCAGGTTCGGTGTCGCGGTTCCGGCTGTCCGGCGCCCCGTGTTTACTGTTCCTCGTGTCTGGAACAATGGAACATCCTCGTGCGCGCCCGCTGCGGGTGTCCTTGCCGGACTGGTCAACCGTGACCGTGACTGCATGCGCGTGTTTCAGTTTCGTCCGTCACATTTAGTCTTACCTGCTCAATATGAATATTGTCAAAATAGCGCAATAACCTATTTTTTGTGAATTGTACTCGCCGACCTCTACAAATACCAGATATTTTATTAGAAATCAACACCTGACTAGAAATTTCACGGTACTGTTTTCATATCGAGTTTTAGAAACACTGTATTCTTTAATTCTTACAATAATGGCTAAGTTTTAATTAAAGATAATTTGCATCGACGTACCATATCACCTTATGAGGGGTATTTGCCATTCTACGGACAAAATTTGAAACATGTTTCTCACATGAACAGGAAAGTACAAACATTCCAGGAAGTGAATATCCAGAAAGCCAATTTAAAGGATGATGTTCCGGCGAGAGCTCGGAGGATATTCAGTATCGTGGAAGGGAAAAATCAGATGTTCTTCCTTCATAAACGTTTTCATAATTTGATGCAAAATAGTGTGTGTGTGTGTGTGTATATATATATATATATATATATATATATATATATATATATATATATATATATAACAATTGATGACTTTTTATTACGTTTTTCGACAATCTCTGACAGAGAAAACCAAAACCCATCTAATATGATGACTTATATGAGGAAATCTAATTATAAATATACATTAGGATTAGTTACACCTATTATAATTCAAGAACGGCTATACCGATTATATAATATAAGATAAATTGGATTCTCTTCCGCTCCGAAAAGCAGAATAGCTATTAAATTGTCATACGAGTTCAAGGGAAAAATCTGTTAAATAGAAAATAAAACGATACAGAGAACAAATGACAACACCTGTCAAATGTCAGTTCACATGAGTTCTTGCTTGTATCACAGTATATCATATATCTAATTAATTATTTTCAATTTTTTTACATTTATAGTCTTAAAAGCATAGTGTAAACTTGATAGTAAGTACACTTCTTATTTCAACGTTTTTTTTTGCAAACACTGTGGAGTAAAAAAAATAACCACATAGGAAAATGTAAAGTTTTAGTAAAACATACTTTAAATGTAAACTTTAGCAAATATTATGTGTGCGTTACTTGGTCGGTAATGTAATGAGGATATCAAAGACTGTCTAACTTTGAACATAAATTATTAAAGACTATAATAAAATAATGTAAGCTGCCTTTTCGACAGTTGAAGCTAATGTTGCCTAATAACAATACCAACGTACTTTCGTCAAACAGTATAGTATCGACTTTTAATAAGTCATCTTCTAGTACAATGTTTTTATTTTATTGTTTATTAGCGTGAGTATTATATATTTATTCGCTGTGTTTTGTGCTGTTTTCGTAAATTTTAAACTATATCTATGAATAAACTAGTCGAAAGTATAGTAGTGTATGAGTACATTTTGAATAGTTTGACGAAGGAACCTACGTAGTTATTGGTATTAATCAACATTTGCATCGAAAATATAATTCACTCAAACCAGAAGTGCCCATACAAGTGCAAAGCCTACGAAATTGAGTGCGAAGCCGTAAGTAACTGTTAGTCAGGTAATCATTCCTGTTTGGCGGTAAAAGTGGATAAATAATAACGGGTTGTATATGAGTAACTATGAGGTGATATGTTTGTCTGCCAGCCATTTTATTTCACAAACTTCTTCACAATTGACATCGTATCAATTTAAAACATTCAAGAAGATTTCAGATTAATACAATCTTTTTAAATTTTTCCCTTTGACCAATTAAAGGAAGAGGAGAGAGGAAGCCCAAAATTAGAATTCTTAATACATCCAATGGTAATGAAAGAACCTGGGCTGTCACTTATAAAATTTGATCGAACCCGCTCCTATTGTGAAGTGTATAAACGTTACCCGCTCCTCTACACCATACCGTACCTCACCAGCACAAAGATGGGATCAACCGCCTCCATGTTATAAGTGTGGAGTTATCTGCTCCGAGAGTGGTCAATAAACCATGGCCACTATCTGAGCAATACATTCTGGGCAACTGATTCAATACGGTCTATCTGAGGTGAGATCATGGCTGGACGCGAGGCTAGCGAGCCTCTACCACAGGTGACCAGTCGACCACCTCACAGCGCCATTAGCAACGGTGGGTTATCTAGTTATAACGTCTTGATAAGGGAATATAGCGGTGTTGACCGGTAAAGTAATGGTGTTCAAACTGAACTTACCATAAGTAAATGTAAAATTTAAAACAAGACCGATGTGCAATAAGGCTGTTTAATAGTAAACTATACCGACTCTTCATACTACTCTTGAAGCTTGGTGTGTCCGCATTTCTTCCTTATCGGATATAAACCTTTCAACCAAAGCACCAAGCACAAGAGTGTCGTGAAAAGAGAAACCCGGTCCATGCCGCACCAAGAATAAACAAGACTGCAGGAAAAGAATAGGTCCGCTAACGAGAGTAGCACAGTCCCCATTAACCATCGACAGCTGAGGCAATCCTTTTTTTCTTACATTGAGTGGACAGAATCATAGATTCGAAGACAAAGCCAGATTTAAATTATATATTAACTGAAGCTATCTTCCGTTCTTTTAGAAAAGCAGCCAGATAAAAAATTCTATAAAAGAGGCAGACTAACCTACATTTTAAAGAATGTTAGGGCTACCATTTGTTTCTTAGGTTTAGTACACATAATGAAAAGTTCGGTGATAATTGCAGGCTTCTCTGCATATCAAAAGTTCATAAATAATGGTAGTGCTTTCTACCATTACCGGTGTCGGATGCTTACTGCATTTCAAAGACTGTTGTGGCTAGCTTTTGTTTCTCATGTTTAGTAGCCAGTATCAAAAGTTCGGTAATAATGGTAGTGCTTTCTACCATTACCGGTGTCTTTGATGCTTTCTGCATTTCAAAGACTGTTGGGGCTAGCTTTTGTTTCTCATGTTTAGTAGCCAGTATCAAAAGTTCGGTAATAATGGTAGTGCTTTCTACCATTACCGGTGTCTTTGATGCATTTCTGCATTTCAAAGACTGTTGGGGCTAAGCTTTTGTTTCTCATGCTTAGTAGCCAGTATCAAAGGTTCTGGTAATAATGGAAAAGTTGCTTTCTACCATATACCGGTGTCTGTTGCTTTCTGAATTTCAAAGACTGTTGGGGCTAGCTTTTGTTTCCCATGCTTAGTAGCCAGTATCAAAGTTCGGTAATAATGAAAGTGCTTTCTACCAATACCCGGTGTCTGATGCTTTCTGAATTTCAAAGACTGTTGTGGGGCTAGCTTTTGTTTCTCATGTTTAGTAGCCAGTATCCAAAAGTTCGGTAACGAGAATGGTAGTGCTTTTCCTACCATTACCGGTGTCTGTCTGATGCTTTCTGCATTTCAAAAGACTGTTGGGGCTAGCTTTTGTTTCTTCATGTTTCTCATTTTAGTAGCCAGTTAATCAAAAGTTCGGTAATAATCGGTAGTGCATTTCTACCATTACCGGTGTCTTTGATGCTTTCCTGCATTTCAAAAGGACTGTTGGGGCTTGCTTTTGTGTTTCTCATGCTTAGTAGCCAGTATCAAAGGTTCGGTAATAATGAAAGTGCTTTCTACCAATACCCGGTGTCTGTGTTGTTGATGCTTTCTGAATTTCAAAAGACTGTTGGGGCTAGCTTTTGTTTCCCATGCTTTTAGTAGCCAGTATCAAAAAGTTCGGTAATAATAAAAGTGCTTTCTACCATATACGTGTCTGATGCTTTCTGAATTTCAAAGACTGTTGGGGCTAGCTTTTGTTTCTCACATGTTTAGTAGCAGAGTATCAAAAGTTCGGTAATAACTGGTAGTGCTTTCCTACCATTACCGGTGTCTGTTAGATGTTTCTGCCATTTCAAAGACTGTTGGGGCTTAGCTTTTGTTTCTTATATGTTTAGTAGCCAGTATCAAAAGTTTCGGTAATAATGTAGTGCTTTCTACCATTACCGGGTGTATGATGCTTTCTGCATTTCAAAGACTGTTGGGGGTAAGCTTTTGTATTCTCGATGTTTAGTAGCCAGTATCAAAAAGTTCGGTAATAATGAAAGTGCTTTCTACCAATACCCGGTGTCTGATGCTTTCTGCATTTCAAAGAGCTGTTGGGGCTAGCTTTTTTTTCCCATTTGCTTTAGTAGCCAGTATTCAAAAGAGTTCGGTACAATAATGAAAGTCCGTTTTCTACACAATACCCTTGGTGTCTGATGCTTTCTGCTTCAAAGGGACTGCATTGGGCTCAAAGACTGTTTGGGGGGCTAAGTCTTTTGTTTCTCATTTGCTTAGTAAGCCAGTATCAAAAGTTCGGTAATAATGGAAAGTGCTCTTTCTGACCATTTCATCAACACAGTTCGGTAGGATAATGTTCGGAATGGTAGTGCTTTCTACCATTACGGTGTCTGATTATTCTCAAAGACTGTTGTGGCTCTGATGCTATTCTTGTAGTGTTTCATTACCGGTGTCTGACTCAGTGTGGGGGCTAGCTTTTGTTTCGGTAGCCAGTATCAAAGTTTTGGTAGACCATTTTGTTGTGCTTTCTGCATCAAGATGATTTCGTAAGCAGTACTATTATATGTAAAAGGTGCCTATGCTTTGTACCAGTATCCAAAAGTTCGGTAATAATTGAAAGTTGCTTTACTACAATTACCGGTGTCTGAAGCTTTTCTGCATTTCAATGACTGTTGGGGCTAGCTTTGTTTTCATGCTTAGTATCCAGTTATTCATAAAGGTCGGTAATATGAATGTGCTACCAATACTCGTGACTGAATTTTAAAGACTGTTGGGGCTAGCTTTTGTTTCTTATGTTTAGTAGCCAGTATCCAAAAGTCCGGTTATAAATGAAAGTGCTTTTACTTATTCTTTGATGCATTTTTGCATTTCAAAGCTTTTGTTTCTCATGTTTATTAGCCAGTATCAAAAGTTCGGTGATAGTGGCTGGCTTATCTACGTTTTAATGACTGTATCTTCTGTTTCTGGGGGCTATATGGAGCACCCACAAGAGACATTCAGTGGCAGTGGCAGGCTAGGCTACATCTCAACGGCAGCGAGAAATGCTCAGTCAAGCCATAAACCAGCGAGTGATGTAGACACAGAGCTGCGTGCACGACTGACAACTGATAACACGGTGATGTATGCCATCTCGCTGCAGTCTCCGGTATAAACTATTGTCTTCATTCCCTCCCTCGCCAGTCTCGCGCCGCGCTGCACACCCGCGAGTACAGACGCGTTAGCGTTAGCGTCAAGTGGATCATCACTGGACTCCATGAGTATGATAATAAGTTTTAAATAAGAACAAACTATAATTTTTACATTGAAATTAGTAGTTTAACTCAGTGTAAAACAAACAAAACTACCATATGCTTTCTTGAAATTAAACTGGTGGGGTTGAATTTACTAGTCACGGTGTTAGAGAAACCTTTCCTTAACTACATAAATTAAAATACTATTATACTAAGTATAATAAGTGTTCTCTTTGTACACGTATGTTATCATTCATATTTACTGTTGTATAATATATTTGAGCGAGAACATATACTGTATATACATCTTGTAATTCTATATTTCAGGTTCTATTAATGTAAGGCTTTAAGATTAAGATGGTTTTCCCCATAAAGTCTTTATAGTAGTTGATACAATCAGAAATCCCAACTTTCAATGCAATTATATTAACATCGAAGGAAGGAGCTTACATAATGTACCTGTATACTTAGTAAACATATTTTACTATCGGGTGTAAGACACGCTTTCTGCAAAAATCTAGCGGCAAAAGGTCTAAGTTACCTGGTGAATCGTCCATTAATAGCTGTGGTACCACTAACTCTTCACAATAAAAACACAGAAGACGTAGGTAGATCTCGAGTCTATTATTATTATTATTATTATTGATAACTTTTTTTACAAAACATTTAACACAAAATAGCTTCTTATCCAACACAGTCAACGATGAATTTCTTTAGGAGACATAAAACGGAAAATATTATTTGGTAAAATATTTCATTGCCTTATTGTTATAAAATATTTATCAAGGTCAAAATAAAGAAGCCAAAGACATTCAAGCCAATTCAAGCTTGTTATGGAAGTATATAACCATTCTTATAGAATGTTTTCTTTTAATATTATACTTTTTACATCATGTTGATTCAATATGTCACGCAAAGCTTAGCAAACATGTGATTTGTCATTCAATATATACAAATTGATTGAAATGTAATAATGTCACAAAACTACGTTCCGTTTTAAACATTAAATAACAGTAAAACGTCTACAGATTAACGTTAGCCATTTAAGAAATCGACTACTGAATAAAATACAAGGTAGAGCCTTTTAGGAAACATTTAAACTAAAAAAAGAATCAATTTGTTTCATTTGAAAAGGTAAGACCTTGGATAATGTTAGAAAACATATTGACCTTTTGTTCATATACTTTAAGGCAATTTGTAGAAAGTTGTAATATAGTAAGCCTTAAAGAATAGATTACAATTATAAAGCAATTTGGAATTATTGATATTTTAAAAATATAAACACCAAATATGTTAATATTTTTTTAGTTGGAATGGTACATGATTCATGATAAACTAAGCGGGACATCAAGATGCAACAAATACAACATCTCAACAAACATGACAAACAATGTAAAGCATAAAATCAAACCACAGAATTCTCGGTTCGAATTAAGCTTGGTAATTACATAGGCAAGTTTCCTTTGACATAGTAATCAACAATGCATCCAACACCAACGAAAAGCGTCTCTTTATCTAACACAGTCGGCGGCGATTTCTTTGAAGAGACACATACCACGGACTAACAAACAGCAGGTAAACACAGTTGTATTCTTCTGTAAGACTGTAACGGCAGAAGATACAACTTTGTTATCCTGCAGTTGTTGCGGAGAGGTGTACAAAGATTTGCGATATACGCGTCACTCCACATCTCAGATGGGACTTGCGACTCGGATAAAACAAGTGGGAGATAAGGGAGACAAAAAGCCGAGTTCCTCGGTATCAGCACAGCGCCCCCATGGTACCGTCTCTGGGGCTGCATTGCGCCTTATCAGACAAGGAGTAGGAGTGACACCCGTCAACGTGCCCCCATGTTGACCCCCTCCTCCCCCCCAGCATCACGCCGTCTTTGTCCTTGATATTAATCCCGTGCGTCCTTGCCAGTTCCTTGTCTCTACAATTTATATCGGCTTTACAATTTTTTTTACTGAAGGTGGATAATTTTAACGTGTGTTAATTATCAAAGGCGTCATCATAAACCTTCATAACCATCGTTCAACTCAAACATCATATCCACACACACAGCGCGTGTGGTGAGGGGTGAAGAATGAGGAAGAGGAATTTATGATAAAATTACTGTAGCAAAACTAAATATTAAATGTTGATTAGAGAAAAGAGAACAATGACAAAAGAAACCTAATTTGAAGCGATTCTTAAAACGTGAACACTAAACTGTAAAAAATACCAGTTTTGTTTCTATACAAACCAAACAAGAATATTGAAACAATTCAAACTTAAAATTTTCCATTACAAGTAGAGGTTTCAGAACTCTTTTAAAATGTTACCAGCAGTTAATAAACTATAATGTTTATACTTATTACTTTCTCTAATAGTAGGTATACTTATCTATTATATCATTATAACTTTCAATTACATTTTATTTTTTATTTCTATCATAGTACAAATTTTCATGTGATTTAATTGATGCTTAGATGTAAAAGAGATATGTCTGTCTAAGCCATTTTCAATGCTACAATTCAAATTTGTCAATGCGTTGTAATCTAGCTTTGTGTTTAGCTCTCACAATATTGCTTCCACACGTTTTATGTTGAAACACGACTTCAGCTCTATAAGTACTACTCTTGTTACTCATGTAGAACAGCGTAAATATCTCTTGTTCAAACGTCGTACTTCTGTGTTCGTAACATAAAGATGACAAATTGATCAGTTTCATTGCACATTACCCGTGGTTAAATAACAATCATTAAAAAATGAAATTTATTATTTTTCGTATATATGACTGCTTGTTTCTACTGGTGGTGCAACCTTTATATTCACTAAAAACGTGTTAAAAGTAGTGTTTCATCCAATAGTACAGGATGATCAAAAGAACATTTCATACATTAAAAGTACAACTTTAGAACAATAAGTTAGGATCAAGGGTCAGCGAGCGGCCGACGGCTGTAACGGTGACTAAATAACACATAAGGAACTGTAGGGAAGGGTGAGCGATAACAGCCAATATATTCACATTCGAGCCACTATCTGGGGTCAAATGTGATAAAATGTGTGTGGACACAGTTACGGGGTAGACGGGACACAATAACACCCTTGTATTAACGGCCCAATAACTGTATTCCGACAATGACTGGTATAAGATTGCAGTGTATTGTGCGCTCGCCTCCGCCATTGTATCAGTTGGGATTAGCAATCAGGGGGATTAATGTTATTGCAGTCTTCCTTACAAGGGTAGAACGTGTCTGGTGAGTACAATTCATTTACAAATGTTAGTAAGTATTAAACAACACAAATATAAACTCACACCTGCCTCTTGAGTATTGTGCTCATGATGACTAAATGCGGTTAACACACCATACTATTACACTATTATACGCCTCTTGAGTATTATTATCTTTTGAGTAAAGATAGTTCAAAGTCTGTACCAGGGGTGTCATATATAGTACCAGTTGAATAACATGGCTTAAAACTGTTGTCATACACTATCCGCCTCTTGAGTATTATTATCTTTTTGAGTAAAGATAGTTCAAAATCTGTACCAGGGGTGTCATATATAGTACCAGTAGAATAACATGGCTTAAACTGTTGTCATACACTATTATCCGCCTCTTGAGTATTATTATCTTTTTGAGTAAAGATAGTTCAAAATCTGTACCAGGGTGTCATATATAGTACCAGTAGAATAACATGGCTTAAACTGTTGTCATACACTATTATCCGCCTCTTGAGTATTATTATCTTTTTGAGTAAAGATAGTTCAAAATCTGTACCAGGGGTGTCATATATAGTACCAGTAGAATAACATGGCTTAAACTGTTGTCATACACTATTATCCGCCTCTTGAGTATTATTATCTTTTTGAGTAAAGATAGTTCAAAATCTGTACCAGGGGTGTCATATATAGTACCAGTAGAATAACATGGCTTAAACTGTTGTCATACACTACTATCCGCCTCTTGAGTATTATTATCTTTTTGAGTAAAGATAGTTCAAAATCTGTACCAGGGGTGTTATATATAGTACCAGTAGAATAACATGGCTTAAACTGTTGTCATACACTATTATCCGCCTCTTGAGTATTATTATCTTTTTGAGTAAAGATAGTTCAAAATCTGTACCAGGGGTGTTATATATAGTACCAGTGGAATAACATGGCTTAAAATTGTTGTCATACACTACTATCCGCCTCTTGAGTATTATTATCTTTTTGAGTAAAGATAGTTCAAAATCTGTACCAGGGGTGTTATATATAGTACCAGTAGAATAACATGGCTTAAACTGTTGTCATACACTATTATCCGCCTCTTGAGTATTATTATCTTTTTGAGTAAAGATAGTTCAAAAGTCTGTACCAGGGGTGTCATATATAGTACCAGTAGAATAACATGGCTTAAACTGTTGTCATACACTATTATCCGCCTCTTGAGTATTATTATCTTTTTGAGTAAAGATAGTTCAAAATCTGTACCAGGGGTGTCCATATATAGTACCAGTAGAATAACATGGCTTAAACTGTTGTCATACACTACTATCCGCCTCTTGAGTATTATTATCTTTTTGAGTAAAGATAGTTCAAAATCTGTACCAGGGGTGTTATATATAGTACCAGTAGAATAACATGGCTTAAACTGTTGTCATACACTATTATCCGCCTCATGTGTATTATTATCTTTTTGAGTAAAGATAGTTGTAAATCTTGTACCAGGGGTGTCATTATATAGTACCAGTAGAATAACATGGCTTAAAAAATACTGTTGTCATACACTATTATCGCGCCTCTTGGCTTAGTATTATTATCTTTTTGAGTAAAGATAGTTGAAAATCTTGTACCAGGGGTGTCATATATAGTACCAGTTAGAATACATGGCTTAAACTGTTGTCATACACTATCCGCCTCTTGAGTATTATCATCTTTTTGAGAGTAAAGATGGTTGAAAATCTGTACCAGGGGTGTAACATATATAGTACCAGTTGATCATGTGGCTTAAAATTTTATCATACACTACTATCCGCCTCTTGAGTATTATTATTATCTTTTGAGTAAAGATAGTTCAAAATCTGTACCAGGGGTTTGTCAGTATATAGTAACTCAGTGGTGAATAACATGGCTATAAACTGTTGTCATACAGTTATCCGCCTCTTGAGTATTATATCTTTTTGAGTAAAGATAGTTGATGAAATCTGTACAAGGGGTGTCATATATAGTACCACTTGAATAACATGGGATGGCTTAAAAACTGTTGTCATACACAATCCGCCTCTTGAGTATTATTGTCTTTTTGAGTAAAGATAGTTGATAAATCTTGTACCAGGGGTGTCATATATAGTACCAGTTGAATAAAAATGGCTTAAACTGTGTTCTAATACACTACTAATCCGCCTCTTGAGTATTATTATCTTTTTAAGTAAAGAATAGTGTTGAAAATCTCTGTGTACCAGGGGTGTCTCATATATAGTACCACAGTTGAATAACATGGCTTAAAAAAACTGTTGTCTGACACTATCCGCCTCTTGAGTATTATTATGCTTTTTTATATGGAGTAAAGACATAGTTGAAATCTGTACCAGGGGTGACATATATAGTACCGTGAATTGTATAACATGGCTTAAAACTGTTGTCATACACCTACTATCCGCCTGCTTGAGTATTATTATCTTTTTGAGTAAAGTGATAGTTGAAAATCTGTACCAGGGGGTGTCATATATAGTACCTGCCCTCTGAAGTTGAGTAACATGGCTAAACTGTTTGTCATACACACTACTATCCGCCTCTTGAGTATTATTATCTTTTTGAGTAAAGATAGTTGAAAATCTGTACCAGTGGGGTGTCATATATAGTACCAGTTGAATAACATGCTTGGCTTCAAAATGTTGTCATACACTATTCCGCCTCTTGAGTATTAATTATCTTTTTGAGTAAAGATAGTTGAAAATCTGTATCAGGGGTGTCATATATAGTTACCAGTTGTATAACAACATGGCTTAAAACTGTTGTCATACACTACTATCCGCCTCTTGAGTATTATTATCTTTTTGAGTAAAGATAGTTGAAAATCTGTACCAGGGGTGTCATATATAGTACCAGTTGAATAAACATGGCTTAAACTGTTGTTACATCACTAAACTATCCGCCTCTGAGTATTATTCATCTTTTTGAGTAAAGATAGTTGAAAATCTTTTGTACCAGGGGTGTCATATATAGTACCAGTTGAATAACATGGCTTAAAACTGTTGTCATACACTATCACGCCTCTTGAGTTATTATATCTTTTTGAGTAAAGATAGTTGAAAATCTGTACCAGGGGTGTCATATATAGTACCAGTTGAATAATCATGCGTGCTTAAACTGTTGTCATAACACTATCCGGGGCCTCTTGAGTACTTATTATCTTTTTGAGTAAAAAGATTAGTTGAAAATCTGTACCAGGGGTGTCATATATAGTTACCAGTTGAATAACATGGCTTAAACTGTTGTCATACACTATCCGCCTCTTGAGTGATTATATCTTTTTGTGTAAAGGATAGTTGAAAATCTGTACCAGGGTGTCATATATACGTACCAGTTGAATAAACATGGCTTAAACTGTTGTCATTACACTACTATCCGCCTCTTGAGTATTATTATCTTGTTTTGAGTATAAGATAGTTGAAAATCTGTACCCAGGGTGGGAGTGATCATATATAGTACCAGTATAGGAATAACATGGCTCTGGCTTAAACTGTTGTCATACACTATCCGCCTCATGAGTATTAATTATCTTTTTTGAGTAAAGATAGTTGAAACTCTGTACCAGGGGTGTCATATATAGTACCAGTTGAATAACATGGCTTAAACTGTTGTCATTACACTACTATCCGCCTCTTTTGAGTATTATTATCTTTTTTGAGTAAAGATAGTTGAAAAATCTTGTACCAGGGGTGTCATTATATAGTACCAAGTTGAATAACATGGCTTAAAAACTGTTGTCATACACTATCCCGCCTCATTGAGTTTATTAATTATCTTTTTTTTTTTTTTTTTGAGTAAAGATAGTTGAGAAAATCTGTACCAGGGGTGTCATATATAGTACCAGTTGAATAACATGGCTTAAACTTTTGTCAATACACTATCTCCAGCCTCTTGAGTATTATTATCTTTTTGAGTAAAGATATAGTTGAAAATCTGTACCAGGGGAGTCATATGAGTGTAGTACACAGTATGAATAAACATGGCTTAAACTGTTGTCATACACATGATCCGCCTCTTGAGTAATTATTAATCTTTTTGAGTAAAGATAGTTTGAAAATCTGTACCAGTGGGTGTCATATATAGTGACCAGTGGAATCATGTGCTTAAAATTTTGTCATATTCTACTATCCGCCTCATGAGTATTATTATCTTTTTGAGGAAAGATAGTTGAAAAATCTGTACCAGGGGTGTCATATATAGTACCAGTGGAATCATGTGGCTTAAAATTTTGTCATACACTACTATCCGCCTCATGAGTATTATTATCTTTTTGAGTAAAGATAGTTGAAAATCTGTACCAGGGGTGTCATATATAGTACCAGTTGAATAACATGGCTTAAACTGTTGGTCATACACTACTATCCGCGCCTCTTGAGTATTATTATCTTTTTGAGTAAAGATTGTTGAAAATCTGTACAGGGGTGTCATATATTAGTAATCCCGAAACCCAGTTGAATAACATCGGCTTAAAAACTGTTGTCATACACTATCCGCCTCCATTGAGTATTATTATCTTTTTGAGTAAAGATAGTTGAAAATCTGTACCAGGGTGTCCAATATATAGTACCAGTTGAATAAGCAATGCTTAAACTGTTGTCATTACACTATCCGCCTCTGAGTATTATTATCTTTTTGAGTAAAGATAGTTGTAAATCTGTACCAGGGGTGTCATATATATAGTACCAGTGGAATCATGTGGCTTAAAATTTTGTCATACACTACTATCCGCCTCTTGAGTATTATTATCTTTTTTGAGTAAAGATAGTTGAAAATCTGTACCAGGGGTGTCATATATAGTACCAGTTGAATAACATGGCTTAAAACTGTTTGTCATACACTATCCGCCTCATGAGTATTATTTATCTTTTTTGAGTAAAGATAGTTGAAAATCTGTACCAGGGGTGTCATATATAGTACGCATTTGAATACATGGCTTAAAAACAAATAAAATATAAATAAACTGTGTCATACACTACTATCCGCCTCTTGAGTATTATTATCTTTTTGAGTAAAGATAGTTGAAAATCTGTACCAGGGGTGTCATATATAGTACCGCTTGAATAACATGGCTTAAACTGTTGTCATACACTATCCGCCTCTTGAGTATTATTATCTTTTTGAGTAAAGATAGTTGAAAATCTGTACCAGGTAGGGTGTTCATATATGAGTACCAGTTGAATAACATGGCTTAAAACTGTTGTCATACAACTATCCGCCTCTTGAGTATTATTATCTTTTTGAGTAAAGATAGTTGTAAATCTGTACCAGGGGTGTCATATTTAGTACCAGTGGAATCATGTGGGGGGGGGGGGGGGGCTTAAAAAACTTTTTGTCATACACTATACCTATCCGCCTCTCTTGAGTATTATTATTCTTTTTGAGTAAAGATAGTTCAAAAATCTGTACCAGGGGTGTCTTATAGTATATAGTACCAAGTAGAATATACATGGCTTAAACTGTCGTCATACACTATTATCCGGTTTCTCTTGAGTATTATTATCTTTTTGAGTAAAGATAGTTGAAAATCTGTACCAGAGGGGTGTATTATATATAGTACCAAGAACCCAGTTGAATAAACATGGCTTAAACTGTTGTCATACACTACTATCCGCCTCTTGAGTAATTATTATCATTTTTGAGTAAAGATAGTTGAAAATCTGTACCAGCGGGTGTCATATATGGTAGTACCACTTGAATAACATGTGGCTTATAACTGTTGTCTAGCACTATCCGCCTCTTGAAGTATAGTATTATTATCTTTTTGAGTAAAGATGTAGTTGAAAAATCTGTACCAGGCTGGTGGTCATATATAGTACCAGTTGAATAACATGGCTTAAACTGTTCTCATACATCTTACCTATCCGCCTCTTGAGTATTAATTATCTTTTTGAGTAAAGATAGTTGGAAATCTGTACCAGGGGGTGTCATATATAAGTGACCTCAAGATTGAAATAATCATGGCATTAAACTGTTGTCATACACTATATCCGGCCTCTTGAGTATTATTATCTTTTTGAGTAAAGTAGTTGAAATTACTGTACACGGGGTGGTTCATATATAAAGTACCAGTAGAATAACATGGCTTAAACTGTTGTCATACAACTATTATCCGCCTCTTGAGTATTATTATCTTTTTGAGTAAAGATAGTTCAAAATCTGTACCAGGGGTGTTATATATAGTACCAGTAGAATAACATGGCTTAAACTGTTGTCATACACTACTATCCGCCTCTTGAGTATTATTATCTTTTTGAGTAAAGATAGTTCAAAATCTGTACCAGGGTGTCATATATAGTACCAGTAGAATAACATGGCTTAAACTGTTGTCATACACTATCCGCCTCTTGAGTATTATTATCTTTTTGAGTAAAGATAGTTCAAAATCTGTACCAGGGGTGTTATATATAGTACCAGTTGAATAACATGGCTTAAACTGTTGTCATACACTACTATCCGCCTCTTGAGTATTATTATCTTTTTGAGTAAAGATAGTTCAAAATCTGTACCAGGGGTGTTATATATAGTACCAGTAGAATAACATGGCTTAAACTGTTGTCATACACTACTATCCGCCTCTTGAGTATTATTATCTTTTTGAGTAAAGATAGTTCAAAATCTGTACCAGGGGTGTCATATATAGTACCAGTAGAATAACATGGCTTAAACTGTTGTCATACACTATTATCCGCCTCTTGAGTATTATTATCTTTTTGAGTAAAGATAGTTGAAAATCTGTACCAGGGGTGTCATATATAGTACCAGTAGAATAACATGGCTTAAACTGTTGTCATACACTATCCGCCTCTTGAGTATTATTATCTTTTTGAGTAAAGATAGTTGAAAATCTGTACCAGGGTGTGTTATATAGTACCAGTAGAATAACATGTGGCTTAAAATTTTGTCATATTCTACTATCCGCCTCTTGAGTATTATTATCTTTTTGAGTAAAGATAGTTGAAAATCTGTACCAGGGGTGTCATATATAGTACCAGTGGAATAACATGTGGCTTAAAATTTTGTCATACACTACTATCCGCCTCATGAGTATTATTATCTTTTTGAGTAAAGATAGTTGAAAATCTGTACCAGGGGTGTCATATATAGTACCAGTAGAATAATAACATGGCTTAAAACTGTTGTCATACACTATCCGCCTCTTGAGTATTATTATCTTTTTGAGTAAAGATAGTTCAAAATCTGTACCAGGGGTGTCATATATAGTACCAGTTGAATAACATGGCTTAAACTGTTGTCATACACTATCCGCCTCTTGAGTATTATTATCTTTTTGAGTAAAGATAGTTCAAAATCTGTACCAGGGGTGTCATATATAGTACCAGTAGAATAAAATGCCTTAAACTGTTGTCATACTACTATCCGCCTCTTGAGATCTTTTTGAGTAAAGATAGTTCAAAATCTGTACCATATAGTACCAGTTGCATGGTAGTCATACACTATATATTATCTTTGAGCTAGTTGAAAACAGGGGTGTATAGTACCAGTTGAATCATGTCTTAAAATTTTGTCATACACTACTATCCGCCTCATGAGTATTATTATCGTTATGACTAAAGACAGTTCAAAATCTGTACCGAGGGTGTCCTGAATAGGTACCAGAAGGATAATGTTGCTTAAACTTTTGCCATGCACTATTTTAAAGAACAAACGAACGAAATTGTATTTCAAATAATTCGTGAAGCCATGGAAAAATAGAGAACGTCACAATTCACAATTATAAATACTGTTTATTTTACTTTTATCTTTACAATGCACAAACTCTATCTACTGGCAGTGTACGATTGAATAGCGCGGACAAAACACACACAGCGTTTGATCAATATAAACAGCGACGATTTCTTCATGGATAACGCCGGTAATAACAACGCAGCAAAAAGTATCTTCGGCTCCCATCGAAAATATTTCACAGCCGATCCAATCTGTCAGGTTATTTTAATATTATCTTGTGTGTATCGGCGCGGCGCGGAGCGGCAGCGTGGCGGTCAGAGCAAACAAATAACCATTGTTAGCCAGTATCCGCGATCTGATCATTATAGTGCGTAATCACGGTGTACCGGCTATCAGCGTGCTTGTTTGTTATCAGCATCTGATAATATGCTTGCCAGTCCTGCAGGGTGGCCCAGTTTCCCTTTCTGTTGGATATATAAGTCCACAAAATATCCATGATCTCTGTCGTAAACAATGCTAGAGTGATGGGTTGTTTGCACAAAAATTACCAAGAGATATTTGTTTGTATACTACGCTGGCATTGCATATTCATGTTGTTATTATTAGTATTACGTTTATTATTCTTTTTACTACTCTATTTCAGACAACTAATCACTTCTGATCTAAATACCAACAGTTCATTGAAAAAATATGAAAGAAAGGAAGAAAATCAAGTGATTGGTTTATTCTATTTGAATAATATCATTTTGGTCTAATAAAAGTCTACATAATTTTATATTATCTGTCTTTACGAGTAGGTGGATAACGGACATCTGCTTTCAACAATATGATTGTATATATGTTTTTTCTTTCTTTCGACGTAGAGAGTGAATGTTTTCTCATTTAAAAACCTTATAAAACTGTAAATGTGCAATTTGTGTTCTGAGTTGTTGTACCCTATGTTCATTTGGATTACTTTTTGTTAATTCTGCCATTATAACTGATTCAGACTACATAATGTAAAATATAGTAAATATAAGGTGTTATATTGTAAGTAATTTTAATCTTCATATTATTGCATCAAATACATGGCTAGTCAAACACAATGGGAAACTTTAAAAAATCATGTCAATGTAAGGAGGACGGTACATCAGTGTTAACCGTTTTAGAAATGTATTTCATAAAGTATTCATTTATTATAGGTTATGTTATAATAGCTGTTACCCACTGCTTTGCATGCGATTTACTATTGAATAACAGGTATGCCATAGGCATATCCTTTTTCAATTGTTGTGAATTTAAGTTTAAATGGCGATTTGTGGGGTCCTGAATCGGGCAGTGAAACAGTCCTTACGAGCAGCAATGGAATAGAAAAAGTGCTTTAAAACATTCCATGATACTTCAATAATATTTGGATTAATATTTGGATAGCAGAGTTTGTCTTGTTGGTCTAAAAAGTCTAGTTAGGCCAAAAGCGCCTATTTCCGCAATTGTAATCTATTTCCAGTCTAAGGTATTTTCGGTGCCGTAGTGGCGTTTGCATTGTTGCGCCAATCAAGAAAACATACAAGCATGGGTTTGGAAGTCTCCTTCAACCAAAAAGAGATTACCTCCGGCTATTATAATCCACTGTCGATTTAAAACATTTCCGTTGCCGGAAGTCATATTGAGAACATATAAATACACGAGTGACAAATTTCATGTTTGTAGGATAGCGCGAAGCAAACAAATTGAGGAAAAACAAAATATAGTTAATCTAGAGGATGCAACCTAACAATATTCCCTATGGCTGGTTGATCTGCACGGAAAATTGTTTTTTAGTCTGTTGTCTGTTTTTTGTTAAAAATATCAAATTTCATTGTAATAAGGCCATCAGGAAGTTTAAAAACAACAATATAGATCTTCTAGTCGTTTCAACCCCTATGGATGTTCGATCTTTATGGAATGCTTTCGACTTTCTATTTCAATGAGGTTTAAGTGTGCCAAATTTCAACTCTCTAGGATACCAAAGTTAGAGAATTAGTGATAATGAGTGAGGGTTTTGCCTTTTAGATATAGCGATTATCGTACTTTATACGACACAATATTTTTAAGAAGTGAGTTTAAGGCGTATTTAAAATAAGTGTATAGCAACACACTTTACATAGTAACAAATAAAGCAGTAACATACTACTTACTGTAAAATTACAGTTACATAGCTGTAGGGTACAAATCAATGCCCTTAAAAAGGTATTATCCAATAAAATGAAATAACTGTTAAATTAGATGTTTTTACTATGAAAACAAATTCATATTTTTTGAATTGATTCTCCTGTAATGTCAGCAGCAGCTAGCT
Organism: Homalodisca vitripennis; assembly: GCF_021130785.1. Taxonomy (NCBI): domain Eukaryota; kingdom Metazoa; phylum Arthropoda; class Insecta; order Hemiptera; family Cicadellidae; genus Homalodisca; species Homalodisca vitripennis. The sequence continues at coordinate 120,150,986 of NC_060212.1, forward strand.
GACTCTCCACGCAGTTAGTCTATGGACCACTAATGTGTTTATAGGTACTGTGACGTAGAAGGGTGGGGTGTGACATCACGTGATCACAAGGTGAGACCAGGTAGCTATCACCGGAAGCGGCACCGGACACCGGTTATCAGCTGATAACGACAAGGACTTGCTATCAGCGCTAGAGGATGTCGGCTCGGTCTGCCAGGCGGAACTTAAGGAGGCATTTCCATTAGTGAGTGACCCTTGTCTTCCTCCTACGTGTCATCTGCAATACATTACACCCGCCGCCGTCTGATAGACAAACATATGGACGGATGAATGGTCGATTTCCATTCATAATCTGGAAATACGGAAAACTCGAATTCACACGCACTGTCCTTAAACTCCTGTCCAGCACTGTTGTATTTATTAGGCATATAGGTTTTAATAGCTGTTGACGTCATAAATTCGCCAACCAACTCTTTTTCTGACATATTATAACAATGGGAAATGTCCGAAACCGTATTATCCTACCAAATCACCCATCACCAATAACAAACTGTAAACAAAGAAAATGTTGTCGTATTTTTTTGCAAAGTCATGCTAAGAGTCGGCTGTAGTAACATGACCTTCAGTTGTTCCCCATAAGAACAGTTTTAATCCTCATTCAGTCTTACGCCCTTATTTTTATTGCAGCGTAATGGAAGGTGTCTCATTTAAATATATCATAAATACGTATTAAACGCATTTTAGCTTCTTGTGAAATGTATACTTTTTTCATATTTCAACGATGAAGTAGAACAAAATATGATAATTCTTTTGAGTAACCCATAAAAATATGGAAAAAAACTGTACACATTTTGAATGCGTACTAATTATTTACATCTCGCTCAATTTTACGGTTAAATCTAAGGACGTAAAACTTCGTAAGGTTTATCACTGTTCTCCATAGTGAAAAACTCGTGATAATTTTATTAAAGCGGGCCTTTAAAATATAAACGCGCCTTTTCACACAGAAACCCTGCAATTGCCCTTCTTTGGTGAAATCTGAGAAAAAATATTACTGAATTCAGTGTAAAAATTCAAAAAGAGATATCAAGCTCTGGATTTTTGCAAGAAGAAGATCATTTTTCTCAATGGCATCTTTGATAGTACTGTGTGCAACTTACTGTTTCACCATCTTCTGTAAACTATTTTGTTTACGCCAACGAATAAAAAAACCCGTGAGTTATTATAAAATCTCTCAAAGTGTCAAAGATAATAAAATCTTCTGTTGCAATTGTACTCTAGAGTAGTTCCATCTACGATACGATGCCTGTTACACTAAGCTTGTCGGAGCAAAGTTGACACAAATAACGCTGTTAACGATCTCCAGATACGATAACGAGCGTTTGGGGGCTCAATAAATATACAAAGAAACGACAGATATTACTGGCACGATAGCGCTTATCAGATAACTCCGGCCTAATACGGCTTAATTTGAGAAACCCTATCTAAAGTAGGCGATTAAAATCTACGACATCAATAATAGTTCGTTTATGAGCAATAAATAACGGTCGACTTTTATCTTGACTTGAACAGATAATAATATTGCTGTTAAATTTCATAATTATTTCTTCGGTCGCCCTTTGTAGTGCACTGGTCTATAGACTGACATACTTTATACATCTGAGAGCTGATGAGTTACATTTTCACAATCGAATACTGAATAATATCTAAATGATTACGAGTCTGTGCTAAACGACGTAACACTTACCAAGTGATAAAAAGATTTTTGCTAATAAAGACTCTTTTTTAGATCATTAAAAACTTAGTTGTTAAATTGCGAAGCTGTTTTAGATGGTTGTAAAGGGTATTAAGTTCATTTATTTTGTACTAACATATTTTATAGTATTTATAGTAGTAACATATATATATATATATATGTTTATATATATATATATATATATATATATATATGTTTATGTTTTACACATTGTATTTATTTATTTTATGCTTCTCATATGCCATGTTTTTAAATATTTAAAATATTTATGTTAATTGATAAAGAAGTAATTAATTTTGATTAACCTCCACAGAGTCTGTTGAATAAAACGTTTCTTTTAGTTGAACTAGGCTTAATATTTTGATAGTAGCGTTTGTCTTGTTGGGCTTAAAAGTCTGGGCCAAAAACCTGTATTTCCGGCAATTGTAATCTATTTCCAAGTTATTTTCCGGTGCCGTAGTAGCGTTTGCATTATTGCGCCAATCAAGAAAACATCAAGCATGGGTTTTGAAGTCTTCTTCAATCAAAAAGAGACTATTTTCCGACTATTATAATCTACTTTCGGTCTAAAACATTTCCGAAAACATTAAGTTTGATTAACCTCCACAGGGTATGCTGAATAAAACGTCTCTTTTCGTTGAACTCCCCTATTTTTTTGTTTTATCTGTATCCCGTGATCACGATTACTTCAAAGAGTGATCAGGTAATTTCCTAGTTTGTATATGTTTTGCATTAAAGTTTTAACTGTGGAAATAAATTCATTACTCATTATTTATTAAATACAGCCGTGTATTTACACTGATAGTATTGGTAGGCATTTCAGTGAGCAGCCTTTTTTAATCGCGTATGAGGTTTTTAACCGTATACAATAAAACGTATTCAACAACTATAAATTGTTGTAAAATTGTTTTAAAGGGATTGAAGATACTCTGGTTACTTTAATTTACTTGTAAAAATTATAATCTTACAAGAATATTTTGAAACATGTTGGATGGAACTATGGATTAGAAATGTGAACTTCTTGCTAAGGATTTTTAAATCTAAAATAGCTATAGGGTAGTAAATATTATAGAACTTTTCAATATATAGGTGTTTTTAGGAATATATGGAACTCGGATGAAAGGTAATATGCGTAGAAATTATAAAAAAATTGCACAACATCCAAAAATGGACTGTTTGTGTGATTTAAAATAGCAGTATGATAATGAATCAAACACAGCACCAATGAACAATGAGTTTTCTCTGCGGATAGTGAAAATAACAACAGATAGCAACAGGTATAACAACTAAATTTTGCGGAAACAGCTAGCTTAGTTGAAATAAATGCCATTTAATAAACCAATTGAGTTACTAGCTCACTTCACATAAAGCAAAAACGATGTCTATAACAGGGAAAAAACTGAAGGTTATTTGTTACATGAATTTACTTAGGATGATTTTTGGAGTACAATCAATGAAATAGCAACGTCATGACGCGTTGACACTTCTCAGCTGATTGCCAACCGGAATCGATAGATAATAGTCGATTGCCACCCTAAGGGTGTTGGAGGGATTTGGTTAGAAGTGGAAGATGTCTCTATAAAATAATAACATCTATATTATAGTGAATATCGAACAAAGAAACTTATCCCAAGAAGAAATTATAGGAAACAAACAAGTACAAACTTACAAGTTAAATTTATACTTCATTACATTAAACATATGTAATGCTAGAATTTAAAACAATTTTCTTTTTAATAGATGTTCATATTTTTGTCTGCATCGAACCACTCAACCAACCCATCCCGTTAACGATATTCCCAACTCTTTTTGCCCAAATCTGATTCGCAGACTTTTTAATACACATATATGGTATAAACAACGTTGGAAGCATGTCTTCGAAATTTATGCGTACAAATCCATGTATCAAAACTCATTTTCTCGATACGAAATGCAATTTTTTGTGTTTTCCAATCAAATAGAAAATGCTGTTACAATGTGCGAATATTGTGAATAAAGTCATCAAAAATGAACAACTCTTCTTGTGCTCTCACAAACTCCTGGAATTATTTGTGTTTTTTTTTAGATTTTAAATATACAGTATTATAAACTATTAGTTAAAGAAACACAATTTGACGTTACATCAAATTGCAAATTAAATTATTTAAATTGAGGCTTTATAGTGTATACATTTTGTTTTCTTGCCACCTTACAAACATTATTCTCCAGAAATTTCCATTATAGAAATAAATTTTTAGTGATCGGCACATGTTTTTCTGTGTATAACGTATGAAAATCCTTTGGTTGGGATAGGTCCGTATGCTAGCCCCATTACCAATTTATATTGATTAAATGACCCATTACATTTGCATGATTTAGCAAATCAAATTACCTAGTTGACTTTTTTTTGTCGAATCGACTAATGATATTAGCCAAACTACCAGTAAACTATTGGTAAACATTATAAAACAAGGTGATCCGGCCAAAACCAATTTTCTATTTCACAAGTAAGAACACGACATGTTCCAGAACATTATTCAAAACTTGCACCACTTTTTCTAAACAGAAACACATGTATTGTAAACCGGCACACATAAACAATAGCCGATCGTCAAGTGAATAAATAAAGTGCCGCTATCGCACAGTGCGCACGAGTCCGGTGAACAAATAGGGGCGGCGGCGACGGCGACGAAGGTCGGGACAAATGGAGGTGCTCGCTAGGAAAAAGGAATGCACACTCGAGAATGATTAAGAGAGGTAGGCGCAGGTTTGACATGATAAGCATAACAACAATAGTGCAGTGAGAGCTGGTCTGATAGCACAGTCATCTCTGCAGATTTCAGCGTAAGTTTCGTGATGCATCTTCCGCAATCCGCAGGCTGATGGCCGGTTAACTGAGGTCCAGAGCTCTTGTTCGAGAGCTGGTCTGATAGCACAGTCATCTCTGCAGATTTCAGCGTAAGTTTCGTGATGCATCTTCCGCAACCCGCAGGCTGATGGCCGGTTAACTGAGGTCCAGAGCTCTTGTTCGAGAGCTGGTCTGATAGCACAGTCATCTCTGCAGATTTCAGCGTAAGTTTCGTGATGCATCTTCCGCAATCCGCAGGCTGATGGCCGGTTAACTGAGGTCCAGGCTCTTGTTCAGTTACTGTATTTCACTTTATCCGAGATCCTGATTTACCGAATGTTGGCAAGTTGTACGTTAACATTGATAGATAATTACGAATGTTATCTTACCTTTTCGTGCACCAATTTCTTGTTCTGAATATTGAAACACTCCAACATATGAGCGGGTAAAACAGATAAGATTGAGGCACAAACCTGAAACAAGAAATCAAAGAATAAAAACAAATATCACTAAATTATTTTAAAACAACGATTTCACACGAAATACATTTTACAAATGCTTGTATGTATTTCTACTTGTTGTGGAACATTTTAGTTATTATCTAAATTCTTAACTTACGCGTCCAGTGATATAAATAACACCTGTTCTCCAGTTTACTCCGCGTTATAACACTGCTTATAAACTATTAAATTCTTGAAACACATCAGACTCTCTGTGGAGAGCGATTTTAAGTCAACAGATGTGAAACTGCCAATAATACAAATCCGTCTGTACTGAGGAGTTACTAAGTTGCGATGCTTCGTGATTGGTTGAAGCTTGACCAAACAACAACCAATATCACTTACAGTTATAAAAAAGGCTTCTTTATGACAGACTGCAAAACTATTTAACTAGTTCGACAACATTATGCTACAGAAATACGTGTAATTATTAAGAGAAAACGTAATAAAGAAGATAGTGTCAAATTTGTCGAAAACCTGGCTGCCCATGATAAAGGAGCATATTATTCATAATTGGTCGTTGGTTGGGTAAGCTACAGCCAATCACGATCAATCTTCCCATTTCAATAACAGTGTTAAAACGGATAAGTATTATTGGCAGTTTCTGTTTAACATTTTTAGACTGTAGATGGAAATTAATGTTTCGACACGGTTTAATAGGAAAAAATTGAATGTTACTTATACTAGCTGTTATTATACATTGTGCGTAACACACTTATTGCAAAATACGTAATGGAAATCTTCCTCTATAATCAAATAGAAAAGAACGATACGCAGTTGTTACAATGGTAAAAGTTACGTGTAACGCCAACTTATCGTATGTTATTTAAAAATTAGTTTCAGTGCTGTAAGCTAATAAAGATTATCGACTTTTATTACAATACTGAATTTGATTGTCTTGATAAATAAATATGAAACATATAAATTATTATCTATGCATGTCTTACTTATAAAGAAAACTTATTATTTCTAATGACACATAACGAGACTGGATATGTACAAAGAGGTCTAATTAATCCCTTATATATTAATAGCAAGGACAAAGACGGCGTGGTGCTGGGGGGGAGGAGGGGGTCAACATGGGGGCACGTTGACGGGTGTCACTCCTACTCCTTGTCTGATAAGGCGCAATGCAGCCCCAGAGACGGTACCATGGGGGCGCTGTGCTGATACCGAGGAACTCGGCTTTTTGTCTCCCTTATCTCCCACTTGTTTTATCCGAGTCGCAAGTCCCATCTGAGATGTGGAGTGACGCGTATATCGCAAATCTTTGTACACCTCTCCGCAACAACTGTAGGATAACAAAGTTGTATCTTCTGCCGTTACAGTCTTACAGAAGAATACAGCTGTGTTTACTCGTTGTTTGTTAGTCCATGGAGTATGTTCACAGTTTGTGTCTCCTCAAGGAAGTCGACGTAGACTGTGTCAGATAAAGAAGTACTTTTCGTTGGTGTCGGATGCATTGTTGATTACTATGTCAAAAGAAACTTTCCTATATGAATACTCAGTTTAAATCCAACCGAGAATTCTGTGATTTTATTTTGGTAAATATTTTATCTCAGAGATGGATATATTTTTAGATGTAATGTTATAAGTTAATTTTTCTGGCTATTTTTTATATTGCTACTCGTTGCATCTTGAAGTATAATGACAAATGAAACCACTAATAATTTATTTAAACCGGCTTGAACGTCTAAACCTTCTTTATTTTGAGTTCGGTAAATATTTGTATGAGCTTAAGGCAATAAAATGGTGGTTCATGTCTCATTATTCCATATAAGCCCTTTCTAATTTCAGTAAAAGTGAAGGTTTTCTCCATGCACGCATTTTTACTATTGACGTGGGCTGTAACCACTGAGCAGAACTTTGTAACCTAAATTAACATTTACGTACTACAAACAGTACTGATTGCAGGTGGAAAGGTCACATTATATACGGAACTAAACTGAAGATAACTATTATCAATGACCTCCTGAGACTTGAACTTGTACTTACACGACAGTTTATGCAACGATAGTTCTCGCTACACGAAAAACAATTTGTAGTTTCACTATGAAACTATATTGATGGAGTGATAACAATCATAAATTGTTTGCTCAGTTTAACATAATTATAACAAACGTTTTACTTCAAGGTTGAATTTAGCTTAAATACGGCTACATGAGAAACACAGTTTATTTTTTAATGCTCATATTTTATACATAAAATTCTATATTAGTGTTAGGGTTAGCTCCAGTTCACCTTCCTCAATGGTCTTGGACAGCATCATAGGTGTGTAACAGAATCAGATTTCAGGTGCTGCATTAAGAGGAAGGTAAACACTCAACACATATTAGGTCACCCTTCCCATTGTGGCTACGTTCTTTGTAGAGCATTGAGATTCCGTCTTTATAAAACAATATTTGTACTGCGTGTAGAAGATCTCCCACAGTAAACCTAATTATCTTATCTAAGAACTAAATACGTCACTCGATGAGAAACATCTTGATAATAATGTAAACAAAACGTTCAACTTGAACAAGCCTGCAATCGTCCGTTTTACCAACGTCTTGCAGTTGCAATCCCAATGCTATTGACAATTAAATATTGCAGGTGTCTCATTTAAAAGAATAGTTCATCCGCTTGCAACTCTTACTACGTTTTTTCAACCGTGTAAAGTATGTAATCAGTGTGTCAATGGCCAAATGACTACACTTTGCGTTGAATGAACGTTAATAATATCTATAAAAGTTATATTTTCCGTTACATTTACATGACTTGTATATTTTACTTGGAATTACACGTAAATTATCATCAACTCATTCAATTCTACTCAATTGAGATTATTTATTATGTAACGATAACTGTGTGAGGTATCCATTTACTAACGTGTACCGTTTGAAATACTTAAATACACATTAAATTTTGTATCAGTGTTTCAGTATTTTGATTTAGGAAGAAAGGTATTGCGTAGTGCTAAGGTAAATAATAGTTCCGGCTGATTCATAATTCACCATCAGATACATATATATGTTGGTTATACGCCATTGGCATTTGTCTCACTAAACGTTTGGAAGGGAAAAGTTCCAAATTTTGTATTTACCTCCCCGGGAATCGAACGCGTCACGGTTCCAGAGCGGCAGCAAACCCCTACACTTCGGTGAAGCTCATTGTTGTATCAGTTTTGTTATCATTTTTCTTATTAAGTTCTATCTTTCTGAAAACCTCCAATAAATGTAGTGTTTTATGTATCTAATATCGAAGCTGTGATCGTGAAAATGCCTATGGGTACGCTTGCAAAACATATTTCCAAATTTGAATTTACCACCCCGGAAATCGAACCCGTCACGGCTACAGAGCGGCAGCAACCCCTATACTTCGGTGAAGCTCATTGTTGTATCCTTTTTGTTATCGTTTTCTTGTTAAGTTCTATCTTTCTGAAAAAGCTCCTATACATGTAGTATGTTATGTATCCAATGTCGAGGCTGTGATCGTGAAAATGCCTATGGGTACGCTTGCAAAACATATTTCCAAATTTGAATTTACCACCCCGGAAATCGAACCCGTCACGGTTACAGAGCGGCAGCAACCCCTATACTTCGGTGAAGCTCATTGTTGTTGTATCCTTTTTGTTATCGTTTTCTTATTAAGTTCTATCTTTCTGAAAAAGCTCCTATACATGTAGTATGTTATGTATCCAATGTCGAGGCTGTGATCGTGAAAATGCCTATGGGTACGCTTGCAAAACATATATTTCCAAATTTGAATTTACCACCCCGGAAATCGAACCCGTCACGGTTACAGAGCGGCAGCAACCCCTATACTTCGGTGAAGCTCATTGTTGTATCCTTTTTGTTATCGTTTTCTTATTAAGTTCTATCTTTCTGAAAAAGCTCCTATACATGGAGTGTTTTATGTATCCAATGTCGAGGCTGTGATCGTGAAAATGCCTATGGGTACGCTTGCAAAAACACATTTCCAAATTTGAATTTACCACCCCGGAAATCGAACCCGTCACGGTTACAGAGCGGCAGCAACCCCTATACTTCGGTGAAGCTCATTGTTGTATCCTTTTTGTTATCGTTTTCTTATTAAGTTCTATCTTTCTGAAAAACCTCCTATAAATGTAGTGTTTTATGTATCCAATATCGAGGCTGTGATCGTGAAAATGCCTATGGGTACGCTTGCAAAACATATTTACAAATTTGAATTTACCACCCCGGAAATCGAACCCGTCACGGTTACAGAGCGGCAGCAACCCCTATACTTCGGTGAAGCTCATTGTTGTATCCTTTTTGTTATCATTTTCTTATTAAGTTCTATCTTTCTGACAAATCTCCTATAAGTTAAAAGTGTGTAATCGTGAATATGCCTATAGTTACGCCCACCTGTGTATACGTTTCCCGCAAATCCATTGAAGATAGCTCTTGGAGACAATAATCGCGAGACAGCCCATTCGGGCTCGGTCGGAGAGGCTCGTGAGGACGTCCCGCTCCGGCCCACCGTACAACACATACATATACATCACGTCGATCCTAGATTTCCAGGAAATTTGTTGTAGTAGGCGAATTGTGGTCGTGCCTGTGTAATCTATGATCGCGGTCACACCCTGGTCATGCTCCCCCCCCCCCCACCACACCACAACCGACCAATAACAAATGAGCTCCGACTATCAGCTGATTAATAATGTGACACTTTTATACATACTTGTCCGGGTCCATATCTCAACTCTGTGGGAGTGCCCGCCGCCGCGCAGTCACACTTTCAACTGTCCGGTAACAACTGAGTCAAATACCACAAATACCAGACATTTCATACTTTTATACATACTTGTCCGGGTCCATATCTCAACTCTGTGGGAGTGCCCGCCGCCGCGCAGTCACACTTTCAACTGTCCGGTAACAACTGAGTCAAATACCACAAATACCAGACATTTCATACTTTTATACATACTTGTCCGGGTCCATATCTCAACTCTGTGGGAGTGCCCGCCGCCGCGCAGTCACACTTTCAACTGTCCGGTAACAACTGAGTCAAATACCACAAATACCAGACTTTTCATACTTTTTGTACATACTTGTCCGGGTCCATATCTCAACTCTGTGGGAGTGCCCGCCGCCGCGCAGTCACACTTTCAACTGTCCGGTAACAACTGAGTCAAATACCACAAATACCAGACATTTCATACTTTTATACATACTTGTCCGGGTCCATATCTCAACTCTGTGGGAGTGCCCGCCGCCGCGCAGTCACACTTTCAACTGTCCGGTAACAACTGAGTCAAATACCACAAATACCAGACTTTTCATACTTTTGTACATACTTGTCCGGGTCCATATCTCAACTCTGTGGGAGTGCCCGCCGCCGCGCAGTCACACTTTCAACTGTCCGGTAACAACTGAGTCAAATACCACAAATACCAGACATTTCATACTTTTATACATACTTGTCCGGGTCCATATCTCAACTCTGTGGGAGTGCCCGCCGCCGCGCAGTCACACTTTCAACTGTCCGGTAACAACTGAGTCAAATACCACAAATACCAGACATTTCATACTTTTATACATACTTGTCCGGGTCCATATCTCAACTCTGTGGGAGTGCCCGCCGCCGCGCAGTCACACTTTCAACTGTCCGGTAACAACTGAGTCAAATACCACAAATACCAGACATTTCATACTTTTATACATACTTGTCCGGGTCCATATCTCAACTCTGTGGGAGTGCCCGCCGCCGCGCAGTCACACTTTCAACTGTCCGGTAACAACTGAGTCAAATACCACAAATACCAGACATTTCATACTTTTATACATACTTGTCCGGGTCCATATCTCAACTCTGTGGGAGTGCCGCAGTCACACTTTCAACTGTCCGGTAACAACTGAGTCAAATATCACAAATACCAGACATTTCATACTTTTATACATACTTGTCGGGTTCATATCTCAACTCTGTGGGAGTGTCACACTTTCCTGTCCGCAACTGAGCAAATACCAGACATTTCATACTTTTATACATACTTGTCCGGGACTGTGGGAGTGCCGCCGCCGCGCAGTCACACTTTCAACTGTCCGGTAACAACTGAGTGACATTTCATACTTTTATACATACTTGTCCGGGTCCATATATCAACTCTGTCTAACAACTGAGTCAAATACCACAAATACCAGACATTTCATACTTTTGTACTGTTACGAAAGTTCATTTAGTCCATTTGAAAGGTTTCTACAGTTCAGGGTTGGCCGATTTTAAATACCTGCTGCTTTTTAAATACATTTAATTTGTTCTTGAAGATAATTATAAAAAGAAAACCAATGTGAGATCAGAGATGTGCTTACATTTGCAGCCATGCTGCACAACATTGCATTTTTCTCTGGTACACATATAACAAAAACTCGCACCCCAAGTAACAAGATCACTCTCATAGAAATCTAGCTGTGTTTGTAAAATGACCTCTTTGAAGGATTCTCTGGCAAATTAATGATTTTTAAAGTACTTGTTGTACAAACTGGTTGCTTTTGTGAGACAAATAATTGTTACAGTCCAAATTCACGTCATTTTACCACAGCATCATTCTTATGTACGAAACGGAAATAAGTGGGCAATACTGTGTAATTTTCGGAATATTATTATTTAACAAACCATGCAGAGAAGTTTCCTGCTTGTGTTGCAGGACATTTTTTCCATATTGAGTGAGTCTTCGAACGGTTATTTCGGTCAATGTATATGTTCCGAGATATTTGCTACAGTTTGTTTCCACTAATATCGTTCCTCAAATTCTAATATATGATTAATCGATTAATTTATTTTTGTGTCTAAAAGCCATTTAAGTATATTTGACATCTATTAGGTTTATTTCTCAAATACTTAATTTGTTAAAAGATTAAACATAACAGTATTGAATTCTTCTCTAAAAGTTACGCTAGTGCTATGGATACAATTATTGAACGTACAGTGTTTCATGTAAAACATTTATATAAAGCAAAATCGGGATAGCTTCTGGTATTGAACTCTGCGAGATCCTATATTTTCAGACAGACTGACAGCAAAAACAGCATAACTGGCAATTTCGACATACTCCCTACGATTTTATACATAACATCACAGCCAAGTGAGTGACCTTCCTTTAGTAACAGCAATTAAATATCTTTCCTGGTACAATGGAAAACTACTCGGACAAACTCCACTACGGTGTCCAGAATACCGTTAAGAACAACAGTAACTTGTAAATACAATTTCAGTCACTACGTTAACCAGATGATCTGCAACATCAACCACTGTTAACCCGGTACAAACACCAAACCCACCTTTCCAACTTTCTCTACTCCGAAAATTTTAGTAACCGAATTAAGAACAATTTCTGAAAACTCAGTATGATAAAACTGTACAAGTTTAGTTAATTTCAATTGAGATGGAAGTATTTCACAACCAAAAGAGTAGAATTTAATTACTTCAAGAGACATAGAGACACCGTCAGTATCCGATGACTCTTTCAATGATGGCCTCTTATAGTCAATTCAATGTCCTTTACAGGTAATTCATAGAACATATAGAACGCAGGAAAAAGGTGTATAAGAATCTAAAGTTGTAGGTATAAGATTCATGTTCCCAAAGAGAGCGGCCACAAAGAGAAACATGACCATTGCTTTTTGTGCATATTTTCCAATATTTACGTATTTTAGAATTTACGAGTTTAGAAATACTCCTTGGGCAGATTGAAATACACAGGTACGCAATACACTTACGAAGATCTCCTAATGTATCCACGGACGGGTGTTCTTCAACGTACAAGTACTCGTCATTAACGGATACATGGACACGCGGCGACGGACGACGATCTGTCAGTTGAGACGCGCGCCACAGTCACGGACATAAGGGCATTCCGCAAAAAGTATACAAGATAGGAATACGCCACACCACGTACCGCGTAACAAGCTTCGTCGAGGATCCTTGCACAATTTCAAATCGATAGATAAGTTCGTTTTCGAGATATGCACAATTTCAAATCGATAGATAAGTTCGTTTTCGAGATATGCACAATTTCAAATCGATAGATAAGTTCGTTTTCGAGATATGCACAATTTCAAATCGATAGATAAGTTCGTTTTCGAGATATGCACAATTTCAAATCGATAGATAAGTTCGTTTTCGAGATATGCACAATTTCAAATCGATAGATAAGTTCGTTTTCGAAATATGCACAATTTCAAATCGATAGATAAGTTCGTTTTCGAGATATGCACAATTTCAAATCGATAGATAAGTTCGTTTTCGAGATATGCACAATTTCAAATCGATAGATAAGTTCGTTTTCGAGATATGCACAATTTCAAATCGATAGATAAGTTCGTTTTCGAGATATGCACAATTTCAAATCGATAGATAAGTTCGTTTTCGAGATATGCACAATTTCAAATCGATAGATAAGTTCGTTTTCGAGATATGATGCCGTTAGACAGATAGACAGAAACGACACTTTTTTCAATCCACAAGTAATAGGATTCGCTAATACTCAGCCAACAAATATGTAATTAGGCAGCACAATAACCTGAGATAACCTCAAGCTGCACAGATAATAAAACAAACACTTTTAATGTTATTTGACTGACCGGAAATTATAATTGCTGAACTTAATACCAACAAAATATTTCAATAGTAACAGTTAATAAATAATAAAAAATTAAGAAATAAGAAGGGCCGCAAAATAGCAACAAAATATAATTTTAATTGCGAATTATGTACAAAAAATAAATTAACTCCATTATATGAATTAGGATATTTAAATTGAATTATCATATTCTTCACTAATTGGAACAGTGACAAAAGAAAGGCAGTGTGAGTACAGTAGTTGTACCGAACGATTGAAACCGGGATATCGATGGAAGTTAGACTACTGATAAGAGCCGAACTGAAGAGAATCCCCTGATAACACTAATGTGGACCGATGGACTCTGGTTATCTATTTTATATATCGGGGCAGCGCCACAAGAGCGGCAGTGTGAGTGCAGTAGTTGTACCGAACGATAGAAACCGGGATAGCGATGGAAGTTAGACTACTGATAACAGCCGAACTGAGGAGAATCCCCTGATAACACTAATGTGGAACGATGGACTCTGGTTATCTATTTTATATATCGGGGCAGCGCCACAAGAGCGGCAGTGTGAGTGCAGTAGTTGTACCGAACGATAGAAACCGGGATATCGATAGAAGTTAGACTACTGATAACAGCCGAACTGAGGAGAATCCCCTGATAACACTAATGTGGAACGATGGACTCTGGTTATCTATTTTATATATCGGGGCAGCGCCACAAGAGCGGCAGTGTGAGTGCAGTAGTTGTACCGAACGATAGAAACCGGGATATCGATAGAAGTTAGACTACTGATAACAGCCGAACTGAGGAGAATCCCCTGATAACACTAATGTGGAACGATGGACTCTGGTTATCTATTTTTATATATCGGGGCAGCGCCACAAGAGCGGCAGTGTGAGTGCAGTAGTTGTACCGAACGATAGAAACCGGGATATCGATAGAAGTTAGACTACTGATAACAGCCGAACTGAGGAGAATCCCCTGATAACACTAATGTGGAACGATGGACTCTGGTTATCTATTTTATATATCGGGGCAGCGCCACAAGAGCGGCAGTGTGAGTGCAGTAGTTGTACCGAACGATAGAAACCGGGATAGCGATGGAAGTTAGACTACTGATAACAGCCGAACTGAGGAGAATCCCCCTGATAACCTAATGTGGATGGACTCTGGTTATCTATTTTATATATCGGGGCAGCGCCACAAGAGCGGCAGTGTGAGTGCAGTAGTTGTACCGAACGATAGAAACCGGGATAGCGATGGAAGTTAGACTACTGATAACAGCCGAACTGAGGAGAATCCCCTGATAACACTAATTTGGAACGATGGGACTCTGGTTATCTATTCTATATATCGGGGCAGCGCCACAAGAACGGCAGTGTGAGTGCAGTAGTTGTACCGAACGATAGAAACCGGGATAGCGATGGAAGTTAGACTACTGATAACAGCCGAACTGAGGAGAATCCCCTGATAACACTAATGTGGAACGATGGACTCTGGTTATCTATTTTATATATCGGGGCAGCGCCACAAGAGCGGCAGTGTGAGTGCAGTAGTTGTACCGAACGATAGATAGAAACGGGATAGCGATGGAAGTTAGACTACTGATAACAGCCGAACTGAGGAGAATCCCCTGATAAGACTAATTTGGACCGATGGACTCTGGTTATCTATTTTATATATCGGGGCAGCGCCACAAGAGCGGCAGTGTGAGTGCAGTATTTGTACCGAACGATAGAAACCGGGATAGCGATGGAAGTTAGACTACTGATAACAGCCGAACTGAAGAGAATCCCCTGATAACACTAATGTGGACCGATGGACTCTGGTTATCTATTCTATATATCAGGGCAGCGCCACAAGAGCGGCAGTGTGAGTGCAGTAGTTGTACCGAACGATAGAAACCGGGATATCGATGGAAGTTAGACTACTGATAAGAGCCGAACTGAGGAGAATCCCCTGATAACACTAATGTGGACCGATGGACTCTGGTTATCTATTCTATATATCGGGGCAGCGCCACAAGAGCGGCAGTGTGAGTGCGCGTGTGTGCGCTATCACTGAAGAGCAGATAAGAAGTGCGCCCGTAACAGCATTGTGCTTCACCATCACAAGTTCTAACAGCCCATGTTTATGGCTTAAATATTTTTGCATCAATAAATCGTAACACAAGTTTTTTTATCTTACCTCCCTTTAACCTATCTAATTTACTACTAAACTAATCTGCCTATTAAATTACAAATTCTAACCCCCAAGGTGTATTACATACCTAATAGACTGTCATCACATTGCAAGATTTCAGCATTTTTAGGAAAACCAGCAAACGAAATTATTTATTTTTAAATATAACATTTGCAAGTAAAACTTTTTCCTTCGTGAATTAAAAAGTTGGTGTGATATTAATTACTGGTTAATATTTTACTAATAATATCCACATTAGGTTGTCAACTACTTCCAAAATGAACTTGATAGGCAAGTTTCAATTTACTACAAAATTTCTTGATGGAGTGAATAAAAATTTGTACTTGCTCTACTTACTGATTTTCAAGTTGTTAATTTTGAATGACCGTAAAAATATGATTTACTTCTTTTAACTGTGCGGTTTTTACCGCATTTAATTCTGAGTTCCGTAAATAAACCCTTGCATGTCATTCAGCTTCACAATTTACCCTTGGCTCTGGCTGAGAGCTGATTCCGAGGTTTCACGCATTGGCATATTTCTGCCATGTGCGACCGTAGAGTACCGTAAGCAGCGCCATGTTACTGGTGAACAACTCTATGATTTAAAAGTTAGTATTTTGATTTGTGACCAACGCCAAATTCAGAGGAGCGAAGGAACCAGAGCTCTGACACACAGGAGGAATAAAAATTGACTGAAGGCGTTGATTTGTAAACATCCTTTACTACGTCGTTATCTTGTGGTATACTTTCTTTGTTACATTCAATTAGTTGCAGTAAAGCTCAATAGCAGAACAAAGTACATACAGCTCTCTTAATAAACAAGTATGACAGAACCAGTAAAAAAGGTTTGTACTTAAAAAATTCATCTTTGGAAAAAAATGGTATGGTAATATTTATTTACATCCCATTTACACCAATAAATCACTGTATTTATAAGTGAATTGAGGAAGTAATAAAACGTAAGGAAATGAGCTTGAGTGCAGAAAAATGCTAATAAAACCAGTTTCACTATGAATAAATCATGAATTAATTTTGCACCTATTTTAATTTCAAATGAACATAATGATGGACCAACTTATGTACAAAGTGGATACAGAATGGCAACTTGTAAAAACCTCAGCATTCATTCAGTAGGGTAGGCTGATGAGAATAAATTGTTATTTTGAACTGGAACTTTAGGCATTCTGTGAAGTTTGAAGCTAAGGAGGAAGAGTAGTAGTAGGTTGATCATATAGGAGGTAGAGTAGTAGTAGGTTGATCATATAGGAGGTAGAGTAGTAGTAGGTTGATCATATAGGAGGTAGAGTAGTAGTAGTAGTAGTAGTAGTAGTAGTAGTAGTAGTAGTAGTAGTAGTAGTAGTAGTAGTAGTAGGAGGAGGAGGAGGTTGATCATATAGGAGGTAGAGTAGTAGTAGGAGGTTGATCATATAGAAGGTAGAGTAGTAGTAGGTTGATCATATAGGAGGTAGAGTAGTAGTAGGTTGATCATATAGGAGGTAGAGTAGTAGTAGGTTGATCATATAGGAGGCAGAGTAGTAGTAGGTTGATCATATGCTATCTGTCTTTGAGAATCTTCACACATAGTCAACTTCATAAAATCATGAAGAAACTCAATCTTCTTGTTTTCAAAATAAAGCTGGAGATAGAGGTTATGTAGGCATGAGTCGAGAAGATCCAGTGTATTCAAGTTGTTGAGGAGAAAATATCATATGGATGTGAATAAAAGTAATAATGCATACATCCAATGGAGTGTATTCCAGGCCAGAGCAGAATCTATGTACAATTTCTCGAAACTTGCTTTTAAGGGTAAGAGGGTAACGCTAAAACATCTAAATGAATCAGTACAAAAATATACCTACCCGCCCCCCAGCCGATATTGACACAAGAGCACGCCCAGAGGAATTCGATATCGTTTCCTCAGTTTGTACCATCTGAGCACGCTTTTGAGTAATTAATTACAAAACTGAATAAATAGTGTAATAGGAAACAGCCGGACATAAATTTGAAAAGTTCACGTCAGATAAAGTGCGGTGTAATAACAGGTTTATAGACGATAGTGTCAGTAGTGTTGGTCGTGCATGACTTCCCCCCACCACTCCCCTTACTTATTGCGTGGTGGAGGGGAAAGGAGGTGAGGAGGGGAAGGAGGATCTGTTTACTGTCGCGTGACGTCACCAGACGATCTCCAGAAGTCCTTGAGCACCTTATCTTTACATTTAACTCCAACTCTCAACTCTCGGTGGTAGGATGGCAGCGGATAAATCATTCCTTACCATTAGAAACCGCCTTAAAAATGCCTACTTTTGGCCCCGGCACTGTCGTTTAAGATGGCCACCGGTAAAAGTACTAGGTTCTTATTCTCATTAAAAGTGCATACACTGAAGTTTTGTCTATTTAACCAAAACTAAAGTTCGTATAATGGTTATTTTCTTGGCCAGAGTGGAAACTTTTTTACTTTTAATACGGAAACTTGATATTAAACCATCAGGATATATAAGACACCGTGGTACAGTAAAATGTCATCCTGGTTGTATTGTATTTTATAAAAATATCAAATAAATACTAAATTCATTATAATCCTACATGAATTGAAGGTAAATGAAGTTATGGGAACAAAATATTGATATCTATAAGAGGATTTACATTCAATCAGTGTTTATTCCACTCTTAAAAAACGAAGTTTTTTTAGATTTGTGGTTCTAAATAAATCATTGGAAACTCACTGCTGAACGATGAGGAGACACACTACTTATAGGTCTAGTATTAACAAGCTGACAACAATAAAAATATATTAGTCCTATAGTTTTTAGTCAAAAGTTGATTTTCTACATTTTATTCTTTCTTTGACTTAGGAAATAGCTAGACAACAATGTTGTCCACGTAAATATTCAGATCAACTCCGCATAAAATGTAGATGATTCGCTACAAAAGAGATAAATATTTTTGATTATTATATAACTATCTTGTGAAAATCCAGAGCAATGTGATACTAACTCCCAATCAATATTAGCAAATACAACGCCGTGTACAACTTAAGACATGCAAAATTAATTGTATACTTCACAATAAACTGAATATATTTCAAAGAGTAGATTGACGAGCGGTCGAAGAAGCCGGACCTTAGATCTCAGTTAGAGATAAGCGCAGGTGTAAAGCATTTCTCTGAAGGTAGAACTTTTTATAAGTACCCTCGACCTAGTACTGTATCAACTCTCCCCCTTATTAAGTTTTGTAAGATCCTCGCACAAGTCAGTGACCCATCAGGACTGAGACTTGAGCAATGAGTTAACAGTTTTGTAAATTTAAATAAAAACATAAGTTAATTTTTATTTTGCAGCCTTGGCGAGTGAACAATGCAGGGCTGAGGAAGATGATCGTTGAGTATCAGGTATGGTTGGAGGAGAAGTTGAAAGAAAAGGGATGATACTGTTTCGAGAAGTATAAGAAATGTAATTACTGACAGTAAAAAGAAAAATGTCTTTTTATGTGTAATGAGAAACGCGAAATGGTCCAGAATGTAGTGAGAAAAAGAAGAACAGATCTAGAAGTCAAGAAGGAACTGTATGGATGAAATAATTGTATAATAGTATTGAAATAGATAAATAAATCATCATGCATCGTTAATGTCAGAGAACTATTTAAAGAAATAGTATTAGAAGTTTGTACTGTGACATAATATTGAAAGCCGGAGAGACCATTGTATGTTAGATGAGCATGTAAATCATAAGTATCTTCTCAATTTAGCAAGCATGGTAGAACATGAATTATGAAAGGATGACAACCCTATAAAAATGTGTAATTTATTAGATCATCCATCAAAGTCCATTTTTCTCGTAATTGGTTGAATTTTAAGGCAGACTTTCCAGAAGACCTCTCTGTAAGCGTTACACCGCCCAAGATTCACAGGTGTGCTCGATTGAATAAAACATGGCGACAACAAGTTGAGTGGAGTGTTGGTACCGGAGTGACGCAGATTGATGGGAACTTGTCGTGCCGTGTGAGACCACTGCGCGGCGCTGGCGTGGGGAGGCGATGATGACGTAATAAGACTTTACCGATACAATCTCTCAAGTAATTATTAGCAATTTATTACTAAACATAAATTTATATTAGCACAAAGTTATCAAAAAGGAATCGGTATTACAGTCTGGTTTGGGCCCTTGTTGAAAACTAAACTGCAAAGTTACTATAACATTTGAAAAATTGGAACTGTACGAATTAATTACACACATAATGATCATTCGTGCATTTAAACTTTTATTGATTGTTCATTATTTCCCATCATTGTCATCAAAAACTATCTATATGGAAACTAACGGAAACATAACGATAAATTTAACACTATTTGTCTAAAGTTGTAAGCTGTATGTATGTAAAACTATTTTCAGTAGTTATAAAAGTAATATAACTTAAATGCTTTATTGATAGTTTATGAATATAATCTAATACATTAATAATATTAGAGTGTTTCATAAATGAAAAAATGGAAAAAAATTAAAATGCTTTGTAAAAAAACAGTGTAAATTATGGAATAAAGCTCTTACAGTAAGGTATGTTAGGAAGGCTAGAAATGGAGGCTAATTGAGTGGACGGGCGGCCGGATAATCACAGATAAGCCCGAGCCAGGTCTGTTATCAGCATTGGACCCGCACCACCCTTATCTCACCCATCCCACCCCTCTCCTACCCTCCCGCCTTCCTTTCATGCTAATCTGGGCCGCCACTGCTCTGATAACGGCTCCTTATTTATTGCGTCATTATCTCGATGCGAACTGCCAAATCTCTGGTGAGCTCTTCCATCTTGAGATCTCCTTCTGCTCTGGGCGGATTGGATTTGGTGGTTATTTTTCGTTATTTACAATCACAGACTTCTTCCAACAGTTTTTTGCTCCTAGACTTCATTCAGTATGTAATTTCTGTTGCTATACTCCAATCTGTATATTATTCCTCCATTCAAATTTTTATAAAATTATAGTCTATAAATAAATAAATACATTAATAGCTCTAAACTTAATTTAAACTTCGAAAAGATATTGTTTCCAGATATTCTACTGACATTAATCGTGGAAAAAGGAAGTCAAGAGATCAGGTTGAAACCCTTCCAGATACTTAACCTTACCAGAAAACACTGAAACTTTTATTTTATATTTGTTTGCCTACCGCCAATCTGTGTCCGTTTTAGCAATTTACAATACTATTTGGCCTATCAAATGCTGAAAGACATTGCATGGAATTCTCAAAATATTTAAAAAGTGCCATCTTTCCTGAATTCTCCTTACAGTGGGTGAATAGCATATTCAGGTCTGCTAAACGTGCACTTGGCTGGTTCTTGCTTGTAAGGACCCAGTATCTTCTAGGTGCTCTTTAGATAACCAAAATAATACAAGCACAAGCTACACCCTCCACTCTCCACATGTAGCCATTCAAATAATAAATGTCAAACACTTTTAAATCGCAAACATAGTTTGTATGCAACTTTTTTGTTTCGAACCAAAAAGGCTGAAACTAATATGTTGCTAACAAATCTAATAAAATTGTAAATGTTTAAGTTGCAAAGAGCTGTGTAAACGCGTCTTTAGGCTACTTGGAAAACAAACGCCACACCTTAACATAACCTTCTTAACGTTGTACTAATCAAGCACTTTTCATGGACAGCGACCCATATATCTACAGAGCGTGTCTAATTCAGTAAAAAGTCCTAATATATTATGATCTTCATAATGCTCCGCGTAGCACCTAAACTTCTCTGTTCACAATCAGCTGTTCACGGATCGTAGTTGTAATTATCCTCTTAGGCCTTCAGCAGTAGTCTCCTTATTAATTCCCCGCAGTCAGGTGCCGTGCTACATCGCAGGACGCTCTTATCTCCTCCGTTTCCGCAGGAAGCCAGCTCCCTTATCAGCCGGCCTGGCCAGATCTTCCCGCGATACCGCTATTGTTTATCACTCCTACATGCGTTGCCTTGTCTTTGTTGTCGGTTAATTTATTCTCTTATATTATCGCAGTTGAAGAACTCTTGCGCAATTAAAAAGTACGACAAGTACTTTACTAAGATTATACTAGGGTCCAAGATGGCCCTGAGATACCCATCCGAATCTAATTTACTACTCACAGACAAATCTTTTGAGTTCCAAGGTTCTCCTCTTCTTCTCTGACTTCTTACCATCAAAAACATTAAATCAAATTTCTACTGAATGCTTTAGTACCAACATTTGGAAACTAAAATAAGCTGTGTACTGTTGCGTTGGAACGTAAAAACTGTCCTCATGCAGTTGTATATTTAGAGAAATAATTTATAATTTCCAAGTAGATTGCCAATCTTAATTCGTACTATAGAAATAATAATACTATAGAAATAACTATAGAAATCTTTCCAAATGAATAACTATAACATTACAAATTTTATGCCAACCAAAACCTCAATTTACTAGTATTTTCATTAAATATTTCAGGTTAACCATTATATTTGTTACTGATCACCATTTTATAAATGATACATCGATATATCGTATTTTGAAGAAATCACTAAATTAGAAAAACGAAAGTGGCATGCTTAGCTCAAGAAGTTCTTAAGATTTTCGGATAACTCTTCAACCATCGAAATTATGTTTGAATTGTGTCAATTTACTTATTTTTCATCTCAAATTAAGAATATCCTCGATCTCAGTCGCTATGCGTGATCTGGTTGTTATATTGATTGCTATATCTTGAGATGGTTAAGTAAGGTTAGGTTTGGTAAGTCCACTTTATCACACACCAACCGATATGTTAGCCAAGCAATTACTCAGGCTCTCGGGCTCTGCTTACGAAATGAGGTGACAAACTCTATTGCTTCAACACTTTTGAGCAATTACTTGATAAAACCGAAATCAGTCTGGGAACACACTTCACTTTCTTAGTTGAAACAGTTGAGATTGTGCTTGTTCGAGATAGTTAGTTACCATAGAGATACAAACTACTCGTATTGCAGTAGCTTTAAAGTAAGCGCATGAACTTTATAACCCAAGATTGTTAGTTACCATAGAGATACAAACTACTCGTATTGCAGTAGCTTTAAAGTAAGCGCATGAACTTTATAACCCAAGATTGTTAGTTACCATAGAGATACAAAACTACTCGTATTGCAGTAGCTTTAAAGTAAGCGCATGAACTTTATAACCCAAGATTGTTAGTTGCCATAGAGATACAAACTACTCGTATTGCAGTAGCTTTAAAGTAAGCGCATGAACTTTATAACCCAAGATTGTTAGTTACCATAGAGATACAAACTACTCGTATTGCAGTAGCTTTTAAAGTAAGCGCATGAACTTTATAACCCAAGATTGTTAGTTACCATAGAGATACAAAACTACTCGTATTGCAGTAGCTTTAAAGTAAGCGCATGAACTTTATAACCCAAGATTGTTTAGTTGCCATAGAGATACAAACTACTCGTATTGCAGTAGCTTTAAAGTAGCGCATGAACTTTATAACCCAAGATTGTTAGTTACCATAGAGATACAAACTACTCGTATTGCAGTAGCTTTAAAGTAAGCGCATGAAACTTTATAACCCAAGATTGTTAGTTACCATAGAGATACAAACTACTCGTATTGCAGTAGCTTTAAAGTAAGCGCATGAACTTTATAACCCAAGATTGTTAGTTACCATAGAGATACAAACTACTCGTATTGCAGTAGCTTTAAAGTAAGCGCATGAACTTTATAACCCAAGATTGTTAGTTGCCATAGAGATACAAACTACTCGTATTGCAGTAGCTTTAAAGTAAGCGCATGAACTTTATAACCCAAGATTGTTAGTTGCCATAGAGATACAAACTACTCGTATTGCAGTAGCTTTAAAGTAAGCGCATGAACTTTATAACCCAAGATTGTTAGTTGCCATAGAGATACAAACTACTCGTATTGCAGTAGCTTTAAAGTAAGCGCATGAACTTTATAACCCAAGATTGTTAGTTGCCATAGAGATACAAACTACTCGTATTGCAGTAGCTTTAAAGTAAAGCGCATGAACTTTATAACCCAAGATTGTTTGTTGCCATAGAGATACAAACTACTCGTATATTGCAGTAGCTTTAAAGTAAGCGCATGAACTTTATAACCCAAGATTGTTAGTTGCCATAGAGATACAAACTACTCGTATTGCAGTTAGCTTTAAAGTAAGCGCATGAACTTTATAACCCAAGATTGTTAGTTGCCATAGAGATACAAAACTACTCGTATTGCAGTAGCTTTAAAGTAAGCGCATGAACTTTATAACCCAAGATTGTTAGTTGCCATAGAGATACAAACTACTCGTATTGCAGTAGCTTTAAAGTAAGCGCATGAACTTTATAACCAAGATTGTTAGTTACCATAGAGATACAAACTACTCGTATTGCAGTAGCTTTAAAGTAAGCGCATGAACTTTATAACCCAAGATTGTTAGTTGCCATTAGAGATACAAAAACTACTCGTATTGCAGTAGCTTTAAAGTAAGCGCATGAACTTTATAACCAAGATTGTTAGTTACCATAGAGATACAAAAACTACTCGATTGCAGTAGCTTTAAAGTAAGCGCATGAACTTTATAACCCAAGATTGTTAGTTACCATAGAGATACAAAACTACTCGTATTGCAGTAGCTTTAAAGTAAGCGCATGAACTTTATAACCCAAGATAGTTAGTTACCATAGAGATACAAACTACTCGTATTGCAGTAGCTTTAAAGTAAGCGCATGAACTTTATAACCAAGATTGTTAGTTGCCATAGAGATACAAACTACTCGTATTGCAGTAGCTTTAAAGTAAGCGCATGAACTTTATAACCCAAGATTGTTTAGTTGCCATAGAGATACAAACTACTCGTATTGCAGTAGCTTTAAAGTAAGCGCATGAACTTTATAACCCAAGATTGTTAGTTGCCATAGAGATACAAACTACTCGTATTGCAGTAGCTTTAAAGTAAGCGCATGAACTTTATAACCCAAGATTGTTAGTTACCATAGAGATACAAACTACTCGTATTGCAGTAGCTTTAAAGTAAGCGCATGAACTTTATAACCCAAGATTGTTAGTTGCCATAGAGATACAAACTACTCGTATTGCAGTAGCTTTAAAGTAAGCGCAATGAACTTTATAACCCAAGATTGTTAGTTGCCATAGAGATACAAACTACTCGTATTGCAGTAGCTTTAAAGTAAGCGCATGAACTTTATAACCCAAGATTGTTAGTTGCCATAGAGATACAAACTACTCGTATTGCAGTTAGCTTTAAAGTAAGCGCATGAAACTTTATAACCCAAGATTGTTAGTTGCCATAGAGATACAAACTACTCGTATTGCAGTAGCTTTAAAGTAAGCGCATGAACTTTATAACCCAAGATTGTTAGTTGCCATAGAGATACAAAAACTACTCGTATTGCAGTAGCTTTAAAGTAAGCGCGCATGAACTTTATAACCCCAAGATTGTTAGTTGCCATAGAGATACAAACTACTCGTATTGCAGTAGCTTTAAAGTAAGCGCATGAACTTTATAACCAAGATTGTTAGTTGCCATAGAGATACAAACTACTCGTATTGCAGTAGCTTTAAAGTAAGCGCATGAACTTTATAACCCAAGATTGTTAGTTGCCATAGAGATACAAAACTACTCGTATTGCAGTAGCTTTAAAGTAAGCGCATGAACTTATAACCCAAGATTGTTAGTTGCCATAGAGATACAAACTACTCGTATTGCAGTAGCTTTAAAGTAAGCGCATGAACTTTATAACCCAAGATTGTTAGTTCTTCTGAGAGTGAGGAAGAAAAGATAGACCTCTATCACAGACACAAATTATGGACTCGTTTTTCATATGAGTTGGTGGAATTCCAATGATTTAAAGCTTTACTGGAGAATATATAGGTACACACCAAATACCTTAAAACTATTAATTTAGAAACGAATAATATAAATTAAAATTGGGGCGACTGGATCCACTTCGCCACATGAAAGAAGCCTTGTAACATGTTTTGAAAATGTTATATGCATTCAATACTATTTTATACAATTAAAATCAAATATAGGGGCTTTATGAAACATCCAGCGTATTCGTTGGTAATGTTTAAAATCATACAGTCCAGCTTAACCTACCACAAATTGCCCACTGGGTGAACACCAAATATCGCAGAAAGTGTCTCAAGAGGTGTTGTTCAACTGGTATCTCGACTAAAAGCTATATCTGTCACCGCCTGTCACATAAAATCAGATTATTGAACATCACGAGATTTTGTTTTAAATTATGTATTAATCTATTAAGATAAGTCACTGAAAATTCAGTTACAGAAAATCTTAGATAAAACATTTCTGGTAAAACTGAGTTTCTTAAAAGTTTTCAAGTAGTTTATATTTGAATATAAATACTACTCACTCTTACCTTTCATTCTAAAGTAAGATACGATTAAAGTGTACTAAGTACTCGTATATTTTGGCACATTAATACTACTTTTATAATGTGATCAGTATTGTTCCAACACTTTACTAATATCCTTTTTCTTGTGGAAGTAAAGCTGTCAGAGTGCGCAGAAATAATTCCACTACTTAAGTACGTTCAACGTCTATTTTATATTTTCTAAATGCAACGATTAATTAGACTGTTATTTACATTGTAGGATTATATTTCACGTTTCAACATAGCAACAAAGAATTGCTTAAATATAATTTAGCGATTAAAGACTGTGTCAAAATAGAACTGTAGTAATAAGTTAATCCATTGTGTAAATTCCCAATGTTTTCAATTCTAACAATGTAGGAAATAATATTTCACCGAAATTATAAAGCGCTGATAGAGCCGAGTCGCAGGCAGATAACAAATACCAAGTGATAAGAACAAGGGTCAGCGCGGCAGTAGCAGATAACAACGGGCGCTGCTGATAACGGGATTGGAAACTCTGCTGTGACCTCCTCTTGTTAACATATTGGACCTGGATTCCGGGCGTACTAGCCGGTCATTTGTAGGCCAGAATACGGTCGAGTGTATCTAAAACCTAATAAACTTGGAACACTACTGTGTTGTTGCTACGATTCTGTTATAATTACTTATCTCGTATCGACCACTCGTGGGTACAGTACAGTAGGACAATGTACTGTAACAGTTTATCAATAATTGTAAAATATTATTTTGGTAACCATCCTTCCAAACTTTCTGCATTTTTTATTTATAAGTGATCCAAAAAGGCTTCAAGAAATAATACTTTACAGACATTCTCCATCGATTTTGTTTACGGAAAAAACACTTCAAGAGTTGATAGCTAATACCTACATCTGTTATAAACATTTTTAATTATGTTCAACGAGCAAAAGAAAAACTAACGAGCCAATAGCAGCATTCAATTTATGGTAGTAAATAAAAGATCAGGACAAAGCCACTAAAGTACAATAATTAACAATCACGACATGAACATACTGATAAAACAGAGATACCACTGAGGAAAATTAAACCAAGAACAAACAACATTGAACTAAAAATGTCAAAAATACAAAGTGTACACAGCACAAACGACTTATTAATGACGACTGTAAGTAGTTTCACAATACATTAAGAAAATAATAGCATTTACATTCAATTAATAAATGAATCAGGTAGACCGGTCCCTAAACAAGGTCCAACCAATTTATGTGAATTACATTTACTCTATTCTCATCCACAGTTATATTATTATTTAAGCTATAATATAACTATAATTAATTTTTAAGCTATAAGCCTGTTTATAGGCTATTACAAGCATATATTTTAATTTAGATCATTATACTTCCCTTAACGGCACACATATACATAAAATATATCGTGGTTGAGACATCATAATTATTATCTCCCAAATATATGGGCTTCGAGAAACTAGATTGCTTTAACTACTACTCCGAATAGCCTCAATAGTTTGTGATCACCGCAAACTAAAACCGGTTAGACTCCGTTATCTGTTCCCAAAACTCGTGAACAGATCCTCTAGAATTCTGATCTGTTACGTGATCTAGGTACTATCTCGAGGGGTGTTTTAATAGCCCGCACCGATAGCCAGAGGCACTAGTCGGCCCATTAGGGCACTAGAAAACTTTGTAGTCGCTTTCAAACAAGCATAGAAGACATTTTCTTATTTTGCATTTCTATTTAAGTAGTTTTCTGTTCTCATAGGACAAGAAGCTGAGAAATTTCACTTATCCTAAAAGGACCTTTGCGCTGCTTCAGAGTGACAGGATGTACTATGCAGGTAAGACTTGGAGTAGGGGGCTACCTTATGTAAAGATCCTCATGAAAGGATTTTGAGCATTAATCTCTGTCATGTCTCCTTGGAAGAAGGGGAAGTCAGCTCTGCAGAAGATTCCAGTCAAAGCAGGCAGGGGGTGGCGCACCCTTATGTCTAGGCTAGCAATAGTTCTGAACACTTAGGGAACCCCACCAACTCCAATAGTCATCTCCCGCAGTAGACTAACTAGACCTAACGATCTAGCCGTGCACTCCAATATCTCGACTTTGCGGTTAGTGATTTGCCGCTCCTGGACATCCATAAGGTTGCCCAGATTTACTTAAACAGTTGACACATCGGTTTTTTGCTGTACTAATACCAACTTTAGGTTCAACTGGAAGGTATAATCCAATCAGAAATGAACCCTCCAATGGAATTTAAAACGTTACAGTAGCATAAAAATGTTTGTTTTAAGGACAGATAACGGAATCAAACCCTGAAACTTAAAAGTTATAACGTGTACAGACTAGGCTACACCTCACAATCAGACAAGCGGGCCATTACCAGCACAGTGTCGCAAGTATTATCATTGTTTATCAAGGTGGGGGCGGTTATCGCAGTAGTGATATGGGGGCAGTGATATGGTAACAGTCACCTGTCAGCCCTGCAGGCCTCTTGTCTTCCCCTGCCAGCCCCGAGTCGTTCTGTCCACTCAACGCCTCATCAAAGTCCTGCAGGCCTCTTGTCTTCCCCTGCCAGCCCCGAGTCGTTCTGTCCACTCAACGCCTCATCAAAGTCCTGCAGGCCACTTGCCTTCACCTGCTAGCTCCCAGTCGTTCTGTCCACTTAACGCCTCATCAAAGCCCTGCAGGCCTCTTGCCTTCCCCTGCCAGCCCCGAGTCGTTCTGTCCACTCAACGCCTCATTATAGTCCTGCAGGCCTCTTTCCTTCCCCTGCCAGCTCCGAGTCGTTATGTCCACTCAACGCCTCATCAAAGTCCTGCAGGCCTCTTGCCTTCCCCTGCCAGCCCTGAGTCGTTCTGTCCACTCAACGCCTCATCAAAGTCCTGCAGGCCTCTTGTCTTCCCCTGCCAGCCCCGAGTCGTTCTGTCCACTCAACGCCTCATCAAAGTCCTGCAGGCCACTTGCCTTCCCCTGCTAGCTCCCAGTCGTTCTGTCCACTTAACGCCTCATCAAAGTCCTGCAGGCCTCTTGCCTTCCCCTGCCAGCCCCGAGTCGTTCTGTTCACTCAACGCCTCATCATAGTCCTGCAGGCCTCTTTCCTTCCCTTGCCAG
Organism: Homalodisca vitripennis; assembly: GCF_021130785.1. Classification (NCBI taxonomy): domain Eukaryota; kingdom Metazoa; phylum Arthropoda; class Insecta; order Hemiptera; family Cicadellidae; genus Homalodisca; species Homalodisca vitripennis. The sequence continues at coordinate 120,180,296 of NC_060212.1, forward strand.
CTCCGAGTCGTTATGTCCACTCAACGCCTTATCAAAGTCCTGCAGGCCTCTTGCCTTCCCCTGCCAGCCCTGAGTCGTTCTGTCCACTCAACGCCTCATCAAAGTCCTGCAGGCCTCTTGTCTTCCCCTGCCAGCCCCGAGTCGTTCTGTCCACTCAACGCCTCATCAAAGTCCTGCAGGCCACTTGCCTTCCCCTGCTAGCTCCCAGTCGTTCTGTCCACTTAACGCCTCATCAAAGTCCTGCAGGCCTCTTGTCTTCCCCTGCCAGCCCCGAGTCGTTCTGTCCACTCAACGCCTCATCAAAGTCCTGCAGGCCACTTGCCTTCCCCTGCTAGCTCCCAGTCGTTCTGTCCACTTAACGCCTCATCAAAGTCCTGCAGGCCTCTTGCCTTCCCCTGCCAGCCCCGAGTCGTTCTGTCCACTCGACGCCTCATCAAAGTCCTGCAGTCTATTACATTCATTTACCTGCCCCAAGTCGTCCTGTCCACTCGAGGTCTAAAGCCCTTCAGGCCTCATCATAGTCCTGCAGTCCTCTTGTCTTTTCCTCCACGCTCCGAGTCGTCCTGTTCACTCGAGGTCTAAAGCCCTTCAGGCCTCATCATAGTCCTGCAGTCCTCTTGTCTTTTCCTCCACGCTCCGAGTCGTCCTGTTCACTCGAGGTCTAACGCCCTTGAGGCCTCATCATAGTCCTGCAGTCATCTTGTCTTTTTCTCCACGCTCCGAGTCGTCCTGTTCACTCGAGTTCTAAAGCCCTTCAGGCCTCATCATAGTCCTGCAGTCCTCTTGTCTTTTCCTCCACGCTCCGAGTCGTCCTGTTCACTCGAGGTCTCACATCAAGTTGATATTCTGTTTGCTTTTATTTTCACCACACTCTCCGTCATTCTTCCAACTCAGCTTCCTCCACTCATTTCGAAATAAATGAAAGTTTTTTTTAATTTTTATTAGTGTAGTACGTTTCAATAACTAGACATTTCAATCAAACTGTATTGATGATTGTATTTGAGACAATAATGCAATACAGTTAACTTATTATTCACGGAACTGGAAATACAATTTCCCTTTCATACATAAAACTTATTGTCATTTGTATCCTCATTATAATTGTTTTTGTTATAATAAACCGCCAAGTAAAGAAGTTTATAAACAAAATTTCAAGCATCTAGAATACTTATATTATTTTTCTTCTTTGTACCATCTTTCATAGATTATAGTTTAGCGTATCTAACGAGATTTAAATACAGTTTCATGTTATTTCCACACAATAAAATATCTGGTGAAAACGAAGTTAACCGTTTGCTACGCTATCGTTTCTGTGCAATGTTATTTACTAGATTAAATAATAATTACTCGAAGTTTTCCCTCAAACAACTAATTGATTGTTATTTAAACAAATAGGTAACCAGCGATTTATGGCCAACATGAAAACAAATACAAGTTTTCAAATCCTATCTACTTGTATTTATACCTATCTTTAAGTCCTCTAAGTATTTAAGTTATATTCGGTAATAAATGTTACAATGTATTCATAATTTGTTGCAAGTACAATGCAGAATGCTGCTGATTTTAAAATTTCAGAATGATGTTTTTGTGGACGTCTGTAGTTTTTAGGAAATAGTCGATTGAGGAAAATAGTATTTATTGTTACTTTTAGAATTTTTCTTAGTAGTTTTGGTTGCTTCATTTATGATACATTAATTTTGTCTTTCAAAATTGCTGTGTATTAACCAACAACATTTTAGAATCAAAACTATGAGATTAAGAAATAAAGTAACGTTTTTCAGCTATTCAAATTTACTACTAAAACTAGAAGGATGGGAAGAAGCAGAAACTACTCAGTAAAGAGTACAACATTTAGTTGCAACAAAAGCTATTAATAACGTGATCAGTTTACTTCCAAATTGGCGTAGATTTGGAAAACCGTTTAGTACGTCTAAAAAATACAATGTCTCAATTTATGAGATGACACTCATTCTTCACAATAACATCTCAATTAAACTTTTAACTTTTGAGGTCATAAGGGTAACTGCACAGTTAATCTTATCCGGAGTAATAACTTCTATTAAATCACAAACAGTCAACAAAATGACGATTGTCTTGTTGTGTCCAGTCATAAAGTAAGTCATAAACTATCAATAAGTCATATCAGTTTGAACTGGGGTACAAATTATTGGTTTATTAACTGCAAGTTTGTGGGTTTTGGACAAACAACTGAATTTGTTTTTCCTAACAGAATTGTCGAAGTAGCTAGTACAAACTGCAAAAATACGTGACAATAGTAGTTAAGAATGATTTTATATATATATATATATATATATATATATATATATATATATGTATATGTATTATATATATGTGTATGTATGTATGCATACAGATATATATACAGTAAAATTACCCGCGGCTCATACACTTTCGAGCGCTCGTGTATATGTATGTCCTGGAACTGGAGATAGGCTAGTTCTAGAATTCTTTTACAAATTATCAAAATCATATTTTCCTATTTTTATTTCAAAGTAAACAATCAACAATGTTTTCTGTATTGAATTTACATTTAAAATTACATTAGAATAGCGTAAAATATAAATTTAACAATTTGCAATGTATAAACCATGTATTTATTACAAAAAAAAACGCTTCGCACATACCATTATTTATAAGTAGAGAAAAATAGTCGCCCAATCCCAAAACAAGTAATATCCTAAAACGTTAAAACCTTTGTTTTTAGTTGTCATTGGTATCTTTCTTTACTCATGTTTTCCACGCAGAAAAAGATAGGCCAATTGAGAACCTATTAAATCAAAACGTAAACAAATTTGAGATATCAGTTGCTATGGCACCTCTAGCTCTATAATCTATAATTTTCAGTTCAGTTCGTGTCAAAACATGTTTAAAGCACGTAAAAATTAACTGTACCAATTTCAAAATTACTTACCACACCAAGACATATTAAATCCATCTGCAATGTCTGCAGTGCAAAAACACTTTAAATTCGCATATTCATAGAAGTTAATGTAATACTAAGCCGGTTAATTTCGATTTACTTGCTCTCTGAATAGTTGGAAAGATATCTCTTTGCTGTTTAATGTTATGTCTTTAGCCTCAATTGAATTAGAACATCATTTGTAATAAGTAGTGTGTAATTTTGTTTTTATTTTGACTGTTAATATTTTTGTTCAGATACAAAAGCTTTCAAATCCAATATATTTCCTTTAATAAAAATAATATGAAAGTTCTGTGGTTACGAAGTATGTACAGAATACTGTAATTTAATAGAGTGTATGCAATATACAGTGTAAGTTAAAAGTACGGATACACTCTGTTTAGTTTCTGATGGATAACGTTGGAGCATGTAACTCGGACACCTTTCTAGGAATTAGAAGTGAACTTGTCATTTACTGTTTACATCATTGCCCATTTCCCATTTTTAGGAATTTTTGTACTCCTGATTTTGATACAGGGTTTCGATTGGGATAAGTGTTATTAAATAAATTCATTACTTCATCATAAGATCTCACCCGATCTCCGTAACCTCGCATCAGGATCATAAGCTCTTGTTCAGTTGAACACTCTATATCAACGTAAAGTATCACAAAAATACGTCTTAACTTTGTTAATCGCAACCAGAAACTGAACATGTTACTGGACTTCCTGAAAACTGATAAGATAAGGGAGGCCTGCCTTGCAGCAGGTAACTGTAAAACCGGTTTGAGTTCGTAAGGAAAGTGGTTGTTTATTCAAGTTATTATTCTGAGTGTGTATGTTTGTTTTGCCTCAATTAATTTTTATTAATTTCAATGAGCTGCCATTTTGTACTGGGTTGAGCTCTAATCTCCACTGTTTATCTTTTATCAAGACCTTTCTAAACAGGCTTGGACACATGGTATAATAAACACAGTTCACTAAGTTTTAGCCGTATTATTGCTCAACGTAATTGTAATTACTAGTGCTACTGTAACTTTAAATTCCTAATTTTTAAACTGCTTCCCAAAACGCACATTTTGGGGAAATAGTTCGCTTTTGTTTCCTATAAGGGTGTGCTAAGTCTCATATTGTACTGGTTTGAGAGAGAAAGCTCTAGTTTCCACTGATTGTCTTCTTTTATGTCTTTTACGTCACCTTTAAAGTGATGGGTTTTCATATTTAACAATTTTGAGACCCCTCCCCTTCCAAATATAATTTTTGGGAAATGGGTAAATGTTTTAACAGTGACTAAATAGTTCACTTATATTTCCTGGAAAGGTTTCCCGAATTCTATGACTCCATCTTTATCCATCAAAAACTTAAACAGAGTGTATCCATACTTTTAACTTACACTGTATGAGGCAGCATAACGAGAATTTAAAATTTTTCTTGAATGCCCATAATTCTTTTTAAACAGAATATAACAGGTTTAGCAACTGGCGTATTCATTTAAAAAATAAACTATATCCCTTGTGAAGTATTTAAATAATAATGAGAAATGCAATACTAGCTATATTACAAATGAATGCATACGCAAAACCATTTCTATATTTTGCCACTTGAAAAAACGTCATATACCACAAACAACGAAGTCCTAAACGCGATTACAAATCCAGTTTATTCCCTCACTAATTCTCCAAAAACTTAGTGTCAACATTAAAAAAATAATGGGTTCTATATAGTTACATTAGTTTATTTATGATTTTACGTTTTCTCCTTAGTTAAATGTCACTCATTATAATATTATCCCAAGCTGTAAATTATTTTTCATTCCTTTCGCCAGCCTTTCGACTGCTTTTTCATCTGTTGAAAAGTTCATAATGCCCATCCGTCCAGCTCCAAAACAAGTTGTATCAAATAAAAAGGTGCAAAACCAGCTATGTGAAGCTTATATATTGAAAGATGATATTACATTATTGCTCTTTATTATACAGATGTACAGGAACAACAGTAAGTTTTCGTTTATTTGGAGTTTAATTTGTGCAATGATCTACTACTGCCATTTATTTTATTTCATAGTTTTTGTTTGAAATGGTTTTCATAATGGGTGACACAATTTCCTTTTTTTTTCGGAATAACGTTTAGTAAAGTCAATGCATGAAACATTAATTTCGATATAATTTTTATCATCTATATCTTATAAACAAATCGAATATTGAGTATACGTTACTTAAAAAGTTGCAAACTACACATCAGAGTGCGTGTGTATTTCTGATTGTAATGTATCAGACTGGGAGGCGAAGTAGCAGACAGAGAACGTCTGTGTAAGATGTTTGTCAGAAGTCTGATATTGACCGAGCCGGCCCAGAGATAAGCAAGATAACGCCATGTTTGGCCCAGCCACATCGAAAACACCGATAACAAACCTACTTTGGACCCGCCTTCGACTCCTAGATTTACTGTTTAGATTTCAGATTTACTAGCTTTGGAACTTTTCTGAGACTCTTACATTACTTTAGCCCAACGTAGTTGCGTAATCCTCCGACGGGAATATCAGAGTAGTATCATTGGCTACCACCACGTCTTATCTGCAAGTAATAAATTGATTGCAACGATGCTATTTTCCTACCAATCATTAGATTTGGTATTATCAATGACATCACGATGCTTATAGTTTCTAACGCTACCGTTGCAAACAAAATATCAATGAAGAAGAACTGACTCTCGTTTTCGATAAACACTGCCGCGAATTTTTTACGGTTAACAGCGTAAATACGTAAGTAGATGGATTTAAACTTGTGAAAATACCTTAGAAAATGTATTACGAGAGAGAAAATCAATAATTATTTTGAACCCCTTGAGGTTTTAACGAAAAATGATCACTTTATTTCATCCGACTTTGTACACATAATCTGAATAAATTATTTCTAAATAAATAAATAGTTCAATTTAAATTACAACTAAATTAATAGATCAAAACAATGGATAAAATCAATAAAAATCATTAATTTACGTATAACAAAAATAAATAATGTGTTTAAAATAAAATATTTCATTAACGCAATAAGTAATGCAAATGAGCAGTACAGTGTTTGAAATAAAGAGTACTGCCAATGATGTCTGAAGTATGTCTAAATAATCCAGATGGCCGCGCCTGGCGCAACGCAACCCGAGCAATTCCTCTTCAGAAGTGAGATCAACTTTAACAGTTGCGTACTTTTGCTAAAGCTCATACTATATAAATTATATACCATACATCCATTTTAATGTATGACGTTTTTACTCCACAACACATGGATTTTCTAATACATAATCAAATGCAACCTTGCTGATACTTAATATAGTGTAAAATAAATCTTCTCTGAATCTAAATAACCTTTTATAATGGAAATATAAAGATTGCCATCTTTGGTAACATCTTACTGTATTGGTTTATCCTCTACCTGTATTTAGACAAGAAACTGTATTAAGTATAGACTAAACTGATAATTTCTTTAGACGATATTCTTCTGACATATGACAGCCAACAGTTTGAAAATATGAGACCTCTATTTTAAAAAGACTTTAAAAGCCCAGCAAGAAGGGAGAAAGCATTCTGTAGCAAAAATAAGGGTTAATAAAGTTCTTCATCGGCACATATGTTCTTGCACTAAAATTAAAAGTGCAATAATACGGAGCTTTCAGTCACACTTCCAGTATTCTTCTCATACAAAGGTACTAACGGCACTCCTACTACTGCACACATGTAGCTTTGTTTCCTTTCAACAGTTAAGTCACCTAAATTTCTAAAACCTTCCCCGATTTATTTCTCCCTCTCCTGTTAGTCCCTTCTACAAATGAACTAGACGTAAATCAGGAATAGGTACACGATTTATTTCTCCCTCTCCTGTTAGTCCCTTCTACAAATGAACTAGACGTAAATCAGGAATAGGTACACGATTTATTTCTCCCTCTCCTGTTAGTCCCTTCTACAAATGAACTAGACGTAAATCAGGAATAGGTACACGATTTATTTCTCCCTCTCCTGTTAGTCTCTTCTACAAATGAACTAGACGTAAATCAGGAATAGGTACACGATTTATTTCTCCCTCTCCTGTTAGTCCCTTCTACAAATGAACTAGACGTAAATCAGGAATAGGTACAACCAGGCAAATGCACAAGTAAGAAGTCAGTAAAATATCGAATAATGTCTCTTTTATTAATCGCTTCTGTACTATCGTTAGTTGGTTCTTGTTACTATAAGTTAAATAGCCGGTTACCAAGCTAAATAGCCTGTTGTACGATCATGCTGCAGTCGAGGAGTGAACAGAAGACCAACGATGTCCACATCGTACTCGTTGTCTTCCTCTAATACAACTGTGGTAAAGTGAAGACCAACGATGTCCACATCGTACTCGTAAAGTGAAGACAACGATGTCCTCATCGTACTCGTTGTCTTCCTCTATTACAACTGTGGTAAAGTGAAGACCAACGATGTCCTCATCGTACACGTTGTCTTCCTCTACTACAACTGTGGTACAGTGAAGACCAACGATGTCCTCATCGTACTCGTTGTCTTCCTCTACCACAACTGTGGTAAAGTGAAGACAACGATGTCCTCATCGTACTCGTTGTCTTCTTCTACCACAACTCTGAAGACCAACGATGTCCACATGGTACTCGTTGCCTTCCTCTACTACAACTGTGGCAAAGTTAATGTATTTCACTGGTTTCACGAAATGGTCTTATCTTCCCATTGACAATGTATTATTTCTATTATACATGACACAAGGAAATTTTGAATTATTTTAAACTGTACAGTAAATGCTGTATGTAGTAATCAGACTTAATCCAGTTATTTTACTGGATAAATATTTTGAAATTGCTTAAAGAGTAGTACTAGGGCTGATCATCCTGGGCAAGTAGAAGCCATAGTACTTTTATATCGGTCTGTGGTACTTAAGGTGTTAACACCTTTCATAATATTCACATTTAAAATCTTGTATGTTTTTCGTGCCGTAAATTTAAACTAAAACATCTATAAGTTTAAAATATAGATGTTTGTACAAATCGAAAAATGTGGGTGTGAAGCAAAGCGTATGTTATGATGGTATCTGTAGCCCACTCCACTGCAGCCAGATGTCTTGATACTGGCCCAGTGGAGAGTTACACAACCGTGATAACCACTGATAGAGGCTATCATATCTGACTGTTCGACTTTCACCCCCGATAACACCAACACCAAATCATGGTGGCTACACCGAACTTGGACGACTTAGTCACACAGCGAGTCACTTACACCCAAGGACTTTTGAAAGTATGGAGAAAACTACATTACAACATTTTCTTCACGCCGGAACATTTTCTGTGCTACTTTACCTTGTATTTGTTTTGGCGACGTTTCTTGTCTCTTAAACCGTCCCAATATACTGTTACTCTAAATCTGAAAATAGCCGTTGCATGACATCCGCAAATGAGTATAAATTACTGTTATAATTAAACCCAGCAAAAACTAAAGACGGCATTGCTGCTACCATAGGCACCTTAAAATCCAAAGTATCTTGTGGACAAAGTTCCTTCAATACCTTGTGTCAAACAATCTTCGCTTATCAGGATAACAAACAAATCATTTAGTTCTTAAATTTCCCTCCATTTTAGTAATAACCAAAATATATCCAAAGTATAAGAAAATATCTTTTATCAAACTAGAAAGGAGGGTAATGTGAACAGGAGGTACAGATGTGGCCAAAATCGTTTACAATACAATGAAGGTACCACCTCGCTAAGCCCTACAGAAAGTTGAACAACAAATTTTAAATCAGATGAGAGTTTGAATGACACTACACTTGCAGTTTTCATGCCAGTCTGCTGGATGTTCCAAGACATGATGATGTCCAATCCTACTGCAACAGAATGGTGAACAACTAACTTCTTCCAACCCACACACAAGACAATAAAAAACACTCTCTTGGTTACATTGGTCGCAAAAACATCAGTCCACCGTCACTAAATCTTAAGGATAAGATACGAAATGAACTAAACTTTGGAAGTGGCTAGTATAGACATATTCTCAATTAAAATCTTAAAATGTTACAAAAAATATATAAACATTTTTTAAATGTTAAGTAATCATTGTATTTCTTTGGGCGATTCAAAATTAAAATGTTTAGTCTAAGATTTGGATTTTCTTAATTGTATATATGAAATTGAAATAAAATTTATGTAATAGTTTAGTATAATTATTTACTCGAATTACTGTAGTCAATGACAGTATTTTATAACTCGAATTTGTTACATTTTCTATTTGTTTTTGCTATTTAGACCTTTTTTATTATTCATCGTAGTTTTCAATATTTGATTAAACTATTATTGCATTAGGAAAACGGAAACAATCAATTAGTTTGTGTATTAGCAAATTTAGAAACTTTATTTTGCTTTATACGTATGAGGGTCGTCACAATTAATGACTACAACGAAAATATACTAACACAGAAGCGCGGTACCCGACGCGGCTTTGTGGACTGAGCTAGCTGGACACTAACCATTCATTGTTGCGGAATAAAGTTGGTAACATGTTTTGTTATCACTTGTTTGTTTTATGTTTCAGGAACTATTTTCCATTTTTCTCATTTTGTCGTCTTTCACAATTTTCTGTTCTTTAAGGAGGTATTTGGTTGGGATATCTTTCTTATTTTAAAATCATAGCCTTTTAAGATTCCTGAGGGTGGAAACATTCATAGTCAGATGCAATCTTAAGAAATTTATTAACTTCTTGTACTTCATATTCTTAAAAACTGCGGTTGACCTTTCATTACCGGCCTACTACCAAAGAAAAATGTATAACTGAGTCTAAATCATTCAATCTTAAACTAATCTCAGAATAATTTATTGTGGATATAAATATTAATCGCACTAAAATACTGCACTCATGATAAGATTTCGAAGTCGATTCTAAATATATATTTATTGAATATTTCTATTGCAAACAGATGAGTTCAAGTTGTTACATATATAAAAAAGACTGGATCAAATATTGATCCCTATAGGACTCCATATGTTTATTTGTTTTTGTTCGACATGAGGTTCGAGATATGTACTTATGCATTTATATATTCCGCTTAGATAAGGCAAGATCCATTGCCGTAGAGTGTATGAATGCCAGACCCTTATAACCAGCATAACAATGTGATGTAATACACGGCTAAACCATTTTGATAGGTTAAACATAGGTTGAACACACATGCACAGGCTACATGTCCTAGTTATTCAACCCAACGACAGCTACAATAGTATTAGAAACGGAATTAAACGTGAAGTGGTAATTAAGTAAATATAATTAAAGTAAATTCATCCAAGTTCATTATCCAAACCGTTCAAAAACAGTTAAGTGTCAATAACTGTACAACAACAGCAGTATAAAGAGCGGTTAGTAATCTCCAACTTGTGTATAAAAACGTTTGATAAGCTTTTTTCTAAATCGGCTAAAAATATCCTTATTGAAAAGGAAGATGTATTACTATCAATATAGACCGAAAACGTAGTCTGGACAACCATACCTGTTTAAGTATGATCATCCGTATAATGTGAGCCTTTTGAGGAGGAATGAAATCTGAATTCGTGGAAATATACCTTGGCTGTTAAACGAATCTTTATGTAATACAAATCTGAAAAAAATCTGAATAAAACAAATATCTTACATTTTTTTAGTGGCCATGAGCGTTTAGATTCAAACAAACGTATTACTAAACATAGACCTAAGACAACCATAATTGTTTAAAATCTTCCAGATTAACGTGTTCTATTTCCAAAACGCGTTGTAATGATCAAATCGTTGCATCAGTTTCTACTTAATATCCAGTGACAGGGTGAATTTTTGCACGAAATGGTCCCGTCATGACGCCATTATAGATATTTTTAGTTACGTTATCGATAGTTTTGCTTGTTTAAATCTTCAGTCGGCTAGATCGTAGACCAATAAAGGCCTCAAGAACTGAAAACATTTATGGAGCGCTAGCTTTGGATTGGTGTGGAAATTTTAGTAATTTGGTAACTATTTGCCAAATATGACCAATACATTAAAAATTACAACTAAATATTTATATTCAAAACGTGTAATTATTTTCTAAAGACAATAAAGTACTTTTTAAAATATGTAATCCTAATAATTTGTTTTATACATTGTTTTATAAATCTGCGCTGCTGAGACGCTGACACAATATGTGTACATTTAACAGTTATATTTTCATTGTATTCAATCTTTTCCATTTTCATCGATCATTTCACACAATTAATATTCGCTGTGGTTCTATCAGTAGTAATTCACTTCTGTTTATCACCTTGCGTTATGGTTTTTGTTCATAAATATTTCACACAAGCAATTTATTTTTTAATTCGAAGTAATGTTTAATGCAACTTCGATGCCACCTAGAGTTTTTAGTCTTGATTATAAATAAACAACACTCATTTCGGAGAAGTCAGTCCATGTTGAGCTGCTCTTGCACAAAGGTAATTGTCTGTGCAGCGAGAACTCCGCACATTCTTACCTGTGGCACTTTGGTGACTAAACGAGCTTTTATTGTATCTATTATACAGTTTAAATGTATGTTAGGATAAGTCCAAGTGCAGGTACTAATTAGGACATAGACTGGCCATGACTACTGGTAGATGTGCGGGTGCCACAAGTCGAGTGACAGCAGGCGGCACTCTGCGATAGCCGCGCACTCTGCAAGATTAAATATCTTCCCACACGGCGGTGATAAATAGACTCATTACTGACTGAGACGGCCTATCAAGTGTTAATAGCGTTAATTACACTTTTCCAACAAACTTTTCAATAATCTAATACAGTCGTGACCAGTCCTGCTTGTTAATTAGCATTCGACGGTGACGCTACAAAAACTGAAAGTTAATATCTGTGCATTAGTGTGCTGTTTGCGCGGACTCGCCTCTTGCATGCACAGGTTATATAAATAGGGGCCGTGCACGTAGCGAAGAGGTCCTGCGCTAGCATTTAATACATATTATCTTATTCTATAACAACCATTTGCAGAGCCAGATTGAATACTTTACGGAATACCAATCGCAACGCTTGAATTGAATAACAATGAACAATTTTACAGGTTATAATCTCAATTATACATTCCGCACAATATTTACTCCAAAAAGTGTATACAATTAAGCAAGTCATCGACCAATTATAAACCATTACCTTCACAATTTTAACAATAATTTGTTTACGCATTGTAAGTAATGAACCTACGAAAATTGTTATGCGAGAACATTACGTTACACGCTAAAGTTAAAACAGATGCGAGGTAAAATATTTGGACGTTATCAGGCTCGTAAATATTATCTTATCATAAGAGCAAGTGTTTTATCAGATCGGCCGCTATCGCCATGTTGATTAGTGGTTAAAATTGTTACGCGATTCTAAAACAAGGCTCACTACTATGGTATTATAAAGTTACATTGCGGTACTAAATCCTGCTTTATTTGTTAATGGTTTATTGGTTACATGATTTGAATTGATTTGATTAAAATTATATCATGTATTGTATGAGATCATTGTGACGATTTCACTACCTCAAGAGGGAAATATTAGTAAAAATTAGTTATCTTAGTAATAAATTTATTGACTTAGTAAAAGTAATGGTTTGTTAGCACGTCTCGTACGTTTATAAATTCATCGATCCGGCCAAATTCGAACATTCTCTTGACGTAATGACGTAACGTCGGTCGTTAGGCCCAAGTAGCTGGAGAAGATAAGCCAGTTATCTCTAGACTTTTATCGCCCAACCATTAACCAGCCGAGGTACGAGATAAGGTCCGGCGAAAGGTAACGACAACACCGAGGTTAACACGGTGGATAATAAATAACTCACTGACCTTTGAGCGGCTTCGGGTTACTCTGCTTCCTTCTGGACATGGTCCGTAGACAGTCGGCGATCAGCACATGTCAACAGTAGTAGCAACTTTTAGGTTATGTCTGACGTACACCCGACCGACACAGCAGAATCACACCTCACTACAGGAACGCGCGAAAGCGACTGACTCGGCGGCGGGACTCCGGCGATGCCGCCCCTCCCCACCCCCACCCGGTACCACCACGCCCGCCGTAGATAAACATCCATGTGACCGGGGCGGCGCTATCTATCTACATCAGTAATCACTCAATTGGAAGTACTGTTGATCGTAAATCACGCTGAAAAATTGATAATTCACCGAGATAGCCGGGGAGTTGGATTAGGTCAGGCGGGCTTTCGATTTATGCCCTGCCTCCATCTTATTATGATCTTGGAGTTTACATAAAACAGATTAATAATTGGCAGACCAAGGACAGTCAACTGTTGCCCCATTGTCGCGGCACAGCTGACATTTCCTAGACTGTGTCCACGTCAGGTAGATTTCATCACGGCTTGTCCTTTATCTGCGATAGACATCTGGTCTGGAACGAGGGTCATAGAGTTAATGGGAAGTGTATTTATTACCAACTGGACTCTAGTGTGAGTTTTATAAGACTATAGAGCACATTCCAGAGAGAGCTAGATATTGGGGTACTAATACCCCTGAACAGTATATGCCCTCCCCCTCCCCTCTGTTCTTATCGTGTTAACCTTCACCGTGACTCAGTTATGTGTACAGTCATGAACTTTATCTCTTTAAATTTAAACAATAATTTTGTGGGCATTTATAGCCCAATAAATGTATTTTTGTGCGTACTCATAGGAAAGGAGTCTTACAAGTAATGAGTGAAACAACTCAAAATGAGTTTCTGATGCGCGCTGGCTCCAACTATATTTTGGACAGAAGATAAGATCAAGAATTCTATTACACACCAGAGTTGTATCTTTGTTTCGAAATATTCAAGAACAACATATAAATTTGACGTGATTCCAATGAGAACTGTGGGCACTGCGTTCACAAATTAAGATTGTTATTTGACAGAGAAATGATGTTTTAAACCAAAGTATTTAAATAAATTTGTCTGCTATTAAGTTTAATAGTTCAGTGTTATTTTTAGAAGTTACTAGATGTTTCCCGCGGCTTCGCTCGCTTTTCGTAAGCTTTGCCCGTGTAAGAGCATTTCTGGTTCAAGTAAATTATATTTTCATCGCCAATGTAGAGTTTGCCTTGATGTCACGATCATGAAAATCTACCAAAAGTGTATTGTACACGTACATGTCCTTTATTATAAAGTGGTCTAACACTCAACCTTTAAGTTCAAACAGAAACTTATTTTAAAGGCGTAGTTATACATCATAACTTAGCGCCTTCAAATAGTATTTGGCAGTTAAATATACGTAACTGCCTTGCAATTGCAGTTTATAATGTGCAGGCGATTTGAAAACTTTTATCTTTTGCAGCGCCGTCAAGTGGCGAGTTACATCAATGGGCGAAGCATATAAACCTTCTCAGCGGAAAAATACATACACATACAAATTTTAATAATGCCCGGCCACATAGTTCACGATTCCATAAAGGACAAACACAAAAACATTCATTTATATATATATATATATATATATATATATATATATATATATATATATATATATATATATATAGATGTAACAATTCTCCTTGTATACCAGTAGGGTTTACTAATTTTAATAAATAATTTAATATTCATCGTGGTTCATTGTAGTTGTATTGAATTGTTCTGAAAAGCGGTTGTACTTAGAAACGCTCAAAATTAAGAACCATCTTCATTTATTTATGGAAAAGATATAATTACAATTCTGTGAAAAATATGAACTCTGCGTGAAATTACTCAACATTTCTCTTTAAAATAAAACACCGATTAAGAAGTGTTGTCTGTTAGAAAGGTCACGAACAACTCACTACGCGACTTCCATTCATATTTTAAATGGATAAAATCTTTAAAATACTTTTATAAATAGTGCAAATTGTACATTGAAAATAAAAACTCAGATACGGTAGTGTTAATTAATATTTAATTTTTATAACATTGGTACTATTACAAATTATTTATATAACATTTATAACGTATTCAGAAATTTAATTACTAGTAGTTTTCCCTTGCAGTATCTATAGCAGCCAAACAAACTGAGCTGCATAATTCAACAGATACCTCCATTTTTGACACCAAAGAATTAAGTAAAATGAATTAAAATTAAGAAAAAATGTACATAAAGGGCACTTTTTGGTAGGGGTCGTTTTTGGAAAAGTGTCAAATGAAAACATTGGTCCCCCATGAGATCCCTAATTTTAAAAATCTATATACCCTTATAATTTTGGCGCCAAAACTCAATATTATGTTTATTCCAATGTACAGGTGTGACAAAATATCTTTAATTTAGGTTTTAACAGTAAATTTTGCTGTCAGGCCCATTAAGATCTAGGTGCACCAATTGTTTGTATGACATATATACATACCCTATCAGAAAATACGGGAGGTGTAAATTTTAACTTCCTTTTCTAATTAAAAATTATAAATTATTAATAATTAAAAACGCGAAAAGACAAAAGTTTTAAATGGGTCCTATGTTGCAAATTACACCACAGTAGTAGACAAACGTTTGTATTTTAAGTTTGTTTATATCTTACGCCGTTTAATTATAGAGCTTAAAAATTGATATTGCTATGCTTGTGGCAAATTACAAAGCACTCATTACTGTTTTTAAAACACATAGGAAACCTTTATCATAATCACTAGTGATCTATTGTTTAATTGGGACCAGGTTAAATCTTACAGGTAATCCACTCTTGCAGTACAAGTACGTCCTAATCACAGTGTGCAGATAACATGACTAAACGAGTCTAGTTTTAATTGTTCTGTATAATGGTTGCTGTGTAATTTTCCTTGCATTGACTAATGATTTAAAATTCACTCTGTGAAGTGTTGCATAACTATTCCTAAAATGCCTTATTCTAACAAAGAGTGTTTTGGTATGCTTATTGTGTTGGGTGAGTGTTTTAGAAACTATGTAGCTGCTGTTGAAAACTATCCCACAATGTTACCCAAAGCGAGAGCACAATTCCCGAATCATATTCCAGCGATTAGCGAAGGGTGTTCTTTGTAACTGGTCGTGTTCAGACAGAACAGGGCAAAGATAAGCATATTTTAATATGCTTAAATTATGAACAAACACTCCAATAAATGAGGATTTTTTTATTTTTGTGAGGCTTTTCGTGTTAACTGAACACATCTTTAGACCCACATAACCCACATAATAAATGAGAAAAATAAAAATTTCTCATTTATTGGAGTGTTTTCTCATAATTTAAGCATTTGGTTTCCAATAAGAAGAAGCTGGTAAAATGTATATTGTAATATGTTAGGAGTTAAAAAAATACCTGACGTATTAACAGGTTTTACGATGAAGCCTCAAAACTCTGTTAGAAGGATAGCTTCTGATATAGTAGTTTGGTTCCATTCTAGCTCAATGGTTTGGAGGATTCTAAAAGGTAACAAATCCAATCCTTTCCAATCCAAATTTCTTTACGTCAGAAAGTCCAAGAACATGACCTTCAACGGGTGAACTTAAGCATTTGAGCAAACAAATCCAGCAAATTCCGTTATTTTTCAGAGAAGTCCTATGGTGTGTAGGCAACGTTCCGTAGCAACGGAGAAGTAAATTGGTATAACATGCAAAATTGGTTCAAATATCCCCACTAGAAGGGAAGTTGACAATGAAAGGTATTGGGCTGTAAACACGTTGTGTGGATTAACGGTGAGAGTATTGGTCCACATTTTCCGAAGGTAATTTGAATGGTAAAATATACAATCACTTCTTGCAAATTATTTTCCGGGATTATTAATGGTAGTCCCTGGGTAGTGTACACTTGTCAAAATATTTGGTTTCTTCAGGACGGAGTTCCACCTTAATGTGCAATCAATGACCGCCAAACTTTTGATCAACAAAATCTTGCGAAGTGGATTAGGAGAGGAGGAACTAAATATATTGTTTACAGCACACGACCTACAACAAGAGAGAACATGTTACGAGTTATCAATGCAGTGGAACCCGTGTAGTGATGGAATAAAACACACATTATGAAATATAAAACCACACATGTTGTAAAATGAAAAAATATCTTAGTTTCATATTAAAACTATACTAATGTCTAATTTTACAACACAACTTGTCCTTAAAATTAACAAAACAATTACTTGTAACATCATGTTACAATGTTTGTAATCCAATCTAAGAAAAACACAAGAAAGATAATAAATGAAGAAGAATAGCCTAATCACTTTATATAAACTCAAATTGCAAATTGTTTACTAAAAAGTAACAAGCAATATTTTTAATTCAAGATGCAATAAAGGTAGAAAAATAAGTAAGTTGTTACAATCTTACTGTACCTGGTTGTACAAGTGGAACAATACACTAAAGATGTTTCTTTATCAAACCGTATCGATTGTTACAAGAGAAAGTGAATTTCAATGGATAATTTTTTAAATCGTGTCAAGTGTTAAACTGAAACACACACAGTAATTAATTATTCGTAGATATCAACATTTTATTATATATGCATCTTAAGGATTGTATTATCAAGAAAGCATGATAGTCTGCTGAATGCGTAAAATCGCATTTATCCATCACAATTAAAAAGCTTTTTTCCAGAAAAACATGATTCAAAGAATCACGTATTTAATGACCAGATAAATACACTTCAACGCCTAACCACACGTATACCTATTTATAAGCGTGAAGGAAAATAAACTAATGAATTTAGCTAAGGAACAGTTATTTTTCCTACAAATTTAATTAATTATGTCACTTTAATGACCAGATAAATACACTTCAACGCCTAACCACACGTACGAGACCTATTTATGAGCGTGAAGGAAAATAAACTAACTAATTTAGCTAAGGAACAGTTATATTTCCTACAAATGTAATTAATTATGTCAGTTTAATGACCAGATAAATACACTTCAACGCCTAACCACACGTATACGTATTTATGAGCGTGAAGGAAAATAAACTAACGAATTTAGCTTAGGAACAGTTATTTTTCCTACAAATTTAATTAATTATGTCAGTTTAATGACCAGATAAATACGCTTCAACGCTTAACCACACGTATACGTATTTATGAGCGTGAAGGAAAATAAACTAACGAATTTAGCTAAGGAACAGTTATTTTTCCTACAAATTTAATTAATTATGTCAGTTTAATGACCAGACAAATACACTTCAACGCCTAACCACACGTACGAGACCTGTTTATGAGCGTGAAGGAAAATAAACTAACGAATTTAGCTAAGGAACAGTTATTTTTCCTACAAATTTAATTAATTATGTCAGTTTAATGACCAGACAAATACACTTCAACGCCTAACCACACGTACGAGACCTGTTTATGAGCGTGAAGGAAAATAAACTAACGAATTTAGCTAAGGAACAGTTATTTTTCCTACAAATTTAATTAATTATGTCAGTTTAATGACCAGACAAATACACTTCAACGCCTAACCACACGTACGAGACCTGTTTATGAGCGTGAAGGAAAATAAACTAACGAATTTAGCTAAGGAACAGTTATTTTTCCTACAAATTTAATTAATTATGTCAGTTTAATGACCAGACAAATACACTTCAACGCCTAACCACACGTACGAGACCTGTTTATGAGCGTGAAGGAAAATAAACTAACGAATTTAGCTAAGGAACAGTTATTTTTCCTACAAATTTAATTAATTATGTCAGTTTAATGACCAGACAAATACACTTCAACGCCTAACCACACGTACGAGACCTGTTTATGAGCGTGAAGGAAAATAAACTAACGAATTTAGCTAAGGAACAGTTATTTTTCCTACAAATTTAATTAATTATGTCAGTTTAATGACCAGATAAATACACTTCAACACCTAACCACACGTATACGTATTTATGAGCGTGAAGGAAAATAAACTAACGAATTTAGCTAAGGAACAGTTATTTTTCCTACAAATTTAATTAATTATGTCACTTTAATGACCAGATAAATACACTTCAACGCCTAACCACACGTACGAGACCTATTTATGAGCGTGAAGGAAAATAAACTAACTAATTTAGCTAAGGAACAGTTATATTTCCTACAAATGTAATTAATTATGTCAGTTTAATGACCAGATAAATACACTTCAACGCCTAACCACACGTATACGTATTTATGAGCGTGAAGGAAAATAAACTAACGAATTTAGCTAAGGAACAGTTATTTTTCCTACAAATGTAATTAATTATGTCAGTTTAATGACCAGATAAATACACTTCAACGCCTAACCACACGTATACCTATTTATGAGCGTGAAGGAAAATACACTAACCAATTTAACTAAGGAACAGTTATTTTTCTACAAATATAATTAATTATGTCAGTTTTAATCACAAAGATTATTAAAGGAATACGTCACGTGTCGCGCAACAGGCCTCGCTGAGGTTAGATGTAAAGTTTCTAATCGATGACGCATTTAATTCTTAATATATCCTGTGGTTGATAAACAGACAGCCAATCGTGCAAAACATTGATACAAAAATTACGTTCAGCCAAATTCTACGATTAAACATACACCAGCATAGAACACCTTTGTCTGTATAGAAATTAAGGTCCATACAAAATTACAATTCTGAGGGTGAAATCGCTCACGCAACTTCTTCCCCATCATGATACATTCAAACGTTTGTTCCTTAAGTTAGGTGTCATTCCAATGTTTAAATAATAACAGTCCCGGTGGGCTAGGGAGGGTACTACACCGTCATAGTGCACTGAAATCAAGTCTTGTCAACGGTTTTAACATTGACTTCCCAAACAATATTTTTTCGTTTTACTCCAGGAATAAATGAATTATTATATGAATAAATAAATTCGTTATACTCTCGAGTTATACTCTTCGCTAAAGCTCAGAGAATAAATACTTCATGCAATAAACGCGTAAACTATTCAACCGATTGTACTGAAATGTTTTTATACAAACCAACATTGTAAGGGTTCCTGGTTAACATATTGCCCTATTCTTATTGTCTATATAAGACGTCTAATCTTTCCGGGCCACACCCCACTGGTCTCTAAAGTTGCGAAAAATCACATCTTGGTATCTAAAGTTGCATTGCAGGAACCATTATTATTAAGTGAAAGAACCTTTTAAACGTAATCAGCTGTTCGGTGTGAACATCGTTTTATGACAGCATAACCGTATGTTTAGTATTAATTTAAACCACGGTCTTCAATTTTTTTACATTTATAGTGTGAAAGCATAGAGTAATCTTGATACCATAGAGTAACAACACTTCTTAATATAACCTTTTCTACATCCGCTGTTGTTGAGCGTAGAGTAAGTAGCTATCCAGATAAGAAAATAAAAAGTTTTGTAAAAATATGCCTTTAAAAGGACATTTTAGCAAATATTAAGTACGCTGTTCTTGGTCAGTACCGTACTGTAATACAGATATAAAAGGCAATGTCTAAATTTTACCATAAATTTTAACACTGTTATAAAACACATCATAGTTGTCTTTTGGCAGAAGCAGGCTTCTCAGACCTGTGTATGTATACACATTTTCTTAATCGTGGCAACAAGGTAGACTTATCATTGGCGTCCGAAATGTAATTCACTTGAACCAGAAGTGCTTATACACAAGCAGTTTACGATTTGCGTGCGAAGCCACGGGTACCTACTAGTTCATTAATAAAACACAAACTGCTTCGTCAGAAAGGTTAAGCGCGTGCACCCCCACTACTGGCTTTAATCTTCGAAAACAAAATGGTAAGTAATTAATTACTGTTAGTAAATATGGCAGAGGCAGGCAAATTTTCCTACAGATATCACCACAGTTGTACTGGAATTGGGTGTTTAATTCACCCACGTATAAAAAGTCGTAGATGTTCAGTTATATTGAGTTATCGTAACATTCTGTATCATAATCGATATAAATAAGTCTACATTCGAGATCACACCAAGTATTCACCTTAGTTTGACGAGTATGGAGGAGCAATGTTAATAAACCAAAAGACAAGTTGACTAAATAAGTACACCTTCCACTAGGGGTTGTGGAGACAATGGTCAGCCCTCAGTTGATTGGGTAGCAGATCTGCGCATGACGTCATTGTTCTCACTCGGCCTGGTTTGTAAACTCCACTTCGACCGCAATAAATAATGGCGTATATAAAAATTATTATTTTTTCGTTATTTTCTCAATCAAAAGTGCATTCTTAACAATGGAATGCTCGATTGAATACAGTAAATTCTGAATAATAATAAAACCCAACTAAATGTATCAGATTTGTGAGGTGGAGTGTTTTATATTATTAACTATAGCCCTATTGTCGATCCTTATTTTTTTATTTTTATCCCGCTTAAAAATGTACTTCAGCCAACGCTTAGTTAAATCCTATTAAACATATAGGGATTCCGCTGAGGTCGAAATAATGAATACTCGATTTGCAAAGTTTATTTATATTTTTAATTGTGGCAAATAAACATAAAAGCACTACTTCTAGATGTTAATGAACTAATAGATAATGAACTAAATGATATCATAAGGGTGGGCCTGGTGGTTCCAATGTTCTATGGGAATTTTGCATACGAACTTAATAATTATAAAACTTTAAAATTGACTTCCCTTCCCGTTGATGTCGACTCACAAGCGCGGGTGTCAGCATCTTGGCTGGACATTGCAGTTGTAGTCGGAAAAAGAGAAAGTTATTAAACTAGTAGTTTAAAAAGCGAGGTTGAATAAGAGACTCGGTTGAAATAGGAGACTCGAAGTTAAATCAGAGACAACTCAAGATTCATTACAACGTGGTCTCATCAGAAGGACATCCCCGCACTATTATTCATATTAATATTCCAAATAAAACATCAACCAAGGCAAGTTACTTTACTATTTACAACTTTATACTACATTCAAAGTTATTTCTCGCATGATAGGGCTAAATACGAAAATATAAATTTTATTTACGGACAAGGCGCGTGAGATGTTCCACGGCAGCAGAAACGGCAGCTACAAAGTTCACGAGAGAAAAAATTAATACGCGTGCCAATTAGGTTATTAATCCGCCAAGAATTTAGCCCCAAGAACATAGGATGTAACTTATATTAACCAGTAACGAGTAACAGGGTTGCTAAAATATGTATTATATAAAATACAACCAAACAACGAGTATACAGTATAAGAGCATTAATGCTCTGCACGTTCTCAGTGTCATTGTAATAATTTTACCGTGACATTCAAAACTAAAACAAATTTTAAAAGAACAACTAAGAAAATCTAGAGTAACTATACGTGGATAATTATAATTGTGATATGACTAAATACTGGTTTAAATGTTTAATATTAATATTAAGTTTACGTTACTTTTAAAATCAGTGCTTGTCAGCTCTTTTAGGCTGCAAGGGAGTTCGTCCTCAACATCATTCCAAACTAATTGAACCATGCTTGTCAAGTTCCAGGTGAAATTTCGGAAAGCTCAGCATATTGTTTTGGCATGCATGATAACTAACCTTATACCTGATATATGTACAAGGGATCATTAAGTAAAGGGCAAAGGATTTTTATCCGTACATTTGCCATCGTTCAGTGGTACAAAAATTCAGCAACACTACGTTTCGATATCTACAATCTGATCTCTTCCTCAGGCTACATATTTATTTGTGTGGAATTGAACATCTCAAGATAAGCAGATACGCTGCTACATTTTATAAACTAAACTCCAAACTGTGATTTCGAATTTCTGTACACGCTCATTCTCTTAACTAAACTGTTCATCCTATACCCTCGCATAGTTCTTGATCTATTCCATTTCACAAATCTAATACTACCTTACTTAATTAATTAATTATTTGAAATAAATTATTCAAAATTTTGAGTTTACGTGGCAATGACAAGACGTTTAACAATATTTAATAAGTTTATATTGGTTTAATAGCTATATGAGATAAAAATTAATTTATATATCGATTAGGCAATGAAACAAGGTAAAGAGTATTAATTATTCATTCAAATAAACAGGTATTTTGAATTGTTATAGAGACCGTCCTTCTTAAACAATGTTAAACTAATTTCTCCCTTTGCTATCTTGTAGGATGTAAATTCACCCCTAGGACTCCGTTTATAATCCACAATCTATTCCTTGTTTATTAGCCATAGACATTTATTTCCAAAATATTATAACATTTGTTATCAGTACATTTATGTGCATCCGTCATGTATTGCGGAATAATTTCATAAAATAACTTATTCAAAAACAATATTATGTTTCAAATTACCTTCTCTGAGAGACAAATTGACTTGCATCACATGGGTTAACAGGCAAGAAGAAAGATATTTGATTTCCTAATCACGCATACATTATAGACCTCCGGGTAGGTTTATTCTACTCCGGTGTATTATTTAAAATCCATATTTAAGATTCTTATTTAATTAAATATTACTGAATGAAATAGTAACTAATTGAAATAATATATTATACTGATATTAACTACTGTAAACACGATGTAGCAATAATAATAAATCATTCACTAACTATTCCACCTACTGTTGCTGGGTGACACGGTAACAATATTTTGTATTCTTAACCTCCCAAGTGTTCTCTTGGCAAGCATAGTTCACATGATCAGGACACAATTGGTCAATGTCCAGCGACCCTCCAAACATCTTGAAAGGTCAGACACGACAAGTCTCTCTTGCGCAAGACGTTTCAACACATGAAGTGCTAATACAGTGCACTTATTCACTATCTTGGACTGAGTTGGAGGCCATCATTAATTCAACCCAGTAGGATTTAGACCTGGTAATTATCCACATAGTGTGTATAATAGCTAGTGCATCAGCCATATCAGCTATGCAAAAAGAACAGGTGGGCTAAAGTAGTTACCTTGAGGGACACCTTCTGGTTCCCTCAGGAGATGTGACTCATTCAAATCACCCGCTATTTTTCTCAAAATAAGAGCTAACCTAGTTCCACAATGTTGTACAACTAAAAATATTGTAGCTTCACCAGTACCGTATTGTAGAGTTGAATGGCGGAGAACAGTTGAACATGACCATTCATTGTGTACACCGCTCTTGCCTCTTATTTGAAACAGATCTCCAGACATATTAGCCAGGACACTAAAATTACTATGGTTTCTTCTGAACCTTTAAATATTACTAATTGTGTTCGGCATCCACCATCGTCGTCGTCTTTTGAAAAGGCTCTCTATTATTTTAGACATATCTGGTAAAGTAGATATAAGCCCAACGAAGTTTATAAATACTGACAGGATTTTGCTTCTTTGGTATTGGTGAACTGCACTCACTATGAAGTCTTTGTAAATTCTTCATATCTG
Organism: Homalodisca vitripennis; assembly: GCF_021130785.1. NCBI lineage: Eukaryota > Metazoa > Arthropoda > Insecta > Hemiptera > Cicadellidae > Homalodisca > Homalodisca vitripennis. The sequence continues at coordinate 120,204,465 of NC_060212.1, forward strand.
AATTAATTATTTATCAAGGGACTAAATAAAGCACCTTTGTTTATAAATGGCCTTACTTCAATAAAAATACCAATCGATATATCATCACTACACACTGAATTCAATGTGATCTTATTCATGACAGGGTTCACTTCGTCTACTCTGATTTTTGTAAATATCAAATATTTTCTGACGTTAGTTAATTTATTCTTCGAATAACACAAAAGAACCTCATCATCAATCTTCTACATATACTCTTTTCTGACAAGATAGTTCTTTTTTCGTTAGTTTTTATATTTCAGCGATAAGTACACAATTTCATGTCAGTACTCAATTTTATTTAAAACTTGAATTTTAGTTGAACTTTAGCACGCAACAAAATATTTTCTTATAACTTCTTGGTCAACTTAGCCAAGTCTTGAGTACGTTACACCAGCCTTCTTGTAGTTTTGTTCTTCAAAATACTCTTTTTATGTTTGCAGTTTTGTTTAACAAGACTTCCTTACTTCTCAAGAAGTGTTCTCCGTGGTTGATCTTTTTCATTGCATGTCCATCATATGCAATTTTTAAGTTAGTAGCAATACATTTGTATAATTTCGATTCTATTACAAGTGTTACCTCCCAATCAGTTTTCTTTTTGGACAAATCTCGTATATTAATATCAAACATTGAGTAGTGTCATTATCTAAAATTCTTATTGCAGGGTAATCTTGTGTGAAAATGCAGTATATAAACATATTAGCACTAATCTTCACTCCTCTACCAATTCCTAATACTAGAAGCATCGGTAAATTCATTAAAAACTAACAGATTAGGTTATATTTTTTGTTATATGTATATAAATTACAAATGCTGGATTATCTTTTTTGTTGAAACGTGTTCGGAAGTTATTACTAACTATTTGGGTCACTTGGATTTTATTTCAGTCAGCCAATAGATCAACATTAGTGTCACCTGAGTCACTGTATCAACTTGAACAACCATATCAATTAAAAGAAATTGAAAAAGAGACTACAATATCATTTACTAGGAGGTCTATAAATTATACAAATACTGATAAATATCTCTGCGATATATCAATTGAGGGGTCCACACAGCACTAAGGATCTATTGTGCCGCCTAATAACAAAGGTGTGTTTGACATAGGTTACTACTCCGCCCCTAGGCACCTGAGGGTGGCTCAATCCTGGACTCAACAAGGTGTACCCAGAAATATAATTTATTTATTTATTTACAGTCATATAACTAAGGTTATTGAGCCCTCTCGTATCTTATATGATACAATTGGCAACAGATAATCGTACAGTCAAAATTTAATTATAAGCAATCCTTTTCTCTCACCTGCCACAAACTTAATGTAGATTTCCAGTGCAGTTCAGAAGACTGGTACATTGAAATTTACGTACTGAACTATCTGGTTCCCTAAAAGGCACTAGAATGTACAGTAAAAAAAACTCTAAAACACTGTATGGTCCTGTCTTCTGAGAGTTTCGGACCTCTATCAGGTCTCTGATTTTGGACTCCAAAATCTCTCAGCCTCTTCTTGGAGTTCTTACACCGGACAACCATCCTTGGTTAACATTTATCATATAGACATTGTGTGCCAGTTATAGTATATACTTCTACCAACAAGGGTTTTATAGCAATTGTACATAGAACTTTACTGTTATGGCCTGGGGACTCTACTTTCTTGGTTTGGAATTCTGTTATAGGTTATCATTAATTATTAATTGTCCTATTTGATTATTTATGTCAATTATTGCTAAAATTCACTCAAACGGCAGAGTTGACCTAGACCGAAGAATATTTTTCAGACGTATATACTTTTTTGGTCGGCACAAGGCGAACTCTACCTTATCCCCGAACTATTTCTCGGACTCAAAACTTTGCGTGTCACACGATACTACCCTATCTGTACATATATACAAACGAAACCGTCCTTCCAAGTTTGTCTGTCTGAAACTATCTCAGTAATTTTAAACGCCTTTATAATATATCAACTCTTAGCACATACACACGATGCAGGAATTGAATGACTAAGTGATAGTTTATTATGCGCAAAAAGTTTTCCAGTCCTGATTTTAGTAGCATTTACAGCATCATTCCATCAGACGTTACCATTGTGTGTATACATGGAAGTAACCGTGACAACATAATCATCAAAACATCATATTATGATAATTTACTGATGATGTTGGACTGTAATACGGATCAGGATACCTCAGGCCCTTGCACCAGCCATCCACCACTTTATAATTATTGATATTACTGAACCAGGTTTTATATATACTTTGTCATGGAGAAGGTTGACGTTGTCCTATCTTAAAGTTAGAGGAGTTACATGAAGGCCAAAATTATTTGAGCCCGTCCTTATAGTAATTTTTAAATATATTTAGATTTCATTAAATCGTGTGATCAAAACGTAAATAGAAGTACTTGTAATCATTGTACTACTTCCTTGGTGAATTTTGAATATAAGAAATCATTTAGGTCATATTGGCACCTAGAGCTTTTCATACCTTCCTGTTTATTTTTATCCTATTTTCCGAAAAACCTTTTTTGCTTAGATACACATTCCTCGGAAAACATTTCAGTCCTTGTTACGAAGGATAGTCAAATGAAAAATAATAAAATGTAAAAACAAAGAACAGAGAACGAGTTAATTCTGTAAGCATGTTGGTATTTTAATAATTTTGCTGAGTTACTACAGTAAAAAAACCATAACAAATTTATGGGTCATATGACAAATGTTTACCTAATCCCATGTAAAAAGGACAATTCACGATAAGGATATATACTTATAGATTATAAGAATCCATCATAAGTCCATCAAAAGTGGTCTCTCGATGATAAGGAAAGATTTTCACCTGTAGGGAAGTTTTCAGGATAAAAGTTCAAGTACAGGAGCACTCCTGGTTGAGTACCTCACGTCCAAGCTCATGTACGAAGGACTCTTGATATGGATTACTGTAGCAGACAGGTGGCTAAAATTTCTTCAATTCCATATACGGAGGCTTCTAATTGTCAATATAGGTCATTTTTCAGTAGAAATGTGACAAACTTCATGTACACACTACATTCCAACGGAAATGGTAGATCTGTTTTCCAGCAAAGTCGAGACTCTGTCTAAATATATCAACGGAAGCATTTCAACAACAAAGTTATATTTTTTGTAACAGATGTACGTCGAAGACCTCTCCAAGGTCATTTATAGAGTCTTCTCGACAACTGAGTTTTTTTCTCCAACAGTGTGCCGATTATTGTCCTAACCTTATGAACCTTTATTGGAAAATCTTTTTCCTACAGATAAGTAGTCTATCTGTTTTCTAGTATTTTCAGTTACAGTCTATGTGCTCTATTACATCTGTATGTTCATTATAATTGCTGCTTTACTGCTTGATAACTAGGAACTTGATAACTAGGTCCTGAGCTCAAAATATCACTTCAGTACGTCACGATGAGTCCAAGCAGTTTTACACCCCTGGTAGTGTTGACGCTGGTGTGTAATATTTCACTGGAACACTGAGAACGTCTACTGGCAGAGCCCGGACAAAGACAACGTGTAGCTGCACGCCCGCACCAGCCGCGGCACTGCCGCTGCTGCGTCCGCGGTATCTTCGTCATCGCGACATCCCTCATTCCAGATCTCACAGCCCGCGTCTCGTCGTGCCTGCTATTTGTTCGTGCGTCTTTGGCCTCTATAAATTTGCGTAACAAGGAATTAAATCAGAGGGCCTGAATCGTGAGATCTGATTGGAGGTCGGGTAGCCAATGGGAGACAGGAGCACTTTGTGTGCCAGTCAATGTCAAATTAGCTCCCTCTCTCGCCGGCCGTGTGAACCTCGTGGGGAACACCTCAGTCAAAACTGCCACGATTGACGGTGTCCGCGTCACTCATTACGCGTCACTTCTGACACCTCGGCACGGCCACTACAGCCTGATCGTGTAACCTACGAACTGACAATCAAGTCGTTTATTTATATTTGCCATTGACACAAATGGTGGTTATCAACAGTCGCGTATCAACGTTATATTGTAATATGGGTGTGTTCAGGGGTGCACTGGCTCCGGAACTGCGTTAGTGGAGGAAAAATTGATGTACAGTTAAAATGTGTTCCAATGACTATGGACTGGTAGCAGATCTATTGAGAAATGCAATAGATTTCTCACTCCCAACTCACCACTTGAGTCTTTATGAAAGGAAGCCTAGCTACAGAGGAGCCTTGTTCTACAACAATATGCCTGGACACCTCAAGAAAGTATCTGGACAACGACTGAGTAGACAACTAACAGCGTGGCTGGAAGACAGACCCTTCTACTCAGTGAAAGAATTCCTGGAGAGAGCCCTTGACTAAATGAAGACCACATAATGAATTTACAAACACTGACTATTACACTCATTTATAACATTAACACTTCTTCTTGACCTTTGTCCTGTTCTCTAAGAATATGTACAATAAAGAAAAAAGAAAAGAAGAAAGAAAAGATCTTGTTGTTTACATTTTATTTATTTACTTCCAACGGCATCAGCCATTACTACAACTAATTACAATAAGTACATGCATAATACAAGTTAGTAAAACGATAATACTTTTATAAATATTAATTAATAAATACGCTAACTTATAAATGATTCAAATTTGCAAGTTTGTAGAAGACATGCAGTTGCTATTAAATTACTACATTTTGCAACACAGTATATGGCTAAAACATTAACGATAACAACAATGCAATCCGACTAGAACAAATTTTAACTTGCATATAAAAATATAAGTAATTAACAAAAATAAATATCTAAAATGTAACATAGCATAAAACATAACAGAAACATAACCGTGCATTATAGCCCAAGGAACTGTCATGAAATATTTAAATTAAATACTGTGCAAATTAGGTAAAGAGTTAACATAATAGGCCTACTAGAAATTGATGCACTAAGAGGAAAACACAGTCAAAGCATGGCGATGTATACAATGGATACTGTCCTAGAAAATATCGCATTCACATACAGTTCGATTACCCAATCGAGCAAATCTTGCCAAATGACTATTGTAGTCGAAGTTGGTGGAGTGATGCCTGCGACCAAGAAGTTCTCGAGATCTAGTGTTATAGCGGAGGGATCTCTTAAGTCAATCTCGGCAAGGAGATCTGGGCACTGCACCTGGCCATTAACAATCTTCCAAAGAAGCAGAACATCAGCCACTTCACGTCGCCAGGCGAGAGATGGTAGGTGGAGATCTCTGGTGATGTCGTCAACGGGAACCTCCAGGTAGTCATATCCAAGTCGGACCCCAACCAGCCGAATGAATCGGCGCTGTAAAGCCTCTAATTTCATCTGGGAGCCGATATTTTACTTGATATTTTACTCCATCGCAATTCCGTTGTTTCAAATGTCAGCGTATTATATTCCTAAAGGAACCAAGTTAAAATTTAATGCAAATAAATGTGCGCCAGCGCGGAGATCAGCGGTACGTTGGAGTCGGCGCGGCGCGGGTCACTACGTCACGAGTCTCGTCATAGTCTGTCACCTGTCTGTCACTGTGACCGCTACGAGGCACTAAGCTATCTATCAGTTCCGAGTTGTTAGACTTAGTTTAGTCCATTTTTATTGCTACTAAAAGCATTCGTGTAGTGTGTCGTTTTTATGGTTAGTTCTTGATAAACTTTGTTCGAATGAAAAAAGTTTGACCAACCTGTTTTATCTCTCCCTAATGTCTACCACCACTAATGCATCATTAAAAGTTACTGTAGTGTTTTTTGTTCAGTAATTAACTGTATCATTTAATTAATCAATCTTATTGCGTGTGTTTTATTACACAAGCTCTTGGATTACTAATCTGATAAAATAACTTAATGACATCCAAAACTACTTTTATAACAGTCTAGCTTATTGATAACAACGGGGCTTGCATCGACCACTATAATCTTTTAGAAATATAAGCACTTTGAATTTGTCAGCTAGGATTGAAAAACTACAGCTTGTACCTACAGTACGTGCAATGTACAGTGGTTCATCAAAAGCTGACATCTCCCAGATGTTTACTTAACAATAGTATACGACATTCTAGCCGAGTTTTTTACGCTCTCAGAATCTCTGCAAAAACAAAAACAAACTGTGCTACACACAGAGAAACTTACAAGGAGAAGTAGACATTTTTCGATGCTACGAAGAAAAATCCTGAAAATAAACGTTTAGAAGATAAATGTACCACCTATGAAGTAAAATATAGTGTTGTTCTTCAACCCTCAGAAAATCAAACACTCCAGGATTTAAGCCTCGAAACTTTGTAACAATTTGCAAAAAAAGAGCATTGACAACGATTTCCAGCCAGGAACCTTATCTGTCAAGAACACCGTTTCGTCAAACAGCCTACAAATCTGTCACATGAACCAAGAATGCTCGAACCTGATCAGTGGCCTACTGAAAAAATTAAAGCAACTTGTCAAAACAAATCTTAAGGGGGTTCGGCTCGTCCTATCCTTTCCATGTTAAAAAGCACAAACTTAGGAACACACAACTCCAAAACCATTAGAGGTAATAAGCTAATTTTTTTTTTATTTTGATCCTTATCCTTATACCTAACATTTAAGTGATGGGTTTTGAATTAAATGAAAATAACACATTTTTAATTTAAAACAAAAAAAATGTTGAAAAAACATTCTAAATTAAAATTTATTTTTAATAAAAAAATATATTCTAGTATAAATAATGAATATCCCATCATTCATATTGTTCATTGTAGTGTAAATAACAAAACAAAACCAAAATCAATGCAATAACTCAAGTAGTCCAGGAGACAATATTGTTCCTAAGTGTAAAAAATCTGTTTTTTTGGAAAATCGCTAGTATACATCATTTAACCACAGTGACATAAGTAATCCTACCTTAGTGCATGCCTGGCCCATATGAAGGGTTTTCTGGATCTTCCTGCTCTTCATACATGTCCTCTTAGTCTTTTCTTAGCAATCTCTCGCTGTTTCCGGCACTTTTTCTCGATTTCCAACATATCTTTCTCGGCGTTTTTAATCCGGGTCAAGTAAAAGTTCTTCATTGTGTTTATGCAGATTGGGCCAGGGGAAATACCAAATTTACTCAGGATTTTACACTTTGTGATATTGCCATCATTGAAGGTAGCAATGGCTTCATAAATTCCCAAGTCAAGTGTATTCTTCATCACAAAGGTCGATTTCGGAAACCGGTTCCAAAATTATGCTGTTCAGGCTCTCGCAAGGATTTTGTGTTCCACCATGGAGGCACTTCCGCAACAAATGTTCTTGAGATAAATCTCTAAAAATGGGCTTTATCTCTGCCATAACTGTAGGAGGAAGGTTACAACAAACAATATAACCTAAAATAGTAGGTGTGTATTATATAAAGTGTGTTCAAGAGCACAATCAAGGTTGCTAACCAACAGTACCAGTAAAAAATGCATGTGCTTTCACAAACTAAAATATCAATAAAACCACTAATACTCATCTTATTTAAATGAAATTTGTGTTAAATTAAAGGTAAAGAGTTGTAGAAAACAATTCACAAATAAAAAAAAGTTTAATTTTTTTTGCTAAATTTGAACCGAACCCCCTTAACATATACAGTATATGGTACTTCTAAATTCGTCCTCTCAGGGTGAATAAAATCACGTTTTTAGAGGTTAGGTTTTCAAAAGTTTCAACGGCAGGACCCCGGACTACCGTTTTGCCATTACCCACCCTTACTTACGAGTACACCCTTGGTTGTGTTCTTTATTTAGCATCATTTGAACCAAAGTTGCATAATTAAAAAAACACATTTAAAAAAGAAAAGTGTAACCGTTATAGAGAATAATAGAATCAAGAACAATTGAAGTACAATAGTTATTAAATTAAAAACACCAGTTGTGTTATACTCGTACTTCACTTTGACTAGATAGTGATAACAAGTCTGTAGCAGTGCAGCAGAGAAAATTGGGAAAGGTCTAATCCCAGGTCTTGTCCTTTCTGTCCTGCGACCATATCAACTGTAATATTCCTGGGAAATATAATCGCTGCCAAGATATACAGGAAAGATAAGAAGAGTTGGGAGAGAATCGGGTTTTTAAATGTCCGCTTGCATGATTGAGCCTTTTTAATGCCTGCAATTACCCCAACTGGACTGATTTTGTGTTTGAGAAGTCTTCTACTCATCTCCTAAACACATTTCCCATTAAAAAGCAATACCGTAATCATACTTGTTGCTTTAAAGAATATAGTACATCACAATATTAAGTCAATTTAATTTTTTAGATTTAACCTTTGAATGTATTAGTTACACAAGAGATAACTCATCCAATGCTATAAATTGAGCGACGGAAAATTGTGTATTCGAACTACTCTCTAGGAGCGAGAGGCTCTGGTTAGTAAATATTTGAACGGTAACAATCAAAATTACGTGGCACAGCCTTAGGGTCGTGCCTCAGCCCACCTCGTCCTAATTAATGATTTATCTCCTGTGTAACTAATATAAGCATATATTTTGCTGAAAAGGAGCGTAGCAAATATAGGCTTATAATTTGACATGTTGATTTTTGTTTCCTTCATTGGTAGTGTTTAATAACGCTAATGTTTACTTTATACCAGAAAGTTCCTTCATTAAAAAGAAAGTTGTAGTTTATGGTATTAATTGGAGAAATTTCATTGTAGGCCTCTGGACTTTTATTGAAGCACAAACTGTAATAAATCTAATTCATCAGTAGGAATCCAGGTCGTGGTGGTAACAGGACAACGATATCTACAACCACCAAATTCGAATTGTTTTAATGTCGTTTAACAACCTCTGGTTATGTAACAACATCAGTTGCATAATTACATATCACTAAAAACATCTCGCAGAGGTGGATATCTGGCAATTTCCTTCCCACACAGTACGAACACCTAAAACACATGTATTAAAGATCGAACATAGTATGTCCGAAAATCCCGTACTGTACTTTGCTTTCTTTTCCTTTTGATTAAGTCCACATTTGTTGAAAAAATGTGACGTTTATTAAATTTATTACTTGCTAAAATGTTTATAACGGTATGGTCATATACTGCTAAAGAGTATTTTTATGTAATTAACTTTTTGTAAATCGTTGTATTAGCTTGCTAAAATAGTAATAAAAGTTTGTTTCGATTCACCTGTATTTCTTAATAACGTTCCCTCAGCATTAAATCTGGGGTAATTTCTGTATTTACATTGATTATTATTAGCTCAATCGTTCAGTCCGATCGTATTCCTCCAGAAACAACCAAAGCAATCGCAACCTTGGCGGGCTCCGTAAGTTTATACCTTTGTACCCCAAGCTGTCATTATTGTAAATGGCGTTGATCATTGTTGTGACTATTCAGAGGTAGAGGTAACTTTGGTGGTTTCCAAAAAGTATATACCTCTGTACCCCAAGCTATCATTATTGTAAATGTCGTTATCATTGTTGTGACTATTCAGAGGTAGAGGTAACTTTGGTGGTTTCCAAAAAGTATATACCTCTGTACCCCAAGCTGTCATTATTGTAAATGGCATTGATCATTGTTGTGACTATTCAGAGGTAGAGGTAACTTTGGTGGTTTCCAAAAAGTATATACCTCTGTACCCCAAGCTATCATTATTGTAAATGGCGTTGATCATTGTTGTGACTATTCAGAGGTAGAGGTAACTTTGGTGGTTTCCAAAAAGTATATACCTCTGTACCCCAAGCTATCATTATTGTAAATGGCGTTGATCATTGTTGTGACTATTCAGAGGTAGAGGTAACTTTGGTGGTTTCCAAAAAGTATATACCTCTGTACCCCAAGCTATCATTATTGTAAATGGCGTTGATCATTGTTGTGACTATTCAGAGGTAGAGGTAACTTTGGTGGTTTCCAAAAAGTATATACCTCTGTACCCCAAGCTGTCATTATTGTAAATGGCGTTGATCACTGTTATGACTATTCAGAGGTAGAGGTAACTGAGGTGGTTTCCAAAAAGTATATACCTCTGTACCCCAAGCTATCATTATTGTAAATGGCGTTGATCACTGTTGTGACTATTCAGAGGTAGAGGTAACTGTGGTGGTTTCCAAAAAGTATATACCTCTGTACCCCAAGCTATCATTATTGTAAATGGCGTTGATCACTGTTATGACTATTCAGAGGTAGAGGTAACTGTCGTGGTTTCCAAAAAAAATATATACCTCTGTACCCCAAGCTATCATTATTGTAAATGGCGTTGATCACTGTTGTGACTATTCAGAGTTAGAGGTAACTGAGGTGGTTTCCAAAAAGTGTATACCTCTGTACACCAAGCTATCATTATTGTAAATGGCGTTGATCATTGTTGTGACTATTCAGAGGTAGAGGTAACTTTGGTGGTTTCCAAAAAGTATATACCTCTGTACCCCAAGCTATCATTATTGTAAATGGCGTTGATCACTGTTATGACTATTCAGAGGTAGAGGTAACTGTGGTGGTTTCCAAAAAGTATATACCTCTGTACCCCACGCTATCATTATTGTAAATGGTGTTGATCACTGTTATGACTATTCAGAGGTAGAGGTAACTGTCGTGGTTTCCAAAAAATATATACCTCTGTACCCCAAGCTATCATTATTGTAAATGGCGTTGATCACTGTTGTGACTATTCAGAGGTAGAGGTAACTTTGGTGGTTTCCAAAAAGTAAATACCTCTGTACCCCAAGCTATCATTATTGTAAATGGCGTTGATCATTGTTGTGACTATTCAGAGGTAGAGGTAACTTTGGTGGTTTCCAAAAAGTATATACCTCTGTACCCCAAGCTATCATTATTGTAAATGGCGTTGATCATTGTTGTGACTATTCAGAGGTAGAGGTAACTTTGGTGGTTTCCAAAAAGTATATACCTCTGTACCCCAAGCTATCATTATTGTAAATGGCGTTGATCATTGTTTGTGACTATTCAGAGGTAGAGGTAACTGTTGGTGGTTTCCAAAAAATATATACCTCTGTACCCCAAGCTATCATTATTGTAAATGGCGTTGATCATTGTTGTGACTATTCAGAGGTAGAGGTAACTTTGGTGGTTTCCAAAAAGTATATACCTCTGTACCCCAAGCTATCATTATTGTAAATGGCGTTGATCATTGTTGTGACTATTCAGAGGTAGAGGTAACTTTGGTGGTTTCCAAAAAGTATATACCTCTGTACCCCAAGCTATCATTATTGTAAATGGCGTTGATCATTGTTGTGACTATTCAGAGGTAGAGGTAACTTTGGTGGTTTCCAAAAAGTATATACCTCTGTACCCCATGCTATAATTATTGTAAATGGCGTTGATCATTGTTGTGACTATTCAGAGGTAGAGGTAACTTTGGTGGTTTCCAAAACGTATGTACCTCTGTACCCCAAACTATCATTATTGTAAATGGCGTTGATCATTGTTGTGACTATTCAGAGGTAGAGGTAACTTTGGTGGTTTCCAAAAAGTATATACCTCTGTACCCCAAGCTATCATTATTGTAAATGGCGTTGATCATTGTTGTGACTATTCAGAGGTAGAGGTAACTTTGGTGGTTTCCAAAAAGTATATACCTCTGTACACCAAGCTGTCATTATTGTAAATGGCGTTGATCACTGTTATGACTATTCAGAGGTAGAGGTAACTGAGGTGGTTTCCAAAAAGTATATACCTCTGTACCCCAAGCTATCATTATTGTAAATGGCGTTGATCACTGTTGTGACTATTCAGAGGTAGAGGTAACTGTTGGTGGTTTCCAAAAAAGTGTATACCTCTGTACACCAAGCTATCATTATTGTAAATGGCGTTGATCATTGTTGTGACTATTCAGAGGTTAGAGGTAACTTTGGTGGTTTCCAAAAAGTGTATACCTCTGTACCCCAAGCTATCATTATTGTAAATGGCGTTGATCATTGTTATGACTATTCAGAGGTAGAGGTAACTTTGGTGGTTTCCAAAAAGTATATACCTCTGTACCCCAAGCTATCATTATTGTAAATGGCGTTGATCACTGTTATGACTATTCAGAGGTAGAGGTAACTGTGGTGTTGATCACTGTTATGACTATTCAGAGGTAGAGGTAACTGTCGTGGTTTCCAAAAAATATATACCTCTGTACCCCAAGCTATCAATACTGCATAAGATATTTACTAACTGTACAGGACAAACCAAGTGATATTCAATTCAAGGTTCTCGGACAACATATCAATGTAGAACTGATAGTTTAAAGGAGCTTTTCACAAGAAGCGGATGTGGGCCTGCACCTGTCTTTACATGTACTAACCACTGGTTCCGGAAACCACCCGCTTGAGTCATTCCTTAAGTGTGAGCTCAGACCCGCATGTTGTAATTACCATTCTCGGAGATGTTATCTTTCAGATGGTATGTGGGTTGAGAGTTTTCAGCTGTTGGTCAGTTATTAATGCACAGTTGTTTTGCTTCCACTGAAAAGTTATCCTTATTGACATTACGATTACAAAATAAAACTAACATTAAACAGAATCGATATCTTACTATAGAAATAATTAAAAATGCAAAGTTTTAATACAGAATATTTCAACGTAAGAGTCCTTTGATTCCAAGGACTCTTAAAGTATATTATTGGCGATGGATGATTTGAAAGCATAATATGATTTCAGCCATTAACAATCATTACTACATTTCGAGGATTGGAATCTATCTTCTTGTTCAAGTTTTAAAAAAAGACATAAAAAGGTCAAGTTAAAAAAAGGTAATGAACAAGGACGAATTCTCTACAGTCAAACTTGGCAGCAGAATAAGTTGTACGTAAATAAATCACCAACCATAGGTAACTCTAGAACAGTTATGAGAAACACAAAATATATCACTGCACAGCGTATGCTGCAATATCAAAGAGTGCGTGAGGGGAAAGTATTGCATGTTTGCATCTGTCAACATTCTTAGAATATATTTTAAGTCACAATAAAGTATGGGAATGTTGAGTTTAGCTCCATTTAGCCTTTCTCTTAGAGCAGCGTCTGATAAGTGACACTGTCACATACTTGACCCCTGGAATCTGGAGTCTAGGTTCGTCCAAGTACGGTTTGAACACTGAACTCATGGCAAGTACTAAGCAGTATTGCCAAGATACTGTTTCGGCAATCTGTATCCCTTCTTGATGATTGATAAGGACGTGGACTTCAGATTCCAGGAGTAGAGTCTGTGACAGCTGCACTAAACAGAAAGTAAAATAGTATTGGACAACACATTCTTATTGAATCAACTCTTTCCACCATAGCTTTGTTGTTGCCATAAATTATATTAACTAAATTATTTATTCGGTATGAAATTATCTCAGAGAATAAACAGTATTTGTAACACTGACTATAATAATTCAGTAACTCACGATGATGTTATTTAAATCAGTAGCTAAAATAAACTATTGACAAAAGTATTATTCCCGTTTGATAAGAAATTTCGTCCGGATTAACTTTACGAGTATTCGCTAGGTTGTAATTTACAGTTTTAATAAAGAAAATAAATGTCATCTTCTGACTTCTAAGTAAATGAAAATTCAATTCAAATTCCATTTGTTACCTGCGGAGCAATGAATAAGTCACTTTACTTAAATATTTGCAAGCCAGGTGCAGTGTGAAACGGCCTTGAGTTTTTCCCCATTAGAATATGCACATTTACGACCTTATAATTTATAATCATATATAATACACACACACACACACACACACACACACACACACACACACACACACACACACACACACACACACACACATATATATATATATATATATACATATATATATATATATATAATATATTTAATAATATATAATAATATATAATCGTATATATAGTTTATGATCGTAGCAAAATTTAAAATTTATCATTTTAAAGATATAATTAACACGCATCCAAATGCATTTTTTGCAAATTGTATACTTTTTGTCATATAAGCGATAAAATATGAAAAAGTTTGAAATTTTTTCTAAAATATCGTAAAAACTAAAAAGTGTTTGGATGCATATTAATATCTTTGAAATGTGACATATCCTATAACTGTACGGCTAAAAGTAAGGTCGTAAAAGTGCATGGTGTTTTGGTCTTGGGGGCTTTAGTTGCATTAGGTCTTCTAATGGGGCTTTAGTTGCATTATGTCTTCTAATGGGGCTTTAGTCCATACGGCTTAATCATACCCGGCAGCGGTGTTTTTTACATCACCAATGTGACAATACAACCGTCACATTGGTTCCTCTAGATGTATCAATATTATTTTTACTATGTCATTACAGTTTGTTAATTACAAGAGCCAAGACCTGTAAAACCGTAAATCTGGCGGACAATACATTCAATTTTTTCTGTTCTTATGCACCGGTCAACTTGCTATATAATTAAAGATGCAAAGAGAAAGGAAAAGTATAAACATGAATTAATAAAACTCATTAACAACATTTCCATGATTTTGGAATAATTTAAAGGAAAGTGACTTGTTTGAAATGCCTATCTTCTGAAAGGATCTTCCTTTGTTCATGGTGTAAAGTATAATAGTCTAGATATGACAATAATGCTGTCATCAGTCTAATGGCAGATCCAATCCTAAATAATGGAGGGGGCTACCTGAGTTTTAGTTTACCATTATTAAAACCAGGAAATGATGCATTTTATTACAACAATAAAATGTAATGATTAGAAATAAATTTATTCGTACTCAAAGTTTATTCATAAAGTTTATATTGTTTTACTTTATATGGTTACAATACAAGAATGATTGTGTTCCTATAAAACAATTTTTTTTAATCTCCTTTGGATCCGCTAATGTCTTAGTAACTGAGAAATTAGCGTTACGCTTACTACACCACAATAACAAATAGCTGACCTAGCCTAACAATCAGCCTAGCCTATGGCTAACTGATGAATCATTTTGGGTTTGAACCTCAGATCATCCACAAAAAGGGATGAAAACAACTACGCCAACGATCGCGGTGTTATGTTTTCGAAGTAAGGTACGCTTGTAATTTTTACGCTTTTTCACACCAGTGACTATAAGTAATTTGAGAAAATCCTTTTCTGAGAATAGGAAGTGAAACTTGTGTGTGTGTGTGTAGATTTTATTCTTTCTCATTTCAAGATTACTATTCAGTACTCAGTTTTAGTTTCCCCAGTGTTCACTTCAACGTATTTTTTGCATGCTTTCTTATATCAAGTACAACTATTCATCATGTTAAACTAACTATTGACATTCGTTTAAAATTTTAACTTACCAAGAAAGCTGTTCATTAAACTTATAGAAAAATGAATACATTATTTAGTTTCAAGTAAACAAGGAAAATTAAACATATATATTGTATCCAAACTCATAATTCCCAACAAGCTCTGACAACAACAAATATCTTTTTTAGTAAACATTGTAAAGAATATAAACAAGTTGCCAAAGACTATCCCTCACTATTCTGATAGGGGCTACTCAAGAATTCTCCTTGTTATAAAGGATAAACAGGAGCGTCGGCGACCGCCTCGGCAGATCGCTATCACCATTCAGGACTCTCTCCAGACGTCTTTGCGCGCTGATAAAGGCAACTGATAACACTTCTCATTAAGATAAGACGCTCTGGAGAGCTCGTCCCATTTCAGTCTCAGCTGCGTCGCGCCTGTTATAACTTCCTTAATCTGAAATGCCATCGACCACTTTCAAAGCATAGTGCCACCTCGCTCGCTCGCCACACACACCCCCTTTATGTACTCTTCAAACGTCTTTTCATTCAAAGCGATTGGGTTTTGTTTCTCTCTGGCGAGGGTATGTCACGAGTTACGTCCGGCTTGGGGCTGCAAGGAGCGCTTACGATTCTGATCTTAGAGCTTAGAAGGAAAACTTCATAGAAGATTCTAGAATATTGGAAAATAAATATAGACTTCACAATAGTTTCCAGATCATTAAGAATATTCTTAAAAATTTATACCCAAGCAAGAAATTTAATTGAGAGTTTCTATTAGAAATGAATTATTTTTAGAGGTAAACCATAGGATTCCGAGTGCTTCGAGAAATGGCTTTCAGTGTTGAACAAAAAGTGAAGTGTTGTGCGTGGGCTATTGCTTTTGGCCACATTACAGAAGCTATTATAATATTTTAGGTTGCCTACCTAGGAGTCGAACCACCCAGCAATCCAACAATAACTAAGTGGAAAAATCTTAGTTAGAAACTGGAAGTGTCGTCAAAAAGTTCTCTAGAGGATCAAATGAGGAAAGAGTACTAGTATGCTCATCAATACTCCGCTCTCCAGGTAAATCGAAATCACTAAGGAAGGTTGAACTTGAAACTGGTGTTCCAAAGTCCAAGTCACCGCAGAATTCCTTTGCAAGATCTTACGATTAATTTGTTTAGCGCTGTTATCAGAGTGTCGCTGTGGATGGATTACAATTAGAATAATTATAATTGTAAGTTTTTAACAGACTATGATCTGACTATGACTTCTGATTGAAATGCTTTATTTCTCGGTCAGGTTCCGTTATTTCACCCCATGTTTTTAAATCGCTACTATAGCCACGGAATTGATTGTTTTAACTATTTATGATCATAGATGAGTACGGAGGTACTAAACAAGATAGACATTGTTTGTTTTCCTTGACGTCGTCTTATCTTATCAGCATCAGGCATGCCCAGACTGTTCTTGTTATCGAAATGAGACGAGTGCCTCCGGCCGAAGGTGCTGCCGAAGCCCGCGCTGATGTCAATAAAAGAAAAACATCCCTCGAGATAGTACCTATCAGTAAAATATAAAATTCTAGAGGGGCTGATCAGAAATATAAATTGAAATGATTAGTTCACCTCAAACAATCAATTCCGTGGCTATAGTAGCGATTTAAAAACATGGGGGTGAAATAACGGAACTTGACCTATTTCTCTATAATATGAAAATAAATAATTTTAAAAATCCAAAAATACTGTTTTTTTACTGTTTTTAAAGTATAGTTTTTCAAAACGCCACGATTTTGTTTCAACAATTGCTAGAAAGCTGAAATTTGCACATAATATGTATTTTTAAAACCTATTTAATAAATTTTGTAGAGTTTGAAAATGTTTGATGCATAAATGGGCAAGTAATATAAAAACACACATCTAAATCTCTTGGTGGGACATCCGGTATATCACAAAGTTCCTACTTTAGAATGTCTGTTAGAATAAAAACTATACCGAAAGATTCTGATTTCTTTATCTTGGAAGATAAACCTAATGTACATACTTCACCGTAGGTATCAGATTCTTAATTAATCTTAAAATATAGACCGTTCCAAGAAACATCCCGATTCTTGGTATTATAAGATAAACCAAACTTGTAGGCTTATGTTAATCGTAGAGACCAGATAGTTAAAAATTAATCTTTGAAGAAATCTAACCAAACAAATTAATTTGGCATTCCAGAATATTGTGATTTATCTTGCAAGATATACGTATAGTCTAGAATTCATTGTTGAATTATAGATTTTTGGGATTATTATTATTAGAAGAGTGTGTTAGGAACTCTCCACTTACGGTTATAGCAATACTGCATTTTTATATGCATAAGAAATTTTACACTAATTTGTTTTAAGATATACCTAAGAGAAACCTCTTAGTATATTTATTACAGCACATCAGCACTAACTTTCAACGGCTATTTGTGCTGTTATTTGTTAAGCGCTGTTATCAGAGAGTTGCTATGGATTGGTTACAATTTGAGTGAATTAATTTAATTAGCTTGTTAATTTAATGGTCACTGAATTCATATTTAATTATATTTCATTCGTTTTTTATGGAAATAGGGTTTATAGCAATCTATTTAAAGAGTTTTATTGATGATAAACAGTTTGAAAGAAACAAGTTGATGAACACTTATCAAGAAATATTCCTGAATCTCCACACCACCAAGAAAGGTTTTTAACTTTATCTCATAATTAACCTTATATTGTGGGAGCAACATTTGAAGAATAGAGTAGATACACTAGAATAGTGTAGTACACTTACTACAATAAAAACACATGTACAAAACAAGAAAAATAATAGAAAATGGAGGCCTCCAAGGGTTAAAAACTAATTATATGGTGATTAGATGTTATTTGCGCCTCCGCAAGCAGTTACCTATAGTATAACAGAGGAAACAAATTTATTTTATTTTTAAGTGATATTCCACTTTTCTTTAGTGGTATTCCAAACATTTTTATATAAGTGATAGTCATTTGGAGATATTCCTATTTCTGAAACCACTTTAGAATAATTGGAAGTTAAAAGACACCGAAACTGGAGAGCAAATCAATGACTATGAGCACCAATCAGATAACCCGAATTTCTACGAAAAATTTCATGGAATTTGGTAGAATAGCTTACGTACCCTAACTAGCTAATTAAATCTTAGTTAATGTTAGTAGATGCTTTGTATTTCAGGTTAGTAGAATGGAGCCCTGAGGTAAGAACCCTTAGCCCTTTCTTTTATAGCCAATAATAAAATAGTGAAATCTGTATGAGAGCGACAACACAATTGACCTTTGTTTAAAGCATACTATTGACGATGGAGGGTTTGAAAGGATAACAGGATTTCGGACATTTGACATCGTTATATGTTACAAAATGTATAACACAACGTTTCGTGGACTGAGATCTATTCTCTTTTTCAGGTATTAAAATAGTACGTTATATAAAAGGAAAGAAAGAAAAAGAAATGTATCAAAGCGTAGAAAATTCGCTTCGTTTTATCTTTCTTTTGTAAAGTACTATTTTCTCACCTGATGAAGAGGATAGATCCCAATCCTCGAAACGTTGTGTTATACACTTTACAACATATAACGATGTCAAATGCCTGAAATCCTGTTATCCTTTCCATACAATTGTATACTCAATGTAATGCCAAAATAATTATAAACTTTTCCAAATTATCAAATACGTAGGTCGCTAAACAGCGTTTCAGACGAGTTTTAAACAACTTGATCGTTAGGCCATTTTTTTAATATAATTTGGTAATCTGTTGATCAAATGAACTCCTGCGAGAATAAGCGTTTATGAATTGCCATTTGTATCTCACAGTCCAGTAGTGTTGCACCCTACAGCACCAGCTCTTTAGTGAAGTGTGGATAAATCAAGCCATAATAAGCCGTCATCAGAAACTGAGTGAGTAGGGCGGTATTCGGCTAAGGACCACAAAACATGAATGGTTGTGGGTAATTCGGAGCAGATATGGTCTACGTGAGCGGTCTATGAGAATTCTCAATTTAAGTTAATTCCATGAAATTTGGTAAAGTAAACTTCATATAGTATAGTATCTGCTACCATTCTTAGTGAGCACTTATGTAGTATAATGAAGCTCTATAACAATTCTGAAACAAAGATCTGCATATTTTAACGTAAACATTATTTTAATAAAACAATTTCAATATAATAAGCACACAATAATTGGGTCTTTTTCGTTTAAGGGCCAGCACCTTACAAACATACTATACCTGACTGACAGTGCATTTAATCGTTTTTTTTAGTGTTATTAGTTCGTAGGGCAGTAGTCCAGGTACTACTTCTAGTATAAACTCGTCTTATCTTATCAGTGATAAACGCGAGCCGCTTATCTTTTGCCTGTAATGAAACCTGCGTCAGTTCTGTCTGAGTTTTGTGTGTGTAAGCATGGTGAGTTGATCTGGGCTTGGACTTTGCAAGCTCGAGTTAATTTTTTTTCTAAAAGAGCAAGCAGCGCAAAGCGCTGCGCAGCGGGCAAGCATCGCGTGATCTGAGTTTTGAATAGGCAAGCTAGGGTCTTTTGTGCTGGCCCTTAAACGAAAAAGAGCCCAATAATTTTATGACAAAAAAAATAATCCAATGTTTTTTTATAAAATTCAAATTCCCCAAAAGAATACTTTATCTTAGGGCTTGCTATGCTTGTTTGTGACCTTGGCTTTCGTTCATTTAAAGCTACCACAAACCTTTTGCTAAATTGATCTAAAGCAGTGTATCTTCTTACTTTCTGATTTCTTTTCACTATTTTCTTAGTGTTCAGTCTAGGAATTATATCAAATGAAAATAAGACGTGTACCGTATCCTGCAATCATTGCAACATTGAATCGTTGTGTCCACTTGTTTCCTCGAGCCTGAGAGAGAATTGCTTGTGCTCTTTGCGTGACTTCCTCGACTCTTTTCCTTCAGCTACTGTAAACATTCGATGCCGGAATATCAGAGGAGCCAATTTCGAGTACTTCACTTTCTTATATTCATAATTTTGTTGATTAAACTGAGTTCTTTCCACCATTTAAGTTATATCCCATTATATTGATAGAATTCAATTAAGTTCTGGCATTAATTGTACTATAAGTTGAAAATTTGAGTCATTTCTTCTTTTGCTGCAGTCATAAAAATTAATGTAACTACTGTACAGAAACTTCTGTCTAAAACATGAAGTCTTACGTGGATAAACGCCCAGCATTAACGACTAGATTGAATAAAACCAGTTTTCTTACTTACAAGATTTAAAGAAATGTTTCTGGATATCTCCTCATTGTCTATATCATCGTGCTTTAAATGGGATACCGTAATACAAATATGTGTGTGATAGAGAATACCTGAGGATGACGATATGATGCCGCAGTTTCTCAAGTCTAGTGATGCGAAACTGGAAGATTACAGTGATGAGGATGTTTGAGGATGATGGTTGGAGTCCGCAGTGTCCTCAGGTCTCGTCATCGTTACAAACATCACTGCAAACATCCCCTTCCGCTGCTCGAACTGAGAGACTGTGGACTCCACTCATCATGTTACATATCATTCCTGCAAATACAAGAGATTGTGGGCTCCAATCATAATCGTTAGACATCCACATCACTGCTAACATCCCCTTCCGCTGCACCGAACCTGAGAGACTGTGGACTCCAATCATCATGTTACATATCATTCCTGCAAATACAAGAGACTGCGGGCTCCAATCATCATGTTACATATCATTCCTGCAAATACAAGAGACTGCGGGCTCCAATCATCATGTTACATATCATTCCTGCAAATACAAGAGACTGCGGGCTCCAATCATATCGTTAGACGTCCACATCACTACAAACATCCCTTTCCGCTGCACTGAACCTGAGAGACTGTGGACTCCAATCAACATAACTACATATCATCACTGCGAATATAAGATACTACGGACTCCAGTCATAATCGTTAGACATTCACATCACTGCAAACTTCCCCTTACGCTGCACCGAACCTGAGATACTGTGGACTCCAATCATCATAATTACATATCATCCCTGCAAATACAAGAGACTGCGGGCTCCAATCATATCGTTAGACGTCCATATCACTGAAAACATCCCCTTCCGCTGAACCGGATCTGAGAGACTGTGGACTCCAATCGTCATAATTACATATCATCACTGCAAATACAAGAGACTGCGGGCTCCAATATTATTATTCGTTAGACGTACTCATCACTGCAAACCTTCCGTCCCGTTGCACCAGACGAGAGATGCCCTGGGATGGTCGGTTATACTACTAGGAATCTCGCCGTAAAAGGAGGTATTTTGTAGGTGAGTACGAATCCATCGTTTCTACTAAAGTACTGGATTATGAATGAGGGGTTAGGAATTTTTCCATTAACTATACCTGGTATAACCTGCACCAAACGGTATTGTAATTTTGGCAGTATATTTGGCAGGCTTATAGGGTTTGGACCTCTTAAATGTTTATCCGATACTTAATGATACTAAATAATACTAACCGAAACTAAATTATACTTACTTAGTTCCAGATCTGGACGTTCATCGCCATGGATACTGATACCGGTGGTACTTGTCAACATATCATGGTATAAGGTAAGATTTTCCTTTTTATCTTAACTCCGCACGAGTCAACGCGTAAGGTTACTCACACTAACAGGAACCTTAATTACGAATTGAAAGTATTATTTATCCTGGTTTTGGAGGAAACATTACTTGATCACCAATCTTGTTTATTATTACATTTTGTATTTGTGTTGTGCGTGTAACAGCCGAGAGATTCCATGTGTACGTAAAGTATGTACTCCCCGAGTGCTACTCATTTCGTTATCTGGACTGATAAAGTTTAACTCTGAAAAGAATGTGCATTACATTTTATTCATAATAAGTAATTTGCTATATTTAGTGTACTTCGTATTAACATTACTCAATATGTTTATCTGCCGGGCTTTTTAAGTGGTTTTTCCTTGTGTCGATGTGGATTGAGTTCTTTCATATGCAATTAGGTCAACACTTAACATAACTTATTTCATAACAAATGTCTCGTCTTTGCCTTTAAGGTCGGCCTTTACATAAATTAACTTATTAAATGCGTATGTATTCATAAATTGCTGGAAAATCCAAGATCTGTAACTAGACTTGTGATGAACTACTAACAGTGCCAGAACAAATAACATTATCGATGAACTGGAGTGACATTCCCAGCTCGTGTAGGTGGCGTTGGGGGGGGGGGGTGTGGAGGGGAATGGAAGCTGGCGATAAGGAACAAACATGATAAACAACTGATAAGCACGTTCACCAGATAGTGTGCACTCCCAGACTGGCTCAATGCTTGATTTTACCTCGCTTCTGATAACACAACACGTACTTCTTATTTTTATTCCTTATGCAATATATTCTGCGAATTACTACTCTTTGTTGTTAGTTTACAAGTCGTTGAAAAGACAAAGAATAGGTAGACCGCTGAACTGTATAAAATACTTGTGGCAATCCATCAACCTAAATTAATCTATTCTTATAACAGTCTCTGTGTTAAATTTTTATATGTGTTACGTTTGTATTCGTAAATTAAGATTTTTAATATGATTTCTCAATAATTTCACAAATAACTCAAGATTTTGATCAAGCTTATTATTTTCGACTATGATTTTAACCTTCTGTATGAATCAACGTAAAAGAACAGTTGTCGCCTTTACGGGAAATACAAGGTGACAAACCAAGCATAAAAGGCTAATATGACAGAAGTCATAAATGACAAAAAGCATTTATTGAATTAGTTAGAGCTACTGCATGTAGCAAAATGCTCTCGTACTAGCAAGACAAAGTATGTTTCTATTACATTAAAATAGTAATTTGTAATCCTTAATAAACATTACACTTGTGTAGTAGACTTACAGCCAACAATAAACTTTGAAACAGTGTAAACAAATTGTAAAAACTTGTAGAAAGAGTGTAGTTAAAGCCGAATTTGGCATTATAATAATCCCTGTCCTGGGTAGACGTGAAAGGTAGTGCTGCTTGACGTCTCTCTATGAAGATATAGTAATTACTTTAACACCCTTTGGTGCTTTTGGCGTTTGTTGAATACTTGTTTTATTTGTTTACTTCCTTCCAAGATGTTTCAGTAAATCTTATAAATGATACATTTTCAGGTTTTAAAATTCACTGTTGTTAATGTGCTGAAGAATTTTAAAACTGCCACGTATGCGGGACCCACATTCCTCTTAATTTGTTTGGCCGTCCTTTCAAAACTTTAAACCATTAAGAAGATTTTTGTTGACTTAGTCTAATTAAACCAATGGGAGAATATAAGTCGGTTCTGGTCGTTGTTTTATAGACGTCTCTATGGACAATTTGCTCGCATAGATTGTAAACCTAAGTAACCCAATAAGAAGAGTTTTTCTAAGAAAATGGTGAATGTGTTTAACATAATTAAATTGCGGTATTGAGGAACCAATACGTCTGACCATGTATTATATTCTATTACATACTTTGTCTTGCTAGTACGAGAGCATTTTGCTACATGCAGTAGCTCTAACTAATTCATTCAATAAATGCTTTTTGTCATTTATTTTATGACTTCTGTCATATTAGCCTTTTATGCTTGGTTTGTCACCTTGTATTTCCCGTAAAGGCGACAACTGTTCTTTTACGTTGATTCATACAGAAGGTTAAAATCATAGTCGAAAATAAAAACCTTGATCAAAATCTTGAGATGTTTGTGGAATTAAATCTACCAAGCAATTTAAAACAAGTCTTAAATCCTTAGACCTTAAGACATCCTAATCTCCCCAAAGCTATCTTTATCTATTACCATATATTTTACCTACTTAGGCACTTAAATAAACAACACAAATAATGCAAATTTGAAAATATATACATTTAAAATTCCGTTAAGCATTGAAATTACAAACTTTTAAAATATTTCATCAATACACTAACCCCCTAAGCCACATTTCAACCACATGGATGTGTTGTCTTTATGTAAATGCTATTGTTTTTCTACTCTAATTATGAGGCATGTGTGTGCTAAATTTTAACTTTCTTACATTTTAAGAAGTTGAATAATTAGTGATGAGTTAGTGTGTGAAGGCTTTGGACTTTAAAGATGTGTGTGGATGTTTTGCTTTCTAAAATAAACTAAGGGAGCGATTTGTGTCATTGTAATATAGTTATATTTTTAAAGCGGGGTAATAGAAAACGGAAACTCCCAAAGTAACTATTATATATGTGTTTAAGAAACATATAAATGAAAGTTAGGAAGAAGTCTAAGACTAGAGTCCTCACTCGAAACAATTGTACAAAACAATTAATTGTTTTAAAATAGTAATCAAAAGAAGGAAAACATAAGAAGAAAGCTGAAAAGACAACTTGCATTAATTATTATTCTCACAAGTTTCTCTGCTCACAAATAATTAATAATTCCTGTGGCCGTGTAAATAATAGTTCCATCACAATCATCCAACGACGTAAAGTCGTAATTTTCAGACAAATACTCGGTCTTCGTATGGTTTCCTGACACTAAGTTAAGATTTCTTTACTTGCCTGACAATTTGTTGAAAGAGTGGCAAGCTAAACAATGTTATTTGAGAAAAGAATTATTGTTTTATATTTTTAACCCTTTCGATGCCATTCCATTTCGACCACACCACAGCTGGTCTTCTTTCGTAGGAAAAATTTCAACGAAAAACTACTTTGTATACTTATTTCATATCAATTAACTACCGGGTCCTAGTCTATAACAAACATAAACATTAATAAACCAAAGTTAGAATATAAAATATAATATTTACGAGGATTTTATAATTCACATCAATGATATCGGGATATGTTTTCAGTGGTGTGGTTGTACTCTATGAAGTCTCACATTGGGTTGTAAAAACGTGAAAAGGTTTTCTTGGAGTACCTAAATAGTTCTGCAGTTTATAAATATAATGAGTTGTACGCATCGTTATTTTCTAGAAAGATATGAACTGTAAACATCATATAAAACATGAACCAAACTAGAGAAATGAGAGTTTTGTGCTAGTTATATAGTATATTTTCTCTAAGCTTACACGGTCGGTGTTTTGGATTTTAGGTCCGCACACGTCACTAAATAAGTACTGTATTACAATTAGAATTGTGTAATATTTCATTTTCCCTGTACAAAGCCATTTTCATTCAACATGTTGAACTGATACTTGGATAGCTACGTATTGTGCTGTTCATAGTTCGGGTTAATTCAAGACCTTTCGGTGTCAGTAAAGAACAATGAAAATAGGTTTCTTGAGTTCTCGTGAGTCAGGTGATATCTGGGCATTGGATGTATCTCTCTTTTTTTATTTGTTACATATTAACATCAAATCATTACGCCGACACAGAGTTTTTCTTATTGCGAATCCATTGCATTGAAAGAAACACAACAAAACATTTCAGCTCCATAGACCATGCAGCTTTCGAAATGTTTTTGAAGGCGAAGGAAATATTCAATTAATCAAATATCTTCAATCAAATAAACCTTTTGGGGCTAGGACCCCGTGTAGAATATCATATGTCTGGTTGAATTAGCTCAAGATCTCCTTGCAAATAGTTGAAATTAATAAATGCGGTCATAAGTTTTATTAAAATCAATGATACAGTTTTTTGTGTGTAGCGGACATAGTGGAAAATGTAACCGAAAAATCTAATATTAAAAGAAATTTAAGTTTCTGAAAAACTGTTAGTAAGATGATATATACAACGGGTAAGTGATATTTTATTCATATAACATAGAATTGAGAATATGTTTCAAAAATATTTATAACAACAGGGCTCTTAGCAATTTTCAGTATTTTATTTACTGCAACTTCGAAGTCTTTTTATAATTAAATTATTACTTGTATTTTACCCACATAATGAATTTTAAAAAACTAATTAATGTATTTTCTGTAAAGACTAATAGACTAATAGACAAATGAATTATTTTAAGGCATCAGTTAGTACTATGAGTTGATAACAATCTCAAATGTAAAACAATGGCGTTAATCAACGCGTTAAATTTGTTTAGAGTAGTTATTGTTAAAAACAAAAATCCAGTTTGTATGCACTGTAACATAATTTATAACTGATTTTATTTATTTTTTGTTATAATCAGCTCAATAACACACTGTAAACAATATTGAACGCCCCAGTGTAGCAGTACATAAGGAAACTTCATGAGATGTGGTTGGTGCAGCACTCTAGTAGCGAAATCCTGAACTACTACTAGCTACGTGGTGATACAGAGAACAACATAGAGTATTACAATAATTAAATAAACGTTAGATTACAGAGTTTAAGAGCAGATTTGTATATGTTGAAAATAGATTACTTTTAAGACAGTTATATTAATTAGCTACATTATGTATGGTTATTGTGTATGTGTCCAAGAAATTTATAAAATCAATCATTCAATTCGCATATTCATTTACTTGCACATTTTTAGTTTGTAGACAGAAAATGAAACTGAGGGATCTTTCAATGTCAATCTTGCTTAATAATATTCCTTAATAATATTGCTTCAATATCCCCAACTACCAGGCATATCGCACCGATAGGCAGCTGCAGAACAACCGACCCGGCGGAGGCTCGGCGATCATGGTGCATCGGCGAGTGACACATCGTCTCCTGGCAGCAGTCCTGCCCCAGGAGCTGAGATCACCCGGATTGCCATCCACTACAGCGGAGCCGAACTGGAGATTGCCTCCGTCTACAATCCACCTAGAAACACTCTGCAAACTCGCTGTCTTGATGCCCTGCTGCGTCCTGGTTCCCCTGCACTTGTCGCTGGGGACCTCAATGCAAAGCATCTGGACTGGGGATGCCGGAACACCAACTCCAACGGCAAAAGTCTCCACCGTCTCCTGGACAACCGACTCCACATCCAAACTACTGACACCTGAGGAGCCCACGCACTACTATCACAATGGACGGCACCTCCCGGACATACTGGGACATCGGTCTAGCTGGCTCGCTGGACGGACACATCGAGGTGTTTGCAGCGTCTGATCTCTCGTCAGACCACGTGCCAGTTGTCTTCGACCTCTCGGACGACGGAGCGCCATCATATCCTCCTACTCGTCCCACCAAGATCAACTGGCACCACTTTGCAAACCACCTCGCTGACAGACATCGGCCACCACCGACTCCTGCCGAGTCACCGGACCAGCTAGACCGACAAATACACGACTTGACTTCCATTCTCCAAGAAGCTATGACGGCCTCGTCATCTCCTCTCTCTCGGACTGGACATCACTCACCTCTACCGAGGAGTTGAGAGAGGAGATTCGCCTTCGTCGCAGACTGCGAAGGGGAGTATCAGCAGTCCCGATGTCCCCACGCCAGGCAGACCTTCAACCGCCAGGCCAGGAAGTGCTCTCGTCTCCTGGCTGAACACAGAGCGGCTGCGTGGGATGACTTTGTGGAACATCAAGCTGACGGTGGTGTCGGCGGCATCTGGAAAATCTCCAGGGCACTTCGAGGGGAGAAGAAGACCAAACCGACCACTTCATGGACAGCGTTGTATTGTCTACTCCCTGGAGATCGAGCAGAGGCCTTCGCCGACACCATGGAAGACCAATTCTCCCCACATGCGGATGTCTACGACAAGGACACGAGCGAAATGATTGAAAACTTCCTGGAGGAATACCAACCTGACGAAGACGACCTACAGCCCACTGTGACTACACTTGAAGTGCAAGACCACATTCGCCGCCTTCGCCCGAAGAATGCCCCTGGCCCGGACTCCTTAGGTACTCCAGCATTGAAGAACCTGCCGGTTTGGGTGATCGTCACGATCACCTGCATCTTCAACTCATGCCTACGCCTGGCTCACTTCCCGACCACCTGGAAGGATGCCAAGGTGATCATGATACACAAGCCCGGCAAGGACCCTCTCTTCCCGGAGAACCACAGGCCGATCTCCCTCCTGCCTTTGCTCTCCAAGATTCTAGAGAAGATCGTCTTGGCGAGATTCCCTGAGGAGTTCTTCACGTCTATCAGGACAGAACAATTCGGCTTCCGCACCGGCACTCCACCACCTTCAGCTCCGCAGAGTCCTGAACAACATCACCGGAGCTGTAGGAAGGAAGCACCACTCCACTTCGGTCCTGATAGACGTGAGCAAAGCCTTCGACAAGGTGTGGCACGAGGGACTGCTCTTCAAGCTGTCATTCGTCTCCATTGACCTGGCAGGATTTTCCGGCTGCTCCGCAGCTATCTCCACCTCCGGACCTTCTCCGTCAGCGTTGCCCGATCCACCTCCACGACCCGCCCAGTGACATCTGGTGTGCCACAGGGATCAGTCCTCCGCCCGATCCTGTACCTGTGGTACACAAACGACTTTCCGGTCGCTCCGAGAGTGCAGCTCTCCCTGTACGCGGACGATGCGCTCCTCACGGCCACTTCTGCCAACCTGAGGATGGCTGGGTTCTACATCCAGCGGCAGCTGCACCTACTGGAGCCCTGGTTGACCAAGTGGAGGATCATGGTCAACGTTGACAAATGTGAAGCCATAAACTTCACAAGGACAAGGAGACAAGCGGACGGCCGTCACCTGTCACTCAACGGCGACGACATACCGTGGAAGACTTCAGTCAAGTACCTGGGGGTACTCCTGGACTCCAAGCTGACCTTCACACCCCACGTCAAGAGGATCTGTGGCAAGCGAGGAAGGACATCGGCAGCATCGGCCCCTCCTGCTCAACTCCACGAAGCTACCGACCAGGACGAAGGTCCTGCTCTACACGGCTCTGATACGACCAGTGCTCACATATGCGGCCCCAGCATGGTACCACCTCACCTGCAAGACCGCAAGGAGGCAGTTGCTCGCTGTCCAGAGCGTGTGTCTCCGGCGGGCCACTGGGTCGCCCTGTTCGTAAAAATCAAGTTACAAACTCTTAAACTCCCATAGTGGAAGCTTTTTTTGTTAAAATCGTTAGAAATTTCTTTTTATCCACCTTACAATTGTTCAAAAAGTCCACAAATTTAAATCCAATTACAAGAAATAAATTGAAGTACTAAATTAATGAAAAGAATCTTTTTTGACAATATTTTGACACTTCCTCTTTGAAGTTTATTCTTTGATGAAAGTGGCGGAAAAGCTGGCAAACATAAGAAATGTTATTTTTAGTTTTTAGTTTTGATTTATGAACGTATGTAAATGGGATTAACATCACTTTGAGCTAAAGTACCTTAAAGCCACCAAAATATACAGACACTCGGTTTACACCAAAATACTTATTTTATATCTCTTTATCAAAATTTAATCACGTAAGGAGTAGTATAAATTGAAATTTTATGTTGAGGACGCTCCTAAAATTTTGTGTGTGGAAAATATGTCCTATTGTTCTTGAAACATTCCCTAAGTTTTATTTTTCTATTCGAAACTTTTCGAAAATTAACACGGAGGGGATTATGCTCTGACCATTTTTCCGGAACAAGGTTTACATTTTGTTACTAAAGAAATTTAAATCCTTCTAAACTTAAGAGTGAAATTTTTTTAAACATATTGTAAACACATAGTATTATTTTCATCGGAAGGTATAAGTAAATTGCAATAAAATTATTATTTTTAACATTCAGAAAAAACATATTGTGTCTATATTTTGGTTGTAAAACAATCAAAGTTAAAATATTACTTGGATAAGAATATTACGCTTTTAAGTTATAATCTGCCAAATAATCTATCTATCAATCTGTTACATTAACTTTATTTAGACATGTCTCATTAAAATATCGATTTACGAAGCAGCCAAATCTAAAACAACGTTTGACACACGGCTTACATGATGTCAAGGAAATAATGTTGTTTTACCATTTTGGATTTCTATTAAACTAAATTGGGGTATTGCAGTAAATGTAAAATTATGAGAGTTCTTCGAATACAACGTAGACTTTGGTTAGATTCCAAGAATCAGTCAATTAGTGAATACTGAAAAACTTACATCTCAGTTCCGTCTGACTTCCGACTTGCCCCGTGCTGCAGGCCTTGACATTTCTACCTTGCCCAGGAGGCAATAACAGGGGCTCTGAGGTAGCCTGAATACAATG
Organism: Homalodisca vitripennis; assembly: GCF_021130785.1. NCBI lineage: Eukaryota > Metazoa > Arthropoda > Insecta > Hemiptera > Cicadellidae > Homalodisca > Homalodisca vitripennis. The sequence continues at coordinate 120,234,663 of NC_060212.1, forward strand.
ACCTACTGGGCATCCTTCCAGGTGATGAAACTTTCAAAAATATTCCCAGCAGACGTATCAGAAATCGTAAATTTGTTCTAAATTTAGAAATATTTTATATATGTAATTCTATTGAACGGCAAAGGTTAATTTTAATATTCAAATATATTTTGTTTGATAAGCCTATGAACAACCACGAATAAATAAATTTAATAATTAATCCAAGAGCACTTTAGCTTTTGCCAAATCAACCAACAGTACATTCCAACCCTTCAGAAAATAATTGACCTCCACTTTCGAAATCTATGAAGTAATAGCTTTATTTATCCGTAATTGCAATACCTTTATAGGTAAAATAAATGTCAATCACTAAATTGGACCCTACTCACTGTCTTTAATGTCTTAATATTACCATATTTAAATTGTAATACAACCATGATAATTTAATACTATAGGAAGGATAAATACAGTTCTTGTTGTTGTTAAAATAAATAAATACAGTTAAAATATCAGGCTCTGTGGTGTAATGGTAGCACATTCACCCGGCAAGTGAGAGATCCGGGTTCGAGTCCCGGCGGAGCAAGTACTTTTTGTGATTCAATGTTTATTGAAATTAAATAAGGCTATTGCCATTTATACAAATTTAATGTAAATAAAAGTCATTTGACAGGTGTTTGGTCTTCCGATCATATGTTAGTTTGGTTATTTAAACGCATATGTGACAGATACGGCCAAATAAAATATAATTGAATCGTAAAAAGTGAGGGCTCTGTGGTGTAATGGTAGCACATTCACCCGGCAAGTGAGAGATCCGGGTTCGAGTCCCGGCGGAGCAAGTACTTTTTGTGATTCAATGTTTATTGAAATTAAATAAGGCTATTGCCATTTATACAAATTTAATGTATATATATATGTTATATATATATATATATATATATATATATAAGATGCGAATATAAAATGAAGTATGTAGTATGCAATTTAGTTTACATGTGGACACAATATTTAGTCGATTGGTAAATAAAATATGAATAATGATAATATCTTCAATAATAACGTAAAATTTTATGTAAAATCGGTATCTTGTTTTACTTTATTTTGTTGTATACGAAAGTTTATATTTGGACATTTGTTTTAGTGCCTATTGTAAATGACAACGTATAATTTTGATGCCTTTCCTTTACCTATAGCACGAAAGGTAATATTGTTGCTTTCCGTATAGCGCCTGCAATATTATGAAGCAATTATAAACGCCAAAGTGTACGTTTATCATAGAGTTAATTAATGAAGGCGTCCTTGTTTAGCGTTAAATAATAACGCCGTTTCATCTACAATGAGTGGCCTATATCACTTATCTCTAATATTTTGAAGAGGAACGTAACATTATCATGTAATCAAGTAAATACAAATGTGTAGTATAAATACATTATAATTTCTACGTAACTCCGTCATTTTGATTACTACAGTACAGTGGAAATCATGTTATATGAAATATGTAAATATGTTTCCAAATAAATTGAAACAGGTTGAAATATAGGTGCCATTTGTAAATTTTACCAATATCACAATTTTTACTTATCTTTTACAAATAATGGGCCCAGAGGCAAGTGACCCGCGACTGTGTCATAAGTAAAATAAATGATTTTATTACAAATATTTAAAAAAAATAAACATACATATATACGATAAAATGTATAAATTCAATCTCTGTTTTTAATGATATTTTATCATATCTAAGATAATCGTCATTGGGATAAACCTAAAAATAATATATTTAAAACATCGTTTAATAATTAATTGTACGTTTTTTTTGTTTTTATGGAGGATTTGACGGAAACAGAATATTACAATTTCAACACGACTATACATCTAGTCTGTCCTGGTCTGTAAGTTGGATCATAAACTGGAATAGTGACGCTTATATATATATTATTGAAACACCACACACATTGCTGAATATTTCTGAACCGTTGTTGTATGTACTGTATTAATGTTTTCAGTGACATGAACAGAGAAATGTAATTTATTACGTTCGATTGTGCCGAATGACGACTGTATTATAGTCTACCGTGAGCGTGTGTTGGCAGCACTGGTGAGTTGTGAGTACTACATGTGTCCACACACGCGTGGTACTGAGAGAAGACAATGATGGCTCTCACGCGCTCTGTAACCAAGCGTGATGCCAAAACTCAGTGCTATGCATATCCCTCGACTTTGTACCCATCCGAAATATTCCACTGTGTTCATCACGAGTCATTGTTTTACCAGTTAACAAGTACAGTTCGAGGTCTGTTCCTCCAGTTGCCTTTGTCTTATGTCTGATATAGGAAATAATGTGGGAAAATTCAAAATTCCCAACCAAGAAATTTTAAAGTTGTCTATGGTATTCCGCAAGGATTTATACTCGAACCACTCTGTTTCTTATGTATTTCAACAGATTGAAATCATAATTTATGGCAAAATAATTGAATGTTTACGGTATAAATGTGCAACAATACACAATTATAAAATTATTTAATTACTTTTTAGAACTGAATTCGTGTCTTCAGAACTTGTCAACAGTACATGTGAGGAACACAATTTTCAAATCAAATGTAAATAATCGTTGCCTCAGCAAAACAAACTTCAAGAATGCGATGATGGCAGATAATGTCCTCCAGGAGGAAAATCATTCGTTGTGACAGGTCATGGTCGAGACTGACCTGATACGATCTTATCGGAAGCGTATTTTTAACAGTTCTTAAGCAAATATGTTTTTGGAAACATTTTATAACTATGCTCTATGGTGGTACTAAGAATAGCTTACTTTGGCACTGTAAACTTTCATCTTCATACGAGTTGAGTCTGTGTGGCAGCTGTTCTAAATAGAAACTTTAAAGGGTATTTCGAATCTAAAACCATTTAAACAATAAAATATGAAGATTGAGACAAAACCTCTTCCAAGAGTCTACATTGCGAAATCTTTTGTCTGTCTCCATATCATTTAGGTCACCTTGTAGTGTAAATTCACGTGTAATTTGGTCCACGGCAGGAACATTCACCAATACAAGACTAGAGACGCAGACAACCATGCAGAACGCTTATCGTCCGAGGTAGGCATTAGGCTTATTAATAAACCTGATAAGATCAATCATTTCAATACAAAATCGATAGAGATATATTTTGGTGTCAGGAACGTTCTACTAGTTAAAGAGTTTATAATGATCACCCCAGAGAGTTCAAATAAAATAGATCATCCTGCTTGTAAAAATGATCTATTGTGCAAAAGGTGACAAGAATGACTGAGGGAATGAATTGAGAGTAAATGAGAGAAGTTGTGCAAGTTAACTTTCTTTAAGGATTGTAGAACTTTATTGGATTGGCAATGTTAGTGCTATCTTAAAACTGTCTGTACGATAACAAAAGTTTATTACATTGTTATTATAGATAATTGATCTGCGATGAGGCCCGCACGCGCGGGTAAACATGCGGGAAATGATTGCCCGCGCGTGTGCTGTGAAAGCACGTGATGTCAGTAACTGTCAGTTGTGAATAGCCTAAGAGAGTCCCCTTCTACCCGCACGCGCGTGTTTAGCTATGTTTACAACACCGAGTTTTGTATCGACAGTAAAAATAGTTCGTCCAAACAGGCACAAGAACCCTCACGAGCAGTGTCGCGAACAGCTGTCGTCAGCACAGGGATATGTTTAGACTAGCCCCTTTTACTTTCGGACACAACACTTAGAATGAAATGTGTGTTTACTATAGTGGCGAAATAAAGACTTAAATTCCTCTCTTCTAATTAGAAAGCAATTTCTTGCCAGTCCAAGGAAGTAGCCAGGAAGGGGTCCCAAGGAATCCGCTCCCCCCCCCCCCCCCCCCCAAATGTCGTCAATTACTGTTTTAGTAAACGATTATTATTATTTAAATAATTCAGTATTACAGACATGTACTCCTGAAAGATCGTTCTCAACAAAGATACGGGTCAAGAACTTTTTAAGGAAGACAATGGGGCCTTGCTCTGTCCACTACGAGAAAATATCAGTTGTCTAGATCGCCCCTCCCCCCCCCAATCATTACCTGGCTACGTTCTTGTGCCAGTCACAAAACTTAGAATGAAATATGTGTTTACTATAGAGGCGAAATAAGGACTTAAATTCTTCTCTTCTAATTAGAATGCAATTTCTTGAAAGTCCATGGACGTAGCCAGTAAGGGAGTCCAAGGAGTTTGCCCCCAAAAACTTTTTTAATTACTTTTTTAGTAAGCGATTATCATTATTTAAATAAGTCAGTATTACAGACATGTACTGCTGAAAGATCATTCTCAACAAAGAAACAGATCAAGAACTTTTTAAGGAATAAAATGGGGCCTTACTCTGTCCACTACAAGATAATATTAGTTGTTTGGACCCCCTTCCCCCAAATAATTTCCTGGCTGCGTTCTTGTACCATTCCAAACGGAGCTTAAACATTGCCCAGTCACTGTAATGTGTAAACAGGTTCTGTATGGACTTCCACAGCTATCGCAGATACTAGTGACACCCCAGTGACAGTACTCGCGATTAACGTTGTTTTCCTTGTTCACACTACTCGACAGTGGTTGCACAAGTTCTCTCGCAACTTTTCTAGTATATGTTAACACAGCTTTACATAGATGTAGCAACAATGGCCGATGGTACGTGTTGTGTAAACGTGGATGTGGGGCCGGACACCCACATAATAATAATAAGAATTACTAGTTTTTTTTTTTTCAACAATTTCTAAAACCGATAGGTCAAAATATTATTAGCTTGAAATACTAAAAATTACACGTGCCACTGAAGTTAGAAGACCCTGAGGTATTTCGGAGCTTGTTGATACAACCTTGGATTCTCTCTGTTTAGTGACGCAGAAAGCTGTTGCGGATTCGCGCCAAAACCGCCACACCGCGTCAACATCGCTATTACTCGTACATCAACATACACGTTAGACCTTGAACACTGATGTTAACTGTGTTTGCCACCAAACATCTCCTTACTGCCACTAATAGTAAGGGCGTAAAAGTTTATTTACTCAATTACTGCTATGTCAGAAATATATTTACTAGAAAGAAAGTAAGTTATTTGATCAAAACTACAATAGCACTACGGTAATTTACAATCACAGAAAATAGGCCTATTTGTTTTTCTGAGCTGTGTAACGTAGAAATAAGCTAGTTGGCACCTGATTGCTAAATCGTCTCTAACACGGTTCCTCTTTAGTTGTACTTTGTATTACAATTATTATGGGTAGGAGACCATACGTCCTTCATTAACTACGCCACTACAACAATACATAAACAAAATACACATGTATCACGATGTAAAAGAAGGGCCGCTTCAGTAATTCGTAGGAAGACAGTAGGGAAATTTCTAGATGTTATATTGGTATCTCTGAAAGCCTCCAACCCAAAAGTTTGTTATAAGCTGTTCTAACCTCAAAATCAGTTCTTGTATTGTTGTTGCGGTGATTTAATATGTTCTTGGATAAAGATAAAGCAAAGTGTGTTTTATTGTTAGCTGAAATAAAATCCGCAATTTTAGATCAACGTGTGTCCCGACGTGGATTTGGAAGAGAACCACCACACAAAATAACATAACACATTGGTTTAAACAATTCGAAGAAACTGGATCAGTTAAGAAATAGAAATCAACTGGGAAACCAGGTATACCAGACGAAATGGTTGAAGTAATTAAACAATCGGCAATTAGTAGTCCTGGGAAGTCCATCCCTCGTCGAAGCGTTGAATTGGGTATTTCCAAAAAATCAAATTAAACGCTTATATAATACCGCAGGAATTGATACTCAATGATTGTGTAAACCGTTACACTTTCGCAGTTGAAATGTTGGATAGAATAAGTAAAAAAAATAATTTTAAATAGTATAATTTTTACAGACGAAGCTACTTTCCATGTGAATAGATGTGTTAACATGCACAATTCACGAATATGGGGCTCTGAAAACCCACACGTAAAACAACGTGATTCGCTTAAAGTTAATGTTTGGTGTGGTGTGATGAAAAATCGCGTCATAGGGCCTTTCTTCTTTGCTGAAAAAAAATTAATGGAGTAATGACATGTTGACTAATTATTGCTTTCCTTAGCTAGATAAACTCGAAAACATTTATCAACTTCATTTCCAACAATATGCATTCCCAAACTTCAGTGCATTGGTCCCGGACGCTTTAAACGAAACATTTGAAGATCGATGGATAGGCCCGCAAGGACCTATGCTGTGGCCTTCAAGGAGTCCAGACCTGACACCTTGTGATTTTTTCTTGTAGGGGTACATCAAAATCGTTGTTAATTCACAAAAAATTCGCAACCTGAATCACTTAAAACGCAGGATTAATGAAGCAATGACAACCATAACCGCGGAAACGTTAACGAATGTTTAGAGAGAAGTTGCGTATTGTTTGGACATTTGTCGAGCGAGTAAAGACGCTCATATTAAAATGTATTAATTACATAAAATTAAACTGTTTGAGACTGCAAATTATATGAATAAACAACAAATTCTGTTTTCTATAAACCATGTTTGAAACCGCACCATTCTTTAATGATAACCTTGTATTCAACATATTGGTTCTGACGCATGAAATACACACAGAAATATATTAATACAGTACATTAGAACATAAATTATACTACTATTACATTTATACAGTTGGTGCTAGGTTAACTAGTTCCAAACTTTAAATTTATTACAGTTCCTTACTTAATAACAAGTTGCAAAAATACCTAGTGTACGTTTTATATCAGTGCTAAGAATCACAGAAATATATTAATACAGTACTTTAGAACATAAATTATACTACTATTACATTTATACAGTTGATGCTAGGTTAACTAGTTCCAAACTTTAAATTTAATACAGTTCCTTACTTAATAACAAGTTGCAAAAATACCTAGTGTACGTTTTATATCACTGCTAAGAAACTGAATAAATTTTAGATCTCGACTTTATTTGAATAATTGATTCTTTGTGATTATTAAGTCTGTACCTAGGTAAAAAAAGAGAATTTTTCGTTACGTTTTATGTGTGAAGACAATTAACTTAGGAACCTACGTATACGAAGGAGTTAGGATCGCCAGGTTAAAAGTTTTACTCGTATATGCTATTTTGTGTCTTAATTAAGCACAACCGTTATCTGAAATTTTTTACGGCAAAACTGATAAATGGAATTTCACTAAATGTGTCATATCTTTACGTTAAGTAACCTAGTCTATTTCTTGAAATTGGAGAGTTAAAATTTGTTAATATTACAATTAAGATCACTCTTTTACCACCTTACAAGAAAAAAAAAACAAGTTGTTTGTTCTCCAAACTTATTAGAATACAAACAATGAAACTAGCAAACTCTAATTTTGCAATAAAATATCCTTTAAAATTGTATGTATCATAGAAATATTTACTAAACTTTTCCTACCAAAAAAATTAATATAAAAAAAAATAAATGGCCGCAATTAAAAACAATTTAAATGGAAGAGTTCATGACTTTTCTTCACTTTAAATGTATTTATAAAAGAAACCAGCACATACCCGCGTTTCGCCCACAATATCTATGCAAAATTCCGTGTATTTGTTTGAAGAACTCCCACGATTTCAGTAACACTTAGACTATTTTAGATCAATACAGAGGAACTCCAAAGTTGAAGTTCATAGTTTTCTTAGTGAAAGCACTTGTGATGTAATACCGATAGGGTCATATGATAATTCTAACATGGAATTAGTCATTATGCATCAGGTACCCATTTGTCTGTGTTAATGATTAAGAGGGCCAGAGCATGTTGCACTTCTACTTCAAATTAATTATATTTCCAACGCAAAATTGAAGTTTGCAATTTTTCTCCGAGAACCAATACACATAGACCAACCAATATATAGGCTAACTTTGTAATGAAGTTGTATTAAAAACATTAGTTTTCCAAAATGTAAGGATATAGATATTGTTATTGAAAATTAAAAACTCAAATCAACATCAATAATACTAACACATGTTAACACTTACATTATGACACTTACATTATCATCTTAGTACTTAAAGATGATAGGTACTAAAACATAAAACTCAGAATTTGAGTCCGAAGACTTCCTTTGAAGCAGTCGGGAAGAACTATGTTAGATAAATGTTTGCTGGGCTATGCTTTTTTAATATAATGTATGAATTCCAGATTTAAATGTTCTAAAAACAAAAACTATATGTATTAGTGAATTAAATTTTTATTTAATTTTAATATAAGTAATAGTTTAAAAAATAATCCAGTTTGGCAGCTTTTCAGTTGACTTCTGGCCTTTTAATTATACGAGGAGCAGCTAAAAAAAATAACGAAATAACACCTAAAAACCTACATATAGGAAATTGAGAGGTCTACCAAAGCTCAGAGAATTTTATACATATGATGCTAGGATTATAAGGGTTTAAACTTACTTATTACTTATCCATGCAACCTAAACCCTACTGATACTAACGAAAAATGAAACGATCTTAAATGTCTACGTAAGCCTCTCTAAATTAACAGCTCTCAGCACAATATTCGATGTTTGATTTAAAACTGCAGACTGAACCTTCACACATAAGTCTCTATCTAGAAATAGGCCTATTGGTTAAGCTTTAGTAAATGATACTCACGTATTAACTCCAGTGATTTCACGATAGTTTGGATTACATTTCCGCCATTACAATTTTATTTCAAGAATTTAATATTGTTTTCTTTTTTATAGTCTTAAAACTGAAGTAATAAAATCTAAAATAGTCTGTTCAAGCCCATGAAACCATATTGTTCTATGATAACCACAGTTTAAAAGCCTATGCTGACTATGTACATAGCAATTAATTACATCCTTTTTCTATTAATACTGAGATGTTTTATTTTACTACCTCTTTAACTGGGAGCAATGTCACAAGTGAATTGTGTAACACATTCTTGAAATTTCAAATGCCATAAATCGTTTATGAATACTATAAATAACGTTGCTCTCAGTACAGATCGCTGAGGCACACCACACTCATTCCACAAAATCACTAAACATTTCTTTCAATTGAATACGTTGTTATTCATCCATTCATCCTCATTCCACAATTATATAGATTTTTATTCGTCACTGCTCAGTGTCGCGAAAGTATTTTTTTTTTTTAATTTATTTATTGCTGGAAGAAATACAGTACAGCATTCTCACCAACAGCTGTTCCAGTAGAGCGTTGATGAGCTAAATGTTTACCTACCAGCAAATCCACCAATCAAGATATTATTTCCTCTTGAAACCACTTTCTGAAATAATTCTAGAGGATGGCTATTAAGACCTCTAAAAACTCATAACTCTGTTGGGCTGAACAACGCAATGTTGCATTACCTTTCTCTTGATTCATCATTTTCGAGGACCCTCTCTACGAGCTAATACTCAATGTCACTGATCCAAGGTTGTCTGGATCGACTAAGGACCGCGGACCATAGTCTGTGTTGGCATCTCGTGGCACCGCATCAACAATCAGCTCCACCTGCGTGAAAAAGAGAATCTGCTAAGGATCCCTTGTGATTTCCTAGTAGTCCCTCACCGAAACCTGATCGAAACCAAACATTCCACAATGCTAACCATAAGATCAGCACTGTTGTTTGGGTCGGCATAAAAAGCTTTAATAATTCACGAATTTGAAATGAAATGAAATGAAATATGCCTTTATTTAAGAGGCGGAGTTAGGGCTATTTAGCCCTCTCTACCACTCAACCTCACATAATATACAGATATATGTACAGTGAATGATCTTAACTAATAACAAATTTTAAATTAAAATAAATGCTTAAAAATTAACCAAAAATATATACATACTATTTAATAATTAAAAATAAAATTTATCAGCTTAATATGTAGAAAAATTCAAACAAAGTTAAATTAAAACTTAAATTAACAGATTACTTTTTAAAGAATTTCTCGTTATTACTACATTCATTCTCTCAAACACACAGCCCGACCACAAGCACGTCACGAGCACCGCCACCCGTCACCCCCACAGACCGGCCAGCAACAAGTCCTTGACCTTTGCCCCAAAACGAACTCGGCCCTCTATAATACGTATATCATCAGGAAGAGAGTTCCAGAGGCGACATGCCTGAACAGTGAACGACTTACTGAAGAAGTTCGATCGATGAACAGGAATTGACAGTAAGGTGGATCCCCTTCTCGTAGGTCGCTCACTTATATCGGAAATAAATTTGAAATGTTCGGACAGGTAAACAGGTGACTTGTTTTTGATAACTGAATGTAGAGTTGAAAGAATGTGAAGTTGGCCGAAGTTGTTGAAGTCTCAGAAGCGATAGCTGTTTGAAAAATGGAGTCACATGCTCATAACGTCTGAGATTGAAAATAAATCTGATACAATAGTTTTGAGCACGTTGAAGCCTGTCCGAAAGCTCAACAGTCATGTCACTGATCACAGCTTCACAGTAGTTGAAGTGTGGCAGTATGAGAGTTTTAAACCAGCATAACCTTGACACTGAACGGTAGATATAAAGCAAAACGCTTCAAACTGTGAATGCCAGCAAATATTCTATTACACGTTACCGTAACCTGGTCACTCCACTTAAGATTTGAGCTCATAGTAAGACAAGGTTTTTCAGTTTGTTTTGAAAATTTAGTACGTGGTTATTGAGTTTCAGTTTTTGGTGCAACGTTGAAGTCCAAACGGTCGATCAGTCTTGGTTTCCCAATACCCATTGCCTGCGTTTTGTCTTCATTTAATTTCAGCCCATGTTTATTTGCCCAACAAGCAATTGATTCAATGTCGTGATTGAGCAGAACCATAAACGTGTTCAGTTCATCAGGCTAACAGTGTACGTAAATTTGTAAATCATCGGCATAAAGATGAAACTTAGAGTGCCTTATAATAGATGTGACGTCATTAATGTAAAGTGAGAACAAATAGGGGCCCAAGAACAGAGCCCTGTGGAACACCCCGTGTTACGGTTTTCCATTCCGATATTGTTTCCCCTTCTTTGACACATTGCTGTCGCCCAGTAAGATACGATTTGACCCAGTTAACACACCCATCGGAGAAACCATACTTCTTCAATTTGATGAGGAGAAGGGGGTAATAAACACAGTCAAAGGCTTTGGAAAAGTCAAAAAAGCAGTAAAAATGGTGATTAGTCTCTTGTCCATTGCCAATCTGATATCATCAGTAATTTTAATTAGGGTTGTGGTGGTGCTGTGATTAGGCCTGAATCCAGACTGCCATTTAGACAAGATGGTATAGGTATTCAGATAAGATGAAATTTGTTGATGTACCACTCTTTCAAGGCATTTGGAGAGACAAGGGAGAATACTGATTGGACGTAGGTCAGAAGGGGATTGCGGATTAGACACTTTTCTCAACGGACGAACTAAAGCATTCTTCCAGGTTAAGGGAAAGACAGATGAATTTAAAGAATAATTGAAAATGACTACTAAAAACAGGAAGGGTGATTGGCAATGTATCTTTTAGAAAGCGCAAAGGTATGTTGTCAGCCCCAACTGCGTTGCTGGTCATCCTCGTAAAAGCAGCAAGCACATCAGCCTCACTCACAGGTGTGAAAGAAAACTGGCGGCCAGCAGCTTCCTGAGGAGCAGCCTCCAGCTCAGCAAATAATCGCTAGCTGCAGATTATATTAACAGGGATATTAATAAAGTAATCATTTATAATATTGAGGTCAAATGGAACAGGTGGACTGATATTGGATTTTCCCCACACAAGGTCTTTAATTTTACTCCACAATGATTTAGTGGACTGAGGTTCTGAAAGTGTTGTGTGGTAAAATCTAACCTTGGCGTTACGGATTTGCTGCTGCGTTGTGATTCCTAAGACGCTTATAGGCCTCCCAATCTTGAGTGGATTTAGAACGTTTAGCTTTTCTGAAGCGGAATCCCTTTGCTTTTGCAAATTTCTTATGAAATCATTCATCCATGGAGAGGGGGCTTTGGTTACTCTTTTAGTTATGATTGGGGCATGTTTATCAAATAAATTAGTAAGAAAAGCATTAAATTTGTAACCATTTCGTCCACATTATTGGCAGTGGTTACTTCATGCCAGGGTAAAGCAGCAGCATCTGTAAGAAGTGAAGCATGATCTATGTCCCTGTATTTGCGAAATTTGATTATATTGGGCTTATTTTTGGGGATATGGAGTTTATAGGCACAAAAAAATGAGATCATGCTTTGAAAGTCCAGGGGCAGGAAATTGTCCGTGGTGTGCAACGTGGGTCGGGTTAGAAACAGCCATGATGTCAAGCCACGTGTCGGTTGTAGCAGTGTGATGAGTGGCCTGAAGTGGTAGCAGAGACATGTTACATGACTGAAACATTGTGGTCAAAAAGGTTTTTTCATACGTAGTAGGCCCTAACAAATCGGAGTTAAGATCGCCCATGACAATGACATGACTGTAACGAGCCATAAGATCGATGAGTGTGTGTTTTCAAATTCGGCAAGATGGCCGGTATTGGGGGCCCTGTAACATGCACCGACTAAAACATGCGTCCCCATTAACACTGACGTCCAAAAACATAAATTCAGGCCCGTCCCTCTCTAGATGTATCAGATAAGAATAAGATGGAAGTAGGAAACTGAGACTTGACATAAACTGCGACTCCACCACCACGTTTGTGTAGACGGTCGTTCCTGAAGATGTTGTAGCCAGCTAAATTAAAACTCTTGTCGCTTGTGGTTGGTTTTAGCCAAGTCTCAGAGAGCAAGATAATGTCGGTATGTAATGGTTCAAAAATGGAACGAAATTCATCAATATGACTAAACAGTGATTGTGCGTTAACGTGGGCTGCCTTGAGGAAGTTGTTGTAGGGAGCGAGAGAGCGGCAGAGAAGCGCGGGCAGGAGAAGCGAAGAGGCGCGCTCGCTCGGGGCGGGGCTTGTCAGAGCCGCGCGCGGCTGCGCGCAGAGGCGCGATACTGCAGGCAGCGAGCGGCCGGCGGTCACGCGACAGTGACATTGCGGTCAGAACATTCACACACACACGCATACCATAACAAAGAAAAAATAATACCTTATCATAGAATATAAACTTAAAATTAATTGGAATTATTACTACACCACCAATAATCATAATACATTTAAACATACATTGCAAGCTTGCAGGCTCTCATTATAATAATTATTAGTATTATAAATATTATAAATACAACATAAATGTAAGTGGAGAAAAAGAGAGAAAAAACAAAAAAAAAAATTCAACGAAAATTTAGTTAATGAACATTAATAAACTCTATATTCAGTACAGAAAAAAATCAAATAAAATGGTAGTGAATTAAAAACGGGAAAAAATTGATAGCAAAATTGAAGAATTTTAAAATGGTACAATAAATGTTGTACTTAATCAGTTAGCGGGTTGGAGGTCGGAGAGCCGGGTCGCCACTCCCTTGCTGCCGTCGCTGCCCAGCCACAGCACCCTGCCGTCCTGGGTCCAGGTGTTGCGGACCCCGTGCTGCGCCGTCACCCTCTTCAGCACCTCCAGTCGCCGCGCCGTCAGGTCCTCCCGCACCGTGATGCCCGTGCCCTTCAGCTTCTTCTTCCCCCTCCGCTTTTGACCCCTCCGCTTTCCGATTAATTTTGTTTAAAAGTCCAAATTGCTAATTTGATATGTCTTTGTTCCAGCTTATACTAAAAAAGTAATTATTTTAATACTCAACTTGGTGTAAGTTTACAAACTAAATCCAATCATACTTTTTACATAAATTACATGTTCTATAAAAGATTTAACCATTTTTCGGTCAGATTCCGTTATATGCCCCCAACGCTTGAACTTTATTCAATGAACTTAGAACGTTATAAAACGATGTACTTGAGTAACATAATTAACATTATGCCCCCAACGCTATAACTTTTCATTTACGGATGATTATAATGAATTACAATTGGTTACTAGCTAAGAAAAAAGGGTACTACGTATTATATCGACCACACGCCTACATTTCTCCAAACACAAAAATTCAACAAAAACAAACATTATTGAACAAAACAACAAAAACAACAAAAACTAAACTCTTTATTGAAAAAAAACACACAAAACTTGTTTTTATTCTTGATCACACTCCGCCACCCAAAATGCGAGTGCCTCCGGCCATCAGCGCGGGCTTCGGTTCGGTGCTGCCCCGCGCTGATGTCAACGAAAGAAAAACGTCCCTCGAGATAGTACCTATCAGTAAAATATCAAATTCTAGAGAGGCTGATCAGAAATATAAATTGAATTGTAATGGAAAGGCACTTATGTACCGTGCAAAAAACTTAAATAATCATGTGATGCCGCGCGGCCTGCCGTAATCGGGATTCTCGAGAAAGATAAGATAACAGCGACAACAATACCGATCGCAATACCTGGGAATGCTTGTTGATTGATGGAATGTTAGTTCTGTTACTCAACTACATCGTTTTATAACATTCTAAGTTCATTGAAAAAAGTTTAAGCGTTGGGGGCATATAACGGAATCTGACCCATTGTTCTAAAGTGATGTCCAGTTTTACCTTTCCACCGTATAATTATTTTCATTCTGGTAATCAAAGGAACACTACTACATGCCTAGTCGTATATACAGGATGTCCCATAAGTTAACGTTAATACTCAAAGGGGTGATAGGACAGCCAATGACTAACTCAAATAACAAACAAGACCCTAGTGAAAGTCGCTTAGTATTCGAGATGTAATCACTTTTATGCAGATCACAAAAACATCTACTTTAGATGAATAGTCCATGTAGTACTGATACTAAACTAAGAATTTTGTTATAATGTTTGATTAAAATTTTAATTTTAGTGCCATGAAATTTGGTTCAATTGAAAAACAGGCGACTCGCCTGGCCTATCGCCCATTTCAATATTATTATTAACTTATGGGACAACCGGTATATAAAATTATTTTGGAGAATGGTTTAGGAGTTATAAAATACACTCCTTATATGTAGGCTCGACTTGAGAATCTTCCCATTTAAGATCTCATAAATGTGTTTTAGATTTGTGTTTGAACACACTAATATATAAAAATTTATATAATTTCTGAAGCATCATCATATAGTCAGTATCTGAAGCTAGTCAATAATTGATTTAGGTATTAAGTGCAAGCACAAATTTTACTCATAATGATACGTAACTCAAAACATTAGGACTAACGTGCTTCAACTGTCCAAACTTTTAAAGTTAACGTTTGAATTAAGTGCGAAATTTTAGGCCTATTATGTCCAAATTCAATAAAACTAATTTTTCCCTTTAAATGTCAAGGATATCTTACCTTAGGATCTTTTTTAAATTACAAGAGCAATTAGGAAGAGCAACGTGACATGATCATATGTTTAGTCGCGGAAGGTGAGAAAGATTGCAAAATCCATGAAATAATGTTAAAAGTATACGGAGAAAACTGTTTCAATCGACCTAATGTTTAAAACTGGGTAGAATAGTTTCCCCAACCAAAGTGACCGGAAACCCTCCGGAAGTGACCGGTGGTTGTTTGTGGGTTCAAAGTGACCGTACAAACGTTTCTGGCAAACAACGCAGTAGGCGACCGATCAAAGTTGGGACTTTCTCTCTCGAATCACGGTGACGCATTGATTCGCTGTTAAACTGATAAGCGTAAAAATACACGCTAGTGTTGTGACTGTCCAAAAACGATTCACAACAAGCCGCAGTACAAGAAAACCCGTGTAAGGTGCCCAGACAACTCATAGCCGACCACAAAGAAACCCGGCTTCAAATCAGTCAATAATTGAAAACTTGATATTTAACTGTAGGAGAAGGTTTTTTTGGAAAGAATTATAATGAGTGATGAAGCATGGATCCTCTACTAAGAGCCATAGAACTACAGAGCCTTGAGTGGAAGCGTAAGAATTATCCCACTTGCAAAATATTTAGAACCCAGCCATCTGCCAGTAAAATCATGCTTACAGCACTCTGGGATTTTCAGGGGCCAACTTATTGTGATTTTCTTGAAGGCCAGAGAACAATCAACAGCCAGTACTACAGTGACATGATGGAAAACAAGATAAGACCTGCTATTCGAACGTAATGCCACGGACTCTTGACTGAAGGTGTGATTTTGCTTCGTGACAACGCCCGTTCACGGCATAGCTGACGAAAGAAATACTTCAGAAACTAGGGTTTCCACATCCCCTTCCACATCCCCCCTATAATCCTGACCTCACCCCATCAGACTACCATCTGTTTGGATCCCTTAAAAAGGGCCTTCGAGGGAAACCTGTCCTATCCAATGAAGAGGTCAAAAATCAGGTGCAAAAGTGGGTTTGACATCGACCCAAAGAATGTTACGCCAAGGGCATATCCAAATTAGCAGAAAGATGAGGCAGGTGCATAGCTGTTGCTGGGGAATGTGTTTAAAAGTAACCAAAGTTCAGTAGTGATTGAATAAACCGTTTTTAAGCGATAGTAATTTGCATCGTTACTTACCCAGTCCCTCCTAACTCGTCCGATTTACAAAATGTGCAAACTTCAGTGACTAACTTATTTTATTTTTTGTACCCAAAGTTTAATTTTTTTATCTTATCTATTATTATATTTTATTATTTTAAAATATAATTTGTAGTGGTTGGTTATGTATAATCTGTTTAATTTTGTGCATATTAAAACAACTGACAGTGGTCTGTGATAATTCAATCTTTTCACCACCCGATGTAAACATCCAAGATCCACAAAATATGTGTTGCGACCCATCATTGTGTTTTATTATTATTGTTTTGTTAACATTATCTTGTTGATTAAAAACTAATGTGCTTTCACTCCCTTTTGCTATTCTTACCACAATATCTATTTTTTAACAATTTATTTTTATTTCATCCTTTTACAATGCAATATATGACAGTAAAATAGCTTTATTAACAATGTGTATACTCAAAAATGTTTAAATATTTGTTTATTCTACTATGTTATCGTTGCCATCATGGTTATGCATAACACTAAAGTAAAAATGTTAGCTAATGCTCAGCCAAATCTCACGTAGTGACGTGCACCATAACCGAACTCGTGCTCCTCATTTGCAAAGTTAAAACTCTATAGGTTATTTCGTTATCAAGATATCGTGCGAAGAGACAGAAATTAAATGTTCCCAGGCTCTTGAATTATAGACTAATCTAACGCTCAGTTAATTATGTTGTAATAGATAGTAAATATTCGTCAACGTTGTAAAAATTAACCTTCAAAACTATTGATACTTGAACACTTGAAATATACCTACCTTCAACACAACTGAGTACCGAAGGATCGACAGAAAGATTTATCACACATAAGGAAGGACAGACCATCCTTTGACCTTTTGAACCCAAAATTAACAATGTTTTTTCTTGAACCAAGAGGAATTTATCTATCAAGTTTCAAGATTTGAAATAAGAATCAATTTATCGTAAGTTGGTGTACCATATAATACGAATTATTTTGTTATATCAGTGTAGAAACGCAATAGTTGGCCTACGCTGACAATACTTTCTTCTAAGATGACACGAAAGTCATACGGTATCTGACCTTGGTCTGAGCATGCACACCTAGTTTCTAGTCGCTGAGCACGTCTCATGCATATTTTTGTCAAGGAAAGGTTTATTAAATCACTTTATTGCTTCTACGTAATGAAGTAGTACCGGATGTGTTCTATCAAACTGCGTTGTTTGGATTGTATGACGTCACAATCCATTATAGCTGACGTGTGTCTCATTTCATTAAAGAACCATCTCATACGCAAAGTAGGTATGAGACATTTTCTTTTGTGTCTGAGCAAAAGTATAAGTTCATATCTTTTACCTTCAGTAAGTCGTGGCTCATTAAATATTTAATCGTCAGTTTACAAAATATCTTACAGTCAGTCATTGGTACTGACTAAGACAACATTAACTATTAGAGCCATATGGATATAACGGTATGGAAACAAGTTACTTATATAACACGAACACGACAAAACATAATAAAGAATTATCAAACAGACGGACGTGCTTTGACTTTTTCACCCCCTCCCCTCCCCAAATAAATAGGGTTCTTCCTTCGATCGAGAGGTACATATGTGGTAAGTCTCAAGTCTCTAGGGCCTTTCTATCAAGAGTTATTGCTGAGACGGACAGATGGACGGACAACGACTAGAGTTAAGAAGGCATTGCCTTGCCCAAAATAAAGGATAGTGTAGTTTCGGTCCACTTATATAAAAAAGATCTGTATTTAAGAACAGGATATTAACTGCGGTGTCTCTAACGAGACTAAACCTTTGACTCCCTACACTGATTCCTTATATTTAAAATAATTTTTGAAAGCTGTAATAAATCAGTTAATTTTATATAGTCAGTTTATATTGAAATTAATAACAAAAAAATAAACTTTTCAAAATAGATCTTCATTCATGGTGGCTTTTGAGCCAACAAGACAAAGCACTTCTTGGTGACCATTCTTACGAAATGTTGACAAACATCACTAGAAGAGTGTTTGGGGCGAGTCAGTATGGTCCTAGGCTAATGAGAAAGGTCATTACCGAGAGAGGGAATGGCGACGTCACTTTTGTGTGGCCTAACAACTTTTCGATACCTGGTAAACAAATCCGGCTTAGAAAGGGATGATTACAACATCCTCCCGGAAATACTGTAGTTAGTAGACGGTAGCAGCAGATTTGACAGATGCATGTATTTAGCAGACCCATCATTCATTATATCAACAAAACAATTTTCATAAAAATCCAATTTATAACGGTAGTCCCTATCTGAACCTTAAGATTTAAAGTCAGGGTTTGAAAGCAGCAGATTCTCTGGTTTGTCACTTAAGTATTTTTAAGTAATATGTCTCTCAGCTCGTACCTTGTTCTTAAGTGAAGAGATCCTGGAATAAGCCTGACGCAAAGCCAACTCTCCTTTATTAAAAACACTTAACATTTCTCCAATATGCAGATTATGACTATAGAAGAACACTTTTTTGCTGACTCGAAGAAATTGACGAAAGTTCTTAGTTTCCACATCATTGTTCTCCACCGCCTGTCGGTCTGTCTATAGCTCTGTAAGTCAACGTAGTTCTTTGAAAGAGGAGATAAGAAACATGACGTTCACCTGGACCTTTTACGAATCCAAGCTACGGGGGACATCGTATTTTGAGAATATTCTCGACTAGACATCACAAACCTTGTCCTCGTCATGAAACCTTATAAATTGTCGCAGGTCATCGGAGTAGACAAACCTTCCGATATAGCCAAGAAAAGGTTTAGGATGCACGTAAATATATACGGTTCCCTTTGTTCCCAGATATTATTAGTCTGTTGGTGCCATTTGCTAAATACCAGTGGCTGGTTGCAAGGCTAAACCTCACTGGGCCGTCACACTCCTCCTCCATTACATTTGCTAAATACCAGTGGCTGGTTGCAAGGCTAAACCTCATTGGGCCGTCACACTCCTCCTCCATTACATTTGCTAAATACCAGTGGCTGGTTGCAAGGCTAAACCTCATTGGGCCGTCACACTCCTCCTCCATTACATTTGCTAAATACCAGTGGCTGGTTGCAAGGCTAAACCTCACTGGGCCGTCACACTCCTCCTCCATTACATTTGCTAAATACCAGTGGCTGGTTGCAAGGCTAAACCTCACTGGGCCGTCACACTCCTCCTCCATTACATTTGCTAAATACCAGTGGCTGGTTGCAAGGCTAAACCTCACTGGGCCGTCACACTCCTCCTCCATTACATTTGCTAAATACCAGTGGCTGGTTGCAAGGCTAAACCTCACTGGGCCGTCACACTCCTCCTCCATTACATTTGCCAAATACGCACGTAGGTGTGACAGCGTCTCAATTTGATAACTGATTTTAGCCTTGGCCGACTGATTCCGACCACTTGTGTATCTGGGTCACCGCCCGACTGTCGTGCTATTCAACATTGACTGATGTCCTATAGGTATACTATACTATATAACAATATCCTAAATGCTATAAAGTACACTAAAAGGCTTCAGGATAAAGATTGTGTGCTTAATTTCAACCACTTTTCCTAACAACGTAAATCAAAGGTTCACCACGATCTGCTTCACTTTTTACAAATCATTAGCTGCATATTTGTTTGTTTAGTTTTCTCTCGTAAGCTATTCAACCGATTTTACGAAAATTTTCATCCACATTCTTACAATCCCTCGTATCAATATAGGCCTCTTCTTATTTCGAAAATCCCTCCGGACTACGCCCCACTGGTCTTTAACGTAGCGGAAAATCCCATCTTGGTCTCTAAAATTCTTGGTCTGTTCGGCAGGCGTCACTCTCGGCGTGATTGTGACTTCCATGGTCCCCTCGCCCGAATGATGAGGCAGGGAAATAACTTCTGCCACCTTGTCGATCTTTTTCACGACAGTGCTTCGACCATCCGGGGAAGAGTGCTGGCATCCCTCCGCGGTCCTGAGTAGAAACACAATTTCTAATCTTTACATGTTATAGTATTTATTTTATTGTTATGCTTGTTACCCCTCATATTGATTGTTGTGGTACTGAATAGTTTACTGCTTTGTTGTTATGTATTATGCTATTTGTTGTTACTGTTACTTGTATTACGTATTAATTGTTATATGAAAAATTTATGTAGTTGTTTTGTTAGATTGTCACTGTCAACTTTATTGTTATTTAACTCATTGTTTCTTTCTTTCATTTGATATTTAAATATACTACCCGTTTGTACTTTGGCTTGTTTGCCGTTGGAATATAATAAAATAAATAATATTGTGAAATATTCACTAAAAGATCCTGTTAAATTTAAAGAACTCGTCTGTGTTTTATTATGTACATAATAATAAAACCCCTTAAACTTTTTTATTTTCGTACAATGTACATTTCGAATTCTGGGAACTCATTTTCAGGTACATCTCTAATATATTTTTTATTGTTTTATGATAGCATAACTATACATATTTTGAATTAATTTGACCACTATTTTCAATTTATTAACATTTATAGTGTGTAAATTCTCTAAGGAGTAACGATTAGTTTTCACGCTGTGTGGAAATTTCAGCGATTAGGTAAGAACTCGTCTAGCTTAGGAAATATCCTAAACATTAGATGGTTAGAATTAAACTCTGAAGTCTTCTTTTCTAGCAGTTGGCAAGAACTATGCTAGATAAAATTTTTCTGAACTATATGCTACTAAACTAACACCCATTATAGCTCTAGGTGTTTAAAAATAATAAAAATATTTTCAGTTATAAAAAATAAAACAAACACGTAAATATTGCCATTTTAATGGACCTTTTACTGCGCATGTTTAGCAAATATTAAGTATTAGATTCAAAGTACAAAGTTACTATCTAACTTTTACTATAAATTTAAAGACTTATAAAACCCTTCTTAGTTGTCTTTTGACATATTAGGTTTCTCTGATCTGTAACATATCTTTTACCGAAAAATAAGACAAAATCAAGTATGGAACTCTACATTACTAAGACCGGAGTAAATAAAAATTTTAAAATATTTTCTTGGTCGTGGCAACAAGGCAAACTCAACATTGGCGTAGGGTACGTACTCGTAATTCACTCAAACTAGAAGTTCTCATACAGGTTCAAAACATACGAAATTGCGTGCGAATCCACGGGTAACTACTAGTTATAAATATTGTCCAATATTCTATTTGGTAGAACACCACAAACAGTTAGAGTGCTCTAATTATTTTTCTATGTGTATTCGATCATAAAAACATAAACAAAATGTTTTATGGAGTACACCGTAAAGAACATTTAAAATATTTGATGTACTTGAGAAAGAACTTGAAAAAATATTGTTACTTAATTACTTGAGGAGACTGATATCGGAAATAAAAAATTATGTTCTATAGTTTTGTTAAATTCATTTTTACAGTAAGTCACATTAAAACACTTTTCAGTAACCTGTTGTGAATATGCTTTCTTTAAGGTTTTCTGAAGGCTTCAGAGATTTTCATTACTTTCTAAAATATAAAAATTGATTTTTATTTCTTTTACACTGACATAACATACCAATACTTATACCAAACTAGTGTATATTTGTTATGCGTTTCATATTCCACAAAAATTAGGTAGGCTACTTTGGTATTATATGGAGGACACTCTATTACTAGGTACTACTTGTTATTACGCGATATAAGTAGGTAAATATATACAGTACTTACGTATAATAAATAGAAAAATTTAGTACTAACATTTACAAGCGCTTACGTCAGATCACGTTTGACTATCTGAGGTCAGGTAAGTACCACCGACAGGAATGCCATTGGTAATCAGTGGGTAACGAGCACTTCTGGCGAAAATGAGACACATCTCTCGGAATAGAAACCAAATTCAAGCTTAGATAATGTGAGCGCTCGTAAAGGATAACTTTAACTTTGGTATTTCAGGTAACATATTTATCATACCGTAACCTAAACTTACTTATATAGCGTAATAATAAGTAGTAGATAGGGACAGAATTACCTGCTTATAATAAAAAAATACCGATAATTATAATTATAATAAAAACCGAATCAACATGACCAAGATTACCAAATTCAAATTGCAATGAAATAAATAATAATAATAATGTATAAATATGATAGCTTGCACCTTAATCGTTGTATTTCATATGTATTTACAAAAACACAACAAATGGAAGAGGGGACTTCATAGTCCTAACTTTCACCCCTAATAAAGCCACGATTTATTTCATTTTGATTTTACTTATCAAGTGCTCGATAGGTTCTTCTTAAAACCATATCGTAAACTCTTAAACTAGTTGCAATAACTCTTGATAGAACAGTCCTAGAGGCTTGAAACTTGATACGCAGGGAACTTTTCCCAAGTAAGCCTATTATTGATTTTAATATCTTCCGGGAAACGTTACAGTCTGTTCGATAAGACTTTCGTTACGTTCTGTAGGGTCGTATATAGCGTATTGGTTAATGTTATAAACTTGGACTTGGGCAGAATTTATACTATTATGTGTACTTATCAAACAGATACACAAAATATGCCTGACCAGCTTGTATAAATGCCTACATACACAAAATATAAGTACTAAAGTCTGAAATATCATCTAATAATCAATATTTCGAAGTAAATTTATTATGTTATAAAAATGTTATGGTTGCCTGCCTAAGTATTTTTATTCTTCAGCTTAAAATTCAACTGTATGTAGTATGAAAATTGATCTTGCCAATCAGTCTTTAAGGCTGACTAAACAAAAATTTTTACATTTTTCTAGCTTTTTAAGCTGTTATGTGTCTTCATTTCTAGGAGGAGATTTGTACAGCTTATCATAACGCTCTACACATGTATTTCCACTCAGTGCAACCATTATACGTGCAGTTTTCCCCTATGGGTTGGTTGTCTTCTGCCAGCTTTCTCTGAACCGCCTTATCATTGTAGCTTGGAGTACAACGTCCCCGGTTTGTAAATATTTCCTCACGAATGCACCAGTGTTTTCCTTTATAACTAATGTTTCATCACTTTTTATTTTATAATTTTTATTAGTATGGTTTATCAGTTTTTGTCTACTACTGGGTGAATTTAATTATCAAACAAAGCTTGTCCAAGCTGAACTCTTGTGCAGGAATTGTCTGATTGCGAAAGGCGCTCTTGTCTCACCTATTTCCGCATCAGTGAAACTGCCTTCGTTCACAGTGTTTATCCGTCTTGTACAGATAACTGTCATAATATTTATCAGATTATCTTTTATCTTCATGTTTAGCTCACATATGTTCCTTTAAATAGTCATCATCATTAATGGCATTATCAGTCGACCAGACCCATCGAAAAGATGAAACCGATGATGATTACCAATCCTCGGTTACGTCAGTTTATGTCTCTAAATGGTGTAATTATTTCTTTACCTATGGATGCACCAACAATTAATTGTTCTGCGAATCAATCTGTTTCGGTTGATAGAGTGATTAAGTATTTTATAGTCTAATAACGTGAAAATAGACAGTTTTTGGATTACTTCCGCCAATTAATTTGTTTCGGTTGATAGATCTATTAAGTATTTTATAGTCTAATAACGTGAAAATAGACAGTTATTGGATTACTTCCGCCAATTAATTTGTTTCGGTTGATAGATCTATTAAGTATTTTATAGTCTAATAACGTGAAAATAGACAGTTATTGGATTACTTCCGCCAATTAATTTGTTTCGGTTGATAGATCTATTAAGTATTTTATAGTCTAATGACGTGAAAATAGACAGTTATTGGATTACTTCCGCCAATGAATTTGTTTCGGTTGATAGATCTATTAAGTATTTTATAGTCTAATAACGTGAAAATAGACAGTTATTGGATTACTTCCGCCAATTAATTTGTTTCGGTTGGTAGATCGATTACATTTTATAGTCTAATAACGTGAAAATAGACAGTTAATGGGATCACTTAATTCAATTAGTCCTGAAACAAAGTTTGATATTCCAAGAAGTTCTAAAGGAACAAATTCAAACTTCCTTAGGTTTCCCTGCGTGTCATTCCATACAACTTTCTCGTCGTTCGACTAAATACGCCTCATCGGTGCCGAGTGTAGACTGACCAAGTACTGGAATGTTGATTGGTTGGCCCTAATTGTCGTTTTCGTCGTTGACACCACCAGTCCCTTCTTCAACATGGAAATCACCGTAACTCTAATATTCTAGTGTGATAAATTAATCAAATAACCGTCAATAACTCGTAGATTTTTAAAATGCTAAGGCCAGTATCATATTATGCATTACATTTTTGTCTGTTTAGGCAAGTACACAATCAGAAATACCTTGGATAAGTAAGATTATAACACAAAGCGAAACGGTCTTGTTACCCAGGTAGTAACCACACTGATTGATTAGTGCTGCTCCTGGCGGAGATACCTCGAACCACCTTTGTCCAAACACTGCATTTACCGTAGGTAGCCACGGTAGCTTAGAGTAAGGCTGCTGCTCTTTACCCAAAATCAAATGCTACAGCAGCAATTAACAATGTAGACACAATTAATACGATTTTTTATAGAAAGTTATGTTTATGCGTGTACAATAAGAATTATTCGTATAAGCCACGTATTTTTATGATTTACACAACAGGCATGGGCTGGATTTTTAAGGTTTAAAAAGGATCCATAATTGTATGTAGAATATTTAAATATTATTAAAATGTTCACCACAACTGCAGTATTTTAAGAAACACAAACTGTGTTTTATTAACCAAATGCTCCTTTTTTAATTATGGTCACCAGATTTAGCTCCTCGCAGATCTGATTTTGGTGCCATGGTTTATTGTTATCGATATTTCTGTGTCATCCGCTTGGATGAATTATAAATGAATGAAGAAAAATTGAGCCGGTCCACGAGGCCGTTGGGTGGCAGAAAGTGAAACCTCAGTCGGCCCCCAGAACTTGACCACAAACGTGTTCCACACTACACGAAAGTTGTCCTACGAAACACAAGATTATATTTGTGAATGTCATGCGGTATAATGCAGACAAAACAATTCAGTGTAAACCAATTATATGATTGTTTTAATCTGATATTATGTGTAAGTGTTACTCAATGAATTGGGAGTTAAAAAGTAGTAAACTAAGGAATAGTTATTTTGTGGTCAAACAAGAAAAATATTGTAGATATAATTTAATATATATTATTTTATTACCAATAATTTTTGTTCAGACGTTACATATAGAAATGTAATGCAACGTTTTATATCCTGTAGTAGTAGACCAGGACGTTTATTCAGCCAACAGTATATAGGCTTTATCGATTTGACTTAATTTCTTGGCAATTTTTTTCAATATTCTGAAATTGTGCATATCAGGAGATTGAAAGGTCTAACCATATGGTCAGTATTTCAGTACATGGCGCATGTGCTTATGAGTTACGCAGTAAATAAATACATATAAGTTTAAAATAGAACTTACGAATTTTACATTTCAATAAACGCAGATCCCTTAAATATTAGGAAATTCTATGTGATTAACGGATGCGATGGGCAGTGCACAAAGACTCATATGTGCCCATAATTCCCATATTGAGACAGCAGGGTTCTCTAATTCTTGGGTTACGCATATTAGTACTCTGTCACTAAGTGAAAATAAAATAAGAAAATGTATTTTTTAATTAGGTAGTTAAGTGGAATTTTAATAAATTGATACTTGCTAATTGTGTGTATATTCCCAGATTGCTAGCAATCTATATAAATGTACCTTTGAACTTAATGTATGAATTTGTAGGCAGATGTTGGGCACAATGCCGTATAAACAATTTATTATTCGCTTTATGCATTGTAAGTTTTAATTCAAAATTTCACAATGACTTGCGAAAAAAATCTTAAGTGTGAAGCAGCCTTACATAAAAACTTGTATTGTATAGGCCTATAAATAAAATACTGTAGAATATAAAAAGCAATATCATTGTAGGTAGAATCTTGGAATTCTGTTACAGAAAATATCCAAATAAACAGATTTAAAATGCTTAAAACTAACCAATTCCTGTTATACAGATATAATGCAAGTTTGGTTTATAAACCAAAACCTAATAACTTATCGTGACGTTATATACAGGTTTTTTTGTCAGTATTTTATGGTAAATTCAGTTCGTTCTATAAACTTTTACCCGTAGTTTTGCCAAAATACAATACATTTTTCAATTTTTTTACCAGTGGGTTTTATTGCAGTTTACTTTAAGTCTCAAACCCTACAGGTATCAAATATTTTTTAACTACTCAATACACTTGTGGATATACATTCTGAACTACATCCAACCTGGTTAAACTAATATTTTCAATTACTTAAAATGCATTAAAACAATTATCTGTAAATTATTTTTAGTTTACTTATATCAATCTGGTGCAAAATGTTGTAATGAGAAAAAAGGATTTGCAGCAATTGTCTTTTTAACATTATTAAATCTATTGATTGTTTTTTTTAACTACGGATAAATGTTTTAACTACTTCATATTTATATTTACCATGAAGAAATTTACAAAAATACCAGTGTATAAGATAATAATGAAATATTTAGTTTTTAATTTTAACAAGTCGATTAAATTTCTTTCAGAACAGAACTGGCTTACGGTTGTGGGAGAGAGAGGGCTTGAAGTAACAGAGGTCATTATTAACTTCAGTTAAAGCTAAGAGTTGTTAACTAAGGTCGTCAAGCCAATGATGTAGGGCCTTTACTTAGGTAGGCCCTTAATAAGTATTAGTATGGCCTAATACTTATAATATATTATATATAAGGTGAATAAAAATTCAGAACACTCCCCTTCCTCTATTTTGTTCTAAAGTTTATATAAGGAGATATCCTTTTGGTAGTGTTGCATTGTGGAAAGAAAGTTTCATTTGATGATTTTGAAAATTCTTTGTATTCCCCAAAAATGTGGGATTTTACGGGCAACCTCCTTTGATCCCTCATTTTTATGAGCATAAAAAAGTTTTAAGAACGGTGAAAACCAGAGATCGCTATCTCTTTCCCATACAAAATAATAGGTCGTAAAAATGTTAATTAAGTCTTTACACTTACATTTTTTTTGTAAAGTTTCTGACTCCGTTAAAACCGGTTTATTGGTCGTTTGTGTTCTGAATCAATTAGGAATGCAATGGACGAGGGATCCAATGAAGATTAGAAAGTACACTGATAAGAAGTTTATTTGCAAATAGTGACCGGGCGTTTCCGGTTCAAACTACGGTTTAGTACAAACAAGCCCCTTCTTTGTTTCAATCTCGTCACAACAGGTCATACATAGGTACTACTTAGGGTGGTTACTATCATTATTGTATGGTTACTGTTTTGTAGAGTGTTTGGGGAAGGTTTTGTGGGTTTTAGTGTTATTACAGTTATTGATTTTTAATCGCTTTGTCAGTCTTACTTTTACATTATATTCTCAAATTACTAATTCCTACATAGTCTCGACGATAAAGTAAAAATTATATTTATTTTAGAGGATTCGAATGAAAATTATCATGAGGCAGAAAGGCCGTCTGACGTTGCACATTCCTGATAGACCTGCGACAAGGAAATTCGTAAGATTAAATAAGTTTCGAGTACCTGGATCCATTTCAGATGCTCCACACTGAGGTCGGAAATGCCCAGGAAAATTAAATGCGTGGGCTGGAATTTTTGGGAATCATATTTTAGGACCATTTTTTATTAGCGGGAATCTTAATGGAGAACTGTATTTGCAAACGTTACAAGAATAAATTTCTCCCCGCAATAACTACTGTTCATTTCGTTCACTTCCAGCAGGATGGTGCCCCAGCACATTTCCACCGTGCTGTACGATATTTCCTGGGAACTCAATGGATTGGTAGGCGTGATCTAATAGAATGGCCTGCGCGGTCTCCGGACCTTACACCCATGGACTTTTTCTAAGGATCACGTTAAATCCTTAATTTACAAAAGACTAATAAAAAAACGCTGAAGGTTTAAGAAACAGGATTGTTGAGGCCTGCAACCAAATACCTCTTCAGACTTTTCTAAACGTGAGAGAAGAGTTCACCCTGCGCTTGTCTCACTGCCAAATATAGAACGGCTTCTGTTTGGACATTTTATTTGACTTGACAACGTGGTTATTACAAATATTATTCTGGTAACTCTGACTTTTATTTTGGGGGGAACAGAGATAGAGATTTTTAGTTTTCATAATTCTTTAAGTTTTTATGCTCTTTAAAATGAAGGATCACTTACGAGGTGTATACATTTTAAAATTTTGGAGTTAACCTCAATTTTTGGAGACACAAATAATTTTGAAAATCACCAAAGCGAAACTTCCTTTCCATATTGCACCATTAACCAAAGGATATCTGGATATCAAGGTTAAACTCTAGTCTCTTGGAGTAGGAATGTTGCATGAAGCTTCATTTCTAAATGAGCAACACT
The DNA here is from genome assembly GCF_021130785.1 of Homalodisca vitripennis. NCBI lineage: Eukaryota > Metazoa > Arthropoda > Insecta > Hemiptera > Cicadellidae > Homalodisca > Homalodisca vitripennis. The sequence continues at coordinate 120,263,445 of NC_060212.1, forward strand.
GACTGAGTTCGATGATGGTACATGTCACTCCATAGAGAAAATCCCATAGTATTTCGCTGAGCACTAGCGAATATTTTTACATTGGTCTTATGGATAACCTTGATGGCAAAGGAGAAAACAGCAGAATAGATACATTTGTAAACAAACTGCGCTCAATCATGTGTAATTTGAGAATATGACATTGTTATTTATAGAGTAATACGAGTAATAGAATAATACGTAATAATTGTTCGTATAAACAAATAATACGGTGGAAAGTCAATGGTTTAGTAACAAGATTTAATTTCAACAATTTCACTCTTGCGTTTTAGTGCCCTCACTACCTAACCAGAATTTTTATTATTTTAACACTGCTATGCAACCTAACTTAATGAATACAAATCTGAATGTATCATGTAGCAAGTTATCTTGAGGACGATTTCATGGTGGACTTTAAATTTTGCACAAAACTTTATTTCAAAATAAAGAAGAATATGTTCTATGATGGTGCATGTCTAACCATGGAATTTGGCTGATCATAATTTTTGTATAACTTTCTTTTTTCATGATTGTCTGTATCTACCCCCAGTACATCCTTAGAATGAAATAAGATATAGATTAAGAATTTTGCATGCAACCTCAGCGAAGCATGTTACGCGACACGTGGTGTGGTGTACTCCTTCCTTCCTTGTAAGTTATTTACGACCATATCTTAAACGAGATTAAAGTTTTCTCAAATTATCACTGTTGTTAACAAAGCATGGCTTGTACAGTTTTTACAAAGCCAAAACTGGTTTGTGCGTGGTGGACGGGCATGAGCGGTGGTGCTTTAACAGGTGTGAATAAGTAAGATATGTCAAACAATAATTAAGTTTTTGTGTTTCATTTTGATTAGACTACTTAGTCCAAAATGGTGTCAATTTTGAATTAGTATTGTATGAATTTGTTAAATTACTTATTTTTTTTGTACGTACAATATTGTTTTAGTAACTTTTTATATCGTTTTGAGGTTAGCTTAGGTTAGGTCTATGACAAATTAAACATTAATTAATTAAGGCAAGAACACGTTGCTGGGCCGGGCGCGTCGGCAGTGCTGACCCTGATACAGACATTAGTGCAGACTACAGGAAAAACCCCTATCTAAAAAATACCACAAGAGTACCCAAGATTGGGAGGACAATATGGCTAGAGACCTACAGTTGTTAGACGTACTAGAGTGAGAGCTGGCAGCTAATCGCAGGAGATGGAGGATTATATTAAAACTGATCGCAGGAGGTGGAGGAGCATTTGGCAGCTGATCTCAGGAGATGGAGGAGAATCTGGCAGCTGATGTCAGGAGATGGAGGAGTATATTGAAACTGATCGCATGAGGTGGAGGAGCATCTGGCAGCTGATCTCAGGAGATGGAGGAGCATCTGGCAGCTGATCTCAGGAGATGGAGGAGAATCTGGCAGCTGATGTCAGGAGATGGAGGAGTATATTGAAACTGATCGCAGGAGGTGGAGGAGCATCTGGCAGCTAATCTCAGGAGATGGAGGAGAATCCGGCAGCTGATCTCAGGAGATGGAGGAGTATATTGAAACTGATCGCAGGAGATAGAGGAGCATCTGGCAGCTGATCTCAGGAGATGGAGGAGTATATTGAAACCGATCGCAGGAGGTGGAGGGACATATGGCAGCTGATCGCAGGAGATGGAGGAGCATCTGGCAGCTGATCTCAGGAGATGGAGGAGCAAATGGCAGCTGATCTCAGGAGATGGAGGAGTATATTGAAACTGATCGCAGGAGATAGAGGAGCATCTGGCAGCTGATCTCAGGAGATGGAGGAGTATATTGAAACCGATCGCAGGAGGTGGAGGGACATATGGAGCTGATCGCAGGAGATGGAGGAGCATCTGCCAGCTGATCTCAGGAGTTGGAGGAGCAAATGGCAGCTGATCGCGAAAGATCGAAGGGCCTTGCTGGAAGGGCAAAAAGGTTTATGATTTTGTTCGGCCACAAAGTAGTAAGTTAATAAGTAAACAATTAATGCGAGGTCAACTGGTTTCCGCTAACCGCTTGAATGACACGGGGTCATTGGATTGTTAATTGCCTACATTAGCTGACAATCAGTCATACTTAGCTAATTACAAGACCACACACCCACATTTTATCGTCATACTACGTTCTTTTCCACCTTAATATACGTAATTAGAGACATATTCCGCAGTCTCAATATGTTTATGCTAACAAACAAGAGATGACCAATAAAATAAATATTGAAGATGTTAAACTATATTTTTTTAAACTTCATAACAGACTCGGCAAACACACGCAGTGGCCTTTTCACGTTCGAGTCACGTGTACACCTAATGGGTTGAGGCTGTTCCAAGTCCGTACAAACACAGAATATCTCACTGAGTGACGAGTTGTCCTGTCTTATAGTCTAATTGTAGTTTAGAGTGTAGTCGCAACGCCTACGGTAAGAATAAATTCCATGCCATTCTGTTTTAACAACTGTGTGGAATATCTGGATTGCATGAATAAATAATAGTGTTGTACCGGTGGTCACCTCCAAATCGCTCTGTTTGGTTGTTATGACGTCATAAATCCAAGATGGCTGCCGTACGTGACACCACTCATATAACAAAGTGGTCCAATCCATAGTTGTTTAGTGTAGTGTGTTTTTTACTTTTAAACTTCCTTGTCACAGTTATTTTAAATACTTTTCATACCGGCAGGAGAAATTTTTATAATAATGTTTAGGGCGTACATTTAGAGCAGTGTTTAGGGAAAACTTACAAACATACACACAAATGTTCAAGATAAGATACATTTTTATAGAATTTAAAACGAATGGGAGGAATAACATAATTTGTACTTTAAAATATTTTCATATTTAAAGCTTTAGTCATTATCTTGAACTGTATTTTGTTGAAAATCCTTAAAAAAAAATTATTTTAATATCATATAACTCCGTTTATTTGAAGCTACGACCCATGAACATACTGTAAATTTCTTTTATTGTATTACAAACTAAGTTTTACTCTGAATCAAGTTTAAAGTAAGTATGGAGATCCCTCGATAATCCAGTAATTGTTTTACAACTTATGCGGTGTTTGAAACAAAAAAGAAAAATGACTGGATCCAAGAGAGTTTGCACGTAGGTTCTGTGAGGTTACATGTAAGAAAGGGCCATGAGCCCTAATTTCGCCTAAAATAAAGAAATATTTCATTTCATTTTATTTCACGTAGCAGTCGATATATTTATATATGAAAAAACGCATTTTGTAAATGAAAAGGGGTAGAACACAAAAATAATGTAAAAGTGAGAACCGAGGAGGAACAGGAATACATTCTAGGTCTTAGGAGTATGCAACTGGCGTCATAAGTATAATTTACGTTTTCCAATTAACCTTTAGTCTCGAAACATTAATCATGTAACAGATTTTTTGTAATGTTTCGACTTCGCTATTGAAAGCCGTCTTCAGTCCGCATATGTTAATCCGAGACTACCAATAACACACATCCGCCTGTACAGATGAGTTGAAAGGGTCTGGGTTTTACTTTGATTGGCTGAAGCTTACCAACTATGATCAATATGGCTCTTTTAACGATGCCAGATTTCTGAAAATTTGAAACTATCTTCATTGTTGTAGTTTTTGTTTATTATTTCCTATAATTAGAGAACTCTTAGATGGCAGTCACCTTAATCATGGCAGAATCGCTATTTTGATGAGGAAAGGAAAAACAACGAAATTCTGACATGTAAAACAACGGATTAAGTAAAATAATGTAGGGAGTAAAGACAGCACAAATTCAGATGCCTAATTTAGGTTAGTAACTGGGGTCAGAATGCGCTACAGCTGTATTAGGTCTAGGTCTAGTAAATAGTAGCCCTATATCTGGCCATAGGATCGCGGTATGAACTGTGTTCCCCTTAAACTACTGTATTTGATCTTTTCTGTGGTAGAAAGCGTTATAAGTTATGTGTCCTTTTTTATACTGTAGAGTACAATTGAAAGTGGTTACATGCGAGTACATCTTGGAGGAATTCATGCAAAACTTTAAATATCACAAAAAAACGCTGCAACAAATATTGGATAAATATCTTAAAATCTAAATATTCGTATAAATCAAAACATGACACCGTGTGCATCCAGCTGATGTAGAGTTTAAATCTACTATTTGTATCTTTCGTCATGTAGATAACGTTCAACAATTACCGGTATTGATGATATACGCAATATCACAGTAGTGAATAATGGCGTTAATGACTCACATGTAAAGACTAATTAACTGAATAAGAAAGTGATAGAACAAGAACATCGGAATTGTTCAATAAACTTCAGCGGCTTCAGTTGACTTTACGCCTTGTGATTGCTGATGATCTACATATGTCACGACTTTAAACATCGTTTTTCATCCTACTCGGATATGCGAATTTCTGTTATTAATCTAGAATAATTTCAAGCGGTTCCCGTAAGAAAGGAGACTTGTGTGACGTCATTCAGAAACCAGTTTATCACATATGAAGTGATATATTCACGGACATGAAAGTTGGAAATCAGAAAAATAATTAAACGCAAACAAGACTCCCAAATGCTGATGTATGTAATTACGTCATATCACCAGTCATCATTATGGAGTGATAAGATATTTTAATATACCATTTTTGATATGCCATTGATGGTGGTTATTGGGCTTTTTATTTAGTTCTTCCTGTTGACTCAAAATGAAGGTCAGGATTTACAATAAAATTGCATAGTTTAGAAACTGTTGTTGAATAATGTTCAGAGTGGATAAAAATTAAATGTATAAGAACAAAATGGAGCATATACATAAAGAGTCTTGGTTGTAGGTTTATTTGTTTTCTGTGCCACAAGTAGTATAATGATTCAGTTCCGAAGTCTCTCATATTGTCCATTTTGAGTTCCAGAGGTTTGGTCAGTACCGGTAAATATATTATAAGCAATTTTAAGAACTTGCACTAACACTAGTACAAGCAACGAGTTTAATATTTTTGCTATCGGCATAGACTTAACCTATAGGAAAATCTTCCCTCTTATTCTGGAGGATGTCTTTTTAATGTTTTGTCAGAAAACATTAAGAGTTAACAAAATTCTCGAATTTGAATTCTATTAAAATCGCTTTTAATCAACAATGTGTTTTAAGATGTAGAAGAATTTATGAATTATGTAAAATATTCAATTTAAATTTAGTTTAATTTTAATTTTTCTTAATTCATTTATTTTTATTTTTAAGCAACAAATCTATTGACAATTAACCAAAACGTTTGTACACCGTATTGCTACAAGAAAATAAATTTTATTTTGTTACTTTTGCATTGTTAACTGTAAGTTATATAATTCAAAGTGTTTGTAACATTGCTATCAATATTTTTGTTGTAAAGGCAGTAAATAATTTATTATTATATATTCACATCGTGTGTATATCATTGTAAGCAACAACAAAACTGGAGTTAAACGCAACACTCACATTAACAGCAAAAGGGTTTGTAAAGACCTGCATTAGATTTTAAGCCTTATCCCGTACGCCTAGAGTACCATAATCACTCTTTGTTGTTAAGCTAGCTTCACACATGTTTGTATTTCGTTGCAACTACTGATAGGTTATGAAAGTGTTATTGTTTATTATACCATATATTAGATCATAAGGCGCCATCTCGAACAATACCGTCTAGGAATCTAAAAATTTATAAAGTACCGGTTGAAAACCATAAATTAAAAATTCAGTAGTGTGTTGCCCGAATATAATCATTGATTGAAAATAACAAAAGGCATCCCTACACAGTGACCTTTTTACAAAGAAATATCAAATATTAAAATCTTTTGAGAAAGCATGGAGTATTTTCTCTGCACAAAAATCCCTTACGGTATTAGTATAAAAATAGATTTATAATTTTCCATGTATTAGTAACGCGTATTTCATACATTTATATACGACATATAAATAAATAGATTTATAATTTTTCCATGTATTAGTAACGCGTATTTCATACAATTATATACGACATATAAATAAATAGATTTATAATTTTCCATGTATTAGTAACGCGTATTTCATACAATTATATACGACATATAAATAAATAGATTTATAATTTTTCCATGTATTAGTAACGCATATTTCATACAATTATATACGACATATAAATAAATAGATTTATAATTTTTTCCATGTATTAGTAACGCGTATTTCATACAATTATATACGACATATAAATAAATAAATTTATAATTTTTCCATGTATTAGTAACGCGTATTTCATACAATTATATACGACATATAAATAAATAGATTTATAATTTTTTCCATGTATTAGTAACGCATATTTCATACAATTATATACGACATATAAATAAATAGATTTATAATTTTTCCATGTATTAGTAACGCGTATTTCATACAATTATATACGACATATAAATAAATAGATTTATAATTTTTCCATGTATTAGTAACGCGTATTTCATACAATTATATACGACATAAATAAATAGATTTATAATTTTTCCATATATTAGTAACGCGTATTTCATACAATTATATATGACTCTAGTAGACTAATGGTAATGATCGCTTTATATCATTAAGGACCTATAGCGACAGGTTCTTCTTAAACCTTGTCCACACTCTGCAAGTGTGTGTCTTCGGTTCTTCAAATTGTCCGCTGACAAAATCTTTGACTCAACTTTGCGTTCACGCTAGCCAGCCAGTATTAATATGGTGACTGAAGAGGACTTAGTTTTAGCTTGTGTGTGCTTTATCTTCCTAAACCATGTAAACTAATATACCGAGGAAGATGCAATGGAGGACACGTAAGTTTTTTGAAGAAAGTTCGCACTATGGTAAATAATTACCATCGAACCTTCGAATAGAAGATGATGCAACAGATGATGAACAGAAGGTTTCAGTAACTTTACAAGGAAGACGCCTACAGAAGCGAACTGCAACTTTTCTTCTTAGCACATAGGATTTATATTCACGCATAAACTGTGTTTTTAAGTTCTTGCCTATTTAATTTACACTCACGTTAAAACATTTCGTTAACTCCTGTGGCGCATCGCGTTTTTATTTCGATTTTTGTAGCCTGGAAGGGATATATTTTCAAAATAATGGACAGGAACGCAATTCTTCGATCAGTTTCATTGACTAGTTGCGATGTTATTTTTGGGGTAAGCGAAAATATTCGCAACTTGCCAGATAGCCAGTCGAGCTGGGTTAGAAATTTCCAGGGTTCGATAATTTAATATAACTATTATTTATTGTTAGAAGCCGAATCAGATGGCCCTTCCAAAAAATATTGGGCTTACTTCAACATGGCAACTACAATAAAATTGTAAAGAAGTAGAAAAATATAAAATAACCTTGCTCAAAAAAATAAAAAATTCTTGTTTTAGGAAAGTTATTGTTTAAGCGATTTCGAATTTAGAAAACAATCTTTAATCCTAGAACTTCCAAATTTAAACCTGTATACCGTATTGTTAATTAATACGTCGGTCAGTGAGTAATTACTAGTAAGCTGAGTGGTCTCCACTAATAACTTGGTCGGGGAGTCGTACACAGTAATTATTGTAAGAGCCCAGGTCGGAATTATTAATCGGTTAAATAATGATAATTAGTAAAATAAATATACTAAATTAAAGCAAAAATATAAATAGCAGTGAGGTAAACAAGTACCTATGGCAAACAAAACCAATATTCAAATAACATCAATAGAACATATACAATCTTAGAAATTAAAGATTAGCCATGCACCAGTATCACAGTGCAACTACTATATACATAAAGCAAGCACAAATCATTAACTTACTAAATATTTTTAAGAGATGCAAAAGCTAAAAAATGTATAATTTAAAAATAGACGAAACTGTATTTATTCTGTAGACAAGTGTATGACTCGAAAAATATATCGTCGATTTTTATCAGGCATATAATTTTGGGAAAAAACAAAATAAATAAAATCATTCAACATGCAGGCTTACCCTGCCATATGCAAGCTAAGATAATGATAAAGGATTTTAACCATGCATTAAGGCTACTAAGCTAAATTACTATAAATATCAGGGCTAAATGAGTATCAAAAAATTTTAACACTTGTCCTATCAGAAAAATTCACCAGAAAATAATAAGCTAAAATATCGTTAAGTAAATATTTTTGAAGGAGATTATCGGGGTTAGGGTGTCAGGACGTTCACCGAAAAAGAAAGGATTGCGAGCCCCAAAATATATAAAAAAGAAAAATAAGGATAATTACCTACAAAAATATAAATAATTAGTAAAATAAAAGATAAGATTGAATTTCAAGAAGAAAAAAATATTTACGAGTAGATCTCTAATTAGCAAAGAAACTTAATAACAGTCAGACGAAAGAATTCTGGTCGAGAAAACGTTATACCTAATATAAAAAATAACATCGGTTAAGTATAAGATTTACTTTATAAGGTAGAGATCGGTGGGAAGAAAGTATTTGTAAAAGTAAGTCGTAAGGGAAGGATTCCAGTTCAATCGCCGGAAAAAAAAAAAAAAACAATGGTAAGGCGAGTCCCGACATGTATTTTTTTCCCGGGTAGGAGATAACTGGTATGAAAGAGATGCTCGTAAAAGGAAACTCGTTAAGGACGAGGTGCCAGGACAATCGACAGGAAATAAAAATATTAAAAATTGTGAGTCCTGAAAAATTTAGAAGGAAACATTTTAACACAGTTTATTTCAGATTTAATCGAAATGACAAAAAATAATCTGAGTAATTGGAATTCAAAATGTAAGTTAAATCGAAGAAAAAAATAACTTGAGTAATTAAAGTTTTAAGTTAAATTTATTCTATTTAAATTTATTGGTTCTCTTAAATAGCAAAATAATTCCATCAAAAAAATAAATCTATAACCACCAAATATTAATAATATATTTCAGATCAATTAATTTTCTTAAATGAGAAATAAAATATTAAAGTCTGTTTCACATAAAAATTGAAAGACTGATTGATGGTGGAGATAGTAAGTAACAGAGTCGTCTCTTACCTGATGCTGTGTATCACGTCGGCTCGCGTCGTAGGTTCCGCATATGGTCGAGGAAGAGGTCGTAGCAGTCGTCGGTGTGAACAGCGATCGTCGGCCTGCACCGTTCGTGATTATTGTACTCGGCGGGGAAGCGGCGATATTCCGTGCGGGCACGGACCCGTCAGTTAGTGTCTGACTCATCGTTAGTAAAATAATGATATCGGTACTTTTAATTTAGATAACTATAAAACTCAAGTCGTTATATTTTAATTTCAAAAAATTGTTCTAATTTCGCAATTTCACTAATTAATATTTTATTTCGTATGTTAAGAAAAAAGTAACATGTTACACCACATCTGTACTTCAGGAAACAAAATAAAGAAAAATGAACGTTAAGTGTGGTATTTGTATATAACTTAAAAGGTTTCTGAAATTAAATTAAACAAAATAAACACTCTTTTCGTACGTAATAACAATTTTAATCATTGAATAAAATGACATCATCTTCTGGCAAGAAAACATAATTAAAATCAAATTGTAATCTGCGTAAACTAAAAAAAAATTATTCAACAAAACAAAAATCCACACACAATATATTATACTATAATTACTGAAACAGTCTTTCACAATAAGTATAAGTCATTTAAAACAAAATCAGATATCGCTTTACCAAAAATAAAACCAAAACCTAACTCGAAAACAACACGTCTAAGGGAAGGATATTAGACACGCCGGGTACAGGGGAGTGGCAGTTTTACAAGGAAGAGAAAAGTAATTGATCGTAAGAATACTAACAAAGCAATTCTTGGCCTAAGAAAATAAAAAAATATCAGTTTTCTTTTTGCTGTTTGCTGCGGCCTTACATACGCAAAAATCGTTTGGGAATTTTTATTCTAACGCCCCCTGGACAGATAATGGTCTTTTTCCGCACTCTTTTCCGCTTCTGACGTTGACGAGGTTCGGAACAGTGTGAAACATCGTTTGATGATGACGAGGGGTTTGGACAGAAAGTAGTAGGAGTGGGGTTTGAAGTGGAAGTAGTGGGGATGGGGTTTGAAGAGGATGGGGTTGGTTCAATTCGAGAGGTCGCTGAGAGGTCGGTTACTTGAGAGCTCGGTTGGTTCTTCCCTAGTTGCATCTTAGGCCAGTGCTCGTCCGCGATGAGGGATAGGGGCAAGGTGTATATCCGATAGGTTCGTTGAGGACTGGATTAGGGATTTCGTCGGGATAGGAGGTAGGATGAGAAAAGATATCCACGTTTCGAGGAGGGAGTTCGAAGTTCTGCGCAGGGGTAAAAGAGATCGGTCACATCGGCAGTTGAGGTCGTTTTGTGATCTCGACTAGGTTATATGGAGGTCTGAGATTTCAGGATTGGGTAAATAGTCGGAGTTACTGTCGGTATCGAGTTAGTAGCCGTTACAGAAGATATTTCGGGAACGAGATGGGGAGGATCAGCGGTCGATGCACGTTGTTCTTGCTGCAGCTCCCACGAGATGTCCAACCAGCTCTTGTCGTTGAAAACTAACCAACTGAGGTTACGGTCGTCGACGGAGATATCGGGTATTGGGTCGGCGGAAACTTCCTCAGCGTAATCCACGCAAGCCTCACTGAGTTACGCCATAAAAGCGTCGTATTCCAATTTCAACCTGGAGGGCTCTTCCGTTCGGGGAGGATGTGTGTCGTCTTCCACACCGCGCTCTAGGATTTTCCAAGCCCCGGCGTTGAGAAGGTCGGGATCGAGGAGTTTCCAACATTCGGCAAGGTGTTCGTCGAATGCACCCAACCGGCTCATTCGTAAAGCTTCCTCCATGTGGACTCGCACACTAGTGTGTTGAGTTACCGCCGCTCAATCGGTTGCCCTCGGGACAATCGCTCCGCAAACCACGTGAGAGAAACACCCCACAGTTCACATCGTTATGTTGTTTAGGGCAACTGAAATTGGTGTCCTGAAGGAACCATGATTGCGGGGACCACTCTAATTTACGAGACTGGGCGTTAAGTCGTGGAGCACTCTTTCCATTGCTGAGAAGTGAGTGCCGCCCAGCGAATCGAAGGTCTATATCCGTTTGGCGTGGGGATGAACAGCGATAAGGACCCAATGTCCTATACCGGTTGGAAGGTGGGGGGGATCAAGATAAGGTCTACGTCAGACGGGTTGACTTTCCTAAACCTCCTAGCTGCTCTACTAAAATGACCATCCTCGAGGTTTTTCATGTAAAAGGTATCTAAACCTAGGATGGTCGGGAACCCATGCAGGCCTTCTTGATTCCGCCTCTCAATGAGGCGGTGATACTCCTCGATGACAGTGTCATCAGACTCTCCATTAATACTTCTGCCACCAGAATAGTAGGTCTCATCTTCCAATCTATCAAATAGCATCGTGCAGCCAAGCAATGATACAATAAAAAAGGTTAGTAGGAGGTAAACTATGGGTACACTACAGGGCAACACAAGGATCTAGTGTACCTCCAAGGAAGAGTATGTCTTCAGATCCTTCGTATGGGCTCGGCCTACGTCTTCTCCCTGGAGATCTCGAAATTCGAATATATTCCATCCTATCTTTCTATGTAGGATGAATGGTCCTTCAAACTTTGGTGCCAATTTTCCTGCGATATTCTCAGCCAAGTTTGTAGCTGCGTCTCAAAACTCGTTGACATACAACAAAACTGTTATCTCTTCTTCTTATGTTATAATAATGAGCTAGGCGACTGTGTGCTTTTTCCAAATTTATCTTACGTTTTTCCCTTAATTTCAACATATTGGTGTCACAGCGCCTTGAGTGATGCTCTCTAATATCGAACCTTAAATACAGTTTAGAGTTTTAAGTTTCCTGCCGAAATTGAGCATGGCCGGAGTAAATTTTGTTGATTCGCTACAACACGTATTCAAAGTAAATCTAAATTCGTTTAAATGTTCATCCCAACTACAATGATCGATGCGAAATGCACGTACTGTGAAATCATAGTTTTTAATACACGGTTCGTTCGATCTGTTGGGTTACTCTGAGGACTATAGGGTGCGGTTGTTTTATGAAGTATTCCCCAATCACTTGATAAAAAAGTAACTTTACATAACCTTGAATTTGAACTGATACAATTCTTGTTACATCATTCCACATGGCCATTTTAACTAATAAAACTAGTAAACTTAACGAAAAACCAATTTCAATGTAATTTAATTACCAGTCAACAGATCCCGATGTGCATGCTGTGTGTCCCCACTGATAACTGACATATGAGCTGTGCAGGATAGTTACGGGTAGTATCCGGTCTCTTGTCAACAGACACGTCCACACATGCAGGCTTGAGATAAAAAACTTGTATCTTGTATCCGTGTTTCCATTCGTTTGGAAAACAGACAACACTGTATTTTGTCTCCTAAAACACACAGACTTGTCGGCAGACAGTCGACAGGTTAGCTGCATACATAGCCAGATACAAAAGTAACATCGTGTAGAGATAGGAAATACCGTTATTTGTCAATAACTTATTACCAAAATAACGTAGCTAGTTAGTATTACGTTCAGCAACCTGTTACCGTGGTAACATGTTACCAACCGACCCACGCTCAGTATTAGCATCATATTGTTACCAACGAACTATACTACTGGAACGCGCACTGCCCATAAGCCACATGTTGCGCTTTCCGGTCGCACACAGCTGTGCGTTGCGGGTGTATCCATGGACTTGCAGGCGCTCAAAGTGGGCAAGAACTCACCGAGATGAGCGGCGATCAACGGGACGATACGGCATCACGCCTTATCATGCCGAAACATGACTCGTTGTTTTAACGCGAAATTTTGCTTTGTTGGTTACTTTTCGTGTTCAGTACGTCAAGACGTTTGCTCTGAGCAACTCAACTAGTTTTGGTTGTTGGTAATGTTTGTTATTTCATAACGTAGTGAAGAGTTGCGCTCCGCACAATTGCACGTCCAGATGGATTAATGGCAGCCACTTTTTTCACAGGTACTTTTTTGTAAATAACACTTCATAAATTTACCGTCGCAGCTGATTAAAGTGGCTGTACTGAAGCTGAGTGAAGTGAGCGTGAATGTTCAAAGTATGACCTTGACAGTACAAGTACTAACTCAGTGCTTTAAAACTTTTAGGTTGTAAATTCACTAAAACGCCATTTTTTAAACTTGATGCCATTAATTACTATAATTATGCTATTCTGAATCCTTCACATATGTTAAAACTTGCACGAAATGCTCTAGCCGATATGAAAATTATGGAATCTAAGTCAGGGAGGATTTGCTTTAAATGTATAGAAGAACTTAACAACTTATAGAAAAAAATGGGTTTAAATATATGTAACAAATTATCAAACAAACATATTTTCTACAAAAACCGAAAAATGAATGTGAAGGTTGCAGCACAGACTCTAAGCTCCAGCGTAGCGGACGCTTTAGAATATTTGTGTGTAAAACAACATCCACAGTTCATAAACTGTTTACCAACCGTTGAATTCGTAAGAATAATTGATAATCTTTTTGATTATTTGAACAGTAGAGATAAATTCGGAAGAGGCTTTAAGGGGTCTATAAAATTAGAAAACAAGGAAAAAGATGACAAAATGTTAAAAAGAGCAGAAAATTATTTGCCCAAACTTAAAATTGGAGAACTATCGGTGTGGGGCCATGCAAGGAAAACATTTGCTTAATGGTTTTTAATTAATATCAAGAGTTTTTGTATTTTACGAGATTGATAGTTTCAGATGATTTTAAGAATTTGTTAGCGTATAAGTTTAGTCAAGACCATTTAGAATTATTTTTCTCCTGTGTTCGAAGTAGGGGTGGAAAAAATAATAATCCAAATACTAAACAGTTTACTTGGGCAGTAAGACCACTGATGTTCCGAAATAGTGTCAGAGCTTCTGAGAATGCCAACTGCCTTGAATTTGATCCTAATTCACACCTCGGCCTTCTTGAGTTAGGTCATGATAAGTGTGATTTGGATTTGTCTTTGTATGATGAAATTGAGAGTGCCATGTACAGTATATCATGGAAAATTATAATAGTTCTAGTTTTAAGGATGAAATGTTATACTATATTTGTGGCGTCATTGTAAGACGTTTTGAAAATGTATTAAATGTAACGATTGTAGTTCTGTACTCCATGCCAATGATTCTGATCTTAGAACAAATTCACTTTTTATTGATTTTAAATCTAAGGGTAAATTAATTAGATCAAGAAATGATGTATTGAAAATTAAAAAAAATATTGTTATTTGCTCAAGTTATCTGAAACAAATGCGACTACTTCTGAATTGACATTGAGAGTTTGTAACCAGTTTATTGGTAGTGTTTTCAAGGGGCATTTTAACTAATGACGAATTCATTGGATGCCACGAGTTATTTTTAATTAAAACTGTGAGTAAACTACTTTTTTAAATAATATCTCATCACATCTTGCAAAACAGAAAACTTTTGGCATTACAAAAAAATCCAACTTAGGAATAAGGCAAACATTGGTAAAAATAATTTTATTTTCTAACACGTAGATTAAGTACCTATGTCATGATTGTACATTTTATGTAGTTTACTTTGAAATAAAATACTGTGAATAAAAAAGTTGTTTTTTTCACCTGGGAAATATTTTAATGTCTGTAATCTTCGTTTCCGACTTTATAAGTAAAATACCAAGTCAAAATCTGTTGTTTTGATATTGTACAAAAATCTGTTTTTTTAATAAAAAATAAAAATTCACTGTAAAAAGCAGTTATTAACATTTGTAATAATAAATAAATTGTTGTATCTAACAATATTATTATGTCTAGAAGTCGTTTTAAAATGATGTTAGATCGTTACTATAATGCCTGCCATATGGGCGGAGTGAGTTCTTGCCCATTTCCAGCCCCTGCAGACTCGGAACGCAGTCCAGGATTTCGGCTCGGTTTCTCCGGCCCAGAGCGCGTTCCATTAGTATAATTCGTTGATTGTTACTGAACAGACGATATTAAGTTGCAAGTAAATCAAAATGTGTGGGGCTATTTAGACATAGTATACGAAAACTTAACTAGGTCAGAACAATGTAATTTTAGACTGGTAGACTATTTTGAAATATACTAATCATAAACTAACACAACACAACCATCGTTTAGTATACAAAAGCTAACTCACTAAAATGTAATATTTAGATTAATAGACTGCTTTCAAATAGACCACTTATAATTACTGATAATTGAGAACGAACAATTAATGACGAATAAGTTAGGTTTGTTTTCATTTTTCCAGAAACAAGTCTACGTGTTCTATTTTGATAAATATATTTTATTTATTTATTATTATTTATTTCAATCTCATGTTTTATTACCTGTCCCCCTCGCACCATGCAGCTGACGACTCCATTACGTTATTGGTTTCTCAGTAACGTAATACCAGAAAAGCGTTACCAGAACTGGTCCGTTACTCAGTAACCTGGTAATTGAGTAACCTAATACCAGAAAGACGTTATGAAAACGGCAAATAATTCAGCCCACCTGTTGCTGAAATAACAGGGTGTTACTGGTAACACGTTACCATGATAATAGGTTACACTGAATAACGTTGTTACCGACATTAATACGTTATATACCGCCCATCTCTGCCGTGCAGACAGTTCTGCAATTGTGAACGAGGCATAAAATCATGTTGTACTCTGTCTGTTTATCCTTATGTGCGGTAAATATTGATAGAAAGGTCCTACAGACTATGAATTTGACATATAAGTTCATCTTGATACAAAGAAGAAACCTATTAATTTTGGGGCCAAAATACACCAGTCTGTATATCCGCCTCGCAATAAATCTTTCTTTACGTATTGAAATATCTTTCGTGTCCATCGATACTCCGTTGAATCGGTTAACTCTCAATTATCATTTTATATTTGTATTAGTAACTTGTATTTCTTACCATCTATATATATATATATATATATATATATATATATATATATATATATATATATATATATATATAAATGAATGTTTGCGTGTTTGTCCTTTATGGAATCGTAAATTATTTGACCGATCATTACGAAAATTTGTATGTATTTTTCCACGAAGAAGGTTTCTATGCTATGTCTATTGATGTAACTCGCCTCCAGGTGGCGTTGCCAAAGATAATAGTTTTCAAAGCGCCTGCACATTATAAACTGCAATTACGAGACACTTACGAATATTTAATAGCCAAACACTATTTGAAGGCGCTAAGTTATGATATATATTTGTCTTGAAGATAAATTTCTGGTTGAACTTAAAGCTTGAGTATTAGACCACTTTATAATAAAACACATGTACGTGTATAATGGCTATAAACATATACAGATTTTCTTAATCGTGGCAACAAAGCAAACTCTACATCGGCGTTGGAAATATAATTTACTTGAGCCAAAAGTGCACATACACGCGTAATGCTTACGAAAAGCGTGCGAAGCCGCGGGAAACAGCTAGTTGTATATGAATCTCCTAACAGTAATTCTTTCATGTTACTAGTGCATACGACTGAAAATTATGGCTGTAAAATCAGCACTATCATTAGTTTACTGTTTGTTTACCCATCGATAAATGACTGGCTGTAACATATATTCTAAACCGATGATTAAATATTTAATGAGCCATAACTCACTAAACGTAGAATATATCAATATAAACTTCGGCCATGCACAAAAGAGAATTTCTTAGACACACTTTGCGCATGAGTGTTCTAGGTGGAATTATTCTTAATGGGATGAGTAAGTCACATATGGCAGCCATATTGGATTTAGGACGTCATAAAAGCCAAACAGCGCAGTTCGATAGAAGACATCCGGTACTAACTTATTAAGTAGAAGCAATAAAGTGATTCAACTCTGTTACAGCTTACCTTCACAAAATATCGCACGGAAGGTACTCAACTAGAAGTTGGGTGTATACGCTAAGTTTAAGTTAATGTCATATGAACTACGTGTTTTTAAGAGTGTCTCATTTCAGCGCCTATTGCATACGTCTAACAGATGCACCAGAAAGTTCTGCAGAGTAATATTCGACTACTTATACAACACAAAACAATTGTTTTTGTCTGGTAAACTTACGGCAAAGCAAGTGATTTTTAGTTTAATCTTCTTTCCGATCGTACTTTTTTCTTCAAAATAGCGTTTATACCAGAGCTATTAACCTGTTTTTTTTTTTTTATTAGGCTATATAGCCTACAATTTATACATCTTCGGAAGCTAGAGTTTTTATACAGTAAAACATGGTTTTCAACCTAAAATTATAATATAGACATTTAAATTTAATCTCTGAATAATGCAGATATTAATAATTTTGTTGAAAAAATAAGTTTTGGAACTGTAAAACATTAAAGACGAAACGTTATTACGATAATTTAAGTATCTATCATTATAAACAACAACATGATGGTTGTTATAGTATTTAACAATTCGTAATGCGTAGTTGTAAAATAATCGTGTTAAGATTATTTTTAGCCGTCGGTCAGTTGCTGGCAATAAATGTTAATATTGATCAAATACTGACGAAATAACGTATTAGACTGACAAAACAAAAGACCGTTTGTCTAAAGAGGTTATGACGAACTCGGCGAGGTGAGCACGTGATGATCAGCTGAGAGAACACGCCCCTGTCGTCGTGTCAGGCGCAGTCAGATACCATGTAGCCTTGCTGTACAAACCCGTCTCCTTGTCTGTTAGTCAGCCAGTGTTCACATGAACAGCAGTCGATACCGGAGTCGGAGTGAAAGCCTGATACCGCAGAGATGAAGACAAACAACTCAGATTCATTCATAAACAAAGAATGCTGTTCAATTCATGCGGAACTCGGCACATCTTTGATGGCAAAGTGTTTAATCAGTTTTCTGCAATTTTAATTTAACGGGAAAATGCTATTAAACAGTTGGGTCAAGGTTTTATATTTTTCTCTTCCACTTTGCAGTGGATAAATCATAATCGGGACTGTTTTACTTCATTTAAAATGTAGACTGTAGATAAGATCCTACTATATTTAACTTTTGATGCTTAAAGAAACTTCAGCCAGATTCAACAAAATTTTCAATTTACTTGTATTCCACAATTTATTATAATAATTGAAATAAACGCTGTATTCGTACATTAGGCGAAATCATACATTTTATAGTTATAGTGTTTGATTTTACTGTCACCAAATAACAAATTCTTTGGATGTAAACCCATTACTTTATATAAGTTCTCTACATCAAACATCCCTATTTAACAATATACTTTTTCATTCCTATAGGCACTCTACAAACTAAATTAAAATATTCATCAGTATGCTCGTTCATTCGTGTATGGTTTCTACAAATAAATAGCAATTCATAAATATCCATTAATGTATATTAGTGTTTATTCAAACAAACAGCAATATTTGTTGGTGTACTCATTTATTCAGGTAGGTTTACTAGAAAGAAAAATCAATATTCATCAGTATACCCGTTCATTCATGTAGTATACAAAAAACAGGACTATTCGTCAAATTGAAATACCCTTTCTCGACTGTGCCCGAGCGATATTTAGATAGTGTACATCTTTTGCGTCTGAGTTGTTGTGCAATGTAACAGAATACGGATTCTAGGAGCAGTATGATAAGCAAGTTGCCACAAATATTAACCCAAAAACTTCAGTTTAAAGTACAAGTACACACCAGCTAGTGCTTCCTGTGCTGAGAATGTGCAATAGAGACGATCCTTAAACAAGTACTAGTGCTCAGTAAAATGCAATTACTTTTATTACTATTAAATAATTTTATATGTCGGACAAATGTATTTATTACAAAGTTTATTTATGAAGGAAAACCAGTTTAGCTAGGTTGTACAAACCTGTTAGCCGACCATTATTAAGTACTGTATCAGAATTTTGTAACAGTTTCTTACCTTTTTACCACAATTTGTTAAACCTCTATCATGAGGAATGTTGAAAATAAATAAAGTCGATCCATTATTCCATGTGCAGACTTGTGAAAGTGTTTGATTCATTTGACAAGCAATATTAGAATTGAGTATATTGTTTGCACTTTTTTACTACAAAATGGAATCTTAAAAAAGTTATTAATAATTAATTGTTATATTGGCTCACGTGCTTCCGCAATAAAAATACCTACAGCTAAAAAGATCGAATATGTTGGGTATAATTTTGTTCTTTACGTAAAATTATATTTATTTCTTTGTGAATGAAATAATAAAGTCTGAAATGATTAATTGAAATAATTATAAGGCTCTGAGAAATATATAAAGTCTGCTTGCAGATCTTTCAATTATTAATAATTGTTTTCAGTAATTTTTAAACTGACAGAGTACAATAAGGTATTGTATAAAGTAGGACATACAAATTTTATAGCGTTTGTAATGATAGGTGATATAAATTTGTTAACCGGTTTTATATTTTTCTAACAGCACCAATAAAAAAATGACCATAACATTTTTTAAATATAAATGATCTAATTTCAAAAATTGAAAACATAGTAGCAAAAACAAGGAAGTAAAAAGTAACTTTTATTTAGAGAAACGTAAACTTTTCATTATTGATTCGTTGCAGAAAATGAATTTCGTAGTTATGTTCACACCGTCCATGTATTGCAGTAATTATAATTGCATAAGTAATAACATGAAACAGTCGCGTGAATAAGTACAATAGATCGTAACAATAACGAATGTGACAGTTATAGCGTATATCGATTGTTCCACAAGATATGGAGCTATAATAAACACTGCTTTCGCTATTAGTTATTAGGTAGTGCATATCATTATAGTACGTGTTTACAAAGACAGTACCTTCTTTAAAAGTATGAATCCTTAATACTGTGTACCCCTAAAATGTCGATATAAGTGAAAAGCTTTCCTGCCATGTATGAGCTTTGCCATGGTCGTATTAAAGCAATTCCTTCGCTCTGTCCTGTCTCACATCTCAAGGAGGATTTCAAATTTTCTCTAACAAGGACATCTCTCGGAACGCTAAAACGAAGTGACATGTTCCTCGCCATCCTTGAATTGAGTGGTGGTCATTTCCAGAAAATTCATTCTCTGCAACATATGCCGTATCGTTGCTTCACGTCATGCTCCTCAGATTTCTTAGTAGATCGTCACCTGATACCCTGAAACATTCATGAGGTTAGAGGATTAGGAGGATTCCTAAAGACGTTTTATCTGGAAACCCAATATCAACAGGGGCATTTTTCGTGCTAACTCTAAGGCAAGCTCTGTTTATATGGAAAATCCCGATTTCTGTACGCTATCCTATTTCGCTGTTCCAGGAAAGGTTCCACATTGCGTCCAATAGGGACGTCATTCGAATACTTCACACGTAAGCGTAATATTCCATAGCATTCCTGAGCATTCCAAGAGTTATATCATCCGAAAACGTGATATAAACAGGCATATTTCTCTTGGTATTTCGGAAACAAGCTAAGTTTATTTGGAAAATTTCTGTATGTGCACTTAATCCTTTTTCGTTTCACCAGAAAACATTCCACATTGCGTCCAACAGCGGACCCGAAACCTTAGTATGAATAGCTATCAAGAGATAATATATGTTTCGTAAGGTAAGTGAAGGACCTTAGATGAAAACTACATTCCGGCAACATCTTTCGTCTCATTGCTCTCGAGGTTCAAAGTCCGATTAAAGGAACTTCATCTAGATCCTTGTCATAAACAGGGATATGTGCCATAGTACATCTGAGGTTGCAATCTATTCATTCCATCGCGTCCCAATATTCCAGGAAGGAGTCCACGTAGCCTTGATCAAGAATCCCGAAGACAGAAAAAAAGTAAAACGTTTCTTGACATTGCTAAGATAAATTGCAATTTGAGGAAAGTTTATATGTGCAATTTATCTTTAAATTGTCTCCATTTAAGTACACATAAAAGTACAGCCAAGAACGTAGCCAGGCAAACAATGGGTGGGGGGGGGTCCAGCCAACTGATATTTTCCCGTAGTGGACAGAAAGTAGGCCCCATTTTGTTCCTTAAAAGGTTCTTGACCCGTTTCTTTGTCGAGAACGATCTTTCAGCAGTACATACTGAATTATTTAAATAATAATAATCTAAAAAACAAATTTGAAAAACATTCCAAATTTGGGGGGTCCGGACCCCCTCGCTGGCTACGTCCTTGAGTACATATTACAACATTATTTACTTATTGTCATTAAAAAATTAAGAAGGCATCACCGAAGGTTGCCCTCTTTAAAACACAATTGGTAAAATAGTCCCGGAATAAATCTCTGGACTAACATAAAAAAGACAAAAACAAATCGTATTGCACAACTTGTTTTAAGTCGGTTAAAATAAATGACTGGGATAAAAAGGTAAAAAGGTTTAACAAAAGTTCTTTTTAGTTACAGTATAGTTGTGTATTACACTTAGACTGGTGGTCCGAATTTTATGTAACTAGAGCATTTATGTCATTTGTAAAAATTTAAATTGTCTTTGTATTATAAACATGTAGTAAAATATGTATTGCAATGATAGAACAGCACAACAGTTTCATAGTCAGTTCAGTTATAAACAGCAAAACAAACTTTAAATAGCTTTAAAACCGTTGTTTGAGAGCCAAATATACATTCTTTCATTGTTAATTAAATTTCAGCATATCACTAAAACTGGGTAAAGAATAAGCCACATCACGTGTCACATAACAGGCTTCGCTGAGGTTGAATGCAAAATTTCAAGTTTATAGCTACGCGTGTTTTTGTCACACGTTGAAATGAGATGTGGTTGTTTACAAATTTATTTATTATGTGATTTCCTAGTTTCCATCATGTTTACCCATAAGACCAATGTACAATGTAAACGGCTGCTAGTGCTCAGTCAGGTTTCGTGGAGTGGCATGCGCCACCATGGACCTCGATGTTGCTTCTGTAGAAATGAAATTCCATGCAAAATTTCAAATTTACAGGTCATATTGTTCTTGAGATATCGTGCAAACAGACAAAAATAACATTTGTTCAGTCCCTCGAGTGATAGGCTTCGCTAACGCTCAGCCAATGAGTTGGGTCATACAGTAAAATCCCCCACTTCCACTTCCAGTGAAGGCAGTATTGTTGTTTGTAACGGTGACTATTGAATGAATCAACAATAGTCTGGTGTAAAATATACTTCCTTGCAGAATATTACAAGAGTGCACGGGTGTCGTCCCTTGTGTTGAGAGGAGTGGTGCAGGCCGAAAACTATTGTTCTTACAAAGGTTGACGACCTTCGCACAAATGGAGACTAAGGTCAGGGTCCAGGGCCCCGACAGGGTCTCAGGCAGTAAAGTGTTTTTATCGATCGCCGAACTGCCGTCCAAGGTTCGTCTTGCCATTATACTCGTCGGGCTCCAACATTGTGAAGGTGCCAAGGAGGTCTGTTGCCGTTCCATCCAACAAAAGAGGTTTGAACCTACGGCATCTGGAGTGACGGGTTTATGGAGTCCCAACCCACTATGGGCTGCAAACTAGAGTTTCGTAATAGTGTTTACGGAAATACATTCATGTCATGTTTTCTTTCAATGCACTAATGATTTTTCTCATAGTTTGGTTATTCAAAAAATTACTATTGTGTTTTGGAGGGCTTCAATGTTAGTCTTAATAACACGCTTTCATAATAATTATGATTTTTTTAATTCATTTTGTCGCACTTTGCTGGATCGATTTTCACAAAACTTGGGCTACAATACATATTTTAGATTAGATTGAAAAATTTCGTGGTGTTGGGGCCCGAGAATTTGTAAGGCGCCACTGAGTTAATAATAATGTTGACCCCGCCAAAACATCGGTCTATTTCAATATCCCACTCACTAGGCTACTTTCGTGACAACTTCTGACCTCATATTAAAGGGCACTTACGATAAACACATATTACGTTATGACGAGTGTTGACGATCGTAAAACTAATGTAATTATTAAATAAAGGTAAATCTGCACACAGCGTCAGTAATAGCAATGAAAATAGAAGAGAGGGAAGTGCGGCTGCAGCAGTGTGGTAGTGTAGAGGAGGGGGGAGGGGGGGCTCGTGTCGGAGGTGTGTTGTGAAGGCAAGGTCGCAGCCTGGGCCGACACGGACTGTCCACGCACCGATCACGTGATCACTGCGTGCTCGCCGCGCGCCTCACCGCTCCACTCAGTGGAATTTTACTTGCTACGTCTGTCTACGCACACACCCACCTTCCACCGAGCCACACACCTCCGCGCGGCTTTCTCTCCGTCCGCGGCCTCTTGGCTCTCCGGCCTTCGTCTATTCTTGCCCGAACAACAAAGCACCTCAATTGTGAAACTGACCAACATGTTTTCTTAGATCACGTACACAACGGTGACAAAGGCTTGAACTACTCTACATGTTTTGTGATCAAACAGATTTCTTCGTATATATTGTACATGGAATATAAACTATTAAAGCAAATACATTTCGGCAATAGAATAGATTAATTTATATTAGATTTAATTTTACCTTCAGCAGATGTCTATACAAGGAAACATTTCTAAACATAAAATTCAAAATGGTGTGTGAATATATATACCATAATATTCTCTTACTATAAATCACTGGCATTTAAACATTATGAGAATTCCATAGCTTGGTTGGTAATCCAAGACGTGAAAGAAAGGAAACGAGACAAATACCTCCTTCACAACTTCCCAGAATTTTCGTTGGAAAGGAAAGGTTTTTACCAACAATGAATTTATACGCACAGTGGAAAAGCCTCGGTAAAAACTAAATGGTAGTGGGTTGCCTATAATTTAATATCATCTACATATCACCTGGTCGGTATAGCGTGAATTCACTTTTTTCAAATAAATTCCTTCTTTTTCTAAATTATACTTTGGAATTCCCATATAGGCTAAGACAGTGTAAGGGAAGGGGGAGGGAATAATAACTCCCCTCAATTACTGGAGCAATCGTCATTGTATTCGACGATGTAACCATCTTTATGGACGATGACGTGATGGTCCCTGCGGACGGTGATAAACGTTATAGTGGGAAAAACCTTTACAGATAGTAGTCGAAATATATACAGAGCAGAAGCCGAGAGCACATTCGCATTGCATAAGCATAATATATCCCTCTCATAACCAACCGATGAATTTTCTCTAAGAAAGAAATTGATAGTCAGTTGCTCTGATTTTGGACGGAAACGGACTGGGACGCTATCAAGGGCTAAACATATCAAACGAAATTTCAAATAATATTTTTTTACATTAAGACACTTAATTAAATGCTAAATCAACGTCAGCTAATATGGTATTTTTGGCAGCCCTTTCGGCCTCCTTGTCTAGTTGTATGACGGTAAAATATAACTATGATTTATGTGCCTGACAGTCGGTTCATAAAAGCTAACGAGGATGACAATTTACTTCATTCTTAGAAGAAATTCCTCTATCGATTTCAGGAAAAACAAGATTCTGTGCTTATACATCGCAAATTGGCTTCTAGAGTAATATAGCCTACTTCAACACAAGGTGTCCTGTGGCTACTTCGATGGGATAATAAGAACTAGCATTCATATTGCGATGTGTGATATAAAAGCTAACGAGGATGACAATTTACTTCATTCTTAGAAGAAATTCCTCTATCGATTTCAGGAAAAACAAGATTCTGTGCTTATACATCGCAAATTGGCTTCTAGAGTAATATAGCCTACTTCAACACAAGGTGTCCTGTGGCTACTTCGATGGGATAATAAGAACTAGCATTCATATTGCGATGTGTGATATAAAAGCTAACGAGGATGACAATTTACTTCATTCTTAGAAGAAATTCCTTTATCGATTTCAGGAAAAACAAGATTCTGTGCTTATACATCGCAAATTGGCTTCTAGAGTAATATAGCCTACTTCAACACAAGGTCTCCTGTGGCTACTTCGATGGGATAACTAGCATTCATATTGCGATGTGTGATATAAAAGCTAACGAGGATGACAATTTACTTCATTCTTAGAAGAAATTCCTCTATCGATTTCAGGAAAAACAAGATTCTGTGCTTATACATCGCAAATTGGCTTCTAGAGTAATATAGCCTACTTCAACACAAGGTGTCCTGTGGCTACTTCGATGGGATAATAAGAACTAGCATTCATATTGCGATGTGTGATATAAAAGCTAACGAGGATGACAATTTACTTCATTCTTAGAAGAAATTCCTCTATCGATTTCAGGAAAAACAAGATTCTGTGCTTATACATCGCAAATTGGCTTCTAGAGTAATATAGCCTACTTCAACACAAGGTGTCCTGTGGCTACTTCGATGGGATAATAAGAACTAGCATTCATATTGCGATGTGTGATATAAAAGCTAACGAGGATGACAATTTACTTCATTCTTAGAAGAAATTCCTCTATCGATTTCAGGAAAAACAAGATTCTGTGCTTATACATCGCAAATTGGCTTCTAGAGTAATATAGCCTACTTCAACACAAGGTGTCCTGTGGCTACTTCGATGGGATAATAAGAACTAGCATTCATATTGCGATGTGTGATATAAAAGAAATAAAAATTTCTTATTATAAACCTTAATTTAAATCTGGCCTTATCTGTTACTGGCTTAGTATACACATTTTAGATGTGTTTTTAGAAAATTTTAGAACCTGGAACGCGATTTGGAGGCTTGTAAACTTCGCTCAAATGAGATAAAATAAAATGTTATAATGTTTTTTATTTTATTTATCACTAAATACGGTACTATATTCGGCGAAATTTCTTACTAGGCTGATGAAAGGGCAACATGTAACAATGAATCACACAGTTTTAATTAATAAAATCCAATCTACCATTTATCACAGTTTTGGTCCAACAATTTACAACTTATACCACTAAAATATTACACTATTATGACACAGAATATGCCACTGTTCAAAATTTACTAACAGTTTTAATATATAATTGTTCCCCTTTCAATAAATAATGCCCTTTACACCAAAATATGAAAATAAGTACATACCTAATTTAGTATTTTCCTAAAAATTACTCACTCGGGTTTTTCCAAAACAGTAGCCTAAACGTCATAACACTGTCTGGATTGAATACGACCTTCATAATGTACACCTTAATTACAACGGTGACAAAGAAACTACGTTCAAGGCATAATTACGCAGCATAGACAAGTGACCTTGAACCGTTATGTAACAATAGAAGCGGCGCTAACACATGTTTGTACAGTGGTATAGGAGACGCAGCACTCGACCACCTCATGGGCGTGATCGTGATCTACACTTGTACAGTCATTTCGACTGCTCAACGACAGGGAACCAGAAACCTTCAGTCGATGTATTAATGTGACGGCAGAACTGTGTCATTAAAAACGCATTATCTGTTTTTTGTGTGAATCTTTAAAACAAACCATTATATAAGCACAAAAGTCGGAAAGAAATCGAAATCCAAGTGCTTAACTGTAGTTTTGGTTATGGTCGAAATAGGAAGGTATCAAAAGGGTTAAAAAATATAAAATGATAATTGTTTTTGTCAGGTGATGTTTTTCTTAGCTGGACACACTTACAACCGATCAGAAGCGTAAATAATTGTAAATGCTGAGTGCAGTTTCAGTTTCAGCTCACCTTCCACTTGGTGCAGCGCCTGAAGTCTGGCGCTATCACAGACTTGGCTCCTGGAATCTGAGAGTATGTGAGTCTAAAGAAATAGAAAAGGTCAGTGACGAAGAAGCTCAAATTTCAGCTTACCTTCCACTTGGTGCAGCGCCTGAAGTCTGGCGCTATCACAGACTTGGCTCCTGGAATCTGAGAGTATGTGAGTCTAAAGAAATAGAAAAGGTCAGTGACGAAGAAGCTCAAATTAAACTCTTGATGTCGTTTCGACATCCGGGACACCTTGACTACAAAATATAGTGTAATCCAGGTGAGGAATTCTCATTGTCTCATCAAGTTCACAATAAAATTGTCCATGACAGTCTCAGATTCCAGAAGCTGCACTAGAGGAAGATGAACTGGAGCTAAACTCAACATCCACATTGAATCAACCATTCCCACCATTGCTACGTTATGTCTATAAAACTCGGTTGCTCCACCGTGCTTAGAGATTCTGTCTAAACATCGTAGTGCACTCAATCGAACTGTATGCATAGCTTCGACAACAAAAACACCTTAATAAAAAAGTAACTGTAGGCCTAATGTAGGCAAAGAGGTGTTTAAATTATCTCAATTCCGCACCTGACGTATATAACGGCTGGGAACGAGAGAGCTTAAGTCGGGATTACTGAAATACAGTTTTGCCTGTACTTGACCACGTGGTGTAGGACCGTAGGCCTACCAGGCCTCCCCAGCCGACAGCTGAGTCAGTCACTAGTGTATGTTTCGAGGGCAACAAGCGCGACTCGGTTTTCCCCAACCTTTCCTCATAATAGACAGAGATCGGCTTTCATAAATATACAGAAACTTTCCGTGCCACGTACGCCTACCATTATAACACAGTTGTACTACAAATACCTGCTAGCAAGTACCTGCCATGTACTGGAGTATACCGAATTTCAGCCTTCATCTTACGTATTCTTTCTTATGTAAACAGGCATGCAAAAACTTGATTTCATATGATCGCACAAATGCTACCTTTGTTTTTGTTTCGCTATTCAAAAGTTGTAATCCCGAAACCTAGCTCCCAATAATATACACAGCGAATTTATGTTTCAGGGTTGACAACTTTGCCAGAGGTTGTTTACCTTAATTATTAAATGCATAAGTGTTTTATGCCATTGGCTTTAAATAGATACAATAAAAAATAATAAAATTTAAATAAATAACAAGTTATTACGATTGTAAAACATTTTACATTGTGTATTGGACTCCGCTGACAAGTTGTATAACTCAGCAGAACCATCAATTCATCAATTCTGTATAATTAAATAAAGCTATCACAACAGTGGATCCGGGAAGCCATCTCATCTGGAAAGAGAGATTTTGTATAGCCTACTATTCCTAAAACAGTTACGGGGCTGGTGTGCTTATGCGGTGAAGAACATTTCTTGTTCACCTGTAAGAAGGTCATTAGCTGTAGATTATCCAACAAACATCAATCGTATCCCGTTTTCTTGCAACACCCTGAAATGTTTGTGAATTCCATCAAACGTACTTCATACTACTGAGAATATCTATTGTTTATGAGAGTAGTATTTATTTCTGCGTTCCATTCTTTCATTTACTAAAACACAGTTTAAAAAGGGAAAATGTCCAATACCCACTGTTTAAAGCTGCAAGTAATAGTTAGTAAAGTAATAGCTAAGAAATGAAAATACTGTAAGAATTTGTTTAATTGTTTTCTATGTTTTAATTTTACCATAATGCTTTATATTACTGAATGCTCGTTTTCATAACAAACTTTCTTTTTGGTGTATTGCCAGTAGAGAAAAAGGTATCAGTTTTACATTGTATTATTACTATTCCCACTGCTTCGCATGCAATTTCATTTCGAAAAAACAGTGACACCACGAGCATATTTGTTTTAAATGGAATTCCAAGCAATTGTGAGATAAGTGATAGTAACTGAAAGAAAACTGAAAGAAATTCCATTGTCTTGATCCATTTTAGATTTAAGAGATGGAGCTTGAAGTTCGTAGAGTGAAACTGTTTTTTTTTTTTATAAGTAACCCTGAAATTTCTCTTTAATATTTCACGATGTTTTATAGACTTGCTCCAACCGTTTCAGAAACAATTGAACTATTTTAGGCCAATACTAAGTCTAAAGGGGATCTAAAGCCGAAGTCCTTAGCTATTCGTATAGCACACGCACTAAATGAGAGCATTTTACTGTAAGCCTACTTAATTAATTAAAAGCCCAAGTAGGTTATAAAAACAAACCCAGACAAAGAAAGACAACCATACACCTAATATAAGATTTGTAGTGTTAACTGGCTTTGACAGATGAATAGCCTACCAACAAACCTTTACTATCGCTTGTTCAAATGTGTTTAAATTATTATACTTCCAGATAGGGAAATAATAAAATACACATTTATTACAAAGACGTGTAGTGTAGGCTAATGTAGCAATATTATGTAATGAAACCAACAGGATGTGGGCCACGACAGGTGTGTTTTTCTTTTTATTAATTGTGTTCAGAATAATTTAAGCAGTAGAAAATGATAGAGACCTCTCTGTTTGTCGTGGAAGGGTAAGTTGTGTGCAACAGGGTCTGCAGCGTGCAGGGACGTGGGGAGGTGGGCCCGGGCCGTGGATCAAT
Organism: Homalodisca vitripennis; assembly: GCF_021130785.1. Lineage (NCBI taxonomy): Eukaryota > Metazoa > Arthropoda > Insecta > Hemiptera > Cicadellidae > Homalodisca > Homalodisca vitripennis. The sequence goes on from NC_060212.1 coordinate 120,292,565, forward strand.
AGAGTGACGCGCCTGACGTAACGGCAGCGGCCCCGTGACGTCACGATCAGCCGGTGTTCACGTGATCGGCACGCCGCGACCACGAGGTTACTGCGTGACAGCCGCTCCGCTATTGGCCCGGGAGCCGAGCCCTCGCGCGGGATTGGCCGCCCGCTCCCGCCCCAGTTCGACAGCGCGTGAGACCCTCACTCACACCCGACCATCAAAACACAGGTTGCCACAGTCACAGAAGTGTCTGGTCAGTGTCAGTAGTCTGTGGAGACAGTGTGACAAGTGACAGTGTAGATGTGGTGCAGTTAGAGACAGGATGAGCACAGAGCTATCACCCCCACACACGCCACCACCCCTGCAATACAAGGTATGTACAGTGTACACCACCAACTACTCATTCCTTTGTCAGGGTTCTTTGTTCTTGTCTGAGACGATTTGCCAAATTTTGAGTATCGCTTTTGATTCTTGTTATTGTAGGATTGGTAACTGTCTCAGATCATTGTAGTTAATCTGAAAAACTAGATTCACAGTCCTTTATTACCGAGAACGAAAATAAAACATGCTATTTCAATTATGTAAATCAGTTATGCATTTTTTAGCTATGCAAAATAGAAAAGTATTGTATAGTTACAATCTTCCTATTTATTCAGATTATTTGGTATTTAAAAATTTTATAAATAATTACGTTGTAAAACAATAGACCTCCAGGTTTCTTTACATACTGTGGTGCCTTGTCATATTACAAAACAATAATCACTTCACGAGTTATTTATTACTTTACAGATTTAAGTTTTACAATTATTGTATCTGTAGCCACGAAGGTAGAAAGTTAACATTAAGATGGAGATTAATTAAGAAATGGTTGTTTTATAAAACAAAATCCTATAATCAAGTTTATTCATAAGCCATAGTATAGGTTATTCATAAATAAACTTCTATAATAAAGGAGTGATAGTTGTTTATTCATAAGTCATAGTATAGGCCAAGTACTGAAAATCTGGAATAATTTAGGTAATAAATTCTGAAACAAGTGGAGACCAAATTTATATTCAGTTCTTGGTGCTTTTGTGTGTTCTTTGTAAGTTGATTAACAAATTTTACTCTCTTGTAGTAATTTACATAGTTATATACTGAAAAACTTGAAAACTATATTGAGTTGTAACATTGATTTATCATGCTGTATTATTCACTACACTATTTTTGTTAAACATCTAGTTGACAGTAGCCTATAAATACGTGAAGATACAAGTGCAAATATTTCAAGAAGTGTGTCGAACGCTCTATATATTTATAGTTTATCTGGAAAACATTTAGGTCAAGTATGCGATACAGGCATGTTCGTGATAAAGATGTTCAAGATATCAGTTCACAATATATGGAGAAATGTTAAAAAATCTCATACCAGGATATAAATGATGAATCCAAGATAGGGGAAATGTACGTACTGCTGTGATTGTTTTGAAATACAGATAAAGGGGCAGTAATTCTGCGCAGGGGGTAATCACTGGGGGTCAGGTCAATAATCATGTGGGCAGAGGATGTCTCATAGCTGACCAGTCTATTGTAGACTTTCACCCACTTACGGGGTTATCACGGCAAGGCGCGTTGTTGCGTCGCACCAGGATATTAATAGCGGTGGCTACTCGATCACGCCGGCAGCGCCTGTCTATCACGTGATCAGGCCGTGCTCGCGGCGTGTCTCACAGACTCTGCGGCGCCGGCACTGTTTACTAGAGGCGAGGCCGCGGCCCTCTCTGAGCGGCTTTCGTCACAACACGCGGCCGCTGCGTGAACCGTGAATCCCGGCGCCGTGCCGCACCCTGCCGCAACCGCAACGCAACTCTCCGGATTGCGGCATCTCCACCTTGGAGCTATTACACAGCTTGCTACTACAGTATTAGCTTACAGTGAGTTTACAATTCTTGTACTTACTGTAAACACATACACTGCTGTTATTGCCTTATTCATTCCCTAAAATATAAATAGCTATAAATCGGTATTGTATGTGTTACACTAAAAAATGGCTAGTTTGGTAAGTATTATTCCATTGATTGGCAATAGTTTTGGATGCATCATCCGGACAAGACATCGGTACGCTAACTATTTTATAACTGAATATCAAATTCACCATTTATATTAAAAGTGTGCTTGATGTTCCAGATGTATCAGAAGCCTGTTGACATGGAAGCCGTCAGCAGCATCCTTTCCTACGGCTACATGGATAAGAAGAAACTGGCGGTCTTGAGCAGCAAGCGGGCTTTTGTGGAGCCCAACCTGCCGACCCCGCAGCCTTCTGACTCGGACAGCGATGACTCGGATCTCCCACTCCGGAAGCGAGTCTGCCGTCCACAGCCGGATTGTGAACTCGCCAGAGTAAGTTTAAATAAACTCACAATTGTAAAAAAATTCCCACAACTTGAGCCAAAATAAGAGTTTTAAATTTTCCAAATTTAAAAAAATAATAATAAATATCGTTTTGGTTACAGATGCTGTTGTCGAGCACACCTCCCCGCACCCCCAGTCCTGTCGAGTCCAAGGTGACATCAGTCGCGGTCTCTGTCATAATGAAGGTTAACAAGGATGGTGTGTGCTCTTCTGAACCGTTCGCCAATGTTGGAAACCAGAGGAGGTCTGAGGAGATCTTTCCTACTGCCGCCAAATGCAATACAAACGATTCCAAATATTCTGCCAAAATCTTCTGTGATATTACCGATGATTCTGTGAGGAAGCCACCAAATTGTGTTGATTCAAAATTAGCAGTGACGAATACGAGTGTTACTACTGCATCATCGGAGAGATTTGTGTCTTCCCAAAATATACTGAAGAGTATTAAATTTAAGATGAGTACAAGGAAGGAAGAGATTATTGTGGAGAATAAGGATACGTTTCGGGACTCCTCGGTGTCGGCAGTGAAAGGATGTTCATCCCAGCCATCTTCGCCTCCATCGGTGAACACCCTTGCCCAGAGCAGGCTGCAGCCTGCACCAACACTTCCATCTCAGCCATCTTCGCCTCCATCGGTGAACACCCTTGCCCCCGGCAGGCTGCAGTCTGTTCCACCACCACCATCGGCAACTCAGAGGACCATAGCCATCGCTCCAAAGCCTTTCTACCCTATAGTCACCGTCCCGGACACGCAGACGGTGATTCTCTCGGGAGGAACACTCATCCCGGTCAACTCCTCGAGTCCCTACCTGCAGTCACAGCCGGTCACCGGATCTCTCATTCCGGTCACGACCGCTTCTAAGTTGTCCAGTCCATCTGCCCCCGTGGCTCATGTAGTACTGTCCCCTCCAGGATCCCCGGAGATGCCCAACATCTGCCCGTCCTTCGTCTTTTTCACCGCCAACCCCTCCCCTGTGGAAGACAAGGATCACAACGCAGACCCTCGCCGCAGAATCTTCGAGTGCGAACATGAAGGCTGCGGCAAGAACTACTTCAAGTCTTCCCACTTAAAGGCTCACATGAGAACACACACAGGTAAATATCGGTTCCTGAAAGTTATAAAAATTTAAATCAATTACAAGGAATGAGTACAGTAAACCTAAAAAACAAGTAAAATATCTTAGCCTCTATATAATTAAGGATTATTCAAATTGTTCTTATTCAAAAAAATAAACGTGTGTTTCTAAATGTAAGAATCATCGAAATCTTAAGTAAAGTTAGCCAATCTAATTGCTGCATTCATAGGAAATACGTTGTTCTAACATAGTCTATAACCTTTTCTAAAAACTTTGTTTGATGTCCAGGTGAGAAGCCGTTCGTCTGTCAGTGGCCAGAGTGCGGTCGTAGGTTCTCTCGCTCCGACGAGCTCTCAAGGCACAAGCGAACGCACACTGGAGAGAAGAAGTTCGTATGCAGCGTGTGCAGTCGGCGCTTTATGCGCTCTGACCACCTGGCCAAGCATGCCAAGCGCCATGCCAAGGATGGTCCTGCTCCCTCCTCCCCCTCACCACTACAAATAGGACTGATGATTCCCGCTCAGAGCACTGCATGAGCAGCCTACTGAATCAAAGTTACCTAATAGTCCTGAAATACTCAAAATTATCTTAAGGTGTTATCTCTTTTTCTTCTTCCTCAGTAATATCTGAGCACAAATAAAACGTGTGTTTATTTTATAGTGGTACTGATTTTGGGTCATGTTCATGGTTTTCATTTCATTGCATCAATTTGGTCACGTAATTCATAAAATGGTCGGTATATATATAACGTTATCAAAGTAAAATCCTAAGGGGATGATATTTTTGCATGTTGGGTGATTCTATTTAATTTTGTGGAAGAAAAAATAATGATGTGTTTTGAAGTATTTTATTAAAATGGGTTTTGTTCATGCATTCTTCTGTATTGCTTAATGGAATGCTCAACGTTAATTGCGTCAAAAGAGTTAATCTGTACATTTCAAGACTTATGTAACATTGGAAAACAAGTCAATGAAGATTCAATTGGTACATTAAGATAAACAGCCAAGATTATGAATTTTACAAACACGTTTTGCAATAAAAAAGGTTATCATGAACTATCTCTGATTATGTATTTTGACTGCACTGAACTCTTGTGTTGAAATCTTTAGAAATATCGCCTCTTGTGTAAACTGCAATTTCTGCAATAGTAGTATATTTTAAGTCAACATCTTCTCTGTCTTCCAGTACCTTTTCTATTTAAATCTTTTCATTCGTTTGTGCATTTTTGAAGTAATTTTGTACCTGATGTATTATGAGTAGCCCTAGGTTTAAGTGTGTATGACTTATCTATTGTGATAATCTTATAATAACATTGTGTTATATTTAACAAATAGTTTTGATCCATTGCTGTTGATTGTTATCAATTTTTGTTCCTATGTTTGTTAATTTTATTTGAACTCGTCATATTATACCATTCCCTTTTTGTTTATATTGAAAAGCGAATACACAATAGTAATTCAATCACAACACCCTTTTTATCATAATGTGAATTTTATGATTTTCTATTTTGTTTTTGTGTAAATTCTATTCGACGTTTCATCATTTAGGCCTAACATTTTACATGACCTATGTGTTAATGTATCGAGCTCAAAGTCTTTTCTAGGCCAAAAATTCAATAAAATGCACTTAAGAAACATTTGTAGAAGACTTTCAAAATAAGTTTTGTGACATGTATCAAACTTCTAAATGTGTATATGACTTTTATTAGGTTAATAGTATCTTAGACTTCAGTAGTGAACCCAGGCCAGTAATTGTTACTAAGAAATCTTGTAGTTATTGCACTTTTTACTACTGTTTAATAATGTTTTACATACATATATAATTTTCCACTTACTCAAATTGTGATAATTGTGATTTGAATTTGTATCGAGCTTTTTTAATAAGCTTCACACTTTTATACAAAACAGACTGCAACGTTAAAATAAAGTATTTATTTGAATGTCTTAAATAGCTGTAAAAAGTTTAGTAGAGTAGAGGTTTTATAATTTGTATGATTGTTAATTAATTGTTTAAACAATGGAGAAGTTTATTTTATAGTACATAGTATTTAAAGTAGTTACTTGTTTTGTCTTCCGACATCACTCTGTTTACAATAAAATCAATACTTTTCAAACAGTTGTTTTATTTGTTGCCCCTTTGCAGTATTTTGGTTTATCCCTTTTGGTTCTGATTATAATTGGTTTGCTTCTTATTTAAATAAAAGGAAGCAGTGCATGCAAGTAACCTAAAGATATTGAAAAACTTGTTGATTAAGACTTGAATGAGGTCAGAGCAAGTGTCCCACAAGGTTTGATTTTGGGGCCGTTGCTTTTTATTATATACTTTAATGAACTTGGGAACCACATTGAGGGTCATCTGGTTTATTACGCTGAAGTGTAGTCTTGTACCTTGGACCAACTTCATTCATGGTTTTCAGTGAATTATCTCCAATTTAATGTTGATAAGAATAATATAACATTTGACGTGGTAAATAGGGTTTACGAGAGATTCCATAACAGTAGGTATTCTATCGTACTTGTACTTTTAGATCACGTCTCGTTCTTGGGTATTAAAGTTGATTGTGACCTAAAGTGGAACTCCTAACTTGGTTGTTTCCATTAGGCTTTCCAGGACACGCTATTGCCTTCGGTATCTATCTAGATTCTTAATTAAAGAAATATTAAAAATTGTACAATTTCGGGCAGATTTTCCCTGTTAGCTATGGGGTCATGATGAGGAGTTCGGCTCCTGAATCCTCTTTGGCGAGTTTTTGTGCTTCAAAAAAGGGCGCTTAGGGTTTGCGGCCTCAGACAAAAAGAAAGTTGAAGAGGATATTAACAGTAGCTTAAGAAATAGTATTTGTTATAAGTTATGACTATGTTCAAAACATTGTAATATGTCTTGATTACAATACAGTATACTATTCTTTTAAATTATATGTATAATGGAAACTGATGTCTATAACAAGCTAAAAATTGATAATAATGATTATTAATTTAAGGAAAGTAAAATTTTAAAAATGTATTAAATACACCAAGGGAAATAATACAACGAAGCCATCATTGTTAAAAACAGGTTGTAAAGGTACGACCATCATTATTACCCTTTTTTTAGAATGGAGGTTGTTACTACAAAAATGGTACCGTATTACTCAAACACTTTAATGTTAAATTTGGATCGTAGCATTATGGGGAAAAGTCTCCGTAAAAGCACAATTAATTCTCATCTAAACTATTCTGAATATTGTAAAATGTATAAAAACGCTTTTTTGAACACTCAAACAACGAAGTTAAACAGTTTTTTTCTGAATAATAATATAACAGATAGATAAACACAGATTCATACAAAAAGGCGTTTTACAACCCCGGGCAGGCAAAAGAGAAATTGTGTCAACCTACAGAGTGATAGGCTTCAGTGACACTCAGCCAAATTCCATGGTCCCAATGAAGTTTCATGAAAAATTTAAAGTCTGGATATAAAATCTTTTTGGAGATGGCTTGACACATGATATGTTCACATTTTAGTTCATTAAATTGAATTTCATTGTATTGTTTAAATAATAAAAGTTTACACTAAGTCACTAAAAGTTAAGCTACACATGTGACGTGCTAAAATCGCATACGTTGTACTCAGTTTGTTTACAAATTTATTTTGCCGTTTTTTCGGGTGTAAAACTGATTGAGTGCCCAATATTTTTCTATGGGCCTAAAATTGAGATTGTGGTCAAAAACAGATGCTTCTTAGTTCTGGATATGGCTGTTGCAGCACCTGTAATAACAGAGCTGGCATTGAAGAAGATTTGTAGAGTATAATAAAAATGTAACCCATTTTGTGATAAAAAAATGAGTCTAACTTAAAAAGATATGCCTAAATAGATTTTTTTGTAGTAAAAGTTTTCTTTTTTTTAAACCCATTTATTTTTACAAAAATGCATATGTGTTTTTAATATGGTTTATATTTCTTTATAGCCAAGAGCAAATCCAGTAGAGAATCCTTTGAGATAACTGCCAACAAAGGGATTAGGGCAGTTTAGACAAGTTATTTGAGAATATGTCTAATAAGGCGTTTCCTTCTTTCCTTGTTAGTTAATTGAAAACGGATTTACATTTATGAAATTCTTTTCCAGTTTGATATTTTCCTCTATCACTTCATCAGTATCACGTTTCTTTTTCAGTAACTTATATAGTCATGATTGGCGAAGCGTTCCCGTTTACTATCCTTACTTACATCAATCGCTCAAGCTGTGTAGATAACATTGAACTCTTACAATATAAGATTCTTCTGATCCCTCTATTGTATCATTCTTACAGAAACTAACAAAAAGTTTCACGTAAAATGATATGTTTAAACTCCTCTGACACATTCACAATGTTATTAGACCTATTTCCTTTTATACTTGAAATTCACTATCCTTTAGTCGTCATCAATTCAGGGGCCTTAACCTGTTAAACCTCACCATGTCACTTACTTAGATCAATCGCTCAAGCTATGTATATGACATTGAACTCTTACAATATAAGTTTCTTCTGGTCCCTCGATTGTATAATTCTTACTGAAACTAACAAGAGTTTAACGTACAATAATGTGTTTCAACTCCTCTGACACATTCACAATTTTATTGGTCGTCATCAATTCAAGGCGTTAAACCTGTTAAACCACATCATGTTATACAGGTTAGGAATTCCCGCTGCTTCCCCACAGCTTTTAATACTGTTTTCACTTGAAGATGACATCATAGCAGATTCTTAACTGGATACTAAATAGTCTTTTTCGTAATTCGTAATTAAATACCTATGGAATGCTAAAAACAAATTGATTTCAACAAGGTTTTATAATTACGATAGTTTCGAACTCAAACCAAGAAATGACACCTCGTATGTTTGCGAATTTCCTAAAATTAATTAATTAGTAGTGATTAAATCTGTATAACGTTAAGCGCAAGTTTATTTACAAAAAACCGATTAACCTTTCCCTCTTATAAGTATAAATCGATACTAAATATATTCATAAAAAATATACAAATGATTATACAAACTAATTAGAATAAAATCAATACTATTGTACAAATTTATGCACATCCATGCGTAAACCACGTCACAAGGGCACTGAAAGAGATAGGTAACTTACTGTACATGTTAGACTATTGCTATTAATAACTTTCCTTTATTTCTGGACAAAAGTTTTCTTACTCCTTGTAATATAAGTGGGAACTGAAGAATTTAATGCATTGAGTGAATCGTTAGGAAGGTGGCGGATTTTTTTTCTGAACAACGTGAAACCGCAACTTCATACACATATTCTTGGAAGTGACAGCGCCTTACGGCTTACGCAAGCAATGATTCAACATTGTCTTAGGCGTAATATAAAAAAAATCATGCGTGTTGAAGGAAATAGTTTCCAGCTGGTTGTAGTACGGATATATTATAAGTACTACAAGGTTACGGTCCCTCACGATGATTATGCGTGACTTACGTCAGAAGCGATGCAAAGTTCCCTGTGGATACTGGTTCGCACCCACATTCTTGGTTGAACGTCAGTGTACATAAGTTTTATCGGATATATTATAAGTACTACAAGGTTACGGTCCCTCGCTATGATTGTGCGTGACTTACGTCAGAAGCGATGCTGAATTCCCTGTGGATACTGGTTCGCACCCACATTCTTGGTTGAACGTCAGTGTACATAAGTTTTATCGGATATATTATAAGTACTACAAGGTTACGGTCCCTCGCTATGATTGTGCGTGACTTACGTCAGAAGCGATGCGGAGTTCCCTGTGGATACTGGTTCGCACCCACATTCTTGGTTGAACGTCAGTGTACATAAGTTTTATCGGATATATTATAAGTACTACAAGGTTACGGTCCCTCGCTATGATTGTGCGTGACTTACGTCAGAAGCGATGCGGAGTTCCCTGTGGATACTGGTTCGCACCCACATTCTTGGTTGAACGTCAGTGTACATAAGTTTTATCGGATATTTAGGTACTGCAGGTTACGGTCCCTCGCAATGATTATGCATGACTTACGTCAGAAGCGATGCGGAGTTCCCTGTGGATACTGGTTCGCACCCACATTCTTGGTTGAACGTCAGTGTACATAAGTTTTATCGGATATTTAGGTACTACAAGGTTACGGTCCCTCGCAATGATTATGCATGACTTACGTCAGAAGCGATGCGGAGTTCCCTGTGGATACTGGTTCGCACCCACATTCTTGGTTGAACGTCAGTGTACATAAGTTTTATCGGATATATTATAAGTACTACAAGGTTACGGTCCCTCGCAATGATTGTGCATGACTTACGTCAGAAGCGATGCGGAGTTCCCTGTGGATACTGGTTCGCACCCACATTCTTGGTTGAACGTCAGTGTACATAAGTTTTATCGGATATTATAGGTACTACAAGGTTACGGTCCCTCGCAATGATTATGCATGACTTACGTCAGAAGCGATGCGGAGTTCCCTGTGGATACTTGTTCGCACCCACATTCTTGGTTGAACGTCAGTGTACATAAGTTTTATCGGATATATTATAAGTACTACAAGGTTACGGTCCCTCGCTATGATTGTGCGTGACTTACGTCAGAAGCGATGCGGAATTCCCTGTGGATACTGGTTCGCACCCACATTCTTGGTTGAACGTCAGTGTACATAAGTTTTATCGGATATTATAGGTACTGCAAGGTTACGGTCCCTCGCTATGATTGTGCGTGACTTACGTCAGAAGCGATGCTGAATTCCCTGTGGATACTGGTTCGCACCCACATTCTTGGTTGAACGTCAGTGTACATAAGTTTTATCGGATATATTATAAGTACTACAAGGTTACGGTCCCTCGCTATGATTGTGCATGACTTACGTCAGAAGCGATGCGGAGTTCCCTGTGGATACTGGTTCGCACCCACATTCTTGGTTGAACGTCAGTGTACATAAGTTTTATCGGATATATTATAAGTACTACAAGGTTACGGTCCCTCGCTATGATTGTGCGTGACTTACGTCAGAAGCGATGCGGAGTTCCCTGTGGATACTGGTTCGCACCCACATTCTTGGTTGAACGTCAGTGTACATAAGTTTTATCGGATATTTAGGTACTACAAGGTTACGGTCCCTCGCAATGATTATGCATGACTTACGTCAGAAGCGATGCGGAGTTCCCTGTGGATACTTGTTCGCACCCACATGCGTGGTTGAATGTCAGTGTACATAAGTTTTATCGGATATTTAGGTACTACAAGGTTACGGTCCCTCGCAATGATTATGCATGACTTACGTCAGAAGCGATGCGGAGTTCCCTGTGGATACTGGTTCGCACCCACATTCTTGGTTGAACGTCAGTGTACATAAGTTTTATCGGATATATTATAAGTACTACAAGGTTACGGTCCCTCGCAATGATTGTGCATGACTTACGTCAGAAGCGATGCGGAGTTCCCTGTGGATACTGGTTCGCACCCACATTCTTGGTTGAACGTCAGTGTACATAAGTTTTATCGGATATATTATAAGTACTACAAGGTTACGGTCCCTCGCAATGATTGTGCATGACTTACGTCAGAAGCGATGCTGAGTTCCCTGTGGATACTTGGTTCGCACCCACATTCTTGGTTGAACGTCAGTGTACATAAGTTTTATCGGATATATAAGTACTGCAGGTTACGGTCCCTCGCAATGATTGTGCGTGACTTACGTCAGAAGCGATGCTGAATTCCCTGTGGATACTGGTTCGCACCCACATTCTAGGTTGAACGTCAGTGTACATAAGTTTTATCGGATATATTTAGGTACTGCAGGTTACGGTCCCTCGCTATGATTGTGCATGACTTACGTCAGAAGCGATGCTGAATTCCCTGTGGATACTGGTTCGCACCCACATTCTAGGTTGAACGTCAGTGTACATAAGTTTTATCGGATATATTATAAGGTACTGCAAGGTTACGGTCCCTCGCAATGATTATGCATGACTTACGTCAGAAGCGATGCGGAGTTCCCTGTGGATACTGGTTCGCACCCACATGCTTGGTTGAATGTCAGTGTACATAAGTTTTATCGGATATTTAGGTACTACAAGGTTACGGTCCCTCGCAATGATTATGCATGACTTACGTCAGAAGCGATGCGGAGTTCCCTGTGGATACTTGGTTCGCACCCACATTCTAGGTTGAACGTCAGTGTACATAAGTTTTATCGGATATATAGGTACTGCAAGGTTATGGTCCCTCGCAATGATTAGTGACTTACGTCAGAAAATCTGTGGATACTGGTTATTCTTGGTTGAACGTCAGTGTACATAAGTATCGGATATATGAGGTTACGGTCCCTCGCAATGATTATGCATGACTTACGTCAGAAGCGATGCGGAGTTCCCTGTGGATACTGGTTCGCACCCACATTCTTGGTTGAACGTCAGTGTACATAAGTTTTATCGGATATATTATAAGTACTACAAGGTTACGGTCCCTCGCAATGATTGTGCGTGACTTACGTCAGAAGCGATGCGGAGTTCCCTGTGGATACTGGTTCGCACCCACATTCTTGGTTGAACGTCAGTGTACATAAGTTTTATCGGATATATTATAAGTACTACAAGGTTACGGTCCCTCGCAATGATTGTGCATGACTTACGTCAGAAGCGATGCGGAGTTCCCTGTGGATACTGGTTCGCACCCACATTCTTGGTTGAACGTCAGTGTACATAAGTTTTATCGGATATATTATAAGTACTACAAGGTTACGGTCCCTCGCGATGATTGTGCATGACTTACGTCAGAAGCGATGCGGAGTTCCCTGTGGATACTGGTTCGCACCCACATTCTTGGTTGAACGTCAGTGTACATAAGTTTTATCGGATATATTATAAGTACTACAAGGTTACGGTCCCTCGCAATGATTATGCATGACTTACGTCAGAAGCGATGCGGAGTTCCCTGTGGATACTGGTTCGCACCCACATTCTTGGTTGAACGTCAGTGTACATAAGTTTTATCGGATATATTATAAGTACTACAAGGTTACGGTCCCTCGCAATGATTGTGCATGACTTACGTCAGAAGCGATGCGGAATTCCCTGTGGATACTGGTTCGCACCCACATTCTTGGTTGAACGTCAGTGTACATAAGTTTTATCGGATATATTATAAGTACTACAAGGTTACGGTCCCTCGCAATGATTGTGCATGACTTACGTCAGAAGCGATGCTGAATTCCCTATGGATACTGGTTCGCACCCACATTCTTGGTTTGAACGTCAGTGTACATAAGTTTTATCGGATATATTATAAGTACTACAAGGTTACGGTCCCTCGCAATGATTGTGCATGACTTACATCAGAAGCGATGCGGAGTTCCCTGTGGATACTGGTTCGCACCCACATTCTTGGTTGAACGTCAGTGTACATAAGTTTTATCGGATATATTATAAGTACTACAAGGTTACGGTCCCTCACGATGATTGTGCGTGACTTACGTCAGAAGCGATGCGGAGTTCCTTGTGGATACTGGTTCGCACCCACATTCTTGGTTGAACGTCAGTGTACATAAGTTTTATCGGATATATTATAAGTACTACAAGGTTACGGTCCCTCACGATGATTGTGCGTGACTTACGTCAGAAGCGATGCGGAGTTCCCTGTGGATACTGGTTCGCACCCACATTCTTGGTTGAACGTCAGTGTACATAAGTTTTATCGGATATATTATAAGTACTACAAGGTTACGGTCCCTCACGATGATTGTGCATGACCTACGTCAGAAGCGATGCGGAGTTCCATGTGGATACTGGTTCGCACCCACATTCTTGGCTATTTGGTCGTGTACTTAACAGTGATAGGATATTATATTATAGTATCTATTATCTATCAATTTGTCAATAGGCTTGCTTGCCAAAGTGGTAAGAGCAATAAAGGCCTCATTATATAATATCACAACAGAATTTCAAATTTCATTTTACACTAAAAGAGCTGTAATTATGATTCTAAACATTGCACTTGTTTTCAGCCATTTACCTAACCACACATTTATTTCATATCAAGGGAATGGCTTGTTATTTTAAATGTGAATTCTATTAATTGAATATAACAATGTAAATAACTTGAAAGGGTATGTTAGGAAATGGATGTTTTTATTGTTATAGCCAGGAAAGCTTGACCATAATCATTACAATCGTAATCGGCGTGTCTCCTTCGCCCATGAGCGATTAATTTTTACTATTTAAAATATCCTCCTAAAAGTATTTGTAAAATATAGATGCAAGATATGTATATAAACGTTATTACATACTAGTCTTGAAATAAAATTAATAAAAATAATTATTATAAAAATATATCTGCAACAAATAGAATTATAATTATGTACTTTACACACATTCATAATCGTATGATAGTATTTTAAATTGCACGCGTAATATTATATTGTAAACCCAATTTATTTAAATACCTTCTCCTTAAATTGATCCTAAAAATAGACTGAAAACGAAATTGTTAAAAAGCTAACTACTATATGATCTATAATCACAAACCTTTTCGTTTACTCCATCAATTTAAATCGAATTATTAATTTAAATATAATAACATTGCATTATAAATTATACTGAATAGTCTTTTGCAATCAGTTTCGGAATATAGATGTTACCAAAGTTATCACACAATACGGAAACAAAGCTGATAGATGGATATATTGGAAAAAGGAAGTTTTTTAAAAATAAATACTTAAACGATGTTTTGTGACATTTCTCTGATTATGATTTTGAAGATATTTTATTGAATCTCATTTTTCTTACTATCCATAAACGTAGTGTACTTTTACTGTACTTAGAGTGTACTATAGTATATACTCATACGTAATAATAACCTACTCATGCCTTCAACTATAATAATAATTTAATTGTGCTTTTAAGTTCTTAGAAAAAGGAGAGTTTCAATACAGTTTTTAAAACCCTTTATTATAAAACAGAAGAAAGTTGGTTTGTTACTAAACCCGAGACTAAAGTTCAAGTGAGTAATAAGTAAACAAGGCAAAGGTTGAGTTGAAAGTACTAATGATTCTGTTACCGATAATTTCAGCGAACGTCGCCTCAAGAACAACAACTCGGTTGCTTAGACACAGGTCAATGTATCTCTCACTCTCTCCTTATCCACTTTCTAGCTAAGAAACAATACAGTTTATCAATACAAGAATTACAGTAAATTCAGTAGTAAAATATATTATAATATATTTGTAGTGTAGTTACGATTGCGTCATGGCACACGAGGGGGGTTAAAATTAGAGTAGGAGGTCCTTCTCTGAAACCTTTTAAAAATAAAAACACAATTTATATTAATGTAGATTATTTTGTAGGGAATTTAAGACACAGACCATTTATAATGGCAAAATAATAAATAACTGGATCATGCAGTATAGTATTTATAGTTTCATGGCGTTAGAGGAATGTCAGAAATTTACAAAGTCGCCTACACTGTCCGAGCTGAGAATAAATTCATTTTTGGTTCAATAATAGTAAAAAAATTGTTTGAAAAATTGTGTTATTAAAGCTATAAACGTTGTTATTAAAAAAAACTCAACCAAATTTATGTAATTGAAAATATAATTTAACATCCCTCTTTTCTCGTAGAAAAATATAATATAATAGAATAAAATATAGAATAGAATATAATAGAAAAAATATATTCTTTGGCTTGAAAAAGGACAAAATTTACTACCGTATTATCTACCATTCTAAAATTAATAAACAAGGAAAGAAAATTTTTAGAGTTTTTCTTTGTTGTCATTAATAATATAGAGGTTGGAGGTTATTAAGAGCTGAAGGAAATGCCTCACGATAAACAAGATGACAAAATGGCGAAATAACAAATTGCAAACGTAATGGCTAAATTCTTGTTCTACAAAACATGTTAAAAGAAGTAAATTATTAGATAGCATTTGTATTTGATAATCAAGGATTAGATATATTATACATACACATAATTCAATTTGTTTATGACAAGCATTTGTTTACGACATAGTAAATGTTGTATAAAATACAGTTAAATATTTTTCTTCAACACTGGTAATTAAGCATGAATAAACAAGTTGAGTTTGCCTCTAGTGTATTACACATATGATACACTAATATTATACAGGGTTACGTGTTTTTGTGTGAATTGTTTGTTGATGGAAACCTCTCTAATATAGTGGTTAAAATAGCCCCCATATGTATGGTTATTTGCTTACTTCAAAATGCGTCATGAAGGCAAACGTTGGTTCACAAGTGTCACTCAGAACTGTGAGACACGGCTTTATGCAATAATAGAGTATTTGTGTGGTTTTCAAAGCTTTATTTTGACTTGTGTCAACAGTTTTGAGAGTAGGAGAATTTTTTACAACAATTTTTGTTTGTTAATGACTTCCTTAGAGTATTTGAAATTTGTTATTGGTCCAAAACTTTATATTGAAGTACAAACGTTAGCAATTTATTTCTTTTTAGATCATCTAAAGCTCAAGTCATCTAGCACACTATTTCAGATTAAGCTCTTTTAACAGACTGGTCCATCCCAGGTCGACCACTCTTCCAGTGACGATGAACCATCTTCATTCTAATAAATATTTACGCAACAAGAATTGATCCCTGAGGGTCACCGTATCGCAGTTTAATTAACTTGTGAATATTAGTGATTTGGTGTTTTAAAGTATCCAATCGATATACCACCACTTCGTTACGTAACTCCATGCTGAGAAGGAACTTACGAGAAGCGCCGGGGTTCGGCGCTCCCGCTGATGTAACATCTAGAAATAACGGATAATAAGTAGAACAAGTGGTAGAACACCAAAACGCGCGATGAAAAGGCAGATGTTCCCGGTAGTGAGGTACACACTGCCAGTTGACCGGGCGCCAAGCACCTGGACCTACATGCTCGCGGTTCTCAGAACTGACCGGTGCGACCAGCTGTCTACCCTGACATGTGACGTACCCAGAGAACATGTAGCCATAATTTGGACGGGAGCCTGGATCCTCCTACAGGAACATTTAAAATTAATGAGCTTTTCCATAGCTATAAAGTTACCGGTTTGCCATCCAAGAACACTTTTCAATACCTTTCTTTTCTACATTTTTGCGTTTCACATCATCCCGCAAAAGTTCCTAACAAAACTCTCTGTGGAGGGCCATATGTAATTAACAAATGTAGACCAAACCTGACAGGACCAGTAATACACATCCGCAAGTGAGTTGAGGGGCGGAGCTTTACCGTGATTGGTTGAAGCCTAACACGTCGACGACTAATGTGACCAATCAGCTGTCCACTTGACATTTTTATCACAGACTGCCAGGTTTATAGATAATCTGATAATTAGATAATCTGATATTATATTTTGGTTGAAGTTATTTTCCCCCTTGATAATTTCTAAGTGTTCTCTAACTGTTCTTAAATAATATTGTAAGTTCTTTATGTTTGTCGAGTTATATTTGCATGTTGGCACACAGATGTTGGCTGTGAATTATTTTTCTGTATTATGATGGTCCCCGTGCTGTTGTTTTAAAAGCTTGTGTTGATATTAAACTGTTTATTACCATACATAGACTAAGCCACAAAGACGCTTTACAGTGGAAACGCGTCCGTTACTGGTCTCAAGCAGTTCTTTAAACTTTGAGCCTGTTTTGAATAGTTTCATGTACGGCGTTACTTAGATGTAAGGAAAATTGGCCATTTTTATAGGTTTTTTTATTTTTTATTGGATTAATATGGGGCACATTCTGATACCTAAGGTAATTTATTGTTAATTGCGTTATTAATATGTGTAATCGTTTTGGACAGTAGGTAGGCCTAATAGGCAAAGATAAAAAAAGCCATCGAAAAGTAAATTATAAAAATTAGATTCAAGGAGTCAAGTCTGAGATAGTGTCAGATACCAGACGATGCAATAAAAGGAAGGTGAACTGAAGCTAAACTCAAATTCAATACAGTATTTAAATGTCATCGATTGTATTACTGGCTTTTCTAGTCCCTGAGCTCGTGCCTGAACTATGCTTGTCGTCACGTTTGCCAAGTAATGTCAACGTCGTTTACATACCATCGATCATTTTGCAGAGTTGTGTAGTAGGTAACTTCACCATACACCAAAAACGGATTTCACTCTCTTAGTCCAATTTTCAATTTAAATTGACAGGTACTAACTTCCTAACTTCTTTACAAGCTACTTATAATTAATCATCGTATACAGTTGTCGAGTCTTTTAGCTCTTCTTTACTCTAAAATGTTAGTAGTCAAGAGCGGCAAGTAAACGAGAAAAATCAAGGTGGTGACATAACGTTGACCTTGTTGGACTTTTATCATTCTTATTTATAGAGAATCTTTGATGACGTCATGCTTTTATATATTGAGGAATAGCTTGTCCTCGAGCAATTTAATCACAGAAAGGATTTCCTCCATCATTGGAATCTCTAACATTATTATAGTTCAGCCCATGTGATCTAGAAACTGTCCTCTGAGCGATTCTTCCAACTTCCCGTCTTTTTTATACAGGTATGAAAGTCCCAACTTCTCGTGCTACGTTCACTGTGCTTACTCGTCTCCTAAAGGGATTATAAGCCCTTTTCTGAGGATTTTTCCGTTCTCTTCACTATAATTCCCTCATTCCGGACCACATTCCATCACTGCTCTTCCTTCTTTGCTATTGCATTAATACACATATAAGTCTGCCTCCAAGAAACCTCCACTCGCATAACTACATCCTCCACCAGTATCCCCTTCTCACATTCTTCACTCTGTTAATATATGTCGCTCTCAACATCATATACTCCTAGCCACTGACTTCTCGCCAAACTCTAAAGAACTCTCCTGTTATCCTTCTTAAATCTTGCCAAATTACCATTTCACTAATCCCCTCCCGACGTTGATCCCATATTATGATTCTCGGAACTACCTCACTAGCCACCTTCTAAATCAGTTCTTTCACCTTAGTATAGATACCCTTTCCATCTAACTCCTCAATCAGTTACGTTTTTTATTCGTCATACATCGCCCATCTAATAAAACTTTGATTCGCCCTCTTCAAGGACTTGATTCCTAGCATTTCTATGTCTTATCTCTAAATTCTAATTAACTTTTACGATCAACCTGTGAATACTTGAATTATCTGTTCGCTAACCAATCAAATAATATTACCTCACATCTCTTACTATTACGAACATGTCTGTCATTCTGTTGTTGTCAAACATTGACTACCTAATCTGCTCATTCAAAATATAGAGGACTTCAGTCTTAACATACATTCTACCTTCTCTCCTCTTCCTACAAAACGTCTGAGAACTACACTCTAGATTTGTCATTAGATCCCATAATTACCACTCTCCGACCACCTCAATCCTGTCTTATACCATCCTCAATTCTGACGGTAATCCCAGCTCGAGATTCCAAAGTAAGCGGAGTCCACCGATGAAATTGAGGCAGTAAATTCAATTCTCCAAAAGTTTGAAACCGCTTAGTTCTAATTTTGCACTGTCCAGAGAAAGGAAATCTCACCGCCAGACGAGCTATCTATTCGAAATGTAAAACTGCTAAAACAACTGGTGTCCTCACAGCTTATAAGTTATCAAACTTCGGATAATGAAAGCTATAAAAGTTATGCCTAATCTATAGTGAAATGAGCGAACATTTCAAGCATTGGTAAAGCTTCAAGAGAGTTTTATATGACATAAGTAAATGCCTCACAACTCTTATTTGGCCCATACTTGACCATCAAGTCCATTCTGACGTAATGTCTTTACTCATATGCAGACATCTGAGGAATCATCGTACTATCTCCTAAAATGAACGAAGCTATAACTCGGTTATCTTAACTTGGCCGGTCTATACAAAAGACAAAACATTGCACTTAACCGTGTTAAGGCAAGTCCCTACAGATAATCCTGTGTATTTCGAAGGCATAATTTCAATCTTACAAATAAAAGAAGATCAGTAACCAAAACCAAAATCCAAATTAATTTATTCTCAATTTAAAACTCCTAATTTTTAGGCAAAAACCATTAAAATGGAAATATTTTACACAAAAATTGATTACCCTACCGTTCGCGAATACCCCTCACGAAAGCTCCCGTGATAAGCTGATGTTTTCTGATATGTCGCCTCAAATTTGGTTGAACTTCTTCTATCATAGAGGTTTCCGAAGTACTGGTTTCCATTTTGCACTTATAACTAAGCAAAAACGTTAGCATCCCATAGTTATTGACGCCGTCAAATCTCTTTGTAATATTTAGAGATGCAACGTGAAACTGACTCAATTTGGAACGCGCTTGTGATAAAATTAAAAGTTATGATTGTGACATCTTCAGGACAGTCATTGTCGAAGCAACGCTGTCACATATCGATTACGTTTGCTTCCCAAAGACGCTGAGCCAATGTCGTATGGAATCGCCTGACTAACACTGAGCTGATGCTGATGGGTCGAAAATTAGCTGTCTAAACAGAATCGGACTTTCTAGCAATAAAAATGCACTGTAGTTCTCAAAGGGTGGCAGGGAAGCTACCAGAGCCGAGACTAAGTTTGAAGGTTGAGTCGTGGGAAGCTTACGCAGGAACATTCAGTACGCGAGCACTCGACACAAGAGAGGGATTTACAGCAGACTCTGATAAAGCTGTAAACAAGGTGCAGTAAGTAGTGGTGGGTGGCAACCCGGATCACGCAGTAGTGAAGTGTTCTGATAGCTGGCTATAATAAGCCAGTTATCTGTACATTCACCCGGTTGCTGATCCTCTGATAGTGACATCACCGACAACGACAACCTTGGGATTGCCGATTCCATTACACAGCCATATGCTGCTGTGCAAATATTAGATTTCTGTCAGTTATTTATGGAGCTGTTGATAGAATTTTTTTATTAACAGTGTTAAATCTATAGTAAATGTCTATACATATTTAATTACTCAATAGTAATACGTTCATTGTGTAAGGTCAATAATCTCCCACTAGGGTTCAATTCTGGCTAGTTATACCTTCCAGTTAAACCTACACTGGGTATAGCAAAACTCGATGTGTCTTAAATCTGTCTCCTATGGATGTCTAGGAGCGGCACATTACCAACCGTAAATTTCGAGATATTGGGGTGCAAGTAGATCGATAGTTCTAGTCTACTGCGGGAGTTGGTGGGGCTCACTAAGTGTAAAGGGCTGTTGCTACACTAGACGTAAGGACGTGCCACCCCCTGCCTGCTTTGATTTCACAGGCTGGGACAGAGTTGACCCTTCTTCCAAGAAGACATAAGAGATTAATTCCCAAAATGGATTTTGACAGGAGACGGCCCCTATCCCCAACCTTGACCATCCAGAGTACCTTGTTACTTCGGAAGCAGCGCAAAGGTTCTTTTAGGACTAAATGCAATTTCTCAGCTTCTTGTCCTAAGGGAACAAAAAAAGACCAATAACACTCTTGCAATGCATGCTAGTCCAGCAAAACCCAATCTAGGCTATCTGTCAATTTCTTCATATACATAGATTCTTTCAACTTGATGAATTTAACAAAATATCATCACTTCACTTCCTTCCCCCCCCCTTCTGATTCGTGTATGTAATTCTAAGAGTTTTCCCAGTGTTGATTAATTAGTTAAGTTTCCCAGTTGATTAATTAATCAACAGAATATGTGTCTTAAATATAAATTTTAAACTGGTTCTAAAATAATTTGTAATGTATGTATGTTATTTATGTCAGAAATAAAAATGAAGCCTGTCGATTAAAATTACATTAACTCGTGATGACAGTAGTTTCAATGAGTTTTTTTAGGTCTTCTTTCCTTTATTTTAGTCTTCTACAAGCAGATTCTTCACCTTCTTCTTCACCTCTGCCTCTACCTTGGGATTTGCTAAAAACATAGTTATGAAGATGTAAACGTATGTCAGATATCCAATTTCTCTGAAGGTTTTCCAAGCATCCTTATCCTAATTTAAGTTTTATTACAATTTTATCAGTTTTCAACTCTTTCAAAACTGTATTTATACACAGTAACCATTCATATTAATCCCTAAATTAAACGAACCTAACGTAATCTAACCTAATACATGGTTGTATTCAGGACTGCTAGTGACCAGGATTTTACTAGGTCACGTAAGAAGAAAATACCTCGGGTAACCTTACGTTATACATTGTGTATGTAATAGTCCCAAATCAGCCAACAGTCATTGAGCATTCCGAGAAATTTCTACAATAAGTTTCCTCTTAGAGATGTCATCTAAAGGGTTTGTTGTTGTTCAGTTCAACAACACATTTTACATGTAAATTGTTCAATCTTAAGAATAATAATTAAGATTTAAGATAACAGTCACCATGTTATATTTGCAAGATTGTGAACCTAAAAGGTAGATTATGTTAAAATTTGTACAAATGTGTATTTGTTCAATGTGTTGTTAAGTAAACCGTATTAAACATGGTAATAAATCAACATAACATGTGAATGATAAATCCATTAATGCCATTCTTGTATGAAATTACTAGATTGGAATGTTGTATCCGTTTTCACCGTTATCTAATATATTTAAAAAATAAAAATTATAGTCGTTTCTTACATTAATTCTAATCAGATTACTTAAAACATCAAAACATGTGCTCCTAAACTATCTGGCTATTGCAGTCAAGTAATAGAAATGAAAAATATAGGAACAAAATTATTGAAAACCTTAGACCAACCAAGTATGAATAATACCCAGTTCCAGATAGCAATCGTTTGGACATTCAGCTATCTGATATGGGAGGTCAGCGAACTACCCGCGCTTCTGCAGTAGATTTATAGCAAGCTCTTTAATTTTCTGCAACTAAAATACTAGTTGTACAGTATAATTTAAAAAGGACTAAGGTACTATAATAAAAAGAAGATCATTCTGAACAGTTTACTACTTATTTCTGTTTTATATTTATACTTTTTGTTTTTAAATTGTGTACAACATTACATAAACACAATCATGTTAAATACCGAAACAACACGATGTTCTGTTATTCACGATGTTGATGTTATTTGGCACTTGTTTTGCTTATTTTTTTGCTTCTGTTTGCTTTAGCATGTATGCATGTAAACTATTTATGTAAGTTGTTTATATCAAGCCTCTTGTATTTTCACAATACCTATAACAAATGTGAAATGGTGTATACCGTATGTAAATAAATAAATAAACATTTACGTTGCTTTATTTCAACATACTAACAAGTAGAGAATGGGCAGAGATGTTGGGAGTGTGAGGGTAAGGTTGAGAGGGCGTATTAATCCTGGAACTCTCTGGAGTGTCAGTACTAGCACTCGATGCGAACAATCATAAGCCGTTTCAATTACACTACATTTTCATGGCTGAGCTTCAACGAAGCCCTTCACTCGTGGGGCTTGAAAAATTTCATTTCGGTCTGTCTGTCCGCACGATATCTACAAAACGAACTTACCTGTAGACTTAAAATTGTGCATGAAGCTTAATTTCTAAAGAGGAAATACTTACTTAGACGATGGTGCATGTCACTCCATGAAATTTGGCTTAGTTTTAGCGAATATTTTTACATCGGCCTTATGGGTAACCATGTTGGGAACGAGACAATAGCGGAATAAATATATTTGTAAACAAACTAAGTCCTCCTATAAGTTTGAATAAATAGGACACACGAGCATTTACACGTGTAATCTAACTATTTCATTACGTACATCATAAATTTTAGTGATATGGTGTGCAAAATTCTGGTGTGTAAACACTGGTATGAAAACCGAGTAATTGGAATAAAATATGAATGTATAATGCAGCAAGATGTGTTGAGAGAGATTTCAAATGCAGACTTTAAATTGTGCATGGAACTTCATTTCTACAAGAATTAGTTCTATGATGAGTAATTAGTTTTTATGTCAAATTCTTTTTTATGTGATTAGCTGTCTGTATATCTGCCCGCAGTAGATCTCGAGAATGGAATGAACTATATATTTGAAATTTGGAATGTAACCTCAGTGAAGCCTGTTACAACACCTGTGGCGTACTTGTACTTTGTATTTGCCATTAATAAAATACCAAGTTTGGAGGTTATAATTTTTAATGGATTTACCATAAGAAAACGGTGATCACCATCGAGGTGAGCCAGCTCCGTGAAGGTGAAGAGTGTAATTTTATTTAAAACGCTGTGCAGCACAGATGAAATATCTAGACAAGAAAATTAAAAGTTTTAGTAAATACATATGTTTAACTGTACATTAGAGCAAATATTAAGTATGCAGTGTTTTTTTTGTTCTCTTAGGACAAGAAGCTTATAAATTGCAATTAGTCCTGTAAGAACTTTTGCGCTGCTTCCGGAGTGACAGGATATTCAGGATGTGTGAGGTTAGGGAGTAGGCGCCGCCTCCTATCGAGATCCATGAGGAAGAATTAGGGCACTACATCTCAAAGTCATGTCTCCCCGGAAGAAGGGGAGGCCAGCTCTGAACCAGCGTCTCCAGTCAAAGCAGGCAGGGAGTGGCACACCCTTGTTGAGGTTAGCAAGAACCTCTGATAGTTAGAGAATAAACCCCACCAACTCCAACAGTCATCTCCCACAAAAGACTAGACCTATCGAATTGCCCATGAACCCCAGAATCTCAACATTTGCGGTTAGTGATGTGCCGTTACTGGACATCCATAAGGTTTGCTGTGCGGTTTTTGCTGAGCCCAGTGGTGTGTTCAACTGGAAGGTATAAACCAGCTAGAAGTGATCCCTGCAGTGCTTATTTCCACTGGATAAAGTTTACTTTTTGGTTTTAGAATGACGACCCGTTGGAGATTCATTTTGGATATGTGACTTTAAAACAGTGTGACAGGATAGAGTCAGATATTGGGATTTCTTAAAATTACCACCACTTATTTGAAACAAGTTTGGATAAGACCTCAGAAATGAAAAGGAAAGTTTCTCTGTTTATGACGCTCAGATGACACCAAAATAAAATAAGACATGAAGCATTGACACGGAATATGTTGTATGTATTTGTTTACTTTCGATAACCATCAGGGTTTCCTCAGGGATTCTCTGAAAATTTTACAATTTATGTTACAGTACCGGGTGGCATTCCAGATGGGAGGCCATATTGAAGCGGCCAGATAGTATAGAGTGCGTAAATATATTTTAAATAATACCATGACACATTTGAGCAACATTAAGGAATATTACCTCATTTATACGAGTATCACAGTTCCAGTCAATGTCTGCGGACCTTTCGCAGTGACCTCCACAATGACGTAGTCCCTCAATGGAGCTAGCTAAAATTTCACTTTTACCTTGGGTTGTCTTGATGGCACTAAAGTTGGACAGGTAGATAACATTTCATTCGCACAGCTAAATAAATTTTCATGTATTTTTCAGGGATCGAAGTGAGACTCTTCTAAGAAAGGTACATGACTGAACAATGAGATGGAGTAAATTGCAAAAATGGAAATTGGTGGATAGTGAATGCGGTGAAAAATTCTGCTGTTTATGTTCCTGTTTATTTGGATTCTATTCTGGATCAGCGAGACGGGATAGGTTGAAGAAGGTTGGGATTTATCCAACTAATAGAAGGCATTTCGCCATTTATATTACTTTGTAGATTGCATAATTCCCCCTTTCATAATTCCCATATTCAGTTGTTGATACAAATATATCTTCAAATTTCCAGAAATATGACAGAATTCTCGGATCAGAATTTAATTTTATGGGTTTATATACGTGGCAAGAGCAATGGATAATTTGTAACTCCATGAGTTGAAATAATTTAAGAAAGCAGCAGCTACATTTGTGCCGAATTTTCGTGTCGATCATTGAGCTATTTAGATTTTTTACAGACATTGCGAAACTTTATTACACTAATTTCAAGTTTTTTTAGTTGCATATACAATACCTACCTACCAGCAAAGATTATTTGAACCGGAAACATTTAAATAAACACCAAATTTATGGTAATAAAAACTCCTTACTTATTTGTAGACTCCTAAAATTAAAATTTTAACCCCTATGGATTATGATCCGTGGACCATACAAGTCTGACGTTAATGTATAGTTAGATCCAAATTATAGTTTTGATAAGCGAAATAAAAACTTTCACTGGCAAAACACCATACAACTTTGTTGATTTAAATTTTTACCATGGCATAGAACAAATCGTTTTATATTATTGAATACTTTTTTATCTTACTCAAGATTTTAAGAATGAGATGATAAGCTGATGTTTTGCGAAATCCAGTTGGGAGATTTTAAAAGCATTAAAGAACGGTGAGATAACATTTTAATGGTCCCATTGACAAAATCAAAACTCTGTACAAACTACCTTACACAAAACTATACGGTCATTGTTTTTAATTCAACTCTCAGAGGAACGGGTCTTGAAAATTGATTGAAAAAAAGATAGGAATATAGGTCACGCTGCATTTCAGTTTAGGATCGAAAAACCAAGTATTTGTTCAAATTTAGGTTAATAGTTGAGAACGGATAGCAACGGCTCTTGAGAATTTGATTCGAAATTTTAAGCTTAGGGATTAGAACACTGAAGTCATAGATTCATAGATCCATAATAAGGTATTTAGATCTAGTTTATAAGAACAATATTATGTGAACATATTTGACCCAGCAGTAAAATATGACAACTACGTGAATATATAAAATATTGGATAGAACCTATTGCATTGTATGGCCAAGACCCTAACATTATGTATTTATGAATGGAGTTTAGCAAAACAAATAATATTAACTAGACCCTTATATAAAATAAATATAATGTTCTGTTGGCTGAGCATCAGTGAAGCCTGTCACTCGAGGAGCTGGAAAAAATCTCATTTGTAACTGTCTGATGTTACAATGCAACATCCAGTTCGTTGATGGAAGATGGTCCATTTCACCATAGGATTTGGGTGAGCGATAACCATCTTTACATTGGTTTTACATTGACAACGAGAAATTTGCAGAATTAACAAATTTGGAAACAAACTTCTTACATTGTAAAATCAAATGGCATTTTAACACGTGGCAGTAAGTAATGTATATAGTCCAACTGTCCATAAGATATATCAAGTAAAGATTTTGAGTGAAACTTCGTTTCTACGTAGACAAGAATTAGTTGTATGATGTTACATGTCCATCCATGAGATTGGGCTGAGCGTTGTTGAAGGCTATCGCTCAGTAGGCTGGCACAATTTCTCTTTTGTTTGTCCGGAGGATTTAAAACTTTCTTTCCCCCATGATGCTAGTCTATTTGTCCGCAGGATATTTCAAGAATGAAATGAGCTATACAGTTAAAATGTGCATACAACCTGCTTTAGTCTACTGCACAACATGGTGTGGTACACTCCTACCTGCATAGAGTATAATTTTTTATTCTAAATTTGTTTCGAAACCAGATTTAACCGTTTTAGCCGTACAAAATTATGCATTACAGGATTTTCTAAAAGTATTAATTCATAGTTGAATTGTTCATGTTAAGAAAAGTCAACAATATGTTAGTCTACTGCACAACATGGTGTGGTACACTCCTACCTGCATAGAGTATAATTTTTTATTCTAAATTTGTTTCGAAACCAGATTTAACCGTTTTAGCCGTACAAAATTATGCATTACAGGATTTTCTAAAAGTATTAATTCATAGTTCAATTGTTCATGTTAAGAAAAGTCAACAATATGTTAGTCTACTGCACAACATGGTTTGGTACACTCCTACCTGCATAGAATATAATTTTTTATTCTAAATTTGTTTCGAAACCAGATTTAACCGTTTTAGCCGTACAAAATTATGCATTACAGGATTTTCTAAAAGTATTAATTCATAGTTCAATTGTTCATGTTAAGAAAAGTCAACAATATGTTAGTCTACTACACAACATGGTGCGGTACACTCCTACCTGCATAGAGTATACTTTTTATTCTAAATTTGTTTTGAAACAAGATTTAACCGTTTTAGCCGTAGAAAATTATGCATTATAGAATTTCCTAAAAGCATTAATTCATAGTTGAATTGTTCATGTTCAGAAAAGTCAACAATATGATACAGTAACTTTTGTATCTTTTCAGATCAAGTTTATCTTAGCAAGACGGGTACAAGTTTGTACGTTAGTCTAGAGGAATGGAAAATTCCCAGTTCTCACAATCACTTAAAAGATTATAATAATACTTACGTTATCACAGAATATACACATTACGCCGATAGATATCAGCAGCATAATATCTCCTTGACGTGTTTGGTTTATCAGATTGCAATACGTGACTAACTGTCGAAAACCCAAATCGCATCAATCAAGACTCACAAACTGAATTCAGCAATTATCTAGAGTACTTTCATGTCAATGAATCAGACTTAAAGAACAAAAATAGCAATTCATAACGCTGTTAACCCAAAATTGAGTCCGCTATGTGCCTTTCCACTTCTAATAATATAATTTAGTAACTTTTTATTGCTAGATAATATAATTAAATACCTCATGAAACCTTCATAATTATGGTCTTATAATTAGTACTAAAAACATTTATAGTTAACTTATTTAGACTCTATTAATCCGTTCCATATTTTGAATATTAATATAAATCGTACACAGTGATCCAAGAATTATAAATTAAGGAAACTTTTTAATCTAGGCATTATTGGAAAGTTTTAATTGTTAATCTTACTTTCGTCCATTTGATTTGCAACATCAATGCAACATCAAGCCCGAATGTTTGAAAGAGTGGGGGTGAATAAAGTAAAAGGTATACAACACTTTGACTTCATGGTTATAGAAAATAAATGCATTAATAATGTTTTTACTTCTAAAATTAATGAGGTATTGAATAATAAGTTCGGGCGTAAAAAGCTGATCTTTAAAAAAATACTCGTTTGTATTAAAAACACAAATTTCACACATTGTGGATTAAACTTAGTTTTGTTTAATGGCCTCAGTTTCACAGTGAACTCTTCAAAATGAGATGTTTGACTTTTCGCATTGGAATCAGAAGTTCCAATGACGAGCTAGCAGTCTTATAGGAAAATAGTGTGATAGATAAACTTGACTGTTCCAAATGACTTAGAACATTCCTAGATTAAGGATTGACTTGGAATGCTCATATTGACCATGTTTCCATGGGCACTGTCCTTGGGCATTTATGTTTTGAGGTCTTTCGCCAAATAATATCCTATTCAGGTTCTGATAAGTGCATATTACGACTTGATTTACCCACACCTTACCTACGGCGTGGTGTTGTGGGGAGCCAGCGCAATCGGCTAGACTATAAGGATTTTTAAATTGTAAATGCAACCGATTCGGGTAATTGTACAACTGTTCAGAGAATCTTGGAAGGAAGCCTTCAAAATTTAATGTTGTCTGCCTATCTGTACATTTTGGAGACAACTTTGTACGTCTAAATGTGCCGAGATATGGGACATGGATATGAGACAAGAAGCAGAGACACCTACAGAACTAGGAGACGAGAAATACACTACAAAAGAACGTCCAAATTAGATAACAGTGTTTTGAAATAATTTAGAATAGAATATATTTATTTCCTCGAGATACAATACAAATTTACAAGTGATTCATTTTTACAGAGAAAAAATTAAAACTAAAACTCAAATTTTCTATTATTTTATCAAAGAAAACTCACAATTCTCCAATAATTTTTAATTGTGAGTTTTCTTTGATGAAATAATAGAAAATTGATAGTTCCCAAGAGAAGAGCTCCTCCTTCATTAAAACCCAAATGTCTTGTTGCCAATTTTGTTTTTAGGCTATGTGATAGGCCCTACTTAAAAATAATCTTAAATTAAAATTTGATTGAAATTTGGTACGTAGATTCTATCCTTACACGAACGATATGGCAAAATTAAATAATTACGTCATTAAATAGTAGAACATTCAAATGCACCTGTAACAAGAAGAATAGAGTAGGCTGAATAATTGTTTTAACTAGCCTAACTTATGGTCAGATAATTTTAATACCAAATAAATAGTTCAAGATCTTGATACTAATTATAAAGTATACCTGGCCACACTAAAGCAGTACTCCTACTACTACACTCTCTTCATATAAAAATGTTTTATTTGCTTATCTGCACGTTTATTTCTAGATTTTAAATTATTTCATATTAGCTATAGAAAAAGATTAGCAGGAGAATACTTTCCTCAATTATTTTAAACGTTTATTCAATAAAAGTATATTTAAAGTCCAAATTTCAAATTCAAAATTGGCGTCCAATAAAATAATCATTATCTATTATTCTAAGTATTTAGATTTAATCCAACAATTTATTACAGGACCATTGAGGTTATCTTCCAAAATTCAAAAGATTATCTTCTAGGCTTAACTTCCAAAAGCTTTATGGAGAAAAGTCTTCAAACAAAATAAATTAAAATTCAGAACATCTTATTTCAAATCAAAAATCGAACTGAAATTAAACTTTCTTATCAAATTAAAATAAAATCGAACCTTTCTGAATGCTTTTTAAAATATAGAGTTATTCTCTCTTATAAGTGTAACTAAATATAAATTAAAACTTCACTGAAAAATACTTCGTGCCACGTGTTCTACTTCCTGTGACAGTTAGCACAAATTCAAGTTGAAAACTGTAGTTATACTACACTCCTTCTAAAATGTATTTAAAATCTTGAAATCCTGATGTATTCATTTATTCAGACTCTTGGGTATTAAGCTTCTATTGCAAGCAAACATAAAATAATATTACATTTTAAAACGTTACTTGAACAAAATAATCTTGTTTTACCTTATAATATTTTGAAATCTTCGTAAATAACTTCGTTAAGTTCCTAATTTATACAATGCAAATTGTGTTAAAAATAATACAAGATTCCCTGACAACGAAAACCTAATCGGTTTACAATCATTTCCCCTACGAAAATCGTAATTCGAATATAAAATTTA
Source organism: Homalodisca vitripennis (assembly GCF_021130785.1). Lineage (NCBI taxonomy): Eukaryota > Metazoa > Arthropoda > Insecta > Hemiptera > Cicadellidae > Homalodisca > Homalodisca vitripennis. Next base: position 120,322,824 of record NC_060212.1, read on the forward strand.
TATTTACGTGAAATACTATGCTGAACGGTTCTTGAACACTGAAAAAGTGAAACACAACCAAACAAAACTGCGGAGACTGAAAGTGGTACAAAAATCGTGAGTGAGCCTTAATACCGTTTTTCCCTAGCCTACATTACCTCATAACGTTTTTCCCTAGCCTACATTACCTCATAACGTTTTCCCTAGCCTACATTACCTCATAACGTTTTCCCTAGCCTACATTACCTCATAACGTTTTCCCTAGTCTACATTACCTCATAACGTTTTCCCTAGCCTACATTACCTCATAACGTTTTCCCTAGCCTACATTACCTCATAGCCGACGCCCCGAATTGGTCTCCGACCATTAAACCAAAGGCTGAAGAAATTAATTGCCAAATCTCCTACCCTATTGTAGTCAGTTATCGTACACGGTGCCCAGAGGATCAGGTGTCTGTCTGTACCGTTACCTATCTTCGCGGATCCTTTCTTACAAAATTAAATTTTGCTTTAACAATTCTACCTGTATTCTAATATTATATTACATATAACTCTCATAATTTTCATTAATTAAATGTATAAAAATTGAAGAAGAAACTAAACAAGGTTTAATAGTTTTTATCATAATACAATAAAACCTTTATCATTTTGACAAATAAATGGTACTTTATCTTGTCAACAGTTCCAAAATTCTATTTTGTAGATTCTCACTACATGTTTCGGGACAAACGTCCCACTTCAGGACATGTTTTTGGAAGCGAATTTAGGAAATTTAATAACAGTTTCGTGGCTACCAAACATGGAATCATTTATATTTTTAGTTTCTTAGTGTTATTATACTATAAACGTTTCAGAACTTTGGGAGGAACTATAAATCCGCATAAGAAAGCCGTGCTCTTAGTGTTTTGGACTTTTAGTGGTCTAATAGAGGTGGAAGGAAATGTCATAGCCACAAACAAATGAAAATAAATAACAATAATTTGTGATTTACTGTGTTGTTCAAATTAGATATACATTAACTTTGAAAAGCAATATGAGAACTCTCGCTTGACAAATTTTTATCTGGAGCACCTGTTTTTTTTGTACTTTTCAACATTTCAAGGACTCACTCTCACTCAAAGGACTCTAATGAATATTAAAATGTGTTAATATTGAGTTTAAGTTGTATATACATCTCTGAGGACAGCTCTAACTAGATTCCAGAATTCAGAAATCGGTTACAAATCTCAGCCATTAAAGTAGTTCGGCGTAAAGGCAAGAATTATTCAGTCCTCAATAAGGAAACAAAACTACTTGGAAATGGTAACTTATTTGGTATTATGGTTATAAAGGTTCACTTGTACAAGTAAACCACTTGTCTTTTGTATGTATGTTCGGTTGATTACGGTCGCCATCTCAAAATATGAAGAACGATTGATTGAAATGAGATTTTGAATGATTGAAAACCACAATCCTGGGTCTAAATGTTGTGACAACGTAGGAGTGTGTACAGGATAATCGAGGGGGTTGGTGAATTTGTACACCAACATTACTCAGATGTATTTGTGGCCCAGTCATTAACCTCTAAGCTGCTACAAGCTCTAATCGCATCATGTCCTTTGTGCAACTGTCCATATTTACCTGATTATTCACAGTAGTATATACTCCCAACTTAAGTAGAACTGAACATGATCGACAACCTCAATCCCGTGGCCTCAATGTTGTGATGACGTACGAGTGTGTACAGGATAATCGAGGGGGTTGGTGAATTTGTAAACCAACATTACTCAGATGTATTTGTGGCCCAGTCATTAACCTCTAAGCTGCTACAAGCTCTAATCGCATCAAGTCCTTTGTGCAACTGTCCATATTTACCTGATTATTCACAGTAGTATATACTCCCAACTTAAGTAGAACTGAACAGGATCGACAACCTCAATCCCGTGGCCTCAATGTTGTGATGACGTACGAGTGTGTACAGGATAATCGAGGGGGTTGGTGAATTTGTAAACCAACATTACTCAGATGTATTTGTGGCCCAGTCATTAACCTCTAAGCTGCTACAAGCTCTAATCGCATCATGTCCTTTGTGCAACTGTCCATATTTACCTGATTATTCACAGTAGTATATACTCCCAACTTAAGTAGAACTGAGCAGGATCGACAACCTCAATCCCGTGGCCTCAATGTTGTGATGACGTAGGTTGGGTCAACCTGTGAACTGCCACGAGTATATTTATTTGCAGCTCAGTCGTCGACCTTATTCGTGTAGTAGCTTTGCCAAACTGTATTCGCAGAATCGTAAATATTTTAACCAACAGCTTCTTACTTACCTACTTGATGATTTGAAGTACATAAACACTATTGGTGCTTGCTAACCTGATACGTGTGGAAGGATGAAGAACCTCCCTTGCTCACAATAATGGAACAACTTAAGTGTGTACAGGATCGTCAATTGTCACAAGTCACATGTATTTTTAATTCAACTATACCTTACCATCTACTGTAGCTAATGATAAACTCTTTTCACAGATTCCACCCTCTTAGCCAAACTCCTGGTAAGTACATATGAAAATATGTACTTACCAGTCTATCCGATGATAAAGTTTTAATGTCCATCATCCATATATTTAAGGAAATAAAATATGCAGCATCCGAAAATATCAATCTCTTGGTCACTGTAATGTATATTTAAGTAGGTTTAGTTGTAGCTTCTTGTAAACTATCTTCTCACAGTTGGATCTTATGGTCCCCTCTTTATGATATAAATAATGTACTTGACTAGTTAAGCTATTTACAGGTCTTTAACGCTCACTATAAAAAGAATCAGGAAGTATAGGGACTGAGAGTAAAGTAAAAGGGCAAGTACGAGTTTACGAAGGAAGTACGAGTTAATGTACTATACATGAAAGTATGAGTAGGATAGAGAGTATCATGTAATTATGGTTATGAAGGGAGGATTGTGGTGTAATAGTTCACATACAAGTATTAGTAGGATAGGAAAAAATACTTATTATGCATGGAAATATGAATAGGGCAAGGAGACGTGCAACTGGAATCATGGTGTTAGTGGTTACACAGAATATTACACAGTAACATATTATGTATGGAATTACGAGTAGGGTGTGGAGTACGAGAAAGGATGATAGAGTATATGAGTTGACGTATAACGTATGAGTAAATATACTTAGTATGTGCGTATGTACTTAAGATGAGCGTGTGGAATTATGGTGTAAGTGTCTAACATTAAAAAAGAATTCGATAAATTGGTCCTGCCTTTCTCGAGATTAGCGCTCAGCAACACATTTATTTAAAAGAAGATTAATATACTATATTAATATACTATGCTAGTATGGTCATTGATTCTATACGTGTTTTAATTCGCAGACATAACACTGAGTAGGATTGTTAATCCCACGGTCCCAATGTTGTGGCGACGTAGGTGTGCGGGGGAGGGTCAACTGTCAACTGTTATACTCTGACTAGTCAGACCTATTTGTGTCCCAGCCATTGACCTTAACCACTATTATAGCCGCTGCCAAGCTCTATTCCCAGATATCTCCTTCTTTTTATTCAACTCCTCCCACCTTCAACTCCTGATATGTTAAATATTTTTTTATTCTAAACATATGTAAAAGTGCCAATTCTATTAGCAAGGAGATGAGTGCTTTCTTGTTCCTTAGCCGATTTAAAGTGAAAATACATTTTTTTTAGTAACTTTTTTCTCATAACCAATAAATCTTAGATATTGAAACTTATATATTGTCATAATATACAGTATATCCATAAAGCATGCAATTTATAAACAATCTTAAAAGTCTAAGTGAGCAATTAACAGTTAGTTTTTTTAGCATGTTTCCATTGAATAAATATTTCCATAAGCTTTAACAACAATTTTAAATTGTTGAGTTCATCTTGTAACAGACATTTCAAATGTATGCTTAATGCTTTAAATACTCATAAGATATTATCTATCCACGGGGTATATCTCGAGAACAATTTAGTCTTTATATTGTTCATAAAACTTCATCTACGTAGACAAGATTGACTTCGATGTTGGTATTTGTCCATCCGTGGGATTTGGCTACGTCGGTAGACTTCAATGTAAAAATGTCTGTCTCTCTACCTGGCTGGGGGCTGGAAATACTTATTTTCTGATTGATTGACTGTTTGTACGCCTGTCCGCAAGATATTTCAAGAATGAAATAAGCTCTAGACTTAAAATGTTGCTTGAAATTCAGGGAAGCCTTACAATTCACGTGTGTATCCTGATGTACTCCTAACTATTGTTTATTGAGTCTTACTAAAAACTAATTCAAAATGTTACTTTACTTGTACACTTTTTTGTGTATTCCATATTCTATGAACAGTTTTATTTCTAACGACTAGTGTATATAATTAATAAAAACTAAAAATAAAAGTAAACCATATCTTTTCTAAATAAAGTAAAAGTTAATCCGTATTTGTATTTCTAAAATAATCGCTTCAAATAAAGGTGTATTAAATCATTATTTATTTTAGTTGTGGTCCTCTCCTCCTTGGTGTCGGGCTTGAAGTGTTTAATTTTGATGTCATAATGATTTTAGGGTGTTTAAAGCCACATTTTGTGTGTTAACTTTCCCATATTGCACTATTGTGTTTTGGTTTGATACCTGAAGAAGGGATAAGATATCATTTCAGAAATGTTGTGTTTTGTAACAAAAATTCACAATGTATAAACAAATTAAAATGTCAGTAACCTATCACGAAAGTGAAAATAATAGGTTGGTTCCTAATGGCAATTCACTAGTAATGTAAATTCAAGAAATATTGGAATTTATCAATCTAGTCGTTCCATTATTTGATACAGCCCCTTTTAAATCCAGGTTCAAATTCTAGTCTTGTATTATGGATTGTTCTGTTCTTTTTCTTTATGATCATCCCTAAAAAATGGTTTTGGAGTCGTGTATAACCCAATATGTAAAGGGTCTCAAATTAATTCCTATACAAAACTATAAAAAATGGACGTAGAATAAAAATTTGATCTAGTTTAAGGGAAATATATATATATATATATATATATATATATATATATATATATATATATATATATATATATATATATATATATATATAGGTAAACAGGCAGTCCATAATTTATTATATGTCACATTTACAAAGTTTATTTACCGTGCGTGTAAATAAAAACATCTAGGATGTCTTATATTTTATTTTAAATGTTCCAATTTGAGGTTGCAAAATGGAAAGTAAAAATTGTTTATATGGAGATTCGTAAATTTACAAAGTAAACGTATGTTTAGTTCATATAATAATCAGTTTTCATTAGGCGGTCAATTAAATGTAACATAATTAGTTAAATTTAAGACAATTATTCCTATACACTTCTGTGTCCAAAAACGATCACGGAAAATTTAATTAAAATATCAAAAACATTATTTCCGACAAAAGCTTCATATTGCTTCATAATGGAAATTACTAGTAATATAAATTCAAGAAATATTAGAATTGGTCAATCTAATCGTTCCATTATTTTGTTTGGATTGTTCTGTTCCCTTTTCTTTATGTATCATCTCTAAAGAAAGGTTTTGTAGTTGCGTAGTTGTGTATAGCCCAATATATATGGGGCCGCAAATTAATTTGCATACAAAACTACAAATTAATGTTGAAAACACATTTTAATTAGTTTAAGTAATATATGTGCCAGTAATAATAGAGTTTACCTCTACATAATTTATTTTATGCCTGATCATTTTAATGTTTTGTAAACATTTTTTGAGCATTTTAATTATTTATAAAGTAAACGTATTTTTAGTTCGTATATATAAGTTTTCATTGATCAATTAGATTTAACATAATTAGTTAATTGGCACTTCCCATGAGAGTAGTTAATGAATGTAATACCATAAAACAATTATTCATATACACTTCTGTGTCCAAAAACGATTACGAAAAAATCAGTTAAAATATCAAAAACATTATTTCCAACAAATGCTTCATAATTTGAAATAGCTTTAAAACGTGCTTGAAAATCATGCTCCTACTGATCCAAGGCATTTCCTTGAGCACTCCTACTTACAGAAACATTCACCGTGATTTCCAACAGTAATTCTCGCTTTTATTAAACTCGAATTCCAATTTGTGAAACCTCACGGAACGAGTTTTTATGCTTGTGCGTCACCTTGCAGGTTGTGCCTCTGACGTCTGCACAAGCGGGTGTAATTCCAGCCTGGGGCAGTTGACGTGTCCTGGCGTGGGGTCATGACGTCAGACGGAGGCAACCGCCATGTAGTGACGTCAGAGATTATAATACACGTCGATCTCGTAAAACAGTTTAATGTTCTATACGACCGCAAATCTCATTGCATACACTTGGAAGGTGAATTGCTCTTTATTGAGGATAAATATATTTGTGAGAAAACAATAAACTAATCTTTTTAACGTTCTACCAAATTCAATAAGTGATTATTATATATCCATTATAACCGTGAATAATTACAGATTTGTGAACAATATTATTAACTTTAAGACAAACTGAATGGTCTCAAATGTATGTACTGGTTATGTCTGAATGCGGGGAATTAAATCAAGGAGTTTGTCTTATGTAAGAAAACTCAAAACGAAGTAGCTTTAGGATTATTCATAACTACTATCTTGTCTATTTTTTTTTTTAAATTTATTATTATTATTATTAAGCCTACAGTATACACCAGTGTACTGTTTGTTTGCTTAAGTATAAATACAAACAATTCTATAACAGTTTTCCTACAGATATCCTACATTAACCTCTTATATTAGTATATCTTTTTTCATCTTAGAGTAAACATAACTAAAGAACTAAGAGTATACTCAGTAAAAAAACCTAACTGCTTTGTTTATGTTTTGTGTTGTATCCATGATGGAAGTCACAAGGTTTAAATACAAAACACATTTTTATTACTTCCACAATATCATTTAATATTAAAAGCACTTTTGATATTAAAAGCATTTAATATTAAGGCATCATCAGTTAATGCAAACAGAAAAAAAGTGTATAAAACAGAAAAAACGTATACAATAAAGCAGTTAAAATAAAATATAAAATTGTAAAGACTAAAAACTAATAAATTATAAAAGTACTGTGTGGGAAAATATGGTTTACAGTTCATAATCTTTGAACGGATTTCTTCTTTTACCAGAGATAAGAAAATGTCACTGAAATTTACAAAAAGTTGAAAAATACACTCATCTTTAAAAGCCTTCTTACGTGCTCTCTCAATTTTGTTTCTTTTAGTCCAGGACGATTCCTTAAAAACTACACTTGATGATTCAAAATTTATATGGTGCTGTTCCTTTATAGCATGTTTCATTAATTTAGATTTTTCAACGTTTTCCTTTTAGTAATTATGTTATGTTCTTTTAGTCTCGTTTTCCACAGGTCTTGATGTTTGTCCAATATGTTTTTTTTGCATTCAGTCAATTTTATAAATTACATTATTAGTTTCTTGTTGTTTATGTTTTGGTTTCAATTTTGTTAGGTAACTTCTGAGATCGTTTGATGAGGTAAACACAGTACGGATTTTAAACTTAGAATTTATGCTTCGAATTTTTTCCCGATGTTCCTTTTTCATAAGGAATAGTTGCAGTTGTGAGATAATTAGGATTGCCTTTTTTGTTAATTTGCTTGCAACTTTTGTTTATAGTCTTAGTTCGTTCAATAACTGACAGAGGATAGTTAATTTTAACAAACAATTCTGTAGCATCCTATCAAAGTATAAAAAAATGTAATTTTACCAATAACCTAATTTTCAATGGTAACTTTTATTGGATAAAACAATTCATTTTGAGTGTTCATTCTATTTTCCCATATACAGAAGACATCATTGATATACCATAACCAAATTTGAGGTTTATTACTCCAATTTTCAAAGGCAATGTCTTCAAAGTGGTCCGTAAATATGTTGCTAATTATTTGGTTGAGAACACCACCCATAGGTAAACCGGATACTTGATTGTAAAATCTGTCAACTGAAAATCAACTGAAAATAGTTGTGGCTACACATACAGTAAGTAGTTTCAATACACAGTTAATAGATAAGGTTGTTCTCATACTGAAGCTGTTATCATTAGGAAGTCGTTGTCTAATCAAACATAAAGCTTCAGAGACAGGTACATTAGTAAACAAACTACGTCTTAGCTGACCATAATATCACTATAATTAATTTTTGATACTTGTTTAGTAAAACCATTATGACTCTTATCACTGACAATATCAAATGTTTCTGATTGAAAATATCAAACTCAATAGAATGTAACCTCAAAATGAGTAGTTCATGAATAATTTTAAGATATGTACTAACATTGACTTTTAATTTATACCAATGTTGGATCTGTGCTGTTAGCCATAATTTCTTAGCCTAATTACATTATGTAAAGCAGATTTTTATGATTATTTTTTATGAAAACAAAATTGAAATTCATTTCAATTTGAATATAATTAGGAAATATATATAACTTTCGGCATTGATTATTGAACCAAATGTGTTGTGTGCATAATCTTTGTTTTGTTGAGGTTTCCTGTAAAAACACGTACTAGTTGTCCCGAGTCGCTTTGTTCCAAGAGTTTTTAATTTTCTGCGTTGTATCCTTGATGGACTCAAAAGGTTTTAAACAAAAGACATTTTTTAATATTTCCACAATATAGTTTTTTATTAAAAGTGCATACGCCGGTTAAGGCATCATCACTTAATGTTAACAGAACCATGTTTATAAAACAGAAAAAACACACATTTTAAAGCAGTTAAAATAAAATATAAAATGTAAAGACCAAAAACTGAGATTGTTTGATGAGTTAAACACAGTACGGACGTTAAACTTAGAATTTATGCTACGAATTTTTCCCGATGTTCCTTTTTCATAAGGAATAGTTTCTTTAGTGACATAATTAGGATTGTCTTTTTGTTAATTTGCTTGCAACTTTGGTTTATAGTCTTAGTTCGTTTAATAATTAATTGGCCCAGGGTTCTTAATCAAAAAGTCTGTAGAAATGTTTTCTTTTAAAAGTTTATCTTTATTATCAGTGACCGATGATAATTATTTTTAATCAAGAATTCTGTTGTCTTTTGCTTTGTTTATGTTTAGGCTAATATTTAAGAGTACAATAATGGTTCTAGAGGAGTTGAAGTTGAAACTTGAATATTTTAATCTATTGAAGGATTTGTATCCCAGTATTTGAACCCCTTAGACAACAATTAACCAATACATGAGAATTGAAATATCCTACAGAACGTAACGGTAGAGTCGGATCTCAAAATCAATAAGGTTCTTCCTTACACTCGTACCAAGAGGAACCTCTGTACCAAGTTTCAAACCTTTAGGACCTTTTTGAGTTTTGAGTTAGATGGACAGAAGAGATACATAGAACTGGCCTTTGACCTTATGATCTTTTCCATGATTTCAATAAGGCCCTGTCGTCTCCAATTAGGCCTATGTTATATATGTGTAGTTCTATGTATCCTCTAGAACTAATCTTCTTCTTGTACACACAAAGAACGGACTAACTACTTAATCCTTCACTTAAGATTTCACTCAATGAAACATTGGGTTAAATAACACCCGGAGTCTATTTTGAAATTCTATTGGATTTATAGTTTATATTACTTCAGACTGAAAGTTTGTAATCAATTAATAAAGTTTCTATTATATTTACGATGTTGAGTGTGATCTTCTATATCACAATGTTAGAATCTAACCTTTACAGACTGTGGACCTTGAATATGCTAGGATTGAAAATGAACACCAGACATAATTTGGATAGAATTTTAAAGCTGTTAACCTCGAATTTTGAATTAGTTTTAACCTTGAGATTGCCGATTCTGAACGTTCTTGGTTTAAAATTTCTACAAGTTGAAAAATGTACCAACTACAATATTCAGAATTTTGCGTCCAGTTATAGCCATGTCTTTTTTATAAGGTCTGATCCTTTCTCAGCAATCATTAGAACGGCAGCATTTATGTTGGCCCTAACTATAGAAGGCATGATTGAAGCGTCGATTACCCTCAGTTTGTTGACGCCCTTGACTCTCAAATGTGGGTCTACCACGGAATCTGCTGAAGCTGCCGGGCCCATCTTCACTGTACCACAAGGGTGGTATCCAGTTGATGAAAGGTGTCTCAGGGCACACTCTCTGTATCTTCGTGAAGCAAACGGAAACATTTCACAACTTGGAATGTCGAGCTCGTGAAATATTGCATTCACCTTTCTTATAGCACGTGTTGCGCTCAGCTTTTCTAAAAATTCATACAGTCGAAAAAACGTCTCTAAATCTCTAGGATCTGAAAAATATCCAGGGTTCAATTTGGGATATTCTTTAGGATCTTTGCTCCTAAGTGTAATGTTTCCTTTACTATAAGGTTTCAATAAAAAAGAATAAATGAGAACGATAAAGGAGTTTAAGTTTAGCTCTAAGTACTTTGTTTTAATCTCGTTCCTATATCCAAAATTGTTTAAATTTTGTAATAAAGCAATTGAATCATTTTTATTAAAATCTGCAAACGTTATGTCAATATCTGGGTAACAAACGGGTTTAACAGTATTGATGTAGGCACTAACAGAAGCGAGACCCAATGAAGAAAATAGACTTTGTCGATGTGAGAGGACATCGGACACGTTCAATTCTAGTTCAGGTTTGGTATAGTTTAGAGACATTACAACAGTGTTCGATATGTAATGATCTTGAAGGTTTTCTCCTACTGGGAGATCCTGCACAACCTTGATCCCCAATTCTTGTAGATTTCTCCTAGGCCCAATTCCTGATAACATTAATAGCTGAGGACTATTTACGGCGCCGCCTGAAAGAATTACTTCTCGCTTTGCTCTGACTGTTATTATCTTACCATATTTGTTAATAAATTTAATTCCAAATGCAGTTTTAGTCTTTTCATCTATCAAGACTTGTACTGCTAGAGAATTCTTCGATACTTTAAGATTGGATCTTTTGCTTATAGGGCTCAAAAATGCCTTAGCAGTACTACAACGCCTTCCATTTTGTAAAGATCCTTGTTTAGGCGTAAATCCAATTTGGTTTCTACCGTTACAATCTACATTATAACAGTAACCTAACTCCTCTACCCCTTGACCCAATACTGTAGCCAAGGGTCTTACTTCATAATTCTGAAAAGTTTCTACTTTCTGGTAACCCCCAATATTGTGATACTTGTGGAAATCTGGTGATGCTAGCACTGCTTCAGCTCTCATGTCTTCCGATTTCTTGAAATAGGGGAGAATATCTTTGTAACCCCAGCCCACATTGCCTTCATCAGCCCATGCATCAAAGTCTCTGGGATTACCTCTAACATAGACCATATAATTGATTGTACTGGAACCTCCCAATACCTTGCCTCTGGGCCAGTTGCACCGGTTGCCTTCCATTCCTAAGCAGTGCAAGTTACTCGGCTCTGTCTTGTACTGCCAGTCGATTTCACTTCTTTGCAGTAACGGGAGTAAGGCCGGCACATCCGAGATATTGGTGGGGTCTCCCCCTGCCTCTACCAGCAGCACCCTCCATCCGGTCACCTCCGTCAGGCGGTTGGCTACCACACATCCGGCGGTCCCTGCACCCACCACGATAAAGTCGAACTCTTCTCCATCTCTAGGGTCGTAGTGGGCGGGGTAGTCGTAGAGATCGGCGAAACCATATTCTGCCGCCCCTTTCGGAGAACAAGTTTTGTTCACCAATAATGACGGGGGATTCCTGAAGCCTGCGAATACTTCATGGCTCTTTCTGAAAAAGATTCCAAAACTAAATCTCATTATTGTCTATTAATTTTTCCTTCATTTCCTATCCATCCTAACTCAGAGACAGGTCATTCATAATATGTGACAGAATCAAAGATGATACATCTTGGCAATCGTTTTAGTAAGCCATAGATGTGTCATATAGTTCGTCTGAGTCATACCTCGTATTTCTTAGGTATTAAACAAGTTTGTCGACCACTCCGCATCTACGTCACGGTATGTCCTGTCCCTTTTTGATTGAATGGTCTCATGAAATTCTCACCGCATAGCCACGTCCTTTCAATTTAATGAACATCCCATAAGGATTTGGGTTTGATATGCACACGAGTTGGGCACAGTGCAGCTCTAGCATCTAGCATATTTAACTAGAGGCGGTAGTAGTGACCTATGTCTTGTTTGGAAAATGAGCACCAAAACTTACGAAAATGGTTAGTAAAAATTTATTAGAAAAAGAGTTTTAATTGTGGACCAATTCTATCCTCGTAGTCAATCTATTTTAGCAATGCGCACAAAGCTATGTTGCAATGCTGCGTTGCAATGGATAACGTGGACTAGCATATTTACCTTCCATACTTAATCGAGTTAAAGCTGAAATAGAAATGTTATTCCCATGCAAAACAGTTCTAAGTAACCAACCAGGCATAAATGTCACCAATTATAGTTTATTTTGATAGACTTACCATTTATATTGACATTTTCATATCTGAAACTACTTCTGACTGAATACATTTTTAAACTCTAAATTATAACTAATCTGATGTAGTTTTGATGCATAATATCTGAAGCAAATACCCTCTCCCGGCCGCAACGCACCCGCCACACCGCACCTGCCGCACAACACCCGCCGCACCGCACCTGCCGCACCGCACCCGCCGCAGTGTTGCTGACTCAATGCACCTGTAGGACTACAAAATAGAAAGGCACAGGGACCGTAACCGCATGGACTGAGAAAAGTGACTCAAGCGGCAGGCACTGAGACGTCACAGCAGTACTACTGACTGGTATGCGGCTCCCTGTATCTCTCGCGTTAGTGATAGTAAGTTGTACTGCACTGCCTCACATTTATGCATGATTAATGATTCCTGAGCAGGAATATATATGAATGAAATGAGACACTAATCCTTCATACAAGGACGTAGTCAGCGAGGGGTTCAAGGGGTTCGGCCCCCAAAATCTTTAATTTTTAAAATTACTTTTTTAGTAAACGATTGTTATTATTTAAATAATTCAGCATTACTGACATGCACTGCTAACATATTGTTCTCATCAAGGAAACGGGCCAAGATCTTTTTAAGGAACAAAATGGGGCCTTACTCTCTGTCCACTAAGGGAAAATATCAGTTGTCTGAACTCCCCCCTCCCAAGTTTTTACTGGCTACGTTCCTGCCTTCATAATTAGTGATTTCAATTAACCCAACCGAAATATGACGGATTTTAATTTGAGCAGTAGTGTGGTATACAGATAAGTGTGAAGTAATTAATAGATAAATAGATTAATAGTTCTTAATTTATAGATTTCTATTCCTGCTAAGTTGTCTTACAAATCATATGTTTATTACTAGCACTTACCCGCGGTTTCGTACGCAATTTTCTATCGAATAATAGGGACGACATGTTATGCATATAGTTTTTAAATGGTGTATAAAACGCTCTATACATAAACTAATGGCGACTGAAAACTATTCTAATCTCCTCAACCACAACCAAATCGTTGGACTAAGTTTGGAAAGCAGTGATTTGGGGCTTGAATTGAGAGGGCGAAACAAATTTGCCTCAACGATTTCATTTATTGCACTTTAACAACTTTAAACCATTTTGTAGTATTCCTAAAGTCCGTTCCTAATCTGTACATTAGTGAAATAACTTATAACATAATACGTTGAAGTCCTATGATATTTAAAGTGGGCATAAGTTCTATGATAAAAGGACGCAAGCATATATCAATTACACATTTTTTGTTCAATTCAATTCAATTAAGAAAATATTAATAACAAACTTGAATGCATTCTTTTCATTTCAGCCAAATATAAATACATGTACGTACCATATATATATATATATATATATATATATATATATATATATATATATATATATATATATATATATATAAAACAGAACAAGTTTCACATCCTTTTTATAAACTGCAAGGTAGACTTTTGTAAACTGAATTAAGCTAATAGAATATGTACTATTCAATCATTTATAAATAAAAATCATTTTGTACTAATTTCAACCAAAATATAGAATTATAGAAAGCAACCAAATAAACCAGAGCTTCTAATATACCTACTAATCAGTTTTATGGTTAAGAGATCAGAGGCTGAATTTCGAGTGGCTCCATTTTCAGGAATTGAGTTTGTAGAACACTTCTGGTTCGAATTAATTAAATTATATTTCCGACGACAAATTTCAGTTTGATCCGATAAACAATATATGTCTCTATGTATACATACTGGGAGTAAGGTTAAATTCATTATGAACAGAAAAATCAGAGGATAGGGTTTTATTTTGTGATTCCTGAATAATTTTACATCAGCTGTAATGTATAATATTTGTAAGTTTTGGCAAAAAACATAAAACTAAAAAGGTCAAAAGAGATCTTATTTTTAGATCTTTAGGTTATCAACTAAAATTTTAAATAATGAACGGTTAAGTATAGTGATCGTCTTTGGTAAATAAACCCATTTAAAGTAAAATTATATCATAATAAAATTGTGTAACTTAACTATTGTATGCTTGACAACTGATACTTGGTTAGAATATATTTAAAATAAAATAAATCTCATACATACGTACATATTTTATTTTGGCAATCATCACGTTTCATGTGGGTTTTATAGACGTTCCGATAATTATAAGTACTTGAGGCTAACGTTAGCTTATCTATGAAAAGCTCATAATATGTGATAGTTAAAAAAAGTAAACACACTATACGCCATTTACTTTACATTGCGCAAAACAGTGCAAACGCCTGTAGAAAGACTGTAGGCAATTACACAGTAGAGAGGTATAACACACAACCTGATAATTGTTGGAAGGCGCTTGGTACAATCATTCTTTTGTATAAAGTATGTATAGATCTCCTGTTCTTGTTTGTTATAAAATCTTTAGTCTTAATAGTTTGACTTGTGTGTTTTGTGTAGTATACTATGCGGTAGTAAAACAAGTAAACACACTATACGCCATTTACTTTACATTGCGCAAAACAATGCAAACGCCTGTAGAAAGACTGTAGGCAATTACACAGTAGAGAGGTACTACACACAACCTGATAATTGTTGGAAGGCGCTTGGTACAATCATTCTTTTGTATAAAGTATGTATGATCTCCTGTTCTTGTTTGTTATAAAATCTTTAGTCTTAATAGTTTGACTTGTGTGTTTTGTGTAGTATACTATGCGGTAGTAAAACAAGTAAACACACTATACGCCATTTACTTTACATTGCGCAAAACAATGCAAACGCCTGTAGAAAGACTGTAGGCAATTACACAGTAGAGAGGTACTACTACACACAACCTGATAATTGTTGGAAGGCGCTTGGTACAATCATTCTTTTGTATAAAGATGTAATAGATTTTATGTTCTTGCTTATTATAAAATCTTGAGTCGTAATAGTTTGACTTGTATTTGGTATAGTATGATCTATTGAGACAACTTCCTATCTTCGATTCTATAACTTATTGTTTAACCTGATTATTATCGGTACAAAACTCTCCTAGCTTGTGTTTGCAATTGCTTGCATAATTAATTGGTATAAAAGCTACTTTCTAATGTTAAAGAAAAATTTAAACTGTCCATAAATTTGTTAGAGTTAAGAAGGAAAATATAAATTGTTTTTCGTTGGATCCAGTTGCACGTGTAAGTTAAAATAATTTCAGAATATTTACACAGGAGGTTACCATTCAAAATACCGTGCTTACCTAGGTACTTGAAATCACATGTGCAGTTGAAGCTGTTACTTAATCACTAATTGCGTGATGTCAGTTCATAAATACAGTATAATGTTTTAAATTAAGGTATTAAGATTTTGCTTATATCATCCAAATATAATAAACCTGATGTTATACCCGAGAGTAAGGCTAGTCAAGGCTTGTCCGTTTTGCTAAAATTCTCCTCTCTTGGCCTAGAAAATGATCGGACCAAAAGAATTTAGTTTCCAACGGAAATCATAACGGTTCCGTTGTGAGAGGGAAATAGTCATCGGCTTTAAAGGTCGGTTACATGTAAAAATGTATTTAAAGTCTGGGGATTAATCGCTTTGTCGCCGAGCAGGTAACGAGTACTTTCGAATCTTAGCCGAAAGATAAGTTAAATTTTTGAAATTCTTCAGATGAACATGACTCCAGATTCCAGGAGTCAAGTCTGCGACAGTTAAGAGACGACACCTTCATTAGAGGAAGGTGCTTCATGTGAACTGGATATAAACTCAATATTCACATTGAATCAACCTTTCTATCCATAGCCACGTTATGTGTACAGCGTTTGCTCCATCATAGTGCACCTGATGAGAATACGCCTTCTCCTAGATTACACCATATCTTGAGTCTAGATGTCTCTAACATCGAAGCGATGTAAGGAGTTAATTTTGATCTACTTCGTCGCTGTTATTTATATCTCTTCAGATGAGCATGACTCCAGATTCCAGAGCATGATTCAAGTCTAAGACATTCCAGAAGCTGAATTACGAGGACGGTGAACTGAAGCTAAACTCAACTTTCACGAGAGATAAGTTGTTATCTTCAGCCAAGTTGGCAAGTCATGTGAGATTATTATCATTGGAAGTGTAACCCCATTGGCTGTGATAACTGTTAAAATCCTCAACATAGAAATAGTAGTTTGAACAAACGATGGAAACTTCGCATGGATATTGCATATGTTTTGCGGCCTACAAAAGTTCACTGTAATTATTTGAGAAAGCCTATGACCAGTTTTTAAGGTGGGTTTACACATAGCCTGCCGTGCCCGTGCCATGTCTCTGCCGTGCGATTTTGACAACCGGAGACCGGTTGCTGCCGTGCCCGTGCCATGTCTCTGCCGTGCGATTTTGACAACCGGAGACCGGTTGCTGCCGTGCCCCTGCCATGCCACCGTTACGTGCCGATGCACTGAAGGATTCAGTTGTTAAATTGGACACGGACGAGGTGGAAGGACACGGATTGGACACGGACGCTGCTTATTTCGCGTTACGTAAACGGAAAAGTAAAATTAAACGAAAAAAAAGACGTATTGGGTATACAAAGTATTTCGGGTGGGAGACGAGGAGGGAGAGTTCCACACTCTTTTTCGAAGATTGAAGGACGACCCGCTTTATTTTATGAGATACTTTCGGATGGGATTTTAAAAGTTGAAGTATTTGCTCGACCTACTACCAAGATCGAAGAAAAACACTAAATGGAGGAAATGTATTTCTAACCAAGAAAGACTTGCCTTGACCCTTAGGTCACTGCAAGTTCGTTATTATTAATATATAATATATATATATATATATATATATATATATATATATATATATATATTGTTTAATATTGTATATGTATAAAACACCCTGTAGGTTGACAAAATAACCGGTGAGGGGCACGGCAGGCTATGTATAAACCCACCTTTAAGATGCCGCCAGTGCAGTCACAATAGTTTTGTGGATTGTTCACACTTCTTCAATGTCCTGTCAAACATGTCCATAACCCTATGTCCCTAAGTCCACAAATCCTATGTCCAGTAGATTCCACTTACCTCAGTCCAGGAATATTACTTTTTACAATTCCAATGCATTCTAGGACATGCGTTTCTTAGAGCGCAAGGAAATCGACCTATTGTTCTGAAAGTACTTAGGATTTCAGAATTGGATCTTATCACACCGACCACATCGAAATGGCAAACATTCTAAACAAATCCGATGTTCCTAAATGTAAATTTGGCCCTCAGAGGAGCCGGTTAGCTTGCTTGTGGCACTATTTACACGGAAGTTATACAGCTTTGAGTCAGCCACTACTTGGAGATCCGTATTATTAACAATAATTAATACTTTTAACAATAAATATTAGCATATAAATAACGTTAAAATGTTAAAATAGTTAAAAACATAACGCAAGATCATTTACGTCGGCCTAATCTTCAGAATAAAGATTCATTTTGGCTGGTTTATCTTATTTGGATTTTTCTGTACGCAGTTTAACCTATAATGGATTTAGCTAAAAAAATATGTCTCCTGGGCAATCCATTTGGATATCCAGGAACTGCGGAGATATTGAGGTTCATAAGTGGATCGATAGGTCTTGGACGTGCACAGGAGAGGTTTTAATACTGTGAAGGATGACTGTGTCGGAACATGAGAGGGTGCTGCACCCTGCCCGCTGGAGAGGCTGGAACAGAGATGGCCTTCCCTTCTTTCAAAGTGACGTGACTTAGATATAATCCACTATCCTTCCTTATGGGATCTCGACAAGAGTCGGTCCCCAACTTCAACCTTACCCATCATGAATATCACGTCACTCCGGAAGCAAAATACTTGTAGGACTAAGTGCAATGAAAGGTTTCCCAGCTTCTTTTACAAAATGAAAAAATGGTCTAAATGATAAAACAACACTTTTTCGTGATCAGAATTGAATTTGAGAAGTTGCAAATTACTCTAGTCAATACGGTTTTGTAAAAAGAATGGTGTCTGATTGATACGTCATTAATTGTAATGTGTACTTGAAATAAAAATATAATATTAGTTTATTGCAGGTACAGTCATTGACTTCAAATTTGTAATTAGATGAAAAGTTTCTCAATGTAAAGAAATACATAGTGTATTCCTTATAGCATTTCCAGATATCGAGTGATAAGTTTTTCAATGCCGTGAAATGAGAGAAAACTATTGGGTCGGCTGTAAAAAGCGTATAGTGATTAGCATAAATCAAATATTTTATTGCCAGAACATTTCAAAATGTACAGTTATGGCCAAGATCACAATTAAAAACTTTTACAACTTAAACAAACGCACCACATTGAAAATACAGCCAAACATACAGTACATTCATATCAAATCCATTCTTGTTAATTTTCCTACTTACAGTGACAGTGCCAGTTGTTACCCAGCAATATACCATAATCCCTTCAGCACTATAAAATGGTCGGGCACTTGAAAAAACGATTTCAAACTAACTTTTAACGCCTTCAGTGTCGATATATTTTCAAATGATTCTGCCTACTTGTTTAACAAAACTAACTTCTGCACTTGTCACACAGGTTTTGAGCTTCTCGTCGTCGACTTTCTTTGGATCTCTCTACGAACATGACTCCAGATTCCAGGAGTTGTCTGAGACAGTGTCATATACCAGATGCTGCCATAAAAGGAAGGTGAACTGCAGCTAAACTCAAAATTCAAAAGAACTAAGTATTTCTCCAAAAGATTTGAAGATACGTCGAAACTACACATTCTACGCACAATATGTACTTACCTGCATATTGATAATTGCAGAAGACGCAGGAGGTAGATAGAGTATGCAATACGCCTCGGGCCTACAGACATTATATTGAGTCGGTGTACCGGCACCACTTGGCAATGTAGAATAGATAACATAGGTTTGACAACATGTGATAAATTTTCAGTGTTTTAGAACCACACCACACAATTGTTAGTGCGAGTATTTCCTTGTTAAAGCAGGCTATCTGATTGTTCTTACGTCAATATCTAGTTGTCTGTGGCTTTGCGTTCAACCTAAAATATTCTGTAATATAATGTCGTACGGTTTTTTGAAAGCATACCAAAATAAATAATTAATAAATAAAGGCTATAGCATAGGATGCTCGCACCAAAATTAATAAAAATACAAAACAATATACATATTTTGTGTTATCTACCATTTAAAGAACCAATTTCAATTCCTCTAACCCAACAAATTCCTTTATATTTCTAACATATGTCCACCTGGGATAAGAACGCAAAATATATAATAATAATAATAATAATTGCTTTATTGCATTTTTCTACGACATTATAATGCAACGCAATCGGCAATTTGTTAACCTTAACACGAAAAGTTATACTTATGTCTCATATTCGCTCTAATACATTTGCACTGATCTCAGAACCTGCCTTTCCCTACATCATATACTCGTATTTCAGCGGCTCATAATGAACTCATAAACAGAGTAAAACGCTTTAGACACGAACAGGCGCTGAGACGAGTTCCAAATTGATTTGGGTTGTTGCAGTTTTTTGTGCCTTCAGAGAGCTTGTTGTAGTTAGACGTTGAGTCTTCATCAATCTGAATTCTAAACTTGTCCCTGTTTCTCGTACCATATTGGTGAACGTCGCCGCCACTTATCATAGCAAAACTTTATCTGCAGCACATGATCACGTCATATATATGTATACAAGGAAGGGGCAAAGTCAGTAAACTCATCTCCCCGAAAGTTTCCCTGAACAACTCACTGTAATTTAACTTGGCAATAATCCTTATTGTGTTTTTTAGTTGAAGATACGGTTTATATCGCTTTAAGTACCACTTCTCCTTAATATCACTCTATATGCAAAATGTGAATCTATGAGGCCATAGAAGGAATTTTTTTAAATTTTTGACCAACTAGAATTTAGCATATATTTATGAGGAGACTCTCGCACATTTGTTGTCAACATGAGCGTTTCAGGTTAATCCTCTATCAAGAAACACCCCTAGAAACTTTGTGGAGTTATTTTCCTCCAGAAAAACATCATCCAAAAAGACAGAGCTTTCCTCTGCATGTTCATTTTGTTGAATTTTTTTGAAGGCTAAGCTTACGACACTTGATTTTGACCTATATCAAAGTATGGTTGATATACGATCATATTGTCTGGGACTCTGAACCACAATAACTGGCCTCCTAACCTCGACTTCAGACAGTCTTCGCTTGAATTTCCAAGAATTATATCAACCCTCATCACTGTGTGGAAACGGTTCAGCAAAGTCCAGTCTTGTACGAGGTAGATCCACTCCATCTAATGGTAAAGTAGGTTTAGACAAAGTTTTTTCCCCTCAAATATATCCCACTCGGATACTGATCTGGCTCTGGACTAAAAGTCTGTTGTAGCTAATATGCTGATTTAATAGATAATTTTCGAGACCTGAGTCTTTTCCTCAACAGGAAAGGTTTTCATTATGTTTAAAAAATGGACTATCGTTATCAGTCGTTATCCAGTCGTTATCAGTCAGCCGAGCTGGAAGGTCATACAGATAAGCGCTCAGAGCGGATAGCGTAGTGTGCGTGTTTTGCCTGCCTGCCCGTTCCGACCTGTACTGTCGCGACCCTACTCGTTTCTATAATATAGATATATACCAGTCTATTAATATTGGGTTTTTCTTTTCAATTTTCCCTTATGAAAATGGTGTGCTCTTAGGTGCAAAGAAGAACTATCCAATCCGTCTGAGGTGGTTAGGTGTGCTGATTGTAGTGCTGAGTACCATCCTGGATGCTGCCGAATTCGAACTGTCGCTAAGCTTAAAGCTTTAATATCTAGTGGTGGGTGTGGCAGTGTGTGGAGTGTAAAAAGGACTCATCTTCTGTGGGAAGTAAGTCTGACTCAGAGGAAGCGTCCGTGATGAACATACTAAAGACCATTCAGAAAACAGATAGCAGAAGACAACAAGCTGTTCAAGACGAGCTTCAGTAGTCTTTGAACAAAGTATGACAAAGGTTCAGGACTCTCTCGCATTAGTAATGACGAGACTGGCTTGCGGTGGAAGATGAGAACGTCAAGCTGAGAGAGGAGTGTGACGGCTTGAGGAAGGATAATGCTGCATGCACACCAGGCTGCAGAATGCTGAGTGGAGCGTCGCTGATCTCGAGCAATACTCGAGGGATGGACAACATTGAGGTTCGTGGCGTCCCGCAGTCAAGAGGAGAAAACGTCTACGCGGTCCTGGAGTCAGTGCGAGAGTCATTGGAGTACCATATGACAAGCGGGACATATCTACTGCCCACCGCTTTCCAGTGCCCCGAGATCGACGTTTCCACCCATCCATCATAGTCCGGTTCGCCCTGAGATCCGTGAGGGCCTGAATGGTTGGATGCGGCGAAAAAGAAGAGGAATATTCAGGACGACGGAACCTACACGCCTCGTTTCAATCCGGGACCAGTTTATATTAATGAACATCTGACTCAGCACAACAGGGCCCTGCTGCAGCGCGGGAAAAGCCGAGGTAAGAGCTGGTACGCTGACCTACGCTTTGGTGCAAGGATGGTAAAGGTGTTTGTCCGAAAAACAAACACTACCTCGTGGGCCATAACGGATCTTTCACAGCCTCCGAGAACTGGACCATCTACAAGACCGTCAGCCCCAGTCACGGGAAAATACGCCTCCGAAATAGTGAAAGTGAGACCCTTTTCGGCAAAAAACCTTTTATTTAGTAAGTAATTTCAGTTCATTGTAAATTTAGTTGTAAGCAGGATATGCTACACCAGATAAAGTTATTTTTTTAGTTATTTTTATTTTTCAATTATAGTAGTAATAGTTTCATGCATACATTTACCTATCAAAGCTTAAAATAATTTCAAAGAAGAAGGAATCAACGTTAAGTTTATATTATATCACATTCATTTCTTGTTTTTCATTTCATAAATATACTGTAAATCAAAGTTTAAAAAAAATTTCCAAATAAGGAATCGACTTTAAGTTATATTATATTTAATATTCATATCTTGTTATCATTTCATAAATATGCTAAAATACAATGTTATAAATACAAGTATATAAGAAGTATATTTAAAATATAAATTAATCAATAAATTATAATAGCATCTAATTATTTTTCCTGCGACCGGGAGTAAAATCAGTTCTCTCTTTCTCTCTCTCGCTAAAATAAGTATGTATGTGTACATGATGAGTATGTATTAATATTACATTAAATTGGTAGTTTTTATGTTGAGGTTTAAATTTTAATACTTTTAAGGGGAGTAGTGGAATTTATGTTAAATTGGTTTCTCTTCATTAGTTATAAGTAAAGTGGAAGTATCGCATACCAAATATGTAAATATGGTCATGATAACATCATTGAAATGGTTGTTTTTGTATTACTGTATAAACTGTCCAAGCCAGTAGATAAAAATATTATAAGAATGATACGTTATCGTTATTTAGTTTTGTTAAATGTTTAATTATTTTAAAATTGTTTATCTTTTAAGGCAACAAAAATATCAACTTAAATTCAGTTATATTTAGACCGTTTATTAGTTATATAATGTTAGAAACAGTAAAATCATTTTCAATCGTAGTCGACTTTTAATTATACAAATGCTCGCATGATTTAAAGCACTGCATAGCCAGTATTTATTTATTTATTTACTATTTATGAATATTATAGATATAATTAACTTTTATAAATTATTAGTGTTAAAAATGTATTCTTAATAAAAAGTGGTTGGGCGGCAGGCAGCCTGTCAATAAACAATTGGAAAGGCATGATTGACGATAATGATGATGGCATTCTTCCAGTTATATGCACTGAAATAGATTGTATAGATAAATATAAAGATTTTTATTCTTTCCCCAAGGATAGTAACACTTACCCATATAAAATGTGTTCCATTCAAATATTAGAAGCTTTTCAAAAAAATGTTTGCCGATTTATCAGTGTATTTAAGTTTATTAGTAGACAAGTTAGATTATTATAGTTTTTACAGAATGTTAGCTGGGGGAAGGAGAGGAGGGGGTGAATATAGATGGTTTAACCTTGTACTGACGGACAAAAGACGAAACCAGAACGACGGTGTAATTTTTATATGTAAAACAAACGCTTATCAAGTGACAGCATCACAAATAACATTAGGAGAACGTATACGGAATTTCACTTGACTTTACTTACTATAATAAGCACTTTAACTTTTAGCAATATATAGAAACTTTGATAGTGATGTAAACAGTTTTATTGAAGCTGTCGACAACTATTATATGAACTTAGAACACAACAAAAAATGCATTATGCTGGGAGACATCAACATAGACCTTTTTACAAATAACGACATTTTAGATAAATACTAGAACTGCCTCACTGGCCACGGACTTTTTACAATGTGTGGACAGAGCTACTCGGGTGACAGATCACAGCACGACCTGCTTGGACAATATCTTTGTGAAGATACGACGACTGGCGGAGTGTGCGGACAGCAGTGCTACAGACCACTGTCACAGACCACTACAGCACCGCACTTAGTATTTGCGCTCGGCAGTGCTGCCCAAGACACCCCCTCACCGCCCATCACGTACATAGACCGAGCACTGTTCACCGACAATCTTACTAATACTCACTGGGAACCTGTACTGAACTGCTGTGATACAGATGAGTGTGCAAGTAGTTTTGCTCATATTGTTTCAGGTGCGTTATCAAGTTCAAAAAAAACCAAATTAGAAATCCTGTTACACGTAAGAAAAAACTCAAGCCATGGATTTCAACCGACTTAATAAGCACTATACGGGAAAGAGATAAAATGACCAAAATTCTTAAAAAAGCAACCTTTTAATTGTGAATTACGTAACCAATTTAAAAAAAACATTAGGCAGCATTTGAGCAACACTTTGAAACACGCAAAGCGACAGTATTTCAGAAATAAACTGAATGAATAAGAAAGAGATGCAAAATTGTTTTGGGAAATAGTGAATTAATTGGCCGGGAGGGTTAAAATTAGAGACGCGTTTTCCAATAAAATATTTTCTTCCTGGAACGACTACAAATAACAAAGAAATATTAAAACAAGTTAGTAATGATTTCAATACTTTTTTTCATCTGTTGGTACAAAGTTAGCAGACGATATCATTGTAAGTGGGAACCCAGTGGTGAGAGACTCTGACTTTAGATTGAACACGGACTTCACAATACACCCTGTGACTGAACAAGAGGTTGCACGGGCAAATCACTGGACTAAGAGGAGGATCCGCACCTGGATGGGATGGGGTTTCGGCGGACCTGATAAAGTCTAATATGGATATTATTTTGCAGCCTTTAACACACATAATTTAATTTAAGCATATCAAACTGGCGTATTTCCCCATAAATTCAAATTGGCAAAAATTTTCCCCCTTTATAAATCAAATTGTTTTAACCGACAAAAGCAACTACCGCCCTATTTCATTGTTAAGCGTATTTTTCCAAAGTTTTAGAACGTATAGTGAAGAATCAGCTCGTCTCATATTTACAAAACAACAATATATTGAGTGTGTGCCAATATGCATTCAGACAAGAACAAGAATATTAATTATGTATTGTTTGACGTAAATAAGGAATTGAACGACAATACCTCAAAAAAATAATAGGTGTTTACTCATATTTTTTAGATTTAAAAAAAAGCGTTTGACTCAGTTGATCGCACATCTTGCTAAAAAAAAATGGAAATGATAGGAATCCGCGGTACTGCTCTAGCATGGTTCACTATCTACTTGAATGACAGGAAGCAGGTTGTGTCTATATGCGGAAAAAACTAGCGATCCACAAAATGTAGACTACGGGGTAATACAAGGCAGCACATTAGGCCCAATTTTGTTTCTAATATGTATACACAATATTGCAAAAATTCAGTTACAAGGCAAAACTTTTTCTGTTCGCAGATGACAGTTTAATATTTATTTCAGGAAGAAGTTTGGCTAGAAGCACAGGCCAAGGCATTGAACGATTTGATGAATATAAAACTGTGGTTGGATCACAATATTCTGTCATTAAACATTTTAAAAAAACAAAATTAACTCAGAATGCCCATTCAATGAATTGAAAATTCATTGTGGAACGTACACAAATTTAATATGTGATTGTAAGAGTATAGAGAGTGTAGTGTCCTATAAGTATTTAGGTGTGGTTTTCGATCATCGTTTAAAGTGGACGGAACAGGTAGCTTATTTGCAAAACGAAGTCAGAAAATACATTTATGCATTCAGGAGATTAAGTGACATTTTAAGGTACAAAGAAATTAAAACTGCGTATTTTGCTTACGTACAGTCTCTATTATCATTTGGAAACATTGCATGGGGAGGAGCTCGAAAATCGGTCCTTGAACCTCTTTTTGTTATTCAAAAAAGTATTTTAAAAGCAGGGTTTAGGAAAAGTAAGAGATATCCAACTTACAATCTTTTTCATGAAACATCAATTCTTTCCTTACGCCAGTTGTATATAAAAAGTATATTAATAAACATATATAAACATTTTTCTAACCATTTTCTCTTTAACGTCACATTCTTATAATACCAGGCACTCTAATAGAGTGGGGATCTCTGTCATACCATTAATTAAGTCATATTCAAATACTAACTCATTTTATATATCTCACAGACCTTATTGACAGGTACTGGAATGCACTGATGGCGATGAACATTGTATTTAATAGAGACTGCAGTAGCTTTGGGTAGAGATATATCAGTGCTACATTCCTGGGATATAAGTTTTGTATATACATACTAGTAATAATACTATTAATAATACGACTCTAGCCTACGCACAGGCTGCTTGCCCATGTAGGCTAATTTCCAAACGCTAACGGCTATGTATAATACTTTTAGTAATTTATTGTACATATATTAATTATCAATTTATATATTAATACTAATTGTAATAGTATTGTAATTATAACGGAAAATAAACTTTCTTTCATTTCACTAGATATAATTTTTCCATACACTCATAGAACCTTCTTGCGTCTGATTTCAGAAGGAACATTATGATTTATTATATTATATTTATTTAATAGCTTTTATTGTTATAAAAATTATTATTCTGTTTTTATCACTGTCATAGGCTAGATAATCTATGTGTATTCCCATTATAGCTGCTGTTATATATGCATTGTTATAATTTTGCATCATACTATTACACGTTACTTGTCGATCTTTAATGTATTTATTAGAAACTAATTACTTATTAATTGTTGATTATATAATTGGGGGTAGATGACGTGACCTGTGAGAGGTCTAGAGCTGCCAAACACCGGAAGTTGCTAGAGGTTAGGACGTTCCAGAGTCCAGAAGCTACCGTAATCTTTAACCTGCCAGAAACCTGAAGGTAGATCCCGGAACCCGAGAGAGATCTAGAGCTGTCAGTGACCGTAAGTTACTAGAGATTGAAGACTAGTAGAGGCTTGGACATTCCAGAGACTGAGATTTGTCAGAGGCCAGGTGTTGCTGTAGGCCGAGAGTTGACAGGAGCAGGAACACAGAGTTCGGAAACACTGACAGCTCGGAGGATACCGGGAGTTCCCAAATTGGAGAAAGTACCATTTTTTTTTAAACTTACTTCCCCATTCATAACTTTAATAAAACCATAATGATCCAGTGAACTATTATATTGAAGTACTTGCAATTTCAATTTTGTGCTAAACAAATTAATGTGCAGTACTGGGTTATATGCAGTAAAATTAAGATTTATTAATATAATTATTGTGTTTTCAAAATAAAAAGCTGCCTGCCACATATTGTTATGGCATTAGCCTGTATTGTAAATGCTTATTCTCACCCGAATTCCATTATAGTAGATAGTACTCAGTGATCATTTAATTTTAAAAAACATATGTTTAAAACATACTTTGGTAAATATTTTAATACAAAATATTGATATTTAATGTTTCGGTAACTTTAAACTTGTTTTGATCCTGATGAATTGAATTACGTATCGCAATGTGCAACATGTGTGCTTACCATGTGAAACCTAACTTAAAAACAAATATTGCTTCCTTTAGTTATTGGCAGAGGTACGCTAGAAATTCAAACGTAGATATATTAGTACGTCTACACACTATATAACAAATTTATTAGGTCCGAAAGGTCAACAGCAGTCCGGTGGACTTTTCCTTAGGCTCTTTTTTGGGGTATTACATATACCCTAAACCTCTATTAAGTCGGCTCCGAAATAGTTTTCTATTCTCACCACGACTGCACGTATAATCGTAGACACTCATAGTGATACGAACTTATTGAAGTGAAAAGTGAGGAAAGTAATTAGAAAATGTTTCAGCAATATGTGTGAGAGAGGAGGATGTTTTATATTTTATAAACGAGTGTATGTAAATATATGGAAGCGTTTCACTTTATCATTGATCATTGCAGCCAACTCCGCATTATGTACACAGCGACTGCGTCTCCAGATATGAAATGCAGAGCCTACGTTGTCTTTTTCCTTCTAGGTATTATGAAATTGTCGGAATGCAGGTTAGTAGATGAGCTTTTTAATAAGTCGTCGACAAAATCAAACCATTATCTTTTTAATAAATGTAACCTTTAACGATATCTTGTTTGATATATTACAGTTTTCTTGTAATCATCAGTAGTGTTATTAGGCTATAACAACTTATAGGAAGAAACTTCATGTTATGCTTATGGGAATTTCTTGTTCTCAAAGTAAGAAACTTGAGTATTAACTGGAGAAGTACATGCAATTTTTACATTTCCTTTCAAAACTTTCGGAATGGGATTGAGTCCCCTGAGCCCTCTTCCCTTATACAGGGTGTGCCCACAAATTACCCTATCAAACTTCATCATTTGATTTGTCAGGTCAAAATAAGTAAAAAATATCGTATAAGTTACAGCCCTATCTTGCTTAGTTTAACGTATTTGTCCGTTTGTTTTTTTAGGGGAAATTATATTTTTAATCTGATTTAAGGTGTAAAGTTCAAACTTTACAAAATTCAGACCTAATTAATTCAAGATTCAGAAAAATATCATATTAGGTTTCAAAATGGCTGTCATATACAATTTTAAAGCTCATAACTGGAGATTTTATGAAACATTTATTTTAATAGAGAAATACGCCTAACTTTCATGTGAATTAATTTCGCTTTGTCAAACAATAACGGAATACTAAAGGTTTTACTAAGTGTTATCCTCTATTTAAAACACTAATCTAGTTAACTAACTAACTTTTCTTTGTTTAAAGTTTGTTATTGACGATGGAACGTTTGAAAGGATGATGTGATTTCGGACTTTTTCCATCATTACGTGTTACAAAATGACTCATTAAAAATGTAAAATATGTACAATTTGTAGCATACGTTGGCAAATGTCCGAAATTTTACTAGATCATTGTTGTTTAACTACAGTGCATGTTAGTAGA
The DNA here is from genome assembly GCF_021130785.1 of Homalodisca vitripennis. Taxonomy (NCBI): domain Eukaryota; kingdom Metazoa; phylum Arthropoda; class Insecta; order Hemiptera; family Cicadellidae; genus Homalodisca; species Homalodisca vitripennis. The sequence goes on from NC_060212.1 coordinate 120,351,601, forward strand.
AGTTTAAAACTAACGGTGAGAAAAATATGTATAAAATTAATTATGTAAATTAACTAATTTGATTTCATAAATTGTATTTGGTCAAAACACATAAGCAAATGAAATAACATAAAATTGAAAGATTAATTTGGCAAAACAACATCAATTGCAATTTAAAAATTTTACAGCGAGCGAATCGCCGAAAATGAACAATTAATTTCGTCTGTTAGTTACATAATTAGCTGATCATTAATGCTGTTTATTAATAACTCGGCTAGGGTTGGTTGTATTAAATGAATGATGGCGGTCAGTAAAACCTTTACTATTCCGTTATTATTTGTCGTAGCGAAATAATTTGGTATAAAAATGTTTACATGAAAGACCAATATTTCACTATAACAGTAAAGTTTTTCACAACTTCCGTTTTTTGAGTTATTACAGAAAACATTGTAAATTGTGTATGACCACTATTTTGAATTTTTCTGAAACTTTGTCCAAAATCTGGTTAATTATTCTAAACATTTTGCAACGATTTCTAATATATATACAACCGATGTGTAACTGGACTGATGACTGACTCACTCACTCACCTCACGTATACTAATTTAACTACTTCCCAGATGAGTTAGAGACTTGAAATTTGGTACACAAGATAGCTTTCCACGTGTAACACCAGAAAATCACGGAAAAGTGAGAATTTTTTCATTTTCAACACCCTCAAAAAATTCCCAAAAAATCGCGCATTCTTCAACCCTTGCAGGGCATTTTTTGTAAGCCCGATAGCGGGCGGGAACCGTTTGGAGCTAGCTCGGATCTGACGGAAAATTCTATGGTCAGGGAATAGAAGTGAACTACAAAAAAGGTCTAATGACTTTTTGCTCTATCTTCCATGGGTTATGCGACCAAAAAGCGTCGAACATTTGAAATTCAGAGAATTTTTTTCGATAAAATAATGTTTCAAAGCCCAGATAGCGGGCCGAACCGGTCTTGGTCGTAGTCAAATTGATTGACCATCAAATTAGCAAATTGGCGCGTATCTAACAAGAAAAAGGTCCGTAATCTTTTGCCCTATTCTCGATTGGTTTGGCGAAAAACGTGATTATGTACAATTTTGTTGTAACTTTTACGCGGAAACTTATGTTTTTGGGGTCGATAGCGGCGAAAACCTTGGTCGGAGGTTCAAAATAAGATAAACGTTTTTATTTAGGGAAATAAGATGACCTACAAAAAAAAGGTCAGTGGACTTTTTACTATATTTCCCTTAGTTTGACCGCAAAACGCGATTAAGTGAAAATATTGGACATTTTCGCCTAAAAATTTACAATTCCGGGCTTGATTGCGGCTAAACGGTTGGTCGTAACTCAAAACAAATTTAAACGGGATTTAGAAAATCACTGATCTACAGAAAAGGTTCAGTGGATTTCGGGAAGTTGGGCTGAGACGTTAGCTAAGCGTCAATAGTAGAATAGGGACAGCAGAACTTTTAAATCCACGAAAAGTGGAGAATTTTTCATTTTAACCCCTCAAAAAAATTCCCAAAATCGCGGATTTCATCACCCTGCAGGATTTTTTGTAAGCCGATAGGGGCGCAACCGTTGGAGCAGCTCAGGTTCTGACGGAAAAATCATGGTCAGGAATGAAGGTGAACATACAAAAAAGGTCGAATGACTTTTTACTCTACTTCCATGGGTTATGCGACAAAACGCTCGAACATTGAAATTCAGAGATTTTTTCGATAAAAATAATGTTTCAAGCCCGATTAGCGGCCGAACCTTGGTCGTAGCTCAAATATGATGACCATCAAATTAGCTAATGCGCGATCTACAGAAAAGGTCCAGTAATCTTTTGCCTATCTCGATTGGTTTTGGCCGAAAAAACGTGATTATGTACAATTTGTTTTAACTTTTACGCGAAACTTTTGTTTTTGGGTCGATTGGGCGAAAAACCATTGGTCGAGAGGGTCAAATAAGGACTAAACGGTTTTATTTAGGAAATAAGATGACTACCAAAAAAGGTCAGTGACTTTTTTCTATATTTCCCTTAGTTTTTCGACGCAAAACGCGATTAAGTGAAAAATATTGGAATTTTTCGCCTATAATTTACTTTCCGGGGCTTGATAGCGGCCCTAATCGGTTGGTCTTAACTCAAAACAAATTTAAACGGATATAGGAATCACTGGTGATCTACAGAAAAGGTTCAGTGGACTTCGGGAGTTGGGCTGAGCGTTAGGCTAAGCGTTCAATAGGTGATAGGGACAGAGGAATATTTATCCCGAAAAAGTGAGATGGAATTTTTTCATTTTCAACCCTCAAAAAAATTCACCAAAAATCGCGCATTTCTTCACCCCTGCAGGGATTTTTTTTTGTAAGCCGATCGCGGGCGAACCGTTGGAGCCAGATCGGATTGGACGGAAAATTCATGGTCAGGAATGAAGTGAGACTACAAAAAAGGTCTAAAGATCTTTTTACTCTATCTTCCATGGTTTTAAGCGACAAAACGCTCGAACATTTTGAAATTCAGAGATTTTTTCGATAAAAATAATGTTTCAAGCCCGGATAGCGGCCCGAACCGTTGGTCGTAGCTCAAATTGATTGACATCAAATTAGCAAATTTGCGGCGATTACAGAATAAGGTCCAGTAAATCTTTTGCCCTATCTCCGATTGGTTTGGCCGAAAAAGCCGAAAAAACGGAATTATGTACAATTTTGTTGTAACTTTTACGCTGAAAACTTTTGTTTTTTTGGGGGTTCGATAGCTGCGAAACATTGGTCGGGTAGGTCAAAAATATAGATGCACTTCGTTTTTATTTAGGAAATTAAGATGACAACTACAAAATGATTTGTGTGAGTATAGACAGTGACTTTTTAATATATTTCCCTTAGTTTGGACCGCAAACGCGATTAAGTGAAAATATTTGGACATTTTCGCCTAAAATTTTACATTCCGCGGCTTGATAGCGGCCTAAAACGTTGGTCGTAACTCAAAACAAATTTAAACGGGATTTAGGAAAATCACGTGATCTACAGAAAAAGGTTCAGTGACTTCGGGAGTTGGCGCTGAGCGTTAGCTAAGCGTCAATAGTAGATAGGGACGAGGAATATTTATCCCGAAAAGTAGAGAATTTTTCATTTTCTAACCCTCAAAAAAATTCCCAAAAATCGCGCATTCTTTCCACCCTGCCAGGCATTTTTTTGTAAGGCCCGGATAGCGAGCGAAACCGTTGGAGCCAGCTCGGATGACGGGAAAATTCATGGTCAGGTATGAATTGAACTACAAAAAGGTCTAATGACTTTTTAACTCTATCTTCCATGGTTTAAGCGGACAAAAACGCTCGAACATTTGAAATTCTCAGAGATTTTTTCGATAAAAATAATGTTTCAAGCCCGATAGCGGCCGAACCGTTGGTACGATTAGGCTCACTATCTGATTTGACCATCAAATTAGCAAATTGCGCGGATCTTTACAGAAAAAGGTTCAGTAATCTTTTTGCCCCGATCTCGATTGGTTTGGCCGCAAAAAAAAAAACGTGATTAAGTCAATTTTGTTGTAACTTTTACGCGGAAACTTTTGTTTTTGGGTCGTAGCGGCGAAACCAATGGTCGGAGGTCAAAATAAGACTGAACATTTTATTTAGGAAATAAGATGACCTACAAAAAAGGTCCAGTGGACTTTTTACTATATATTTCCCTTAGTCTTGACAGCAAAACGCGATGATTAAGTGAAAATAATTGGACATTTTGCTAAAAAAATTTACATTACGGGGCTTGATACGCGGCCTAAACGGTTGGTCGTAAATCAAAACAAATTTTAAACGGGATTTAGGAAATCACGTGATCTACAGAAAAGGTTCAGTGACTTCGGGACGTTTGCTGAGCGTTAGCTAAGCGTAAATAGTAATAGGACAGAGGAATTTTTATTATGTTCACAGCACAATACCCTCTAAAAAAGGGCAAGTGTGTCATTAACACCGGTAATATTAACCCCCCCCCCGGGGATTTCTGGTATGACCTGATAACTCCTGTTACATTACAACCACCCTGATGTGTACCCCCTGGTAACATTAAACCCCCCCCCAGGGGAATTTACTGCCTGACCTCATGTACCGAAATTTTACAGTTCAACAAATCTCTTATAACCCCCCCCCCACTGGGAAGATCCTGGTATGACCAGATAACCCATGGAGAACTTATCCCGTGGTAAACGGTTAACCCCCCCTGGATTTTGATCATTATGACCAGACAATATTCCTGACGAATTTAAAAACCCCTCTTGTCTTACCTCCTTAACATTAATCACCCACCCAGGGAATTTCTTCGCCTTGATAGATAGTCTCTGTGATATTAAACCCCTGTTCGACTTGTAAAATACTGTTGAGGTAGTTTTTATTATGTTGAATACTAAACAATTCAGATAGCTTGACCCGTGCAGAACTTTTCTCCGAGCTCATTTCTGCTAAACCATAGGGCGTAGTTCAGATCTGAGGGCACAATCGAAAAGACAAAATTAAATTTCCAACCAAGAAGGTCAGTCTCTTTTTGTCGTCATCCTCGTAACGGTTTAACCGCAAAATGCCCTCAAAGTCTAAAGTTTTTTACGAATCCGGAAAAAATCTATGAAAAAAAAGGTTCAAATTTTTAATCCTTGTATTTACTTAATGTAGGACTTAACCAGTCACGTAATTCGCTTATCCCCGAATTGCAGAGCGGAGCGTTTTCTTGGCGGGCCTGGGGGCGTAGCCCCGCGAGGCCGAAGGCGAGTGTACTTTATACCTTTAATTTGCTTGAAAGGTATAATTTTTCCTCCAAAAAACGCAAACAGATAAACAGACAGTAACCTAGGCAAGATAGAGCTATATATTATATGACATTTCTTACTTATTTTGACTTAACATCGATAAAAACTGTCTGCGTATGTTCTTGACTCTATATGTGTAACAAAATTTACGTTTTTCTTGAAAATAGTCCACATATTCTTCAAAATATTTTAACAAATGTAATTTTTGCTTTTGTTTGAATATAATTTTCCACAATGAATATATCGAATTAAATAAAAAGTATAGACAACATATCCGACACATATTGGATTGGCCAATTTAGCTGTAGGCATAAAACTAATCCATAATTTAACCGAAAACGAAACTTTTATGTTCCTAAGAGCATTAACAAAGAAACTTTTTACCCTCACGTTACCAGTCAACCGTAAGTCTTAATATTAATTTGAGAGTAATCTAATAAATTGAAAATTAACCTACCGACACACATTAATCGTATTTAACTGGATAAAAAGTGTAATGTAACACACACACTCTCTCTCTCTCTCTCTCTCTCTCTCTCTCTCTCTCTCCCCTTTCACTCTCTCTCTCCTCTCTTTCATGCACCGTGGATCTTAGAGCAATCTGCTAGGGTTGAGTGCTCAATTTGGAATATTTAATATCACAGTATGGAGCAACGAGATAAAATACGAGTACTTGTACGTTGTTGAGATTTTTTCTAAACGACCATACATGTCCTGACAGATGCTACTGAATATAACGTTATTCATGCTAATTTTGAAACCCGTTCAAGAGCAGAAAGATGGAAAAGAGGTAAGAGAACATTTTTCAACTAAACTTTGCTTAACACTTAGGAAATCTTTATATTTATATAATCCTCTTTGAAAATGACAAGGTCCATAAAAAGAGAATACGTTTACTTCAACTCAAGGTCAAGGTCATCAAGAAATATTTCACTTGTAACGATCTAGGGTGTTAGTTTACGTGTTAGGAGTGTGAATATGAGGGAAATTAGAACCAGTCTGGCATGAGTACCGAGAAAGTACAGAGTACATAGATTGTTTTTGAAATTGCAACATTAGACCATTAAATCACTTTGCTAACAGGGTAGATCAAATACCTGTATTTATCGTCTATACTTTCGTAGAGGATTCAACTTCTTGTATTATACATAAACATATAGCATAACAGTGAACGTAATTGTACATTCACTTTATAACAGCTAATGCAGTGTACCTATCAATATTTAAATACAGAATTAGTTATTACTACGGTGTAAAGTACTAATACACGTTAAATATACATAACATATTACATTTAGAATGACTGAAATAAGGGGGAAATGTCTGTATAATATATAATTTTGGAGTTAATTGTATATAATTCATATTTTTTCTTAAAATTTCGAACCGTCATTAAATATTTTTTATTTTAGTACATTTTGATTAAAATCTTTTCCTGAAATAAAAATTATATTTTACTCTTTGATTCCTTGGATTTTGAAGTAAAAATAATTTTATTTAAAAAGTTATAATGCATGTAGTTTAGGTATACAAATCAGCCTATTTTATTGCCATCATAGTAGTACTTAGCAACCATTTCTTTTAACTTCACCGAACATTTATCGCGACTTACAAAACGCCGTATAACGCGGATTGTGAAAACAACAACTGGTTTAAAAAAACTCCAAACAAGTTGAAACTTACCATATGACTGAGTGAAAAGTCCTAACTTATTTTATACGATTTTTCAGGCCAATAAAGATATTACACTTTTTTATCCAGTTAAACACGATTAAACGTTCACTCTATTTCCTATTCAATAGATTTTTACACAACACGGCATTTTCCATCTCAACAAGTTATTTTATACGATTTTTTCAGGCCAATAAAGACATTACACTTTTTTATTCAGTTAAACACGATTAAACGTTCACTCTACTGTATTTCCTATTCAATAGATTTTTTTATAACAAAACGGCAAAACCTTGTCATCTGTAAGGTAAGTTACGGTCCATGGAAGTAAACTAAATCTTATTCCTTCTTGTTATTCAATGTCATGCTTCATGTTTGATACCTACTGAAGAATAAGAACCCTCCCACAGCAAGTATGATGTGTCTGATATACTGCGAAAATTTCAATCTCCGCAATTAACCCTGTCTCGTCACTTTTTAAATATTGCCTTCAATAGGAACGTAATTTCAAAGCCTGACACGAAAAATGATGTTTTCTAGCATTTCTGAGACAACCTGTAATTGTAAGAAAACCACATTTCCGAAAATTCCTTTGTCTGGCTTCTCCATATGGTTATATTTATAATACTTCCAAAGTAATTTCCCGGTCAGATATTAATACCAATCCATAAAAAACTTCAGTGTCCCCAATCCATCTCTCATTCGCAAAAAAAATCCATCCAAATCGGTTCAGTAGTTTCAGAAAAAAATATGTGGGCATACATAAAAAAGTGATAGCCTCCTCTTTTTTTTAATTCGTTTTAAAAATTAGGTTGATTCACAAAAATGAGACGAGTCAGCAGCGTAACAGAAACAAAGTTTGTTTTTAATTTCTTAAATTTTTAATTTATGTATACGTATTGTAATCAAATGCTAATTAAACGTGCAATCAGTTTATTTACACATTTTTATATTATATTAATTTATCATAAGATTATTATCCAATTTATACTAAAAAGAATAAATACTCGTATGATTTCTTTGCCGCATCTATAATAATAGGAGTACTTTATGTAAGTTTATATCAAATAAGTAAACTATCTATAGTAATTTTAAAACAATTTTCACCTTTAAACTGTTTTCATATAAGCATACTTGCTTCAAATTATAGTTAAAACAAAGAATATTCTCTGATTAGAGTGAATAATAATGTGGTAACACCACGTCTATGTAGTGGATATGCTAATAATAATAAGTATAAATCTATGCCGAAATCTATTACAAATACAAATTATTAAATGCGTACATCGCTGTGAGTGTTTATGGTTATGCATAATTTATTTGGCTTTCCTCCTTTCCATGCAACTTAACAAAATATCTATGCACTTTTGCTGTTTAAAAATTTAGATCTTTTTCAGGAGGAGCCACGTCGTAAAAAGGAGTTACACTGCAGCGTTGCCAGCATTGTTCTTGCCACCGCAGGGAATGGAAACCGATTGGTCTGGAAAGATAGATTGTAGTAAATCGTGCCCAAACCCGTACATGTTCAGGGAATCTTGCTCATTCCATTACGATGACCCTGCGGCTCAGACTATCCAAAGTCTCTTCTCGTCACTCGTTGTAGCAGACTGTGACCTGGCGGACCCCTGCGACTACCCCGCCCACTACGACCCTAGAGATGGAGAAGAGTTCGACTTTATCGTGGTGGGTGCAGGGACTGCCGGCTGTGTGGTAGCAAACCGTCTGGCAGAGGTGGATGGCTGGAAGGTTTTGCTCATTGAGGCTGGGGGAGACCCGACCAAAACATCGGAAGTGCCAGCACTGTTCCCGTCACTGCAGAGGACTGACATCGACTGGCAGTACAGGACAGAGCCCAGTAACTCTCACTGTCTCGGCATGGAACACAACCAGTGCAGGTGGCCGAGAGGCAAAGTTCTGGGAGGCTCTAGCACGATAAATTACTTCGTTTACATCAGAGGAAATCCACTGGACTACGACAATTGGGCAGCGATGGGATGTGAAGGGTGGAGCTACGCCGATGTTCTTCCTTACTTCAAGAAATTTGAAAACATGACATCTAAAGAAGTTTTGGCATTACCAGATTCTTATAAGTATCACAGCACCAAAGGGTTATTGACAATAGAGGACTTTCAAAACTACGAAGTAAGACCTTTGATTAATGATTTTGCAAAAGGAATGAATGAACTGGGCATCACTCCTAATATAGATGTTAACGGTAGAGGACAAACAGGATGCACTCCAAAGCAAGGCTTTTTGAAGAACGGAAGACGTAATAGCGAAGCTAAAGCATATTTATCACCATTAAAACAAAGATCTAATCTTAAAGTATCAAAATATTCTTTGGCAACACAAGTATTAATTGATGAAAACACAAATGTGGCTTATGGAATAGAATTTATTGACAGACATAACAGAGTCATTACAGTTAGATCAAAGAAAGAAGTGATTTTGTCAGCCGGTGCAATAAACACTCCGCAGCTGTTGATGTTGTCTGGAATTGGTCCTAGAAAACATTTGATGGATTTGGGTATTCGAGTCATTGAAGACTTACCAGTTGGTGAAAATCTACAAGATCATATTTTTTCAGTAAGTTCTGTAATCACTCTAAACTATTCTAAACCCGAGCCATCAGAAGGTTCCATGTTCGATTTTCTATTAGGTCATCCTAGCGTTTATTCTTCAGTGGGAATTCAACATTTTGGCTGTTACCTCAACACTCTGAATGTCGCAAGTAATGTCCCGGATCTAGAGTTTAATTTCATCGATTTCAATAAAAATAGCTTTGATGGATTAACTACACTATTTGATAATTTCAATTTCAGGAAGGAAACATCTGAACCGTATTTGGAAATAAATTCAAGAGCTTTTACGTTACTTGTCCGTAGCAACCTGTTATACCCATATAGTCGAGGGAAGGTATTGCTTAGAAACGGAAATCCCAAAGAATATCCTAGATTAATTGCTGGGTATTTCTCAGATGAGAGAGATATTGACACACTGCTACGAGCCTACGACTATATTATAGCATTTATGAATACCAAGCCCCTTAGAAGTGTGGGTGCAACTCTTCATGAGATCAAAATTCCAGGATGCAGAATGTTCCCGTTTGCTTCAAGAAGGTACAGAGAATGTGCTGTGAGGCATGTATCGAGCACGGTGAACCACATGAGTGGCACTTGCAGGATGGGTCCTTCACATTCCCCGATGTCTGTGGTGGACCCTCGCCTGCGAGTCAAGGGTATTAAACGTCTCAGAGTCATTGATGCATCAATAATGCCGACAATCCCCCGCGGGAACATAAACGGCCCTGTCAGTATGATAGGCGAGAAAGGAGCAGATCTTGTTAAAGAAACTTGGCTTCTCGGAAATCAGAGCTGATCCAAACTAAAGGCACAACATTCAAATTAGTTCATATGAAATTATAATTATCCTCCAAAGTTTCAAAAATCCTCTTCTTTTTACACAGCAGCCAGCATAAAAATGTATACTTAAAGAATTGATTATTAAATTTAAGAAATATTGTTGATTGCTTTGGTAGGGGATCTTCTGATAGGTTCAGAACTTCTGATAGATTGTAGATCTTTTGATAGTTCTGGTGGAAACAGTCTCGTCAATTCTTTAATGGTTTTGAGAAGTCACTGTGAAAGTTTGCTACAGTTTTATAATAGCGAATACCCGTGGCTTCACCTGCAGTTTCTACGCTAAATTCCGTATATTTGTTTGAATAGCTCCCACGATTTCAGTAATACTATATAACTTTTTAACTATTTTATGAGATCAATGTAGAGGAACTCCCAAGTCGAAGTTTTTAGTTTTCTAAGTGAAAGCGCTTGTGATGTAATATGATAGGGTCCTATTATATTTTTAAAGTGGAATTAGTCATATATCATTCATCAGGTACCCATTTTATAGTATTAATGATTAAACAGAAGCTAAGCAAAAGTGTGAGTGAGTAGTTCTTATTTTTGGTTTTGAATTTCTGGCTAAAATTAATTATATTTCAAACGCAATGTTAGAGTTTACTATTTTGCCTCAAGAAACAATAACAATAGACAATTGTGTAATGAGGCTGGATTCAAAGTAATTTAGTTTTTTAACATTGTATGGATATATGTTTTATATTGTTATTGAAAACAGAAAAAAACCCAAATCAATAATACTAACACATTGCAATACTTACATTGTGGCAGTTGCCATCCATAAGTAAAATCATAAAGTTCTTGTGTTCTAATCCATGTTAGCTATATCATACTAATTCCTTAGTCCAGTCTAGTAATTACATCAGTATTTATATACCTAATCAGTATCGTATACCTCGTCAGTGACAAATGGATGCGATGTCACCTCGACGATTGTCTGTCATAAAAATTGCATTTAGTGACTCGTGTATTACTTTATGACCCAGAGCAAATACATTGGTTTTGCCATGTTGCAACGATGTTGAAATAAGAAATGTTGTTACTTTTTTATGCTTTCACTCTGTAAATGTAAACAATAGGAAAATATTGGTTAAAATAATTAAACAAATAGTCGTGCTGTCATAATACAACGTTTAAACATAACAGTTGAATACATGTAACTGAGCCTTTTAACTTCCATTACACAACTTTAGAGACCAAAATGGGATGTTTTCAGACCAGTGGAGCAGCCCAGAAGAATGTACGAGATAAGTAAAATAACCTTCAAACAAAGAAGTATAGGCCTATGTTCATTCTAGGGATCCTACCTATGTCCGTGTAAACTTTCAGTACAAGTGGTTAAATAGTTTATGCGTGGATTCAAAACAAATAAACAAAGGCACTTTCGCATTTACACTATTATAGGATTACGCACTAAACTCATCTTCATATATTCATGCAAATAAAACGCGAACATTGATAGTGAAGATCAAAAGAAATCCAATCAGTGTTAGACAAAAATACTTTTGAATCAATAATGTAATTTAAATATTAAGGTATACTTAGCCTAACTGAATTAGGATTATCTATTCATCCATTATGTCCAGCATATTGGAAACAATATTTTAGTATTAAATAAGTAGCTTGTAAAAGTTAATTAGATAGCAAGAGCTTATTATATTTTTACATTTATTTTACATTTGTTTCCTACCTTAATTTATCAAAGTAAATTTTCATAAATAAAGTAAAGCTATACTATACGATGTAATTCTTTGTAAAACAAACTATAAACAAAATTTTAGATTTTAATGTTGTAACCCTATCACAAATATACATATCTCGCATTTTTTAAATAAAATTAGAACATTTGTACTCGTACAGTGACCTGCTGTTATAAAATTTCCTTCGTTAATATCGACTCAGATATAATTATTATTATATCCAGAATTTTTATTAAACTTCAAACGACAATACCTATTTATATAAGTGAACTAGTAATATAGTTACATATAGTGCTAGAACTTAAGTGTAATTAAATATCGATATGAACAGAAAAATATATTACATTATTGATTATAGATTAATAATTAATTTAATTTAATTTAATTTAAGTTTAATTTAATTTAATAATGTAATTAATACTGTACTTGTTTAATCCTTGAGAATCCTTAATATTCCATTTTATACTCATGTCAACTATTTACTAATAATTACACTAAGGTTTTATTACATATTTTTTATGCAATTCACATATTTTTCTTAACATTAATGCCATTCGATGTTTTATTATGTTTTATCACTTACATATTGGTTATGAAAAAAACCAGTGCTTACATATAGTAAAACGCAGTGTTTTAGAAACGTCTGTAGCCTTTGCGACTAAGCTAAAAATGTTTTTATTTTATATTTATAATTGGAAGAATATATAGTCATTAGGACATTTTTAAGTTGCCCGCTAAGTTCAGATATTCTCTGAAACGCAAAACACTCGCTTTGTAGTCAGCAATTACAGTGAGGAATTTGAGAGATAAGTGTGTTAATAGTTTATTATAATTTATAACTTACATTTTGCATCAAAGAAACTCCAATGTGTGAGAAATTAAAAACTTGGAACTGCATTTGGATGAAAATAAATTTTTTATCAAAGTAATAAAAATGATTTGATGACTTTTCATATTATTATTACTTTAAATATAAGTACGAGTAGTAACAATGGAAGTATTGATTTATGAAAATATAAGTGCAGCTTTGCCAAAACCGTACACAATAAAATTACTTTTAAATATCTTCTCTGGCAGGACATCAGTGTTTACAGAGTACCGCAGATTAAGAAAAATCGATGTAGTCTTAAAAACATTCACCAAATAATTGTACTCAAAGAATATCAGTTTTCAGCCTAACAATGGATGATACGTAATCCTGTAGCACACGATATTTTGGATGATAAACTATCTGTCTACTTGTTCTGGGACTCTTCTCTTAACCGGAAAATATATATTTATCTTTTAGTAAAATAAATTATTCGTTGAACAAAAAATGACTTTGTAATAAGCCAGAGGAAATACAAATTCAGCTTGGGAATGCTGTGTAAAAACAATAATTAGTATAATTAATGAAATTTTATTTATTATTTATAAATATTATTACTTAGAATATAAACGTAATTTTACCAAATTCACAGCTTAAGGAAGAATTAAAGAAAAATATTTATTTGACTTTAAATCATTTATAAGCTACGCCGAAGTCCGGGTGGTAGGTATACACTAATAAATTAATGTTAGCATTTCAGGGCTGATAATAATAATTAATTATAACACACTGATATAGCTTATGATATAGCTGCTTAACTTACATTGCCTTATTTAGAAATCATAGTCCTAATCTTGAACACGTCCTTCCTGACACCGTAAACTTAACCAATACTTTTCAAAATAAAAATACTTTTTGTTAATGGAAGACTAGTATTCGCCTTGGCTACACAAATACTGAGGACCATGAAACATGAAATTATGTTGCACGAAAGTTGACCACGAACTCATGACACCACGAATGTGCCCAAAAAAACCCAAACAAATTAGCTTTAAGCCGAGAAATTAATCAACAAAATAAAAAGTGCTTAACCCGAAAGTTTATTGACGAATGAAAGGATTGTGAAGGAGAAAGGATTTTCTGGACATTTTCCATCGTTCAGTGATACACTAAATCACTAACACTACGTTTTGAGATCAGAAATCTTTTCTTCTCGTAAATAACTAACCTAACATGTAACTGCAATCTAGGTTAAAGTAAACGAATCATACCAGAGCGTTGCGACACGCATAAGTCAGGTATCAAAACCACTATGCTGTGTTAACTTCACTAACTCTAAAACCTGTAATAAAGGAAAACAAAAACAAAACACAACACCAACAATTATTATAACCTAACACAGGTCCAAACAGGTCTGTACTCGCCGACCAACCAACTCAATCCTAGTTAGTGTCCTACTTATGTGTTAGGTTAGTTATTCGCGTGAGGAAGAGATCAGATTACAGATTTTGAAACGTCGGGTTTCTGATATTTTGTGTCACTGAACGAGGGCAAATTTCTGGAAAAATTCAGCTTCCTTTACAGAAAGGATAAGTATTGTATCTTCTATACTGATTTTACTCACCAAAAATGGAAAGGTAAACTCTGGATTGTTTATCATGGCTAGCATAATACATTAAAGTTACTATTTAAAAGTGTTCCCGCCTTAACAACCGTTATAATATGCCAAATACTACTTAAATACAGTATAAGTAGTAAATACAGTCTCGCAGGACAGACCTAGCGAGATGCTGTCTTTTAGCCAACTTGTCTAAAGGAATTCTCGAAATTTGTACCGGAAGTGGATCTTTAACTCAGCTACGTATAAAAAAGGGGAAGCTTTCAGTATGATTTTTTTATTCGCCATTCCACATTATAATCGACATAAAGCAATATTCATAATCAATTACATTACATTACAACATATTCAAAGATGCAATATACTATTCTAAGCAGCAACATAAGAACTTACAGTACAAAAAGGTTGAGTCATCATACTCCTTGCCTTACACTAATTATAAGCTGTGTGCAATACTGTTTTAGCTTGCAAACTGCCTACTCTAGTATTGCAGGCGTTACTTACTCTTGTATAGTAAGTGTACCACACAGAATACCATTCTGTTTGTTTATTTATTTTTTGTTTACTTTCGCATAGTTCAAGCATTCTTGTTCACATACATTTAATAATTCACTCATAAGTATACTTCAAATTATCAGGACTCCATTATATTCTATTTATCCGAGAAAAAGCCTACAGATCGATATAAAATGTTATGATTTTTACAATAAATTATATACTAAAGCAAGCATCTCTTTATTTCCTTTGTATTTATTCTAAACATGTTTTGTGTAAATAGAACCATTATCAAAAAAATCACGAATCTAGCAAAATTAAATTTTAGTGATTAATTGGAGAGCGATGGGTGAACAGGCGCCTTTGGTCCCACTCTTGTTTGTGGATTCTAAAGTTTATCAACAGAGTTTATCACCATTTTATTGGATTAGGATTTTTATATTTTAATAATTATTTTGTATTTCTAAAAATTTTTATTGTTGGTAGATGATAAGACTATTGATATGCTATTATTTATTTGTAATTATTTTTTAAAGCCTCAATTACTCTATGCTTAAACAATTATAAACGCTTGCTGGTGTTTGACAACACATATTAGGTATGTTAAAAAAACATCGGTTTTACTTAGTTACCTCCTTCAGAGTCAGTTCACTCGACGGCCTTGGCCATACTCCAGTTGGGGAAAAAACCAGGTATGGAGCACTTCATAAAAGCCAGTAATAAAAAAATACATACATATAAACTTTGTAGCAGTGTTGCATAATCAAAGTGTTCAAGCCCATCTACACCAATAATATTAAATAATTAAAAACTGTATATAAACGGTAACAACATGTAAATTACTCTAAAACTGTACTAAAAATATTTAAAAACTCATGCATAAGCCTATTTACAACGAACCAGCTTTAAAGTCTTCAAACGATTAAGTTTAATGTTCTGATTAGTTACAAAAGTCTAATGTTTATGCACATCGACTAGCTAATTTTCCTTATTTTACATTTTCATTAAGAGTATGAAACTATTGGGATTTAAAATTTCATAGATTTAACCATCCAAATTCGTGAAAGAAAAAACTTTCAATGTTATGAAACATACGCATCAGTGAGAGGTCGTTCATAAGTCCCATAAGTACGATGGATTTGTTTCATTATCAAACGAGAGAACTCGTGGAAAACCGTGATATGACTCACGTGAACTCAACAGATTATTTAGAGACGATCTCTTTTGGGAACATGTGGACACCAATGTAGAGATTTCTGGCAATCTTATAGTTGGACGGACCAAGCCGTACCGTGCTACTATTCATAAAAAATGAGTCTTCAGAAAATGTGGGGAAATATTTTGGGATATTTTTAATAAGTGGAAATAAACAAGACAGTTTCTATAAACACTACAATATTATTCGCTTCCATTTGGAGTCTGATTGTCTGCATTTTTATTTAAAAAATTATAACTCAGAAAGGGGTTAGGTTAAGGCGTTGTAATTTTACGCTTCTAGCATATGCCTTATTAGGCTTTACTGCTTGTACACATACACACGTAAGCTAACTCATAACGTACACTGTAACGTAAACTCATATGAGTGTTTGTGTATGTAACAGATAGCGCCCTTAAATCAGAGGATATATCTTAGTTAATAGAAGTGTTTTATGACTAATTTCTATTCACTTGCATGGTTTCGCAGCGTGAGTGTAGCAGGCGCACAAGGAAATGTCACGATAAGAGGCATACCTGTATGGTTGGTGATTATTTATGCACCAGGTATCCCTTTCTTACGCCTCGCGTTAATTAATAATGCATGCATAATCAAAAGTCAAGCGCTCTACGTTTCTATTTGTCTAGAATTTTACAAATATTGTTTTTTATTGAAATACTGTGAGTCGCTTAAAAAGTCAAAACACACCAATGAATATTAAAGGTGTAGCTATATTAATCTTGTAGCTTAAGAAACTTTTTTTACGTAAACAAAAGACATATAGACCGAAAACGAAGTATTATTAACGTAATTTTTGAACACAAAATACGTTCATTGTTTATATTACTATTTATACTATATTATTATTGTATTAATTCTCAATACCGTTCCGCACGAACCGTGTATAAAACACCTTATTGCATGTAAATACTATAGAAAAATATGTTGAACTCGAACATGAAAAGTATTGGATATTATTAAATCATATTACAAATAACTGATAAACTACTAGTCTATGATAAATTATAATATTTTTATTATTTTAATGGCTGAGCTGTAGCTAACTGAGGAACTGGAAAAATCCATTTCGGCCTCTCTGTCCACATGATATCTCGAAAAAGAACTAAACTATAGACTTGTGAAATTGTGCATGAAGCTTCATTTCTACTTGTGGAACACTGAGTTCGATGATGATGCATGTCACTCCATAAGATTTGGCTGAGCGTTAGCGAATATTTTTATATCAATCATATGAATAACAATGATGATGGCGAAAAATAGCTAAATAAATGTATAAACAAGCTCTGAACAATTATTGGAGATATATATAAAAATAATATCACATATCAAATAATTCGTAAAGTATAAAGAAAATAAACAATCAGTAGAAAGCCAATATAAAACTCGGTGACAATTTTGACTTCAGCACAGCCTTACGTTGTAGTATCCACACTTACCGGAACTTTTATTTGATCACAGGCATAACACTAAATTACTTAACAAAAGTGTAAATGTATCTTGTAGCAAGAAATACCGAGAAAGATTTCATCCGTACAACTTTGAAATTTGCAAAGTAGCTTATTTCTGACAAGAATTAATTCTACGATGTTGCATGTCCAACCATGGAATAGGCTGAGCGTCTTTGATTCCTGTCACTCAGTAGACTGACACAATTTCTCTTTCGTCTCCCGGAAGGATGGAAACATTTATTTTCTGTGTGATTGCCTTCCTGTCCGTAGGATATGTAGAGAATGAAATTGGCTTTATAGATTTGCATGCATGGCGAGGCCCGTTACTGGTCACGTGGCGTGACGTAGTCTTGCCTTGCTTTAAGTAAACACAATGCGGAAACTTGCATCAGTATTTACTGTACAAGTGTGAATTTATGAATGCGCCGCGCCTTATCATTCAGCGTTAGAGCAGGCTGGGTGTAGATCACTCAGCAGCGAGTCTCCAGGCATGATGCACGTACTCAGCGTCGCCTTCTGTTGTCTAGGTCTGCTGGAGCTGTCAGCATGCGGGTTAGTTGGAGGCACACTACATATGTGCCGATGTTTTGTTTTGGTGATATATAATCAAACATTGTTTGTTCATAAAATAACGTTAATTCATAAGCACTCTAATTTCATACAATCTGTGTTCTAAATAGCGTTAAAAATTAAACCAAACAGGGCCAAATAAAAAATGTTTTAGTTTCTAAAATTTGAAGTATTACAAGCAAAATTTATTAAAATCCATAACAATAGAACCAAGTTGGTTACTTATTTTGTAGAGGAAATATGACATGGGAAGAAACTTACATTATTTATTTAAGTGTTATAATTTAGGCTCATCTTACCAATCCAAAATCTTCCATATATCAGCAGTCGATAGGACATTTACAGTTTGTTATTCGCTGTTCAAACATATGTTAAATGTATGAACAGCAAATTTCAAATAGTCTATGACTATCTATAATGTATAATCTATTTCACCGCCATATACATAATTTTAGATTGTTAAGGGAACTCGAAATTTTATGACTGTAAATTACTCAAAAAACCACTAATTATTTAGTTTTTCAGTATTACTTTTTCCCACTTTTATCTCACCCGGTCCAAACAGATTTAGAAGGTAGTCTAATACACAATGGGAAGTATTTCATCCATAGAACTGCTACAGGACCCAACCCATTACCTTCAAGTTATCGAGCCTAAAACGTAATTACTGAAACAACACAGACATATAAAATCCAAATTGTAAACTGAGCGTTATAATCTCAATAATCTATGTAATAATACATAACACCTTATTAAGACTTTAGCTTCTGAAGTTACATCGTACTTTGAATTTTAAATCAATACAGTGATACAAATAATCTTATAGACTTCAAATTTGGCATGTATCCTTGCGAAGCCTTGTTGTGAACCACATAAAATAAATATTATTGCCTTACTGCCTTGCCATAAAAACCAGTTTATAACTAGGGAACGTTTTAGCATTCGTCCACTTCGTAGATGATCTTCAAATATTCGGAAATGAAATTTATGTCTGTCTATATGTCCGTCCACACGTTATTTCGAGTTCGAACTAACTTATAGACAAGTTTGCATGAAGATTCGTTTATTATACGGAACATAATGATGAACCATATCACTCCCTCCATGGGATTTGACTGAGCGTTAGATGGTTGGTACTTGTGGTTAACGATGAGGCAACGACAAAATCAAACAATGAATAAATAGACCGAATACAATAATGTGACATTTTAACATGTTACAGTAAGATATGTCTCCTAAGAAAGCGAGAACATAGACTTGAAAGTTTTCATGCATTCTTAGCGATGCCTGTGGCGTGCGACATGGCATGGCGTACTCATACTTTGTAAAATAAATAGTATTACCTAAATGAGTTGCCACAAAACCGATATACTGTAGAACTAGAGAATACATACAGGACTCGTCCTCTTCGTGGATCATTTCGCTAGGATCTTGTTGGCTTAGCGTGTGCGATCACTCGGGGGCTGGGAAATATTATTTCCGTCAGTCCGTTTAGTCTCGAGATGAAACTGACCTATACACATTGAACATGAAGCTTCCTTTCTAACATTGAGTTAGGTAATGGAGCATGTCACTTACTCCATAGGTACTGAGATCAATCTTATGGCATTTTAAAATATTACGTATTAATACTAAGACTAATGAGATGAATTACAGACAACATTGTCCATGCAACCTCAGTGAAGCATGTTATGCGATATGTAGGGGAATGCTGCTTTATATTCTAAAATCAGCATGAAAGCTGTTACAATATCCGTCTTTGAGATCTAAAAATTGGTATACTCGTTCGGAATGCTGAAATCATTTCAGAATACTAGTTAGATTCCAATGAATATGTGAACCATTACGCTTATAGAAAACATTATAAATAGGTTTATAATATCACAAGCTTTGTAGCTTTGTGATGGTCTCCTCGGTGTTGACGAGATAGGCTTTGTGAAAAAATCAAAACCTTTTTTTAGTTCGAAATGTGAAGTCTATCTTGCACAAAACTGCTCTAATATTAAATTTTTATATTTCTCAGTTAATTTTAATGTACTAATATTGAACAACATTCTTGGGAAATTGATTGTTTTTGATATTGTCGGAATTTGTATGAACACATGACGAAAAACTACCATTTTTAAATACTTCAACTCCTACCCGCCCCAAAGTTACAATTGTACAATTGAGTCAGGTCTGATTTACTTTATGGAATAAAATCAAATTTTAGACGCATAAATTGTAAAAATTAAATTAAACTGTTTTATAAAAAAGCTGAGAAATCGCCTTTCAAGAAAATCTTTTTTATATAGAGCTGAAAAATGTAAAGAAATTACAAAATGCTTGATATATGTATATAATATATATAAATAAAGCATGTATATATTTATTTATATATACAGTTTTATATGTATAAAATACATAACCTAATTATATTCAATATTTTAACTATCATTAACGTAGAAGTCAAATTAACAACGAATTTAGTAAAATTCATAGAAGAATGTTCTATTTATATTTATAGTTAAATAAAACGTTTATTCAAATGCTAGCAGTTACCCGTGGCTTCGCACGCAATTTAAAAAATCGAAGGACGTAGCCTTCTTAACGAATTGCATTTATGATTTAATATGATGGAGCCCTATAATTTTCAAATAGAAGTAGGCAAACATTTGGTACTTAGTATTTCAGTAGCCATAATGCCATAAGATTTCAAAAGTTGTACCATAAACGGATTAGCGCGTGTAGGAGCTTACACATCTGGTTTGAACCAATTACATTTCTGAAACCACAGTTGTGTTTGTGTCCCATAATGCCCCTACAAAGAAAATATACATAAACTGATCTTGGAAACCTACTTCGTTAAAAAAGCCTTTGTAATATACTATAATATAATATAATATGATATTTCCAGTGAGTTTGCCTTGTCCAGATAAAAAAATATCTTCGTAGGACTTTTTACTAACAAATATTATAAAAGTGACTGTTCCCACGGTTTAAATTCACTTTCAGTTCTGGGTGCCACATTTGAATCAACCTTTTTGCCCTGATCAAGAAAGCATATATGTAAAGAATGGTTCGATTTTGTCCATTCCCCTATTTTCATTAAACCCCAGTAAAAATTTCCTACCTACTGTATAGGGAAGCAACCAGTTTCGAATACATTATTTGCAAACATTCACAGATTTGATGATTAGAATGGGTTTTTATAACGGGGGTTTAGTTACTATTTGCAATGCTTTCCAAGGTTTAAATTCGTCATAGGTGCAATCTGCCGCAAATATTAGATAGTAACTTTGATTTTGCAATTGGCATTACAATACCGATCAACCTGTGTATGTAACCTTTGTAACATTTTTAAACGTTTAATTCAAACACATTTGTTTGCTCTTTGTAAATATTATAATTATTTTTCGAAATTCTGAAACGTTGTGGGAAACTCTTCATACAAAAGTTCCTCGGATTTGAAAAAATTACCCAAATTGGTCCAGCCATTGTCGAGATTAGCGCTCAGCAACACATTTAGCGATTCATCTTTATTTATGAGTATTCTGAAGTAAAATCTTTTTTAGCGATAGAATATTTGTTTAAATGATGAAAGTTGTGTAAGCATTGTCATAGACGCCTCCTCCAGTCTCATTAATATGTTACTTCACTTTGAAGATTTCTAAAACAAAGAGAAATGATGAATGTATAAATGAGTACTCACTCCGAGTACTCAGTACTCTTAAAAATAAAATGTCTTTATATAATGCGCACAAAGCATTCGTAAAAATAGTTTCAGCGGACATCGATTTTGGTTTTGATGGTGTTTAGAGATTTATTGTTTTAATTAACTTATTTAATGACTAATAAAAATACAGTGACGAAGCCTGATAATTACGAGTAAAAAAAAGTTTATTCTATCAATTATAAAATTCTGTTTGGTGAAATTTCATAATTGTGGCTTTGATAAAATTCAATGAAGTGGGCAAAATAAATAACCTCATATTTTAGAGACGTGAAATACTCATTTAAGACGTGAAATATGTGTGATAAATCCTCATCCCAAAGGATGAGGTGTACCTGGGGGATTCTGCTTTAGAGTATCATTTATATTATTGATATATTCTGCTGTTCATTTCCTATCAATTCCGATTTCTCCAGGAATATGCTTTTGATATAACTGATAAACTGGTCAGTTGATAAACCAGCTTTAAGTAGCATATCAGCAAGTGCACAGTACCCATCTAAAAATTCTAGTGGTCCAATATTCAAAACAAGAACTCAATGAGGCATAAAACGTCAGAGTGTGGCTCTTCCGGGAGTGCAAGTCGTCAGGAAGGCACAATGATGTGTTTGATAGTGATATCACTTTCTCCCATCGCGTCAGTCAATACGCTACTCAGAGTGTTTTAGGAAGATTTTGTGGTCTGTATAGAAATTTACATTTGGAAAATTTACTGGCGGGCTCCACTTTATGCTGTAATTGATAAGTTGATAAGTACCCTCGGTATTCTATCTTAGAAAGTCTATCTGTAAACCTAATATAATGATTTTCTTGCTTCAGTCCAAGAATTATAGTCCAAGTTGTATACTCTACTATTAGAATAGTAACTGTTAAATCTAATCAGAAATGTTTCTTTCATCTGTGCAAAACGGATCCGCTCCCCT
This sequence comes from Homalodisca vitripennis, assembly GCF_021130785.1. Taxonomy (NCBI): domain Eukaryota; kingdom Metazoa; phylum Arthropoda; class Insecta; order Hemiptera; family Cicadellidae; genus Homalodisca; species Homalodisca vitripennis. Next base: position 120,373,954 of record NC_060212.1, read on the forward strand.
TTAAGTTTTTTTCTGCCATCAAAAAGACTTCAGTTTGTGTCTGATGCATTTTTGTGATTCCATTCTAGCGTCAAGTACGCTACTCGGAGTGTTTTAGGGAGATTTTGCGGTCTGTGTAGAAATCTACGAGTACATTTGGAAAATACACTGGCGGGTTCCACTTTGTGCTGCAATTGATAAGTTGATAAATACCCTCGGTATTCTATCTTAGAAAGTCTATCTGTAAACCTGATATAATGATTTCCTTGCATCAGTCCAAGAATTATAGTCCAAGTTGTATACTCTCCTATTACAATAGTAATTGTTAAATCTAATCAGAAATGTTTCTTTCATCTGTGCAAAACGGATCCGCTCCCCTTTAGATCGTTTTTTTCTGCCATCAAAAAGACTTCAGTTTGTGTCTGATGCATTTTTGTGATTCCATTCTAGCGACGCTCTTTTGTTTCCTAAACATTTAGGATTTGACATCTTGATTGTTTATTTCTGGAAATACCAATATTTTCTTAGTCTCGTTTTGGGGATTTTAAAACTATTGCTGGTGGAATTGATTCAGGTATCATATGACGTATCACTGCCATCAGTGGACAACGTTATCAACGACACATGGGGTTGATAAATAGCCTCTGCACCGACAAAATTCTCATATGGGTGATAAATTGTCAAACAATGTAAAAAAGAACTCAAAGAAAATATATAGTGTAAGAAACTCTTGGGGAAGTCCACCGTCATTCAGATTTTTATTGTGCTGTGAGACCTACCTTGATTCTTTAAAGAATAAACCCTATCATTCATACAGTGTGTTAAAATCGCTCACGCCGTTTAATTTTGGAACATGAATGTCTCGGTGGAAAGACAAATTGCCATGCATTCTTAGCTTATCTACAGTAATATAGTGCCAGTAGGCCTATTTGGCATTCTTTGGTTCTTTGTGTTTCCTTTGGACATGGTGTTACCAAGGGAGTAAGTAGTCAATGGTCATTTTTCAGAGACAGTCAATGTGTTCAGGTTATCTTTTCGTTACTCCCAAAAAACTGTCTTTTCCGTAGAACATATATGTCTCTCAACAGTTCATATCTTCATGTATATAGACCATTATGTTTTATGTAAAGGGGAACACTAACCGCCGTTTTAAATACGAGTTTTAATTCCTACATTATCATAATGTTATGTGCAGGGAAGTCCTTATTTATTTATCACCAATGGCGCAATTTATAAGTGACGTTGGATATCGCAAGATAACCGAATCATGGCTGCTGCTAGGGTGGGTGAATACTAACCTAGCCTGCCCGGTCATTGGTTCGGGAGTCACCTTTAAAATCGGCATTGGTCTCCAAAGTCAGAGTGGGTTTTCAGCCCTTCACTAGGTGAATCCTTTTCCTTTTTTTCATTAGTGGTATAAAAAGAATCAGCCAGTGGTGACGTTAAACGCAGGATAGTTTGTTTATCTAGCACTAAACAAAGGCTAGTCTAAAACTTTATTTCTCTGAGTTTCTCCACATTCATTTATTCCAAACTTTGCACAAATTTTCTTGCAAATAAAAAGCGATGGTGAAACGGGTCTAATATCCTAATTATGATGTAATTAACGATCATAGTAATTTATGTATCATGAAATTCATATCAGTTATGGAAAAATAATAGTTATAACACAAGCAATCATATGTTTACTACGCTTAAATTATTAATATTTAGGATAATAATTTAAGTTAAATTTGTATTCCGCTTCTATTTTGAGGTTCTTATTTCAAAGATATAGTGTAAATCCAGCTCATGTCTACTATAGGGAGGGTAAGCTTTCAGTAGAATAATTTATACTTAGATCTGTCGCTTAAAACAAGCAGTATTGGAACTCGGTCTGGAGCTCCAACAATCGTTGTTGCTCAGAGCTGGATAATCCGAACTGATGCTCCGGACCAGCTTGGTCAGGAGAGGCAGAGTTGTCCTCGGCTTATTGTAACGATAACAATAGAAACTGACAATTAGCGCACTTTGCTGTATTGGTTGGGTTGGTGATAAACCTATACCAATTCTAACCATATTTGAATACTCTTAACAACATATGCATGGTAGGAGTGGAATCTGCAGGATTATCAACAGGAAAACTGGAACTTACCTCACATATGCTAGGTACAAATCGCACGATAACGATCCATGTAACGTTTAAATTGGAAGCAATTTGGAATTCCTATTGGAACAATGAGACAGAATTGAGTGCGCATTTTGAAATGTGTTACCTTGGATTTGTTTGTAGGATACTTTCTAGTCTACGTTGAATTGTAGTTTTCTTCCAATGACCATCGCTTACCTCACTATGATAAGGACACAGAGTATTATCTCTTTGGCAGGTGGAATGGGTTTTATCATTAAGTAACCTTTGCGGTGAGTTCTTCAACTACTTACCTACCTCACAGACGTTAGGTAATTAACGTTTTTTATAGTAGTACAATCCATCCTAGAGCACTATAATACAAGAGAGATCGTTTTTTAACTTAAATATAGCTTACTCCACAGTCACTTAGAAAATGTGTTGTTATATCAGGATATTTGAAGTGACTACTTCTTTTGGCGGGCTATGGATATACGAGTAAGATTTGTACGGGGGAAAAACTTTCGTATCGCGTCACGTAACGTCACATCACGCTTGTTTGCTCTGTATTCGCTAGGGGCAGGACTCATTTTTATTTCTTATCTCTGAAAAATGAGATTGTAGTGAAATTGATACTCACCTAAACAATGGAAGGCAGAAATAATTACTATACTTTATTGTCATTATATTTAAAAAAAAGTAATTATGCGTTTATAATAACGGAAATAAGAAAGAAATATTCCGGAATAAATCGTTGTACTTGTGTTTTTATCGTTTGATATTGTTAATTTTAATTTAACTTATAAAAACTAAATTTATAGTTTGACGTTTCTTCAGCAAAATTTGTATTAAAATCTGTTTTTACTTAATTGATTTTTTAGGTGAATGTTAGATAAGTCCCAATGTAAATGAGTAAAGGTTATAATTATAATGCAGAGGAAAACTAATTTTCTTCCAGGATAAAATTACAGGCTGTATTAGTTAGAAAAGTCTAATGAATTTATTTTTAATCCTTTTATAAATCCCATCAGGACGAAACTAGTTTTAACTGGAAAAGGAATTAATTATTAACTTTGCTGAAGTTCAATTTATAACCCGATGAGCTTTAAATAATGCTATTAAATGATTCAGTAAGTTAATAAATTTTACGTTGGATTCATTCATAAATAAGTTAGTAGTTCTTACATTTATTTAAACTAGTATTTTACCAAATATTTCAGCCTGTGTTTGACTTTATTCACAGATCGTTGTAAAAAGTAGTCACTTCTGTCGGTCAGTCCCGCGACTGCCTTACAAATTTTTATCCAGGAGGCATTAGAAACATGACAAAGAGTAACGAGATAGTTTATGTTGCCGATATATCGTTATCTAGCGATTACCTCAGGAATACCAAGAAATATTTCTCTTTTGATTTGTTGGTTTGAGTGAATATATTGGAATCCAGTGTAGAAATATAAGAAAGGATGGATAATATGTTGAGATGCACCTCAGTTGGATTACATGTGGAATATTTTTCATGTAAAAGAGGTCAATAAGAGTAAAGAGATTGCGACTTGGTTTTTTATTCGAATTCACTTTAAGAACTTGTGTCATTTATACGTGTAACAATGTTGGCTATATAATTTAACTTTCAATAGCCTCAGTAAAGTCTTTTGTAGTACATTAAAGCCTAAAATTAGTCTTAAATTGAGTTACATACAAGCATGTGCTAATAAAAATACGTTTTTAATTACCTTTTAAGAAAAAGGCCGCTATTTTTTAACAGGGTTTATACCCTGTTAAAAAATAGCGGCCTTTTTCTTAAAATAATAATATATTATTAATATATTAATAATAATAATAATAATTGTTGTGTTGTTTTTCTCGTTTTATTAAAACTTTTAAATGAAATATCAGAATTTAATTTTTGAACTTTTGAGCTACCTCCAACCCCTATTTTTTGAAGTAGCTGTAAAAGGTAAAATCCTCCTATCCACCAAAAAGCATGATTTATAAAGATTTTTATGCAAAAAAGTGTTTTTTGAAGAAAACATTCTAATCTGAAGCCAAAAGTTAAGAGAGGGAACACCCTGTATACGTACATACTAACACATAAATTTTACATGTTTAAGATTTATGAACAATCGTATAAACGAGGTACAAAAATATTTTAATTAATGAGGTTGTTATCGTTAACACTCGGTTTCGACTTCTTTGTCGCGCACCTTTTTTGGATCTCTTCAGAATGACATTACTCCAGATTTGCATGAGTCAAGTGAAAAATAGTTCCTCTTTATAGCCACATGGTTCAAAATACAGCAAGCACGACGTTGCTTATTTACTAATCACGTAGCTTTAGCTGCGTCCTCTTCAGTGACCATTTCGTACACACTGGATACGTGTATCAGAAACTGTGACAGCACACCGCTTACATCCTGAGAATGTGACACAGTTATCAAATGTGACGGACTGTGGTAATCACCGTATATTTAGACTGTCTGGTAAAATATATTGATTGTCTTTAAGAAGCTTATAAATTTCTTCGTTTTCTCATTTCCAATCTTTTAGTACTTCGTGCTTTAGTACAGGTGCCATATATGTACATATACCACTGTAAGGACGATAGGTATAAGAAGTCGACCATGCGGATGATGTGTGCTCTGTGGATAAATGGTGATTAACATATATTATTAATAGGTACATTAGTACATTATTAGTAGGTCGTACATTCGCGATCAGCCATCCTCGCGAATGTACCTACGATTTTCAAATAGAGATTGCGTGTTAATGACTAAATCTTAGGTACTCGCCTGTCTAGAAGACCACAATAACGATAGCGGTATAACTTAATGAACATGGTTGTCAAACTCTAATTGAAAGAAGTACGAGGGAGAAAAGGGCTGGTATTAATTCACTTGACCCACCGTGGCAATTTCCGACCTCACATTTTCAAATGCCAGTTCGAAACCTGTAAATGCCCTTACTAGCAGCACTATGATAAATTATCACAACTTCTTTTATAGAAGATCGGAAGAACAAGAATTATTATTTTACTTGGAAACTGGTTTCTTATCAACAGGCTTTGCACAAGTAAAGATGGTGGTGAAAAAAAGAAAACAGAAGAAATGTTGATGTATGGTGATTAAACCAATGGGTGGAATCAGGATTTGAGTATGCGCCTTCTTGAAGTAGTTAGGTGAGTGGTTTGAAGAGTAAGCAATTTTGAAGCGTCTTCTGTTCTATATATTCTTAATCGGGGAAACAATCATTATTGCTACGGAACCGGAAGTAGATTCCATTGGCCGGAAGTTGTTACTTTTTGACCGAAGTAGGTCAAACTTTCAGGCCAACTTTCTTGATCGGGACTACAACTTAAACGCTTCCATGGTGCTGGAAATATCTTAGACAGAAAGTGTATTATTTTGAAACTTTTTGACAGAAGAAGACTTTGGACATATTTATGTCTCCTCGGCCGGTTCAACAACACAAACACTACTTCGGCACTGAAAATACCCTAGACTGAACATACATTACAAAGTACGGAAATAGATGCTTTTTTATTGAAATAGACTTTTCCGAACAACGTATGTACGAGTCTATATTTCCTTGGTCGGGGCAACAACATAAAATCAACTAGGGCACCGGTAATAAACGTAAAGAAGATTGCAAGGGCCGTAGGTAGACTCTTTTTGACTGGAGAAGGCTCCTGAGACCAACTATTTATATATTGTTTTAGTGTGGCGATAAGGCAAACTTTATTTTGGCGTATGAAATATAGTTGATTTTAACCAGAAATGCCTACCCTGAAATAAGTAAGACCCATTGGCAATTTTATGTTTAGTTTTAAAGTACTTAACAAAGAATCCTAAAATATCATAGGGCTCCATCACATCACATTACATTGTAAGAATTTCCCTTCAAATTACAACGATGGACTTTGTATTCCTCCACTCTAGTTAAAAATATTTTAAGTATTTACTTTTGATTCGAGTCCAACTTCATAATATTATGGTTTCTCAAACTCTAAATATTTATTTTTAAAAACCATACAATACAAAACATTGCTACAATCTTGCAATTTTTCAAATAACTTTAAAATAGTAATAAAACTGATCAACTCTGTATTAAGCACTGATTATATTTTCAGAAAAAGCCACATTCTAAAGAGGAGTTACACTGCAGCGTTGCCAGCACTGTTCTTGCCATCGCAGGGAATGGAAACCGATTGGTCTGGAAAGATAGATTGCAGTAAATCGTGCCCAAACCCGTACATGTTCAGGGAATCTTGCTCATTCTATTACGATGACCCTGCGGCTCAAACGATCCAAAGTCTCTTCTCGTCACTCGTTGTAGCAGACTGTGACCTGGCGGACCCCTGCGACTACCCCGCCCACTACAGCCCGAGAGATGGAGAAGAGTTCGACTTTATCGTGGTGGGTGCAGGGACTGCCGGCTGTGTGGTAGCCAACCGTCTGGCAGAGGTCGATGGCTGGAAGGTTTTGCTGATCGAGGCTGGGGGAGACCCGACCAAAACATCGGAGGCGCCGGCCCTGTACGGAAGCCTACAAAGGACAGAAATCGATTGGCAATTCATGACAGAGCCTAGTAATTCATACTGTCTCGGTATGGAAAACCACCAGTGTAGATGGCCAAGAGGCAAGGTGCTGGGTGGCTCTAGCACGATTAATTATATGGTTTATCTCCGAGGAAATCCTCTGGACTATGACGAGTGGGCGGCGATGGGATGTGAAGGGTGGAGCTACTCGGATGTCCTTCCTTATTTCAAAAAATTTGAAAACATGACATCTAAGCAAGTATTGGCATTGCCAGATTTCCACAAGTATCACAGCACAAAGGGGATAGTAACAATAGAGGATTTTGAAACCTATGAAGTAAAACCTCTGAGGAAACTTTTTGAGAGAGGAATGGATGATTTAGGTATCAGACCTAATCCGGATCCAAACGGTAGGAGACAGACTGGATGCACTCCCAAACGAGGATTTTTGAAGGATGGTAGACGGAATAACGCAGCTAAAGCATATTTATCACCTCTAAAAGACAGATATAACCTTAAAGTTTCAAAATATTCCTTGGTAATTCAAGTGCTAATAGAAGAATATACAAAGACTGCATATGGCGTAAAATTCTTAGATAGAAATGACAGGATCATTACAGTTCTTGCAAAGAAGGAAGTCATTCTCTCAGCTGGTGCAATAAAGACTCCTCAACTGTTGATGTTGTCTGGAGTGGGGCCTAGAAAGCATTTAATGGATTTAGGTATTAAGGTAATTCAAGATTTGCCAGTTGGTGAAAATCTTCAAGACCACATATTTTCTACAAATCTGTTGATCACTCTAAACTATTTAAACTATTCCACCACTGAACTACCATCAGAACCCGCCATGTATGACTTTCTCATGGGTTGGCGCAGCGTTTATTCTTCAATAGGAAATCTAAACCTTGGGTGTTATTTTAACACCCTTAATACCCAAAGCAATGTTCCTGATATTGAGTTCAATTTTGTGAATTTTAACAAAAATAGTAATGACTTACTTACGTTGCTGGAAGACTTCAATTACCGGGAGGAGATGATACACAGCTATTTTAAAATTAACTCAAAATCGTTTGTTTTACTTGTACTTGGTAATCTGTTAAAACCATTCAGCAGAGGGAAATTATTGCTTAAAAACAGAAATCCCAAAGAATATCCCATACTGATTGCTGGGTATTTATCGGATCATAGAGATGTAGAAGTATATTTACGAAGTTATGACTATCTTATTGCATTAATGAACACTAAGCCCCTTAGAAGTGTAGGTGCAACACTTCATGAGGTCGATATCCCTGGGTGCAGAATGTATCCGATAGCTTCAAGCCAGTACAGAGAATGTGCTCTGAGACACTCAACGACCACTGTGAACCACGTGTGTGGCACTTGTAGGATGGGCCCACTACAATCTCCGAGGACTGTGGTGGATCCTCGCCTGCGAGTCAAGGGTATCAAGCGACTGCGAGTCATTGACATATCCATCATGCCGACAATTCCCCGAGGAAACACAAATGGACCTGTCAATATGGTTGGGGAGAAGGGAGCAGATCTTGTGAAAGAAACTTGGCTGCTTGGAAACCAAAGCTGAACTTAATAATGTTATACATTGCGCATGTTACATAATAATACTTAATAAAGTTTTCCTCACTAGTTGATTTATTTAATCATACATATAATTTATATAAATTTACATTATTTCTACGCCAACTTCCTCTTTAAAGGGGGGGGGGGGTCGGACGCTCTATCTCTACAATGTTAATTTTCATAATTCTGGTACTCTCAGAAACCAAAACACATAGGCTAATGACATGCTTTTTCTTACAGTAGTTGCTCTTTGTGTATCTTATGAGTGAGATTTCGTGTTAAAAAATATTATCATAAAAACATAAACAGCCTTTAGTCCTCGGCATTTTTACTAACAATCTTTCACCGTAACAAAGAAACCGAAAACTGTAACTAACACCACTGTTACTACTATGTAAACAAACAACTCAAGCAGATAACATATTGTCTGACTAAAAGTAGCAGCTGTGCATACTTCAGGGGGGTTTACCAATAGACAAAGGGAAATACTGATAAAACATTGGAAAATATTAATTTTAATATAACTAATGCGAGAAGAAAATTTCATGTAGCTGATCACAGCTTGAATATTGACTTGACATACTATTATAAAGTTTTTAATAACTCTATAATGATTGACGGAAGTTAATATATTTGGTATCTAACTAAAGCTGAAGACATAAGATACAAAATTAGACAAAAATAAAAATTTGAACAAATATGTTTTTTTCGACCGACCCCCCACATCGAAGATGTTTTAAAACCTTGGTAATTTGCGTAATTTTATAATAGACATGCCGATACGCTTTATTTGTTAGACATGATACAAATTGGCAATAACTCAAATGGCAATTGGATTAAATATCTTATTGGTAAATGTGCCCATATGACAGAATTTTCAAATAAAATATCAAAGGAATATATACATTTTTAGGAATAGAAATTAGCCAAGGAATTACTTATTCTTATAAATAAATTTAGAAAAATCATAAATATGTCAGGAATTAAGACTGATTTGTATTGTATTGTTTATTTCAGGAATTTAAAGAGTTAGCAAAAAAACTAAATCTAGAGTCTATTATACGTGAATGCAGGCGCAAGAAAGTCAATATTGAGAACGTTGTGACTTGTGTACCAGATCAAAACTAGACTCTGATCGTGATATGGTTGTCCATACTTTCTGTCTGCATTGTTTTTGAACACCAAAAGACTCATGCAATTTCTGTCGAAAATTATTATTTCACAGGTCATTTGTTATTTTTGAAATGATCGTTTCAACTTAGGTTGGGTTTACAGATTACATGTGTACAGATTATCATCATGATCTAGTGCCTAGCCCCCTATAATGCCTTCTGTCATTAAATATTTATGGTCTTTGTGTTTCCCTTGATATTTCTGGAATAATCAGACACTCCAATAGTCAATATTTTGTAGTGTTGGGAATATAGGAACTTTAGTTTTAAAGTGATCCTCTGTTTTTCCGTTGTTACACAACATAAAATTCTTCGGACGTGACATATACGCATATCTGATACTACCACCTGAAGTTACGTATTGTCAATGTCAATACGTAGGCGATCAAGACGTGGTCGCCTGTGATTTCTTCCATTGTGTAATGAAGGTATGTCAAGAGGTTTGTTATGTTTTTGGAACCATGTTGTCAGTTTACAATTATAGAATTTGATTATTTTGTGTACAAAACATGATCATGATGTTGTCACCAGTAATTTTCTTCAATGCATTACATGACTCTCGTTGGCCATTTACCTTTCTGGGACCATCTTTTCAGTCCGAATTTTTTAACGTCTGTCTATAACCTACGAAGGTCGTTTTTGCAACCTCCGATCTGACGCCATGACGGCCAAACACGTGGCAGATCCTCGGTATGCGCAGTAGTTGATCGCGCATCTTCCCCGCTTATATTTGCACTGCCTAGTTCAAGTATACTGTTTGCGCTGCGCTGCAGTCAAGTCAACAATGTCGCCTCTGTTGATTCTTCCTCCATATGTTAATTAAGGAGTTTTATTCATTTCCTGCAAGCAGAAGGGAATAGTGCAGCAGAAATACACCGGTGAATTTGTCGTGTTTACGGAGAAAATATTATGAGTGATGTTTATGCACTCAGCAGTGACAAATATTGTAGCTGGGAAGATGCGCAATCGACTACTGCGCACACCGCGGACCTGTCACGTGTCTGGCCGTCATGGCGTCATATCGCGGAGGCTGAAAAACCTTGTATTTTGGCCGATCTAAACGTGTTAATCAGTCATTTCTTTCATTGCACTAGAAGATTTATTGTTCATTGAAATTTCTGGAAAACACATTTTTATATCTGATCTTTAGAATGTCAGCCAGCACCATGGCTTATCGTGAGTCACTCGTATTTCTTTAATTTCTTTCACTGCTTTAGAACACCATCGATGACTTCGGTTATTCTGTTCCACAATGACTTGAACTTGGAATATGAATAAATACGAATTTTTAAGAATGAATATGTAGTAAACTTGACTGATCTAACCAGGATTGTTTGACGTTATGAAAGTAGTAAGTGTCAAAACTAACACTGCTAATTTTTTCACAATTCTTTGTTTTTCAAACGTTGGTTTCGCTATATTATGACTGATTTGCTACGAGAATACTGCATGTGGTTTATACAAAAATAGAATACAATATATATATCTATATAGAACAACTTATAGCTAGTTAATAATTTAAACAATATCTCTATTTATTTTTATTTCGTATTGGTTTTTTGTATCAGAAATTGAGTGCTTTCCAGTAGTTTTGTAATGGAAGTTTCATAAAAAGAGAATAAACCTAATTTCATTGCTATTATTTTGTACTATTACTTTCCCTCGATTATTACATATATTTATATATTATTACACTAATTACTTCAGCAAATTTGTTTTACTTATAACATCGCAAGTGAAGAATCACAATATTCTACACTGGCGTTTAACTTGGAGACCGCCCAATTCGATGAAATTGAAACTCCAGCGCTGGAAGTGAGTTGAGATTGGCGAAGGATGAATGAGACTGGAATGTATGAAAAATTATGTAAGTTTAAACGTGGTGGTAATGTGGTATGAGAGTTTAAAATTTATAATTAATTATGACGTTTGCCATACAATGTGAAGTTGTAACGAGCAATTAAAGAGTTGATTTGATTTGGTTTAGCCATATCGAGTACGTACATTTGCACTATCAAAAGAATTTGTTGCCATTCATTATTTTCTAAATTAAAATGTTCCGAAGTAACTCTTGGAGACAAATCAACTAAAAAGTAAATCCATGATACGTATTTGAACAACAGTAGAAGAAAAGTATGTTCGTTTTCATTTGTATTAATCGTGGACGTATCTGAATTTAGGTGACAGAAATATATATATATATATATATATATATATATATATATATATATGTATGTATAATGTATATACATACATTAAATTGTATAAAGGGCAATAGCCTTATTTAATTTAATAAACATTGAATCACAAAAAGTACTTGCTCCGCCGGGAGTCGAACCCGGATCTCTCTCTTTTATTAAGTGAGAGATCCGAATATCATATATATCATCACTTATTATATATATAAGTGAGAGATCCGGGTTAAGATACGTAAGAACTGTTCGAGGTAAGTAGTTAAATTAGTATTCATTTATATTTTTATTTGTTACACTGATCTTCATCCAAGCAAAGGATAAAAGTAGAAATGAATAAATAGGCGCAGTTTGAAAATTGAAAGCTAACTCTTTTGCTCCCAATTAACATTTATTAATACTAGTTATTCAAAGGCCATTAGGTAAGGTAGGAATGTGGAAAAACACCAAAATATAAAATATACAATAAATGTGTACTGGAGCATTTTTACCTGTGATCTGACTAAATTTCTCACGTGAGTAATACAGTATAAATAATAACGAATTTTCAAATTCCAGTCTGTCTGAATCATTGATTGCGACAGGAAGGGCACAAAATCTGTTGAGAGCACACAGATGCTGTATTGCTATCCAATTACACTGAACTTACAACAAAGATATGCGTGTCCAAATCAACCACGGGAAATCCAGTGCAGATTTCCTTTGATGAAGGTTGCCGTCCTTTTCTTAGAAGATGTTTCAATTGGTTTGCTCTGTACGTCCATTTGTGTCTCTACTGGAGAAGAAACAGGTGTTTCTTCGACTAGCGTTGCCAAAAGTTCGGAGCGATCTCCTGTGTCAGTGCCAATATACTGAGGAAGCTCAGGTGTGGTCGGAAAAGACATAGAGGTGTAAAATGTCTAGATTAAAAAGAAACTTCTACCATTGTCAGGAAGGCAAATGCAAGAAGTGTATAATTTTGAGTTTGACAGGGATAATTTTGAGTTTGAATACGTCTTGTAGTTACTACGGTTTGACCAGGTCCGTTCCAGGTATGTAACAGTTTTGGAAGTTATAATGCCTCATTAGTTTTAAGAAATCATTCTTTCCAAAAAAAAACTGCTTCACCGATTTTACTCCACATATGAAGCGGGAATGAGAATGATCTCCAAATTTTGGAAATTAATTTATGTAATGCTAGCTGAACTTATGTCTTAAATAATATTTCCCTTTTATAAATGTTTTAAACTTTGAAGTAGCTTAATCTGTGAAAGAAGTGAATAATTTTGTAAATGCCTTTTCTGTTTTTAAACTGCTGAGAGAAATGCTTTTGATAATGTATCGGAAACTAGCTTTTAAGGTAAATTACTACGTATACAGACATACAAAATCGGATGCTGAATAGTTTTGAATTCTTATAGCTTTTCTGATGAAAATTACTATCGAAGTAAACATTACGGCGTGATAGCGCCAGTTACTTGGTACATTTCCCATTGGGTTGACTTCTCGTTTTCTCGACCTTGAATACACTGATGCAATTTCCTTCTTGTATTCATGCACTCAATCGGCCAATACTGCTGTCCGCTTTGTCTTGTAATACCAACTGGGAAACTGAATGCAAACTCAGTGCTCTTGCTTAATGGTTTAATACTGAATCATAATTGTATTCCTTCGATAGAATTCTATTCCCTTCTTGTTTATAGATGAATTTGCATATGACCACTACGGTGCATTGATACTCACTTGATCTAGGTATAACTGCAATAATTTTATGTTGCATTTTTCAGGGCATCTTCCAAAATACAATTGTTTTAATTTTAAAGTTAGAAATACTCTTCGTGATCTATAAGATAGAAAATACAATACATATATCGTACATTAGAAAATGCAAAGCATTTATGATTTCTTTTAAACTTTATGATCCATAATGTCCAGTTGTAGGAGCACGAAAACTGGTGATGAATTTAAAAGAGTTAAATTCATTTAACTCATTTCATGTAACGTTCGGCATTTGAGTTTGTGCCGAACTGAAAAATGCTTTCAATACTTAATTAATAATGTATTGTGGTAATTTTACTGACAGGAAAAAGGTTGTAGTTCGATGTATCTGTTTTCCTGAAATTTCATGAATTACATTTCTTCCTCGATTAGCTAGCTTATCTTAGCTTAGATTGCCAAGTGGTTCGTTAATATGTACAGGCATTTAGTTCCTGATAGCTGAAAGGTTAAATCTCAAATCCCAATTATTACCCCAATTTTAAATCCGCCTTCGAATCCAGTTGTACAGGGCATTTTCTAACGCTATCAAAATGATCATTAGAGCCTAGATCGGAGTAATGTGGTAGGCATCGGCTAGAGCTACAAATAATAAATTATAGTTCTGCCTATAACCAAACTCTATGTTGTAAATTCACCAATAAAGTATATTATAAGAAGTTATATTTTCAACTATCTATTGCTATCAATTTAGTCTCCACAAATTTCCAATTTTTGGAATGTGAGATGCTAGTGATGAATTTTCATTTTGAATATTTAATTGTATAGTGTAAATGTTAAACATCACTAGAATATGGTTGACAAACTTTAATATACTGTTAAATATTTTCAACGTAGTTTCATTAGTTTTTTGTACACAACAATTTCAACAATGTATTTAGAAAATATATACCATATTCTTGCTAAAAAACAGGGGAAACTTTATTTAAGTAGTTTTAAACCTACTAATAATATTGTATTTTCAGTTAGTCACCATTTAAAATTAAAAAAACATGATTTGTTTGGTACGGAAAATAGAATTTCAGTCAAGATTGCCCTCAAGAAACTTGACAGAAAATTGAACTCTTTAAATTAACTACTAGAAGACTCTGACATACTAAAAATACAATAACAAAATATCCTCAGAAATTAACCAGTTATTACGTTGGTGTATCCAGTGTACGTATAATAAAAAACACATTTTAAACTAAGCACACTTTTTTTCACGTGTCATTTAATTGGTAAGGCGAATCAGGTGCTATTAAGTTGGTGCTTTAGTAATCGGTTGCTTTAAAGTAAAAAAAAAATACTCTCGTGAGATTCGCAATACAAATGCAGATAAATAAATGTTTCTTAGTGTTATAATGTTTTATTGAAGGGAATGAACTAGATATTTATGTATACGTAAATACAAATGCATTAACGCACATTTAACCTTAGAGAGGGGTGCTATAAAACATTTGGCCAAGGGGCTCAAGACATCTAAATCCGGTACTGCACAAAAAATCCGATATTTAGTAAAAAATGTGTATCTATTTTTTGTACATGCGTTTAATATCTTACACTTGTTACTTGCATATCAGTAATATATTAATGTACGTTTACTTATGCAGATATTTTATATTAATTTCTAAACCCAACATGAGGTGGACAACAGAAAACACAAGAAGTACGTTATCAAAGAGAATAAGGAAAATGTTGTATTTATATGTTAATAACAATTTCATTTTTAATATATTCAACGTGTTTTCCTGTTCTCTTATCGACTGTCTAGAGTAAATAAATACCATATATATTAAATATTTACACTACATATTACTCACGTGTAATAAATAATTAATGCGAATATCGTTCCAAGTTTGTCGAGATAATCTTATCCTGTCTACAATTTTTTTTATCAGTGTCCAGAACACAATCAACAGTGTACCTCTTCCATGTGTGCACGAAAAACAACAGGCGCCCAATCAATATGATTAACGTTCCAAGTTTGTCGAGATGATATAAAATCCAAGTTTCTCCTGTTTACAATTAAAAAATCAGTGTCCAGAACACAATCAACTGTGTACCTCTTCCATGTGTGCACGAAAAACAACAGGCGCCCAATCAATATGATTAACGTTACAAGTTTGTCGAGATGATATAAAATCCAAGTTTGTCCTGTTTACGATTAAAAAATCAGTGTCTAGAACAAAATTTATATCAAAACTCCTCCTACGTAAACTCGTTACCAAAAACGCCGATCTACCAACGTTTAATTGTAGGTTAATTTATAATAAATCTGCACTATTGTACTGCTCTTGACTAAATGTTAATTACTATTAATTATTATTTAATTACTCTTAAGAAGTCTGTTAAGTAGTTGCGCGTGCATCATTGTGTAATATAATACGTTTTTAAAGAAAAATATTACGCCACAGTTTTAGACATTTTGAATATAATGTTTTTGAATAGAATAGCAATAAAACCTGGAGAGTAACAGAAATGAACACGATTGAGTCGTCTATTTTCAAAGCCAGATTAATCTTTTATTATTTGTTTACGTTACACAAAAACAAGTCAAATCTATTTACTGTAATATAGAAATGTAATTTTTTAACTAACTCATATAGTAAAGACACGTAATTATTCAAAGTTTCATCTCCTGATATGTAGAACTTTTGAAGAAATACGTTTTTTATTTTCGATTTATCTAATTTTGTAACAAAGTTTCGTGATATGTCTGATTTGTAACAGAGCCTCACGATTATTCTGGTTTTGTGACAAAGTTTTGTGTCTCTCGGTTTTTTTATCAATTTGCATCTCAGTTTCAAATTTATCGTGATTATTATAAGTTTAGATAGTAGTATAACATGTCAGACAAAATATTATTAGTAATAAGCTTGATAGACTTTACTAGGAACTAAAACATAATGACTCATAATTGTGAATTTAATTATATTGACAGTGTCAGTTACACAACGCGATCTATCTGCTTTTGAAACTGACACTATGGTAATATGAGTTTTCAACAATCGCTTATTTTTCACGCTATTTAAATTAATGAAATATAATTGGGTTTAAATGGATCAGCGCTTAAACATGTAGCTCTTAAACACAAAAGATCTCATCTACTGCGGTGGCTGACCAAAGACTGTAGCTAGCCAGCCTGGGCATGAGGAAGTTTTGCCCTTGCCTGCTTTGACTGGAGACGCTAGAACGGTGCTGACCTCGATTTCTTCCCAGGTGACATAACTAAGATATAACCAACTCCTCCCATCTCTCTTCATGAGATCTCGAAAGAAGGTGGCCCATAAACAACTTACCCAACCTGAATATCCTGCCTCTCCGGAAGCTCGAGCTTTCACGACTAAGTTAATGAGAGGTTTCTCAGCTTCTTGTTACAAGTGAACAAAAAAACCGATAAAAACCCACGACGTGCATACCCTTTCCAAGCATATTTTTCTGTTAAGGATATAACAAAACACCAAATGAAAAATGTCTCGTGATATCAGAACTATAGGGCAAAACGATAGTTGTTTACGTTTAATTAAGTTAAGTCTTAATTTTAATCATAGACTGATGTTTTTGAAAATGTTATTACAGTTACAATAAAAGTAAAATCACGGGTCGGCATGGGAATAGACTAGGAGCACACTCCAAGACAATAAACAATCTATTATCATGCAGCATAATTTGTCTACGACGCAAGAGGACAGACTAGTTATTTATCTTGGCCGAGTGATGAGTTCTGCTTCTTCTAGTAAAATCCAGTGGAAGAGATTGGCATCTAGAATTAGGGGAGTGAAAAATGGATACTGTAAAAAATATTAGAATTTATGGTAAAAGGCGGAGGACCTGTTGCAGTAAAATTTGTGGTGCCGCGTCCTTTTTTCTGTTTAAAGATTATTTATATTTTGTATTTTTCGTTTATCTTGTTTTTTCGGCATTTGAAATAATCATATATTTAATTACAACGTGTATATTTTTTAGTTTATAAAAATATAGTTGATGACTAAAGCCGATTAAATGAAATACCTAAAATGTAAAGATGTAAGTTTTATAAAAGATATCAGTAATGAGAAAACTATGCTATATTTCCCATTACTGTCGTCGTTTCTAAAAAAAAAATAAAAAGTTAGTCAAGCAATCGAAATTAGGTTTGGTAGAAGAATTACGTAACTTGTAGATGACGATGTTACCTACAAATAAAATGTTTTTTTTTTTAATATATATTAAATTTACAGGATTTTCTTATACAAAATTGAATATCTTAAAAATAAAAAAATATCACATCTTATTAAGTCTGATGCGCATATTTGTGGCTTCTAGCTTTACCAATTTTGCGCATGATCCCCAAAAATTTTGTAAATAAAATGTTATTACAAACCTACAATAGTATCTTTTTTGAAGTGATAGAGCCGTTAGTTAACTCTAGTAACTTAATCAAAATTAGTTTGTTGATAACAAAATTTCTTCTACATTGTAACATTTAACCTTGGTGATGCAATTTTGTGAACGGATTATTTATTACTCATGGTGTGAGATTTCTCATATATAAGGTATAAAATATTTACTATGTTTTAACGACATTCTGAAATGGCAACAGAGTTATATTTAAATTTTTTACGAAGCAATAAACGAAATAATTGGTATTTATTTATTAAATGTTTTCATCGTTTCAAGAAACTTGTTACATATATTTTAGAAGATTACATTTGCTGTAAAAAGAACTTTGGCACCTACAGTTGGTGTTTCCTAACCACACAAACACATTGAATGTTTATCATATATTAGACTTATTATAAGAAATAGTCCATTCGATTAGTGGAATAGTACAAAAAAGTGCCTATAATGCAAGCATGTTACAAACAAGTTTACATTGTTTTACGAAATAAAAAATAAGACACATTAAAAATTTTGCTGTGAGAAACGTCATACCATAACTCGTTAAAATATAATGTCATGGAATAATATTGATAATTATTATAATATATATAATATAATTATAATGATATTTATTATTTTTAATCAATAATTTTTAAACACCAAAATATTCAAAAGTAACTTACATATCATTTAATTATTTATCGTTCCAATATTGCTTTAATCGTTAAGGTTAAACATTTAACAGTTGTTTAATATGATGCCGATTACTAATATCTATATTACTAATAATAATATATTATTTTAAATTTTATTTTTCATACTGTCAGAAACTATTGAACAAGATTTTTTTAGTGTATCTTTGGTCTCTTAAGAGTCGAGTGTACTGGAGGCCGGCCACCTTGATTTTAGTCTCTTAAGACAAAATTTTAACTTCCTACACATTTTTAATCTTGCTATTAGTCATTGAAATATGGAGGTGTCTCATTTTAAACAGACAATTAATACAGCGGCATTTCTTTTACTTTTGTATTATTTAGAAAAAATCTCAAACTGTTTTATCCTATACAATGTCATAAAGTACACTTCTAAAAAAGCATTTAGGTGCGTATTAGTAATATCTTTGAAATAGGATTTTTCGGACATTTGCCATCGTTCAGTGAAACAAAAAATCTATAACACTTATTGTTTCACTGAACGATGGCAAATGTCCGGAAAAATCCTGTTTCCTTCACAATCCTTCCATAGTCAAAAATAAACTTCAAACAAAGAATCTTTCAAATGACAGTTCCCCATAATTTACGACCAAAAGTACGGGCATTGAAGTGTTTGGAGTTTAACATTTTTCTCATGAGTAAATCTCAAGGTCATTTCTCTACAGCCCGCATAAGCGTCCCTAGCTTGTATCTAAACCCCATCAAGTGTGCACTTTTGGGTGTTCCTGTCTTTAGATAGCTGACAGACAAATCAAAACTATAGTACAGCAAGACAATTTTATCCAATAAACTTAATTCAAAATTATTATCAGTGAGGGATGGCCAGTCCTACCAATTCATCTTGAAATGCAGCAGAAATATAATTTATTGGAATCGACTTGGTTTTATAATTCAATTCAACTCTTGACAGGTCTTCGACAGTTTGAAAAATTCATATCACATTTGAACGGGATTATTCACTGACTCAGTCAACTCCAGTCCTCTTTAATGAATTCAGCTGCCCTTTCGCCGATCATAATAGTAGGAGCATTTGTGTTGCCGCTGACGATTTTTGGCATAATGGACGCATCTGCGACTCGAAGACTCTTGACCCCATGGACTCTCAGTCGAGGATCCACCACGGCGTCGGGGTCCCCCACAGGACCCATCTTGCAAGTCGAGGTTGGATGGTACGTCGTCGAGACGAGATGCTTCAGACAACATCTCCAGTAGGACTCTGAAGGGAAGTCGAAATGTCTGCAATCCGGGAGCTCGATCTTGTGCAATCTTGCATCCAGCGATTTCATTGCCTCGGTTTTAACCAGATTCTCCACAAACTCTATAGATTTCAAGAACACTTTTATATCGTCTTCGTGTGTTAAATAACCAGAAATGATCTTCGGTTTGTCTTTAGGATCCGAACTTCTTAGAGATACCCTTCCTCTACTCTTCTGCCTCAGAAGCGTCGGCATCGTCAAGACTATGTGGCGGTTCTTATTTGCATCAATGTAAGATTGCGCTATTTCCCTTCTCATGTTATACGACTTCATGGTCAGCACTTTAATATCCTCTTCGTGGTTCTGATCAATGTTAATATTGTGGAACTGTATGTCAGGGTTATCATCACCATCGACATCTATAAACATTGATGAGCTTAAAAGTCCAATATTTGTGTATCTCCCCGATGACATTATAAGATAATCAAACATGTCTTCTTCTGGCGATTTTTCTGGTTGGCTGTAATTAAAAGATAGTAAAACTCCAGTCATCAACATGTGATCTTGAAGATTTTCTCCTACCTTTAAGTCTTTGATGACATCTATTCCCACATGGTTTAAGTCATTTTGAGGCCCAATACCGGAAAGCATGAGCAATTGAGGAGAGTTAATTGCTCCTGCTGATAAAACTATTTCTTTCCTCGCTTTTGCCATTACTTTTTCTCCTCTGGCGTTAATAAATTCAACCCCAGTAGCTATTAAGGAATCTTTGTCAATGATGATTCGTGTTACCAGAGTATGCTTGGACACCTTAAGGTTTTTACGATCTTTCGCCGGTGAGAGAAAAGCTTTGGCAGCACTGCAACGCTTCCCACCAACAAGCGTACCTTGGAGAGATACAAAACCTAACTGCGACTCGCCGTTACAATCGGTGTGGACTTTGTAGCCTAGTTCTTCCATCCCACCCGCGTAGACGTGCAACAAATCTTTTAATTCTGAATTGTTGTAAGTAGATACGGAAAGCATTCCCCCTACACCGTGGTACAGGTCATAATTCCTACTTGACAAAACTTCAGGCGCTTTAAGATTTTCTGACTTCTTAAAGTACTTGAGGACATCTTTGTAGCCCCACCCGTAGTTCCCATCCTTCACCCAAGAATCGTAGTCTCTCGGGTTTCCTCTGACGTAGAGGTTTGCATTGATCGTGCTGCACCCTCCGAGGACCTTCCCTCTGGGCCAACTGCAGCTGTTGTTCACCATACCCAGGCAGTTTTCCTCTTCCGGGTCCGTTTTGTAGACCCAGTCGATGTCGGACCCTTGCAGAAATTGCACGAGGGCTGGAACCTCCGAGGTTTTGGACGGGTCTCCCCCTGCTTCCAGCAGGAGAATGTTCCAGTTTTTCTCCTCAGAAAGTCTGCTGGCCACGACACTCCCAGCGGACCCAGCGCCCACCACGATGAAGTCGAACTCCTCCAGCGGCTTCACGTCGTAGTGTGGCGGATATTCTGAGGGGTTTGCCAGATTATACTCGGCCGTCTCTATCGCAGTGTGCAGACTTTGTACCATCTCTGAGCAGACATCTTGGGAGGCAAGACCCGCGGGAGGTCTTGTGCTGCAATAACGCTCAGAACTTGTGAAATACCTGCAAAAAACCAGTTGAGTTTAGCATTATATTTGTATAGCCAATATTTAAACCATTTTCATTGTATTAGTGAATATTAAATATGTATTTCTCCTATTGATATGATCAACCAAACTGACATTTTTCTGAGATTTTGAGTTAATGCTAAAGATAAAAGGGAAAATTACCAATTTAATAGAGGACACGGATTAACTGGTGGCCACGAATCTGGAGTTTCGCTTTTAGTATTCAGTCTCATGTTTGAAACTGTATATTAAAAACAAATTTGTCTCAAATAAAAAAATTTTTAATTCAGAAACTTAAATTTTAGTGTTTCTATGATATTGGCTTGTTGGTTGTAAAATTATCTATTAATAGCCTCAAGTTATTACTTATTTTAATATCAAATCTCTTATGGAAACATCGTGGGAAATATACAAACTTACCCCATTGTAAAATTCTTACTATGGAGGTATAAAAGTAGGTATTTTAATAAACCAAGATTTTGATTTGATTATAGCAACATTACTATCTCTAAACGAATGCATCAGCGTTAGAAATAAATATTCAGTCTGTATTTTTATGGAATTTATTAAATAGACAACCAAGAATTGTGATTTTATATTTATTTAAGAGTTATATTGAATATTTAATTACAATTTTTAATGCGGAAAGCATATTTAGCATTTGGTATTAAATTTTGACTAAATTTTGTAAACTCGGAATAAGCAAAGTAAAATCATATACATAGTAATTAAAGAATCTAATATTAGTTGATACACGTTTTATTAATGAAAAATTCATTTTACAAAAATACATTTATGGAGGAGATGGTAAAACCCCCATACTAACCGCACATCTAAAGTATGAGTACGCCAGACCAGGTTTGGCGTAACAGGGCTTCGCTGAAATTGCATGCAAAACCTCAAGTCTGTTTCTCTTTTCACTCATTTCATTCGCGAGGTTCTGCTGACACAGAATCAGACAGAAACACTTTGCAGACTCCGGACAGCCAGAAGTTTTCTTTGCCTACTGGGGGATAGGCGCTTAGCTAAAACCCATGGATACCACGAACCTTCACCGAACCCATTCTTTTTTATGTAAAAACGCAGTATCATGCCAAATTAAAGTCTACATATCGTTTCAGACCTTAGGGCACGTAAACGCTCAGCCCAATCCCACAGAGACATGACCACCATCAAACATGACGTTGCTAATTGTAAAAATTAAGTTAACACGCAAAACTTCAAGTCAACATGCGTTAGCTACATTCGTTCTTTGCTAATGATATTGTTCATACATTTTCCAATATTTAAACAAGTACTAATGCCTCCCGGAATATGGCAGTGCCTTCATTTACATAGGGCCACAATACGAGTACAGTTCTGTAAAGCTAGTATTGCCAAGCACAAGTAGTAAGGCGCTATTGTAGCTATTAGCTATTATTTAGCGACTATTCTAACATTATAAATAAGTATGTGTCAATAATTGTTAAATGAAGCCAATTTTATATGTGAGTTTTCGTTTTAACTTTTAAATATAAACCATTAGTATTGGTTTATACCTCCTATAACTCTTTATAGGAGGTATAAACCAATACTAATGGCTTATATTTTACGTTGAATTTAGAGTTTTCAATGGACAAATCTATATTGAATATTAATTAAAAATAATTATTAATAAAAAATAATAATATTTTTAACATTGAAAATCCGTCACCTTTAAGATAAATAACATTTAAAGTTAAAGTGAAAATCTTAGATTAAATTTAAATATTTGAGACAAGGATGTATACATAATAATGTATAATAATAATCAATTATTGATTTGAGGTGAAGTCCCAACTGCCTACTACAGCAATTAACGGTAATATACTTACTTAGATGGATCTATTCTACTATCGCTGTTTAGATGTGATTTACGTAACTGTTACCAAGAGGAGCTGTTTTATTTAAGTACTATTACGTTTTAGTTACTTTTGATACAGTTTTTGATGAAAGAACGAATATTGTACCCAATTGTACTAAATTGTACCTAAAAAGTAAATCAACAAAATAAAAATCTTTTTAGTCGTCTTATTGCACGTAAAATGTAAGGAATCTAGAAAATTTGGTTCGAGAAAAATTTGTTTAGCCTAAAGTATTACTCAAAAGATTTCTTGTTGAAACTAGGAAAAAAACATGGCTACTAGACTGATTGTCTGGCAAATACAATACAGACACTTTATTCCAACTGCTAGCAGTTAAATTTTTAACTATGTAGAAAAGAAACCCATTTTTACAGATTAATTAAGAGGTAACGACATATTCTTCGTAAAATACGTAAGTAGTATATCTGCGTTTTAAGTTAATAATTGATGGCTTACACATAGTATTATACTTTTATAGATGTTCACTTGTATCAGTAATCAATCAGCTTAACTCATTAATATGGAGTTCACTGAAGTTCATTAATATGATTTCTGATCTAGGTAATTATGTAAAACCAGTCTCCATTGGCTTTAAAATACCAATAAACTCAGCGCTATAAATGTTCTGATCAGGTTGAAAGCTCTTGCAGACTCATGGTTGTAAATGCTGCCATAACGTTTGGCTGATGCCAATTCTGCGGCTACGTAACCTTGACCCACCCGCGCTCAATGATCTCGGGACCGTCTCAAGATCATCTCAGTGATGCTTAAATCATCTCAAGATGATTTAAGACGAAGAAAACGACAGAAGGTATTTCTGTTGAGATTGATTGCTTGTTTATGTCGTCAATAATTACTTCAATGAGTAGAATGTTATAGGTTTGAGTTTTGTTGATTTATATTTTATCGTTGAAAGAAAACTAGTTAATGGCCTGTAAAATTCAATGTTTGTGGGTACCTACTTTAATTCCACCGAGGCGAAGAAAACCTTCATCATCAATCTAACTAAGAAAGGTGACTACACTGAAAATAATAAACCCTTCTAACCAGTTCAATTATTATTATTTGTGCCTTGCGAAATATCAACGTAAAACGTTTACACAACATACTGTTAAGTATTATATTTAATTACATTTAAGAACATCTTATAACGATGTCCAGGTCCTTCAGATAATGTTTCAGTGTTGGAATTTGGCATTGAAGCATGAACTTTTATCACCTCAACAATTAAAGGTGACAAAATGTGTGTGGTCATGTAGCCAAATTCTTCAAGGTTATATAGATAAAAGTCCCAAGGTCCTGATGACCATAATCTAAAGATAATGTGAGATTTGAAAAAATTACAAGACATTTTTCTGTTAAGATATATTGCTCTTTGATGTTGTGAAGCTGCAAGTTTAAACAACTTCAATAAATAGTACTTTAATGTGAGTTTTTTTTAATGATATATATATTTTTTTAAATCAAAACCTGTTAATGGCCAGTGTAATGACACGTTTGTTGGTAAAAAAATTCCACTTGAGCCAAGAAAGCCTAGTGATCATGCAGACCAAAGTATTATAGGTAAAAATCGTCGTATTCACGTACACAAAAATGCCTGTAAACCAGTATACGAAATTCAACGTTTTCCTGTAGACCATAATCAACTATGTAAAACTGTAGGGTTCCTCTTGGCTACCATTGGTTCTTGAGGTTCTAAATAAATATGTGTATATATATATATATATATATATATATATATATATATATATATATATATATATACACACACACACTATATATATATATGTCATTCAGTAGTTAAAATCATAATCTTCCACGCTGGATTAAGGTGGTGCAATCTGTGAATACTGAACGGTTGGGATATTTTTGTTGGTAAAAACTTTTATTTGCATACTTTTTCAAAGATTATTAATTTCATATATAACGTAAATTTAATCACATATAATTTCACCAACACTAATAAAACTTGTCTTTCCATGAAGAGTAGCTTTATACTTGTATTTATGGGCTTCTTGTAATCAGCCCAAAAAATGGTTAAGCTTTCGTTTGCTGAGCGTTAGCGAAGCCTTTCACTTGAAAGGCTGGAAAGTTTTATTTCTGTCTGTCCTATAGACTTTAAATATTGCATGCACCTTCTTTTATATGGACAACATTGATTTTTTTTTACTCTTTCCAACGAAACTTAATTTCTACATAAACAAAAATGGATTCTATGATGGTGCATGTATATTCATGGGACTTGACTGAGCGTCATTGAAGAATATCACTCAGTACTCAGTAGTTCATCTTTTTGTCTGTCGGGGGATGTAAAAATGTTCTGTAGATTGTCTGTATATCCACAGGACATCTTAAGGATGAAATTTGCATTGAAATTGTGTATGTAATCTCAGCGAAGCATATACATATATATTTCAACAATGAAACACAAAAAGTACTTGCTCCTCCGGTACTCGAACCCGGATCTTTCACCTGCTGGGTGAATGTGTTACTATTACACCACAGAGCCCTTACTTCTTACGATTCAATTATATTGTATTTGGCCGTATCTGTCGTATTTGTATATACAGGGTGTTCACTAAATGGTGTCACAAACTTCTGTGGGAGATCCATAATTTTAAGCAGGAAATGTCTTATAAATATTTGTTGAAAAATGTGTCGTTTAGCCGCTAGCCACCATTTTATATTTTTATAAAAAATAATATATCTAGAACTATTTAAGCTACAACCAAAATTAAACCAAATTTGACACATAGTTTGAATATATAAGAGAAACTTTTTAAAAATAACTGTGTTATTTTCTTTAATATTAACAAAATAGTATATTTAATGTCAAAAATATTTATAAACGGGGTAGTTTGGGCTTTGGGGGTCATGTTTTGTACAGTTTTGGTTAAAATTTGGTTAATACCCTTAGCACATTGCTATGGGAATGCAGTAAAATAATCGCTACTGTGGATCAAAACTATTAGATAATCGAGTAACCCCTAACTAAAGATCACCACGAATTAACCAGTAGAGGATTTATTGGATTTTTATTAAAATGTAGCTCGTTTATTTTGTGTTCAGACATACAAAATAAATGATTTACAAACAACAACTTCCAGTTTTTATACCGATAATAACAAAATGGGTACCGGCTTTTTGTGCTTTTCAACCAAACTCTAACTTTGAAAATTCACAACTCTGAAATTTGTAATTCAATCAAAGACCACATTTTTAATACAATGCCATAACTATGGAACATGTAATTGGATAATTATGTGCAAACGAGTTGTTATCAAATTATCATTTCAACTTTTATTCTTAACCGGCCTTGTTAAAATAAAAAAAACATGTTAAAATAACATTAGCTTGAAAATTAAATGTTATGGTGGTTTACAAAATTATACGCCCAAGACAATGATGACTTTAAGAGTTCTTTAACAAGACCAATGTTGGTTATTTAATCAGTCGGCCAAGAATTAAAGTTAAAATGGTAATTAAATAATACATTTTTCATAGAATTGTTAAATTTTACCCCAAAAGAGCATATTTGTAACTTTTTGATCCAAGAGTAGGCATACTTGATAGCCATCTCTCTGCACTAGGCTAAGAAGGTCTGGACCTCCAGAGAGATGTCTCTAAAGTTCTATGAGCCAAGAATCCGCAATCAGTTGGTACATAGAGGTAGTTTGTGTTGATCAGAAAGCTTACGGGACTTTCAAAATCAGATGGCATTGATAATTTAGTGATTTATTCACCCAACAATTTGTTAGTTGAACTTTCAGCCACCTTGGCAACGCCAATACTGCAGCCTTTTTCTTCTTAGTCTTTTCTTTAGATAACCAAACTAATGTATGATCAGAAGAAAAAATGGCTGTCAAACAAATTGTATTTACATTCATTAAATTTATGTAAGGGACAATAGCCCAGTTTAATTTAAATAAGCATTGAATCACAAAAAGCTCCACCGGTATTCTGTACAGATGTCTTCTACACTCATTATTCGGCTGCTTTTATCGAATGTTTCGATTGTTTTTTACATACTGAATGATTTTATATTAAAATTTGTTCAACTTAAAATATGAATTTAGCTGATTAATGATAAAAATAAAGTAAGTAAATAAAAGAAGTAACTATTTTTGAAGAATTTGTAAGTGACGATAAATATGAGGAATAGAGATAGTTCTTGGAAAAATTTCAGAGAAATTTTAGGAGTGCAATAGAAGTAGACTATCTAGCAGATAATGTTTGTAAACTTTTTTTACTGCAGAGAAATACACCAGTCTGAGGAAAATCCTTTTCCCCATTTCACAAAAGCGGTTACTCTCTGCTATTCAGACAATCTATAAATACTGTAACGTTCCTCTGAAATGTAGGTTTAGACAAAAGTTGGTTCTATTGTAATGTCAATATTATATATATTTTTTTAAGAATTGTAATGTTTTTTTTTAATGTAATATAATTCCTGTTTCGTACGATTATTATACAATATCGATGTTAAATGCAGTAAAATAATCGTTCGATAATGCAGTATTGAATCGTTCGATAATAATCGATTAACGAGTGTAGACCGCTTATTAAAGTCTCCCACATATGTCTGCCAAAATCGTCGAAAAACTATTGTAATAGAGGTATATAATAAGTTTCATGTTAAATAATTTTCCTCAGCTACTTCCATAACTGAAGGCCATTTTGCCACACACAAATGTCTGATATTACCTGAGATTGAGGTCATAGATTAGTAAATTCAGATGTGAGTCAAATATCGTTAGGACCTCCTGAAACATAACATTCATATTTTTACGGCACGTAATTGTACCCTTGATTGACGATGGTTTATCATTCATTGTACAGTACACACCTGTACATTATTAACTATCATTACAATGGCTTATTATCGGTGAGTCGATGATAACTGTAATTAAAACCTGTACTATTACTGTACTTAGAGACGTTTCGATCACTTTTTGCTATCGGAAGTTGTTGCTTGTTACTTCGCGCACATTCAAGGGCGCTTGTTTAGCAACCTTGATATTCAACGCAATCTGCATTTCGTTACATATGAAACCACCGTTATGTAAGTGCAGTATTTTACCTACTGATTATTCAACATCGTGTATACAACATTTTCCTGCTTGCTTCTACAAACTTTAAATTCCTAAAGAAACTTTCATTCTGGCTCCTCATATAACATAAAAACAAAGTATAGAGAAAACAAAATCTAGTTTATATATATATATATATATATATATATATATATATATATATATATATATATATAAAATAAACGATAATTCTACGATAAAAGATGCTATTGACGTCAGATCAATCTGTAAAATAATTCATGAAGCAAGGACTAAAAGAATCTTATGCTGGTGCGAGTCAAATAGTTTAGTTGGTTCTTTGCTTCAACCCCAAGTAGTCTACATTCCAAACCGCAGGTAAACACATACTCCAAGTATGTGAGAAAATTAATATTCTAATATCAAAACATTATAATTTCGGACGAATACTTCCATTAAATAATTACAAAAATTCAACCCAAAATAGTCAATTTGTAACAAAAAAAGATTAATTTATGTAAAAGTTGTGACGTTGAACCCTAATAATCGTCAAATAATACGCCTTCTGAAGCTGAACTTCAGTGGAATATTTACTACAATCCCATTTTGGGTCTAAGTAACCAATATTTTTCTCTAACTGCTAGCGTTACTAAACTAGCGATTTGTTAAAGAAAAACATACCCAAAAGCATGTAACATATTACTACATGTACAAATTTGTATTTTAGTACAGGATTTTAAGTGCTGTACGTGTGTTCAAGTGACCTACTAACTATATCTGAAGAAACTGCAGGAGACCGGAGGCTGTCACTAGCTGAACTCAGGAAGAGTCCATAAGGTCCCAGAGACCAGGAGCTTCCAGCGGCTAGGACTGCCCAATGGGCATGAGGTATCTCGAGAATATTTCTCCATTAGAATTTTCAGAGGCTGGAAATAATCAGACTTTGAGAGGTACCACATGGTTAACAGCTATTTAAAGGTTCTAGGATCCAGAAACTTCCAGAAGTTGAGCTGGAAGCTCCCAAAGCCGGGAAAACATGTAGTCTGAAAACTCACTCTGACTGGGAGATACTTCAACTTTCCCAAGAAAGGAAGCTTCCAAAGGCTCCCCATGAAGCCTGTTTATTCAAGAAGCGGGGAGATCTAAGCAACCAGAATTCCTGTAGGAAAACTCTAGAAGGTTTCAAGAAGTAGCCTAATGTAATACCCAGGAGTTTTCGATACTCAGAGGCTGGAGTCCATGGTCTAGAGTACTCAGAGGTTACTAGAGGTCTAGTGGAAACATTTCCAAATATTCTAAGTCGGTTATCCCAGAGACAGCTTTAGAGATTAGTACCTCTCATACACGTTGTAAACCTTGAGATCTTTTAACGAGGCGAGAGTCTATCAGTCTTTTCTCTTGTTAACTTGGTGGTCTGTCTGATAATAGATTTAAAGAGGGTAGGTAGAGCCATTTAATATGGCTGATCATAGCAGAGAGTACGTTAAATAGTCCCAGAGTTCCTAGAGATTATGTTTCCCAGAGATGGTGTCCACACTCGGAGACTAGCTACACTTTTATTTCGAAAATCGACATGTAAGCTAGAAATGTGTGTTGAGATTCTATCTGGGTGTTTCTTGTTCGTGTTGCTGTTATTGTAATTCTAAGACTTTTTAACTGTCATAAAAAATTACATCAATTCCAAATGTTTAAGAAAAATACATAGTAAAATAGTACTAAAATGCACAGTTTCCTCGATTTTTCCTTCATGATTGATGTAATGAATAGGATAAAACGTACAGAGCAATTTTAAGGGATAATATGGGTTTACTGAAAAAAGTGTTAAAAATGAAAACAAATTTATGGCTCGCAGATAATTTTTTTCATTTGACTACGTTTAACAAATTGCTTTAAATGTTCATGACATTAATATTTTATTGCTTTTTAAACAATATTATCTGGCTCATAAAATCCAAACTTAAGTGAATCTTATTTTTAGGGATAATTTGGTTTTTACTGAAAAAAGTGTTAAATGAAAACAAATTTATGGCTCGCAGATAATTTGATAAAAATTTTACTACGTTTAACAAATTGCTTTAAATGTTCATGACCTTAGTATTTTATTGCTTTTTAAACAATATTATCTGGCTCCTAAAATCCAAACTTAAGTGAATCTTATTTATTTGCTGTGGCGCCCATGACTCACATTTTTATCTGTCGGAAGCTTGAATGTAGTAATAGTTTCGTTTCTTAAAATATGATTATTGCCTAAATTTGCCATTTTAAAAATAAAAACTACACCTTTATTCAGTAAAATGACAAACCTGCAGGTGAATATATTTTCAACAAGCGTTTGAACCCTTATAACTACTTCATATTCAAATTTACAATTAATCATATTATTAATATTTTATTAAATTATGATACGTGTTGCAAAATCGTAATAATAGCACTACATCGACCAAAATTAAAATAACATTTGACTTACAAATTTGAAATAGCAAGTGAAATAGCAAAGTGCTTTTCGGCCATATTGTTATTTAATTTAAAATAGCCTAAAATAAAAATAGTCAGGTCGTGTGTATGGATGTTATTGTAGTATTTTTATAGGTATAGATTTGTAAACAAATAATTAACTAAAATTAACTTTATTTATTTATGTTATAAAGGAAGTTAAATAGAAAAGAAGAAATATAAAGGAGAGGTTTGTAATTTTTTTAATTACACAATATATTAGAGGTTTTTGGGGTTTATAGTATTTCTCTCATTTTAACCCCCGCATATATGTGTAAAAACTTTTTTTTTAGTTTTATTTCAGAAATCAGTGAACATAAAAACTCTTACAAAAAATGTTGTACAGTTAATTTTTATTTCAGTTTCAAATCTGGAAAAAAATTAGATTACTATAATAACACATTCCAAGACTGTGTCCGGTTAAAATGTTTAATGCTTCATACAATATACAATACATATAAGGTTATGAAAACTTTAAAGAATAATAAAAGTTGCCATTTTTACTTAGAAACATTTTGACACCCAAAGCATAAACAATGTAGATATGAGCTTTAAGTGCTTGTAATGCACTACACCACTTTCATTGTTCACGTCATCACGCCATCGTTAACCGCATTACAATATTATAACAGTTACAACATTATATATCTACGTTATTAACAGACCATTGTTTATGATTTAGGTGATAGACTTTCTTAATTCGATTTAAACATATTTATGTTTTCAGAATCTTCTTAGATTTTAAGGTATTGAACTTTTAAAAACTTTAAACTTCCGCCATAATGAAAATTTATACGATAGTGGATGGTAATTTTTCTATTAATTTGAGTTTGAAAAAAATAATTGTGGCAAATTTGAGTTTATATTTCTACTGGTTTCTGAGATAAAAAATTAAAACTAAGAAACACATACAGACGGTACACAGAAAGAGAGTTGTTCCATTTAACTCCTCTTAGTTAATGGAACAATAACCTAAAGTTTGTGTAGTGAGTTTTGTTACGCTCTGTATATTCCAAAATATTAAAGTGCTATTTAAACAAATAGTCTAAAATTTAAACAAATATACTAAAATACAGGTATGTGTTTATTAATGATTTTGTCTTAGTTTAAAAACATGAACTGATTTAATTTTTAATTCAGTTTTGAAATAGCCTATCCGTTAAAGTACTGGCGCTTTTGTGTGATACCTTGTCAACCAACTCCTCTTCTAACGAAACCCATAAATCGAACAATAGGTCCCAGGCTATCATCGCGGACTCAACGTCCGTCCCTGGAGACGTAGATGGATAAGAAGTGCCCACGTAAAGTTAACGACGTGGACTCACAGTCCTCTTACTATATTGTCCCAGGCTATTATCGCGGACTCAACGTCCGTCCCTGGAGAAGTAGATGGATGAGAAGTGCCCACGTAAGTTAACGACGTGGACTCACAGTCCTCTTACTATATTGTCCCAGGCTATTATCGCGGACTCAACGTCCGTCCCTGGAGACGTAGATGGATAAGAAGTGCCCACGTAAGTTAACGACGTGGACTCACAGTCCTCTTACTATATTGTATAAGAAGCACGTCTAAGTCGCTTCGCTCCATAACAACATATTTTTTTAATTTGGTCATCACGAAAAAATATTATGTCTTAATTTAACAGCATAATCTTAACTGGCTGAGCGACAGCGAAGCCTTATCACTCGTGAGGCTGGAAAAAGTTCACATCTGTCTATTTGTCTGCATGATATTTCGAATATGAACTCACCTTTAGACTTGAAACTGTGCTGAAACTTAGTTTCTATATGAGGAACACTGAGTTCGATTATTGTGCATGTCACTCCGTGGGGTTTGGCTGAACGTTAGCCAATATTTTACATTAGTAACCGTAAGGGCAACTAAAAAATATCATAATAATAAATAAACCGTTAAACAAATTAAGAATACTGATAAGATAATTTATCATTTGACATATTAACACATGTAGCCCAATTAACAAAATACATGTGATATCATTTTACGGTGACTTTATCATTTAAACACTGATTTGAAACCCAATTTAGTGGAAAGAGATATGAAGGTATCATGTACTAAAATATCTCTAGAAAGATTACATATACCCGAACACATAAAACATAATCTTTTAGTGACTTTCATGGAGTGTAGCGTAGAGTTATAAGTAAAGTGTGTAGTTTTTAGTCATTGTAATGTCGCTGTGAGACCCAAATTAATGAAAAAAAATATATATGATGTGGGAGGATATCTTGAGAAAGATTTTATCTGTAGACATCTGCAGATTTTGCATCAAACTTCACATCTACATAGACAAGAATGGATTCTATAATGCTGCATGTACAACCATGTAATTTAGCGAAGTGTTGTTAAAACCTATCACTCATTGGGCTCACACTGTTGTTGCTGGGGGTGTGAAAATGTCTTTAAGTAATGAAATGCGCTATAGAATTGAAATGTTGCATTGAATCTTACGCGAAACGTAGTACGTATACTCCTACCTTACACTGTATAGAACCTAAGGAAAGGTGAATTTTATAATTATAAACATATTTAATATATCTATAATTAACAGAATAACCCATTTTGTAGTTGAATGAAAAGTTAGGTTATTATTTTAGTTAATTCCAAGTATATACTGTACCTATTAAATTAAACAAGTTACTTAATCTGATTTTAATCTTAATATAGGTGAAATACTGCACATATATTTAATTCTTCCTATCATATTTTATTTTAGTTTTAAACAATAAAGATTCACTTTACTCACGACAGGTAAGAGAGCAGTAGGAGGCGGTATAGGAGATCCATCTCGGCCAACGAACAAGCGCAGACTAGACCGCACGTCGTCCTTGTCAGTCAGTACGGCTACTACACGAGTATTTGTAACCTATGTAGGAGGCAGAGATACTAGTGTTCATGCGAGTAGGATCTTCATTGATACTGGCAATAGTGATACCCAGGGCTGAATGGGCTACAGCCCAGGGCGGCAGAATTCAGGGGGGCTGCAAATTTTGGTAAAAAAGTAAAAAAATAATTTATTCTGAAAGTTAAAAATATGTAAAAGAATTATTTGCAATAGATTTTTTAAACATAACAATTTGTAAATTGGAATTGTTTAAGCAATCATTCGCTTAATATATTCCATTTATTAGCCTACATGGTTGGTGGGGGGAGGGGGGAGTGCGGCAAAATTGTGGATAGCCCAGGGGCAAAAGTTATAGCACAAAATACAGAATGTACCAGAACTGCTTTCTTTTAATTCTTTGGCTATTTTAGAGAGACATTAACAGAATATTTATTATTGATTAGACCTCGTATTGGAAGAGACAAAAGTAAAATAATGTATATTATGATGTGTCCCCTTTATCTATTATACCTCATCCTTTTTAACCAAAGACCTAAGAAGACCTTTTATATTCATCAAATTGTATAAATGGTTTATGTAATAAATATTTGTATCAACCATTTTATTCATCATTGCTGAGTACAAAGTTTACGTAACATGTGTATGTATTTTACATTGTACATTTTAGCAAGTATTAGGCCTAAAGGATGTAGTGCTTTATTAGTAGTATAATGCAAATATTAAAGACAAAGTTACTACCTTTCACTACGCATTTAGAAACTGTTATAAAACCCACATTAGTTTTTTTTTTACAGAAAACAGTATTCTCATATATTTTCTAAATCGGGGTTAAGATACTTCACACCAAAAGTATCTTAGACTGGAAGTATACGTTTTTTGCCCGTTTAGGCTTTTCGTACCTACGTGTACATGTATTTTCTTCATGGGGGCGGTAAGGCAAACTCAACCATGGTGACGGAAATATAATTCATTCGAACCAGAAGTGTTCATGGCTTAAAGTAAAAGCCATTCGCCATATAGCTTTATTTGAAATTCTTAACGATGAGCAGTGAAAAATAATATGTACCTAAAATGTACCAACTTCCGTTTCAATACTATAATAATGCCCAAAATTTATTACATCATAAGTGCATTAACTTAAAAGCTAATCACTTCAAATTTAGGATTCCTCCACACTATCCTAAAATAGTCCAATTTTGACTGAAATAGTTGGAGGTATCAAATATCTTGGAATATTGGAGAGAAGTTCGAATTATTTAACAGGTACTTTAAAAGTTGTTTAAATCTACGAATTCAGGGCCCCAACACAAAGCTCTACAAAACTAAATTCTAAAATAGAACAAGAGATTGGATATCTTTCAGTGGGTTTATCAGTTACCTCAGGGATATTTAGAATACTATTTAAATGGAATATGCCCATGGCGTGTACGTTTGTTCAGCTGGAAATACAGTGCGGAGCCGTAGGTAACAAATGTTTCAGACTACGTCAGCGTATACATGATTTATAATATTCAAGTATGGTATGAAATATTACTCTTAACTGTCTAACCATACTTCATCTCTGAGCATCAACCCAGTGACTGGAAGAGGTTTTTACTCATCTAATATACAGGGTGGCACAAAAAGAACGCATGAATTTGAGTAGCGTCAGTACCAGTGGAGGGGAGCTATTATGACCACTATACGACACCATTTTATAATTTAGATTATACAGTGTTAGTAGCTATAGTGCAGTGGACCGTACAACATCGGGTGTGTTTACTGGTGAACAGTATTTAAAACCAAATAAATCTGCCATCAATGTCCAACGAAGATTTCTTACAGAGTTTAATGTCGAGCGTAATGGTTCGATACATGATCACAACACGATACTTCGTTGGATAAACTCGTCTCGTACAACAGGATCAGTTACAAAGAATAAATAGACTGGTCGTCCTCGTACGACTCGAACTCCATACAAATTTATACAGTGTGAGAGCCTCAGTTCTTCATAGTCCTCACCGCTCTCCGACCTTGGGGAATCTCGTCAATCGCTACAGGACATTCTGTCATGTGAGTTGAAATTTCTTCCTTAAAATTTTACGATTGATCAAAAGCTTCACGAACGTCAATTTAATCAACGAAGAATTTTTGTAATAGAATTCTTGATGTTGCAACTGACAATGCTGTTTTAGTGAAGAAGCTCACACCATTTGAATGGATCTGAACAGGCAGAATTGTCGCTATTGAGCAGCTAGCAACCAACAAGACACGCTTAAAAAACCACTGCAATCCTAGTTACGGTGTGGTGTGGGACTTTGAAAATGGATATGTTGGACCTTATTCTTTTGAAAATGGTAGTGCAACTATCACAGTTAATTTTTAACGCTATGAGGAAATGCTACGCATATTTTTGCAGTTACAACTTGAATCTTTGTGGATCGACAGGGCAGAATTATACTTTTAAAAGGATGGAGCTACAGCCCACACGAGTAATACATCTCTCGTTAGAGAAATTTTTCCTGGTCACGTGATTTCACGTTCGGCGTTCTCCATTGGTCGGCACGTTCACCAGATCTGATGAACGTTCTGGCACGATCTATCGCCGTGTGACGTTTTTTATGGGACCACTTGAAATGCAAAGGTTACTGTCGTAAACCTTGTTCACTAGAAGGTTTGAAGGCTGCAATACGGAAAAAAATCGCTAC
Source organism: Homalodisca vitripennis (assembly GCF_021130785.1). Classification (NCBI taxonomy): domain Eukaryota; kingdom Metazoa; phylum Arthropoda; class Insecta; order Hemiptera; family Cicadellidae; genus Homalodisca; species Homalodisca vitripennis. The sequence continues at coordinate 120,410,146 of NC_060212.1, forward strand.
TGTAATCACAAGGGCACTTTGATGAAAGTTATGGAGAACTTTGAAGAGAGACTTTTAATGTGTATTAACGCAGAATGGTGCCATCTTCCCGATGTCATTAAAAAAATATAAATAAAAGCTTTGGAACACATAATACCAAATTCCCAAATTGGGGTTTTTTGCAAATTGTTTTTGTGTTTACAAAATGTTTTGATGATTAAAATAAACATACTCATGCATTTAAAAATGCATGCTTTCTTTTTGCGCTACCCTTGCTAGATGATTTATCAACGTACAGCAAAAACAAAAAACAAATTGTTCCGCATGGGTACTGTAGCAATATATCCATACTTCATCTGGGTCCTATCTACACAGATACCTGAACATAATAGATATTTATTTACGTTTATAAAGGGTTATAATAATCAATGATGACATGCAATATGTCCTGTAACTATCTACCCATACTTTGCCTGGATTTTATTTACCCAAAAACGTGATCATAACTTTATTATTCATTTACATTTAGAAATGGGTTGTAATAATCACTCATTACGTGCAATATGTCCCGTAACTATGTATCCAAACTTCACCTGAATCCTATCTACCTAGAGACTTGAACGGTATTTTTTATTCATTTCAGTGTATAAATAGGCTATAATAACCGAGTATACAGTAGTATGTAATATGTCCCTAATTCTCAATACTTCACACGAGTTCTACAGAATCCTGATTCTCTTTCTATTTAGTTAAATTCATAAATAAATCTCAATAATCAAGAATATTATGGAATGCCTCCTTTAACTATCTCTCCACAAATCATCTGGGCCCTGTCTAATCTGAGTGACCACATGGAGTATTTATCATCGCTTTTGGTTCAAACATAGATGATAGAATAAAGTACAGCATACTGTTCATAGTAGCCTTTCAGTTAATTTCACACATCATATGTGCATCCTATATTTAGAGAATATCAAGACTATCGTATATGCAGTAGATAACGCTAGACGGCTCTGTGTGATATAAACATTAGCAAACAGTTAATTCGCTTTCTTTTATGGTTTTACACCACCTCAGCCGAATATAACTCGTCTGATCGTTGTAAAGATTAGACAATGTCATATCCCGAATTCTTCGATACTGTTGAAGGATAGTCTCATGTAGTAGTAGACTGTGACTGAAGTTAAAATTAATTTTAAACAGCGTGTCACGTATTTCTTGTCAGAAGCATTTATAAGTTGTTATTATGGAATATATTACGGGAAAAAATTCCTTTCTAAGGTATTTCTTTAATACGGTTAACCGAATTAAAAATGTGTGCTACTATGAGTAGCGTTCGCAGGTAGGCCTATTGTAAAACGTATTAAAAAAAAGGACAAAACCCATCTCTCAAAAGTGCTCTTGTGGAGCATGAAACAGAGTTGTTGCTCGGGGGGGGGGGGCGTCGAAAATATAATGATTCATGGTGGTCCGGTGGTCTGACACTATAATGCATAGTTTGACAGTTATGCATTGTTTTTTTATCTAGTAATCTAGTTATGGTAATATCTTTTTAATATTTTGGTTTTATGGTATTTTATTTTGTTAATAAGAATTTGATGAAAATAGTCTTAATAGGTAATTTAGTAAAGTAATTAAGTAAAGGAAGTAAAAAAATCAAACTCCGAATAAAAAATAATTTAATAAGAAATACTGAATATTAATGATCGTACAATTTAAACGATTCGTATCTATAAGGAGTAATAATCTTTATTTATCTTTTTTGTACTGTTTGATTGTGTATTTATTCCATTCTCAAATTTATTACCATTACTGTATCCTAAGCACTTATGAATAATTTTGAGAAACAAGTTGTTTTTTTTTTTAAAAATTAACCGACCATAAGTTTAAGTTAACATTTAATTCTCTTTTTCTAATTAAATACTTCTTAACGTTTATGTTATCAAAATCCATAACACATGCCTTTAACACAAGTACGATCTAAAGCAGAACTGATATCACATTACTTTAGGCTGGGCTCGAACGATTCTTTGTTTGCGTGAGCAAATGCCATGTCCAAAACCTAGACTCGAACTCGGGTCCTTCGGGCTATAACAGACTTCCCTACGCAGCTATCTGGGACAATATTTATTGAATATTAAATTTGTAATTAAATTAGAAACGGTTCTTCGTGTTTTATTCTTTTAGTTAACAGATGTTTAAGTGAATAATCGTTTACAAAATTTAGTAATGTTTGTAAAGTTTTGTGTACTATACACATATACATTATTATAGATCTAAAGATATGTGGATAAGTATGATGGTGCATAAAACTGCCCTTCACTGAAGTAGTATAGTAGTATAAGCGTGTCCCTTATGACCTTCTGCCGTATAGCTTCCTAAAAGATTCCCCAATGCATTCCGGCATGTATCAATATATAGTTTCTTCTTAAGACCTCTCTCCTTTTATATGAGTGCTCACTATCGTCGAACTTTATTTAGGTTTCACTGTTTATCTTTATTTTAGAACCTTACACTGCTCCCCGGCGTGATTTACTCTAATGTCTATAGTCTTTTTAGCTACACATTATTTTCCTCCTATGGCCTCCCAGCGTGATTTGCATGGGTTCTTCCGTGCTTTTTGACATGTACATTTACATGACACCTCTTAATGACTACATTCTTTTAGGTTCATATTTGTTCCCTCATATAGCCTCTCAGCGTGGAGCTTTACATTGATTGCCTCCGTGCTCTCTTGACGTGCACCTTTATATGAATCACACTATAAATCCGAAAGTCCTTTAGCTTCATATTTGGTCCTTCATATGGCCTCTCGGCGTGGAGCTTTACATGGGTTGCCTCCGTGCTTTCTTGACGTGTACCTTAAAGTCCGAAAGTCCTTTAGCTTCATATTTGTCCTTCATATAGCCTCTCAGCGTGGAGCTTTACATTGATCGCCTCCGTGCTCTCTTGACGTGTACCTTTATATGAATCACACTATAAATCCGAAAGTCCTTTAGCTTCCTATTTGTTCCCCCATATGACCTCTCGGCGTGGAGCTTTACATGGGTTGCCTCCGTGCTTTCTTGGCATGTACCTTTATATGGATCACACTATAATGCCGAATCTCCTTTAGCTTCCTATTTGTTCCTTCCTATGGCCTCTCGGCCTTTATATGGGTTTTGCCTCGAGCGTCCTGTCGTGTATTATTGTTTGGGTTTCTCCTGTGTTTCTTATTAGTCTACTACTAGTGCTGCTTCCCATGTATCATAATTAAGTAAACATTACTTTCTAAGGTTTTTACTAACCAACTTTAAATAATTTGGTAGATTTCATTTTCGTATGATGAATGATGAATATCAAGTATGTCTTGATATATGTTGTTAGTTGCCTACGGGTGTTGGTAGCCAATACAATCCAAAAACTAAATCAACAGTATGGAATATTCTTTGTTTAAAGTTTGTTATTGACGATGGAAGGTTTGACAGAATATCAGGATTTCGGATATTTGCCATCGTTATGGTTACAAAAGGTATAACACAACATTTCGAGGATTGGAATCTATCCTCTTCGTCAGGTTAATATAATACCTCTCCCACCAGAGGAAGAGGATAGATTCCAATCCTCGAAATGTTGTGTTATACCTTTTGTGACCATTATATAATAACTTTTCTTTTCTTAACACATTTGTTATATTAACTGTAAAGGTTTAATCCTGAATAATACTGACCATTATGTTGGAGAAACGTGCTTAAAACAGGAAATCGTACAAGAACTGGAATAACAGGAGCTAAAATTGTAATGGAAAATTATTCTAATAACTGCCTAACAGTTTGTTGTTGCTACTGTAATCTAGCGCAGTTATACTGCCATTACAATCTAGTATCGACACCACTTTAGTTGTTTTCAGTATCTAGTGTACTCTCCCAATAATTAAGTCAATCTTCAGTCTATCACAAAATAATTGCTGTGGCGTCAGTAGTAAATAATTCGTTTTTGTCAAAATAATGTGTAATTACGATCAAACGTTTGAATTTTAATATAGAACATTTATTTAACTAATGCTTCCTAGAGACTCTATTATAGATATTTTGTAAATATAGTATTAATACTAATGTCGGTTAATAGCATTGCATAAAAGCTATTAATAACGTTGATCATGGTGAATGCTGACAAGGTAGTCACACGTTTACAAGTTCTGGCATTCATGTTTTACTGCGAAGAAACTGGTTTCTTGACGCTGATGATTCATTCCCAAGTAATCTCATCGAATTTCGGTCAAGGTTTTTCATAAGGAAGAAACTACTTGCATTTTGCTGTCCTGCATGGCAGTAACTTGAGATTGGGGTGCCCGGGGAAATAATTGATTTCGCAATCTGTATGAAAATTATTATTTATTTTAATTTAATGCCACTTTAGTTGTATTGTTCATGGTAGAATATTAGAAAGTGTTTATTTTATAAGGTGGGCCAGTCAGTTGAATGCAAGTAAAAGAAATATGAGGAGGTATATCAGACATAAATGCCAGATCTAGAAATTGAGAGTACGGAATGAACAGATATTCATTCTGTTATAAAGATAACCCTGTAATATGGAGTTTATAACACACACACACACACACACACACACACACACACACACACACACACACAATTTTGGGGGTAATATACCTAACTCCAATATTGCGTTGGAAATGTAATAAATTTTAATTAGAATTCCAAAACCTGAAATGATAGGAGTTAGTGACAATTTGTTTAACCTTTGGTCCTCTTAACCATTAATCATAAAAACTTAAAAATTAGTAATTGCATTTCAAAAATATCATAGGATCCCATCATATTACATCTTTAATACTGACACATCGGCTCCTTGTTCAATATATATTTTATTATTTTATTAGCAAAATTTTGAGTTAGAGAGTAAAATTTACCGTCAAGATGAGGGGATGGCAATGGGTTCTCCACTGTCACCTATTTTCGCCAATACCTTTATGGAGGAATTTGAGCGAAAAGCTTTGGCTTCAGCTGAGTTCAAACCGAGGATTTAGTAGGGGTATGTGGATAATATTTTTCCACATAGAGACACTGAATTAAATAAGTTTTTGAATCACGTTAATAGCATTTCTCCTTCCATCCACCTCACAACGGAAGTGGAAGTCCAAAACAAGCTTCCCTTTTTGGATGTGTATGTATTAAGAGATAGGGATGTATTTAAGACAACTGTTTTTCTAAAGAAAACACACAGGAAAATATTTAAATTATCAATCCAACCATCAAAAATCTGTCAAAGAAGGAGTGGCCTACTCGTTATTTGATAGAGCAAAGAGCTTATACTCAGATAAAGATGGATTAAAAGAGGAATTTAAGAAAGTTGAATCGGATCTTAGAAGCAAAGAATACCCTCAGTCAGTAATAAATAAGTGCAAACGAACCAGAAGAATAATTCCTGAGTCAGAAAAAATGAATAGTGATAAATTTGGGTTTATGTCAATCCCTTATGTGACGGGATTATCGGAGAAAATTAGAAGAGTAGGTAGAAAGTACAACATTAGAACCGCGTTTAAAAGACACAATACTCTTGGACAAAGTCTCGTAAAAACAAAACCTAAAAATGGCACATGTGTATCGTATAGGATATAATACTTCGAACATTACGAAAAGAATATTATAGACTGGAAATTTTTATTGGACTTGCAGTGAATCCTTCGAAGACCGTCATCATACCATTTACAAGTGGGAGGAAACTGGAAATCACACAGCCAGTCTTATGTGGGGGCCAGATACAGATAAGCAGGGAGTTCAAATATCTAGGAGTCAAACTAGATGATGAACTCACTTGGAATAGTCATCTGGAATACGTCATAATCAGCCGATCTCAGACTACACTGATGATGGTGAGACGTGCGGTAGGATGCACATGGGGGCTTAGACCCGACATGTCACATTGGCTGTACACCAGAGTTATCAGACCAATGATGGTGTATGGCTCAAGTCCAACAGGTGACTGCAGCAAAAAACCTGTCAAAGGTACAGCGGTTGGCATGCTTGGGGACAATGGGCGCCATTAGAGGAACACCAACCGTTGCTATGGCAGTAGTGCTAAACCTCCCACCCCTAGACATATTCGTCATAGGAGAGGCTAGGATGGCTGCCTACAGACTGAAGTGCAATGGAAACTGGCATCATCACCATGCTAGTAAGCACTCCAAGATCGTTGACATTCTCGAACTGGATATTCTAGAAATGATGTCTGACAGAATGGCAAAGGTTACGGACTGGGAAAAACCATTTCAAGTCAACATTGTTGAAAGGAAGGAATGGTCAAAAGGTGAGCCTGACTACATGAAGAAGGCTCTAACCTGGTACACTGACGGGTCAAAGACTCTGAACGGTACTGGGGCAGGGGTCTGGGGAGCCAGACCTAGGGTTAACTTAAGCTTTAGCCTAGGTAAACTGGCAACTGTCAGGCTGAAGTTACAGCCCTTGCAGAATGTGCAAGAGTTAATGTGGAAAGGGGTTACAACGACAAAAGCATCTACATTAACTCGGACAGCAGGGCTGCTCTACAGGCCTTGGCCAACCATGACTGTAATTCGAAGACAATCTGGGAATGCCATAAGGTCATGAAACTGCTGGCGAAAACCAATAAAGTTGTTCTAACTTGGGTGCCTGCTCATAGAGGAATCACAGGTAATGAAGGGGCAGACAGTTGCGCTAACTTGGGAGCCAACTGTCCTCTTACCGGTCCTGAACCAACGTGTGGGGTCTCATATAACTTAGCACGTAGATCAGTTACCAAGTGGATGGTTAACAAACACCTACAACATCGGAGAAATACTGAGGGGAATGTACAAGCAAAGCGGATGCTCAAGGGACCATCAAGGAACATTGCAGCAGATCCCCTTAGAATGAGTAGAACGGAGATCCGAAAGGTGACTGGTTTTATTACAGGTCATTGGATATTCCGAAGCCACCTGAACAGAATAGGTATTCCAGTTCAGGAAACACTGTGCAGGAAATGTGGCGAGGCTGACGAAACAGCCAAGCACGTCATATTTGAATGTCCGGCATTACAGAGCAAACGCTCAAGATCCCTAAGTGTTCTTATGCATACGGAAGAGGGGTTGGAACAGGAAAGCATTGTTCAGAAGATTTCATGGTTTTGTAAAGGCCTGGGATTTGATACAGCTTAAACCTGGAAGAGGGTGCACAATAAGCCGGATGGCTGAGAGGCAACTACCAGGCCTAGGAAACCTGGCCCTCTGTTAAAAAAAATGAGTTATTAAACTATATATTACAGATTAACATATAGTCTACAATGGAAATTAGCCTACATGGACAAGCAGCCAGGTTATAGGCTATTTCAGTATTTCTCATTTACCTCACTTTCAATTATATTCATTATATCTTCACGTAAAATAAATAATTCTTCTAAAATTTGTAAATACGATTTTCAGCTTTTTAAAATAACATATTTCTGTGCATCACATATGAACACATGGTATCTACTGTAATACTAAACCGTATCATATGTGTGCACACTATATTTATAGAGTAATGAAAACACATTATACGCTATTGGTGTATATATTGAGAATATACAATAGATTAACCACATTTCTTGACTTTGCATCTTGGTCTGAGAAGAGGTTTTAAATTATTTTCCATGGTATGTAAAAGTAAATGTTTATGCAGCAAATCTTAGCACATAGGACTCAATCTGATACTGATACGTCTCGTCCCCTTATTCTGTTTGATAAGATCCTCACAGTGGCTCGTAAGGGCAGTTAGAATAGAGCTTAAAGAGGATAGGCCTCTTCTTAAAAATTGCTTAAGGTATCAATATGAGTGAAAATAATAATGTTACTTAACTAGTCAGTTTCTTATAGCTAAATATCCTTTCTTCTCATTTTAAAGCGTATTTGGTTTTTGTGCTTTCATGGTCTCAAATAATAACTTCGTCTGAGAGATGGCTAGATTACCCAATACTTATCCCAACAATCGACGTCACTTCTTTATTTCCAGTAATAAAAGAGTTGGAGTTACGAACCAATTATTCAGCTATGCAACACTCAGTAACTTATGTTTTCTCTCGGTGAGAAGCTGGCGGTTCTCGTGAAACCACTGAGGTTCAACCCTAGAAGTTTGCCACTAACACAGTTTTTATTTTCTTTTTTCAAGAAGAAATCAATTTTAGTTTTCCTTCTGTAATGTGAATTGTACATAAAGAATTAGGGTCAATTTAGTAAATTAGTGAAAACCCAGAACTATTCTATAGGTTTTTCTATATAATGAGAAATGTATTGTTATATGGTTTTTTTTGTAGACTAATAAACTAGAAATTAATCGTATGCTAACATGTTGACGATGACTATTGCATTTGTCATTGATCAATCAAAATACAATGGTAATTCTATTCCTTTTTCAACTTTTCTCAACCCCTTTTATTATTTTTTATTTTATATGCTATTTTAAAGCTGGTTCTTTCTTAAAACCTTTCATTGATTGTCAACGATCGTGCTACTAGAGATTTCGCATGGGATTATTTTCTCAATTCTATCATGTCGGATTTTAACTGAAAGAGAAAGAGGCCATGTTAAATTCCATTGTCATTCTGCTAGGCTTGCGAGCTTGTTTGCTGAATACTGGCCTGATTTTTGCAGATTCAGTAGTGATTAAGGTGGTGAAGTGCCTGTAACAAGCGCTTTCGGTCATTTTGCAGAGAACGCGTTTTCCAACTCTCTATAGTTTCAAGCGCATAATCTGTAAATATAAATTTTGAGCTAAACATATGTATAAGCAGAAATGAGAAAGTTGCAGCTTTTTAAACCAGATGATGTTGGAGGCCCTTTTTGCAAATAACGTTAGTCTTTCCTGTTTGTATTTATTGCTTATAATTTATTGTTTATTCATGAGCAAATCAAGTGAATATAATGCATTTTCTTTAAATAGTGGTGAAGGTGGCGTGTGGAAAAATGTAAGAAACGGAGCTAAAATAAAAGTTTAAGCTCCAATTAAAGAAACGTGGAAGTGAAATGTAGCAAAAGTATAATCGATTGCTGGTAAGTTATTTCAGCTTATAAAACAATGTTGTAAAGTCAAATTCTATAAATATTTAGAAGGTAGGAATCAACATTGACAACAATATTAAATGGATTTTACAATCCAAGTAGTAAAAAGCTACAGGACACATTTCTAAATTTAAAAAGGTATGATGGGGAGGGGTAGAGAGTGGAAAAGAGATAGAGAGAGAAAGATTTGACATTTCCTTTATTTTACCTGCTCCGGTTTAGACCAGAGATCCACTCTTCAACAGGAGTAGGCATAAAACTATTACAATCAGTTATTATACACTTGAGTTGTGGTTATACATTCATCAATTGTAAATGAGTTATTATATTTAACTATTACATTACCAAACCGTGTTTCTCTTAAGTCTACATTTCTCATAATCGTACATTCTTCATGTAAATATCAGCGCTCTTTTCTTTTTTTTTACAAAGAATGCATACTGTAATCTAACCGCTCCCTAATTTTTTGCCATCATATCTGCTTATAGTAACCTGTTACATGTTCATCTAATCTGAGCTTGAATATTTCTCAAGTATACAATATTGTACAGTAATACAAGTATTTTGTACTCTTTGTAATTTCTCCACTAAATTACTGTTTATATCACAATAAGCTATACTAGCAAATCAATGTTGATACCAACAATTTTCTAACTACAATAGATGTATTGAAACTCAACCGCTTAAACTAGTGCAAACAATGAAACAAGTCTGATATATATATATATATATATATATCTTCGTTTTTCATTTCAATAAGTGAAATAGTATAACAGCCACTTGGTGATCCCGGCTGATAAAGGAAGTAAGATTGTTATTTCAAATTTAAAAGATTACATTGAAGAAGAGAAGCCTTGTAATCTTCGTTTTTCATTTCAATAAGTGAAATAGTATAACAGCCACTTGGTGATCCCGGCTGATAAGTGAAGTAAGATTGTTATTTCAAATTTAAAAGATTACATTGAAGAAGAGAAGCCTTGTAATCTTCGTTTTTCATTTCAATAAGTGAAATAGTATAACAGCCACTTGGTGATCCCGGCTGATAAAGGAAGTAAGATTGTTATTTCAAATTTAAAAGATTACATTGAAGAAGAGAGGCCTTGTAATCTTCGTTTTTCATTTCAATAAGTGAAATAGTATAACAGCCACTTGGTGATCCCGGCTGATAAAGGAAGTAAGATTGTTATTTCAAATTTAAAAGATTACATTGAAGAAGAGAAGCCTTGTAATCTTCGTTTTTCATTTCAATAAGTGAAATAGTATAACAGCCACTTGGTGATCCCGGCTGATAAAGGAAGTAAGATTGTTATTTCAAATTTAAAAGATTACATTGAAGAAGAGAAGCCTTGTAATCTTCGTTTTTCATTTCAATAAGTGAAATAGTATAACAGCCACTTGGTGATCCCGGCTGATAAAGGAAGTAAGATTGTTATTTCAAATTTAAAAGATTACATTGAAGAAGCTACGACACAGTTATCTGATACAAATACATACAAGCCTCTGGAGGAAGATCCTACAGATAAATTTAACGAAGTTATCAAAAACTACCTCAAAGATTATGGTCCCAATCAAGGTTTGTCTTCAAAGAATATTGAATTATTAAGTCCAAAATGGCCCCGAACACCAATATTTTATACACTCCCAAAAATCCATAAACCCATTCGTCCTCCACCTGGTAGACCTATTGTTTCTAGCTATGGGAGTCCAACAGAAAGAATTTCAGCTTATATTGATGATCAACTGCAACCTTTTGTAAAATCATTACCATCCTATATAAAAAATTCTACTGACTTCATTGAACAAATTACTACTGTTAAACAACCAATTCCTGAAAATTCAATTCTAGTAACAGTAGATGTAAATTCTCTATACACAAACATACCACATAAAGAGGGTCTGCAGGCTGTAGAGAGTGTTCTAGACGCTAGAAAAAAATAATGTTATTCCATCGACCAACTTTTTGATTAATTTAATGCAATTCGTCCTTACAATGAACAATTTTAAATTTAACGACAAAAATTATCTACAAATTTCGAGTACAGCTATGGGCACCAGGATGGCTCCCTCATATGCTAACCTATTCATGGGCGAATTCGAGAAGAAATTTCTAGCCTCACAAAATCTTCAACCATTAAAATGGGTACGTTTCATCGATGATATATTTTTCATATGGCATCATGGACTGGAATCTTTGCAAGAATTTTTGAAGAATCTTCAAGAGGTCTCTCCTTTGAAGTTTACATGGAACTATTCTGATGTTATAATAACTTTTTTAGATTTAGACATTTTCTTACAATCGGGCTACATCAAAACAAAATTGCATGTTAAAACAACAAACACAATGAACTATCTAAATTTTTCAAGTTGCCATCCAATATATATAAAAAAGTCTATTCCAAAAAGTTTATCTATACGAGCCAAGAAGCTATGCAGCAATGATATAGACTTCCTAAATTACATTGAAAAATTAAGCAACACTTTTAAAACATTTAAATTACCCAGACAAAATTTTAAAAAATCAAATAAACAAACCAAAACATCCAGCAAGCTTCAATTATAAAACACAACCAAAGTTTATTACACAGTTTTTTCCTGGACTACACAAAATTAACAGTATTATGAAAATTGCCCATAATGTCCTACTTTCCTCTCCAGATACCCAAACTTTTATGTCTAAAGCACCTAGAGTAATATTTCAAAAACCTCCAAATTTGAAAAACAAACTTGTCCAACCTAAACTACCTAAATTACACCAACCCGTTACTAATGGATGTGAACCGTGCAACAAACCACGTTGCGGTTCTTGCAAAATTATGAAAAACTCTAGGGAATTCAAAAGTAACGTAACAGGTTTAACTTATCCCATCATTGGCAAAGTAAACTGTGACTCTAAGAATGTAATTTACCAAATTAATTGTAAATTTTGTGACAAACAGTACATTGGACAAACATCTAACCACCTTAGAGTCAGAATAACGGGGCACAGATTTGATATTTTCCATAAAGACAAGGAGAAGCCATTGGCCAAACATGCTGCTGAGCACAAAAAAGACAAAATTGAAGAATGTTATAACCTTAAAGGAATTAATAAGGTCTTCCCTTGTCATGAAGACAATTTAAATAGATTAAAATTAAAAAACCTGGAACAAGCACATCAATTACTTTTAAAATCAAAATACCCAAATGGTCTAAATTTAAGATAATTTTAACTTTTCCAAATTTCCATCTGTGCCGTTAATGATATATCAGCTGGGTTTTTAAATGTTTTAGTTGCGTATTTACATTTTTGGTTATTTTATTTGTTGTGTTTCTTGTTTCTGGTTTTCTTGATTTATATTATGCTTCCTGAAGATGTGGGTATTAAATCCCACGAAATATATAGAAGCCTTGTAATCTTCGTTTTTCATTTCAATAAGTGAAATAGTATATATATATATATATATATATATATATATATATATATATAAGGAGTGTATTCAAATCTGAGTTTTAAACTTATGTATAACATTATTTATATCATTAACATAAGCGTGAATGTATAACTGTAGATCATCTGCATATGCCTCGGATTAGCTAAACATCAAAGAATCACACATTCTATTTACATACAAGGAAAACAACACTGCTGATAAGGTGGAGCCTTGCGGTACACCGACTGTGTTACTCTTCCAATCTGAGTATCGGCCACTTCCAGTTTTAATATTTTGCAATCTACCATTTAAATATGAACTAAACCATATAACTACATTATCACTCAAACAATAGGAACTCAATAATGATAGCATTAACATGATGATGAACACAATCAAAATCACGAGAAAATCTAATATTATTAACACCGATAATTTTCTACTGTCCATTGCTCATCTTATATCATGAGTTACATTTATAAGGGCCGTTTGTATACTATAATTAGATTTATAACCAAACTGATATTTATACAATAATTTGTTAACACACAAAAATGTACACATTTGTTGGTAAACTATCTGATCAATTATTTTTCCAAATACACAAAGGATATTTATAGCCTTATAGTTCTTAAACTCTCTTGGATCTGGTATCCTAGGCTAAGGTAATATAAGAGAAAGTTTCCATTGCTGAGGATATACACTATTCAATAAAGAAAAATTAAACACATGACATTTTTAACTTCGTTAAAAATCAACTTTAAAAATTTCAAGTGTATCCCATTACTTCCAATAGCTTTTGAAGATATTTGTGAAATAACCTTACATATAAAATTTGTGTTAACCAGACTAAAACTAAAATAATCATTACCTAATTCTCATATCGAACTTTCTTATACCATTATAATAATCATATCAACACAAATATCATTCATTATTAATTCCACACAAAAAAACTAATGTCATTTATTAATATCAACAACAGGATCACTCAATTTCTTAAACTCATTACCCGCACCCTGATCTCTAATAACTTTCCACAAAACTTTACTCGAAACGTCAGTTTTTAAAAATTATCAGTGTTTGTTTCGAGAGTCTCTGACTTGCTCTAATACTCTCTCTTTTGATATTATTCTGTACCACTCTGTAGTTCTCGCATGTAATAGGATCTTTAGCAAGTACATAGCGCTTTTATAGAGAGTTTCGTTGGTTCATTAATGCTTTTAAATTCCCATCAATCCATGGACATGGGTTTCTCTTTGTATAAATACGCCGTTCTTGAATATATATATATATATATATATATATATATATATATATATATATATATATATATATATATATATATATATAATATAATGTTAACAAACTTTCACACAAAATATTAACTTTATCTTCAATTGAATCGTTATTATAAAGATCCTCCCATTTCAATGCTAAACATTCATCTTTGAGCGTATCCTTATCAATAGTCTTAAAAACTCTTAAGGTTAAACAGCTTTTTTCATTTCCTCACCTACATTTTTATTTAATTCCACAAGTGTGTGTGAGAGAGATTTCAAAGTTTTTCTTCTAAAAATGTGGTAGACCTATACACAACATGGTACAAGACCTACAAAAGTTCTTCACCGGATTAACTTTACTTTTCGTGTTTGCTTCACAAATGACTGTTATCGTTGAATATGTTATACTACTGCTATATCCGCAACGATGATACATCGTATTTTTTAATATTTGTTTAATCATATACTAAGAAGGGTCCAAGAAGGGATTTCATTAAGAGGGGAGGGAGGTTCCTTACGATGGGTTCCTTAATTTGTGCTTGATACAGTTAATAAAGCAACTATTGTGCACCTGATGGGACAATGAGAATACCTATGTATTTAGAATATACTATATATTACGATCTAGATGTCCCTGATGTCGCAAACGATGTAAAGAGTTCATGTAGAACTTCTTCGTCTCCGATTTTGTTTCTCTCTTAAGACGAACATGACTCTAGTCCAGGAGACAAATCTCACGTCAGATTCCAGACGCTACACTAAGAGAGAGGCAAGCTAAAACTAAACTCAACATACGAATCAAACCTTTCAACCATAGCAACGTTATGGGAAGGAAACTTTTGTAGAATTTAATCGTCTATTAAAAGTGTGAAGAAATAGAACTGCAAGAAATGCACCAAATAAATGAATGCTAAAAAAAATCACTCCCCCACCCACTCATTTGTCAAAAATCTCCTTTTTGAACAGAAAACGCTCCAGTGTTTGGTTGGAAAATATGTTTCAGAGTTTCTTAGAAGCCCAGAAAATAACAACCCAACACATCAAAGGAAATCTAAATTTAAATTACAAAAGTATGTGAAACTCGTTATATAAATTTTTTAAGAACATTGCATGAAGTAATTAATTTTACACCAGAAAGAAAAGTGGTTCTCAGAATGGCAGATATCATAGTTTTGCAGTCATTATTTCCTTTTCTAAACGAAAATAGAGTTTAAAAAAGTTAAAATAGTGTTGATAAGGGCCATACAAATATGAACCCTGTTTTCAAAGAAAATCTCAATGACAGGAGGCAACGAAAATCACGGTTTGTGCGTAGAACTTGATAATGATAACGAATAAGCAGTTATTTTTATTATTGTAATAAGAATTATATGTTTTGAGA
The DNA here is from genome assembly GCF_021130785.1 of Homalodisca vitripennis. Classification (NCBI taxonomy): domain Eukaryota; kingdom Metazoa; phylum Arthropoda; class Insecta; order Hemiptera; family Cicadellidae; genus Homalodisca; species Homalodisca vitripennis. The sequence continues at coordinate 120,425,248 of NC_060212.1, forward strand.
TAAAGTTGTTTAGCCTATGTTTGTAGTAAATTAATCTTAATCTACTTATTCAAACTTACTATATATCTTTTACCTATTTTTCTTTAATCATAAAGACTAATGAAGAATTTTGGCTTGGTAAACACGAAGGCCCTTTTTACTTAGGAATAATCAAAGCATAGAAAAATTACGTTTTCTATAAAAAGGGCCTTCAACATAAAGAAAATTTCTTGTAGTATATATTATTCTTTTTTAATTTAGTAAAAGCAGTACACAGTTTGCTAAAAGTTAGAATGCTAGTTCTTGTTTATTAACAAAGACCACAGAAATGATTATTATAAAATATTGGTTCTTGTGTTGACAAACTTAAATATCTGTGACTCAAAACATTGAATGAAAACGCTACCGCTTTAATTTCTAACCTAAAATTTTTTAATGTTTATATATAATTAGTTCTTTAGTATATATTGTATTATTTATGGTTGAATTAAGTTAACCTAACTGAAGTTGTCTGTTTATTTCATTTGAGATGCCTGAGTACACGAATAAATCAGTCGATCTTATATTTGTGAGTACACTGTTTCATATTTTAGGTTATGTTGCAATGTCGTATATTTTATAAATATACAATAGGTCTAGCCCTAATATTCCGATAGTGATTAATGTAAAATATTTAGGGCACAGATTCCTGAGTGCTTTCAAATTTTTGTATCGATATTGCTTTAAATAACCAAAGTTGCCATAAATTTTAAACAAGGCCTAGGCTAGTTGAGATGTTTGCAGGCTACTCTCAGTATGCTACAGTAATGCCTATCAAGTGTATTACAGCCTATTTCAGTACCATTTAGCGCAATCGAATTTATAATGACCAACATGATAGTCATGTGCCAGGTAGGGTACGATAAGCGGACCCGGTTTTTTTATATTGAAATTGGCAAACGATATTACTTAATACAACCATTGATATAATCAATCGATCCTGATTAATTATTTTGAACAATTAACTTAAAAAATCTATATCAGCAGCTGTAAACACTTTCAAATAATACACGTTCAGTAATTTCAATTTTACATAAGTAACATTTATTATTAAAAATGGCAGTCAATTTTAGAAAACTACACGACATTGCTTTGAAAGATGATAAGACATGTTTTTAGTGGCTTCAACATGTTGGACTCGTACCGAATAACCCATTAGGTATATGTGAAATTTTTGGGAAAGAAACAACTGTAACTGTGAGAGGAGCAAATATGGTTGTCTTCACTTTTCATAATTTTGATTATAATAATTTGTTTGATTACTTTACAGTAATATTAAATTCATATTTAAATTTAAAACTTATGATTGTTATTGAGGACTATAGATACTTTTATATAGATTGATAGTCTAGGATTTGAGATGCGAATATTAGGTATCGATGATTAAATTCTTCGATATAAAAAACCGGGTCCGCTTATCGTACCCTAGCCCATGTGCCTATTAAAAAAATACTACCAGTTATGTCAGGTAGACTTTAAAAGTGGCCTTCACTCGTTATCCGTTTTTTTTTTTTTTTTTTTTCCAATGGCTCGATGTTTTCATCTAAGAGAATAATTCAATATTACAATTTATTTATTTATTTTTTTGTCAACAAATTATGTATTAGGTTAGTTCTTTACCTGAAGAAGAGATCAGATTGCAGATCTCGAAACGTAGTGTTACTGATTTCTTGTTTCACTGAACGATGGCAAATGTCCGGAAAAAAACTATTTCCTTCACAATCCTTCCCGTCAAAAATAACCTTCAAACAAAGAATATTGTTATTGTCTTTGATATCTAATCTAGGTCATAGTTGGTTTTTGTAATGTTACTGTTAAATTGATGTGTTTAAAATTGTAATGTACAAGATACTTCTTGTCACCGTAATTTATTATAACTCATATTGTGTACAATTTTTACATATCGAAGTTGGATATATATATTAAATTGTTCACCGAACAACGAGTTTAGGCCACTTATTAAAGTCTTTCCACCATGTCTAAGGGCAGATGTCTGAATGGTTGCAGTATAATAAACAGCCACCATGTCAATTGAATCATCGATAATCATAAGTATCTAATCCTTGATATTTATGATTATTTAAAAATAGGCTACTAAAACCGGAATTCTGGACCAAATTATAGTATTTTTCAGCTATTTTTATGTATTAAACAGTAATAATTTAAAGATGAATAAAAACTATTTACAAAATCTAACAAAGAAAACAATGTCTTCTTTCTAACATTTAAGTTAGTTACTTTTTACTGTTTTTAAAGATAAACGATTCTGACATCTTAAGATCCAAATAACATATGTAAATCACCATTGTACTTAAGTGGCCATTACTCAAATACCATACTTTTGGATTTTACTTTGAATTAATTTGTAATAATGTCATACCCAATTATATTATAGAGTTTTAAGACTGTACTATAATAGTGCAGCTATATTTTTATTTATGAAAGAAATGTAGGTATTTAGCAAAACCAAGTTAGTATTATAAATAATAAGATTATATAGATTCAAATTATTTTTAAATTCCTAATTTGCATCTGATATCTGATTATTGAGTTCAGCTTTATCGTACTGGTAAGGTATGATGCACAGTATAATAGTTGGTTTGACAATACTAGATACAGCTCGACTCACTATAACTATAAATAACTAAGGTATAACTAATTGACAGACAAACCTTTTCAGTAAGACGTACAATTTTTAACAGTAATGCACGGTATAGTTCTGATTGATGATGATAGAGTATAGAGTAACATCAAAAACTGTGTAGAAATCAAAAAATTGAATATCTTGGTGGTAAAATCTTAAATATATTAACTTTTTTTATCCTGCAACATAAAATAGAGTAAAATAATCTAATAGGGTAATTCTGAATCAAATCAACACATGGTATAAACATTACCACCTCAGAGATTGATCTTCACACTTTTTTTATTTCTTTTTTCTTTTTTATGAACAGTAATTATGGTTATGTAATTGCATGTTCATACTACAAGTATTTTATACATCATCATATTTTCTTAGATGTCATCTTCTAAGCTCTTCCTTCATATGAAATATCTGTGGTTGGTTATGATTATGAGAGTGAACCGTATCACAAGTATAGTAAATCAATGCAAGATTCACCTTTATTGGCATTATAGGCATCAGATCTTAGCCAGGAGGGTTTCTTTAAACTTATTTTTAAAATTATATATAATGAATGTTAGCGAAAGTGGTGAATATATAGTAACGTATTCTACATGTGAAATAACATTATTTTTACCATCCTGCTTTACTTAGCCAATTATATCAGTCCTTTCAAACATCTCTTGCACTTTGAAATTCTGTAGATTAGATTGTATTATAATGTAAACCTATGGCTGAAAGTTAATTAAATACAAAATATCTTACACAGAGCGAAGAGGACCTGCCTTATGAGGAAGAAATTCTAAGAAATCCTTTTTCTGTAAAGCATTGGTTGAGATATATTGAACATAAGAAAGATGGAACAAAAAATGCTGTGAACATTATATACGAGAGGGCTCTTAAAGAGCTGCCTGGGAGGTAAGTCATATAGTTTCAGGTAAGCATTAGTTAAGATACATTGAACTTAATTAGAAGATGGGACGAAAATGGTGCAAGTATTTCATATATGTATATACATATGTGAGAAGGATCTTAACACGTTCATGACGTCAGTGTTTTTTCCTGAATTTTTTAATTGCTGTCGGATTTTTCAATAATAATTGAAAAAAACTGTAATCAGTACATTGATGGGGTACACATCGTCGTGAACATGTTAAAGAACTATTTTCTGAGACTTAAATCATACCTTTATAGTTAAACATTGTTTCAGATATATCAAACATAAAAAATGGAATGGCAATGCTTTGAGAATATTATTTGTGAAAAACTTAAATTATTTTCTGGGGTTAAATCATACTTTTGGCTCATGAACACGGATGAAAATCCTATCTAAAAAACTTTAATCACCAGCAAAGTATTTATTGCTTCTTTCTGTGATAAAATCATAAATATTTATTTTTATTTTTATTTTAATAATATATTTTATATACTAATTTGTTTTTCATTAAATTTAGGCTACTTAATTGTAATTGAACACTTATAATTTATTGATTTTAAATACTTTTTATAGTTTTCTTGAACAATATATATTTACTCATAAATCATAAAAAACTTTATGCAATTTTGTTGCCATTTAAGATAATATTATTTTTAGTTTGGATCGACCACTCATTTTTGACTAAAAGTTTGGCATTTGAACATTTCTTCAATCTAATATTGAGTTTCTAACTTTTCTGTTTTCCAGCTACAAGCTGTGGTACAATTATCTGAAGCTGAGAAGAAGACAGGTGAAAGGACGTTGCATAATTGATCCATCGTTTGAAGATGTAAACAATGCATTTGAAAGGTCTTTGGTGTTCATGCATAAGGTAATATAAATCACCACGTAAAAGCAAAGTCACACTGTTTTTAATACTTCTTGATTTAGATTAGAAATGTATTCATTGTTCTCTTACTTGTATCCCTACCAGATGAATAACTATATAATCTGAGAAGATTTTCTGGAAATTCTAAAGATAATTATTTTGCGTTTGTAACATTGGTACCACTGGTAATGTGTAGATGCCACGCATATGGTTGGACTACTGCCAGTTCTTAACGGATCAGTGTCGCATCACACGCACGCGGCAAGTGTTCGACCGCGCACTGAGAGCCCTGCCTATCACACAGCACCACCGTATCTGGCCGCTATATCTCTCTTTCCTCAAGAAACACGAGATCCACGAGACAGCAGTCCGGGTGTTCCGCCGATACCTCAAGGTCAGTTGGTTGAAATAAGAGGTATTATTACACAAGCATAACTTGTGAAAATCTTGGTTGAATAGTTTTAAAATTACTTGGTTTATTTTAATCCACTATTAATCTCTGCTTTTGGCTATCATTGATTGCATTTATTTGGAACAATTCATTTCTGTTTAACATATATATTTCCTATAGTTTTATTGTAATTGATTTACCACACAAAATTAATACAAGTAAAATATTGTTAAGATCACATTGAGTATTTGACTGTTAACAGGAGATTAGACTAGGCTGCTGTCAAGCTGACCTGTGATATTTAGACACAAATCAACTAGGAGGAAATTTTTTCTAAACATTGCAACTTTAATCATCTTTGATAGAATTAACTCATGGTGTGTTTGTAACATTTTCAGCTGTGCCCAGAAGATACAGAAGACTACATCGAGTATTTGACTGCTATCGGTAGACTGGACGAGGCTGCTGTGAAGCTGGCCCATATAGTCAACAAGGAGGACTTTGTGTCTAAACATGGGAAGTCGAACCATCAGTTGTGGAATGAACTCTGTGAACTCATATCAAAGAATCCTGATAAAGTGAGGTGAGAATCAAGCAAATATATTACCAGTTTACCATAAATGGATGTTTATACAGAGCTGAACTGTTGCTCATAGTTGGTATAAATTGTGTTTGGGTTTCAGATCCTTGAACGTAGATGCCATTATAAGAGGCGGCCTGAGAAGGTATACTGACCAGTTGGGGCATCTGTGGAATTCACTTGCCGATTACTATGTCCGAAGTGGCCTCTTTGAACGGGTAGGTAGAACTGAAAATACTAATTAATTACTAAGTAATGAAATTCACAAAGTTTGCTCATTCTTGAAGGCTTAAAGAGAAAAAATGAGATTTTGGAAATGTTTGCACGTCATGGGTGGCCAATGTTTTGTTTATTGAAAAATTGTGTAGCTTTGATTTTTTGTCCAAGTTTGCTTGTCCAAGGGGTTTAATTTATTGATTATGGTTATGGTGTGTTGGTTCAATGTTTGTGCTATTTCCTAGTAATTAAAATTTTAGTCTATTGTAGACACATCCAATATGTGTGTTGCTCATTAATTAACTCACCGTCCATTGCTTATATTCCTGTAATCATTGTTCTCAGACATTCCTACTATAATTAATTAGAATTAGATATGGCCAAGAGCAAACTGTTTTCTTGTTTATAAGAGACGATTGTAATGTTTAGGCGAGAGACATATATGAGGAGGCAATCCAAACCGTGACAACAGTGAGAGACTTCACACAGGTATTTGATGCATATGCGCAGTTTGAGGAGCTCAGTCTTGGAAAGGTGATGGAGGAAACTGCAAGCAAACTCAACCCCACAGAGGAAGGTAGGTCATAGAATTTGGGATATAGAGATTTTTGGTTATTACAGTTAAACAATAATAACGATCCCTTGATTGCTTTTTATTTATAATATTATTTTGAATATCAAATCTTTTACCTATTTTATTGACTTTAATTGTTAGGTCCTCATGTAGACATTCAGATTACACAGATGATTTTTTCAAACACAATCGTATTAAAAAGAATTCAGATTCAGCACGTTCAGATATCCCAGCGGCTCATCATGAATAGGACATATTGAACACCAAAAGGCATTTGAAAAGAGTTCAGTGAGCTTAGTGATTAGTCTTAGACCAACTTCCTGCCGTGAATCAAAGTACACCTAGATCTGACGCACAATATTTCCCCATGAATATATATCAATTAGGCTTCTAAAATGTTTCCTTGTAATTATCTTGGTGGTTTCAGTAAACGCTGGTTTGTCACACATGACTTCCTTCAGCCACTTTGTACTTTCATAATCTTCCATTAATCTGGAAGACCAATTTGGCTGTGACAGTTGAAGATTTATTTCACAGTGACCAACAGTAACAATAATTACTAAAGGAATGAATGAAAAGGATGGATGTTATTCTTTACAGATGACGTAGAGCTGGAGCTGCGGCTAGCAAGGTTTGAACATCTTATCGAACGCAGATTGCTGCTGCTCAACTCTGTGCTGCTGAGACAAAACCCTCACAATGTCCACGAATGGCTCAAGCGAGTCAAACTCTACGAGGGGAAACCGCATGATGTGAGTCCTGTTTTATTACATTATTAGTCAACTTTGCTTCTGAAATTTTAATTATCATTTTCTTTTTTAATAAAAGATCAAAGCCGTTTTATTTTAAATCTTTTTACATTATATAAAGTAAAAATAGCCAGGGGAAGCTTAACCCTAGAGGTGGCAATGTAAATTTTCTGTAGAGGCAGGGTGTTTTAGTCCAATTGTTCATGTATTTTTCTACAAAATATTAAAACCTCAACCAATACTCTAAATTTAACATATTGTATTCATAGAAGAACACAAACAGACTTTTATTCAGATAATTTTTTATCATAATTTTTATAATGCACGAAAAACAATAAAAAGAAATGTGAAATAAAATTTGACAAAAAAACTATGATATACATGTTGACATATAATGTATTCAAGGCCCTAAAACAATTTTATGAGTCATTTTGATTGTAAATCAACTAAAATATAAAAAGCACTGATACAACATATATTTACAATAGATACAACTTTAAATATATCCATGTTTCCTTATATCCATAGAACCTAAAAATAGTACAAAACCTATTAAAACATAGTATTAATGAGAAGTTTAATCTTCCTCTTTCCAAATTTATGAGGTTTATCACAGTCGGATAATATTTACTTCTTCAAAAATAATAAAACACGACTCAACGTAATCGGACCGAATATTCGGTGCTGTCACTTGAACAGTAGCCTACTGCACCTGCAATTTTGTGTGTGTATATATACACCTGCCACCTATATCATATAGCTCTGCTCAACAGAGTCGATGATGATCACTAGAGGGTCACCAAAGGATAACTGTCATTACAACTAAGAACGAGCATGATGCTGAGGGATGAGTAGCCGAGAGCTACACGCTTGTGTGACTGGTAAACCAGGATGCAGAGGGATTAAATTACCTCCACAATGTGGTGCAGAAGCTCATCATGCCACTGCAGCGAGTAAGGCAAGATGCGAGGGCTTAGTATGCAGAACGGTTGACTGAAGACTCAGCTTGTATGTCACAGTATCTATCGTTTATTTTTTAGATTTAAAGTCAATGAATCTGCTGATTTTGGGAAAGTCTACTAATTTTCATTTCTTCACTAAACTGTGATGTAGGCAAAATGTTATGTGGTGTCACCCGCAAACAAACAAGAAAGAATTTCCCTGGTGCATGACAATGCTTTTTTCTGTACCTCTTGTACTCTCTTAACAATTAAAATCTAGTTGTGCTTTCACACAGTCCTAAAAACTAGCAATCCCTAAAGTTATACAAAATAAGTATACACTTAAAGGGAACTATGTAAAATTTGGAACTCTATATTTTACCAAGCCTAGGATATTCACTTTCTAGACACATTTAATTTCCATAACTATTGTAATCTTGGGTGTTGCTTTAACCTGTCCAGATAATCAACACATACACAGAAGCGGTACAGACTGTGGAGCCTAAGCTGGCTGTTGGCAAGCCTCACACATTGTGGGTGTCGTTTGCCAAGTTCTATGAGGAAAACGGGCAGATAGAGGATGCTCGGGTGGTCATGGAGAAAGCCACTCTAGTTCCTTATGTCAAGGTAGATGACCTCGCCTCTGTTTGGTGTGAGTGGGGCGAGATGGAGATACGGCATGAGTAAGTTCCTATTTATCAGCTGGAAATTGATTTCCACATTACATACACTTATTTCATTCAAGAATGGATAGGACCCTCAATCGTTTTATTTAAACAATTTAAAACATTTTGAGTATAAATCCTGCTATTTTACAGAGCGCCGAAACTTCTGAAAAATGAGGATTAAGTAATTTTACAGAATTGATCTTTTTACTTTTAGCACATTATGTAATAACTAATTTTACAGGCTCCACTAAATCTGTGACATCTATTGTGTTGTTAGAACAATCCTCCACTGGAATATGAACATTGTATTAAATCAGCTTGTTTACAAAGCATCTTGTATCATTTGTTTATTTTCATCAGTCAAGACATGGCTAATGTCATGAATTTCAAAAAAAAATCCCAACTTCAACAAAGTTGTACTTATACCATTATACTGTTTTGTGTGAAAATAAAAATGAATAAAATATTGTAAAAGACATGTTTCTTCTTTAGTATAAAAAAACTTTGTTATGGAATTTTATTTACCTTTTTTTTTCAAATAATAGTATCAAATTATTTTGTATACTTTATGAATTAAAAATAGAAATATTAATTTCTATGTCACAATAAAGAAGATGACACAGGGAATTTAGCTATATATCTTTTTTATAATGCAACTAGTTTTTTTATTTATGATTTTTCACTCAAAATGGCTCGTAGTCCTTGGTTGACCACATATTTCATGGTCTCAAAGTGATAACAATTCTTTTTTTTATAAAAAAGAACCAATTAATATATTTTAATAACCTTTGTATTTTTTTAAACTTATTTAATAGATTTTTATTTTTTTGTTATTACAAAAGGCAAGTAATTTAATTTCCCTACACCCTACAATAAGCCATAAATTTTGTTTCACTCGATATAACATGCAACTTTTTGTGTACAGTCCTCTCAATAAAGCTTTTTGACAACCACAAGCAGGTCTTTTACAGAACATAATATACAAAGGAGGCACTGTAAAACTATAGTATGTCACTGTGATTGCCTTCAACTTATGACAAAAAAGACTATTGAATATTAACAAAAAGTGTTTTAACATTTGATTAGTTTGGGATGAAGGTGTCTGTAATTTCCTTCATCTCCTTATTCCACCTGATCTTGCTCCATGCATTGTCCCTTTGTTTCTGCAAGTGAAGAAGGATACAAGAGAGGTTCTCTATCTTTATCATGTATTTTTATTACAAGTCTACGGCAAGTATTAGCTGTATGGCATAATAATGATGGGAAAAAGTTAAATAGCCTTTTAAATCCACTATAAATAAATAGAAATGAGTTTCTAATATCAAATAAAACGTTTCCAGATGATTGCACTAGGCTCCTAAAAGTTGTATAGTGTTCACTTACTGGAAAAATTACAAATTAAACATGTTTTGAATATTTGGTTACTTTCTTGTACAGAAATCTGTAGTGCAAGTATAAGACAATCTGAATTGTATGAATTACTGTAGAAACATTATACATTTTTACATTCAGTAAATTTTTATAGTTTCTATATAGTTACCCTCAAACACCCCACACTGTTATAGTTAGTGTGTGTTAGTTATAGTTAATCTCAAAACACTTCATTAAAAATATTTATATTATTTTTTAATTTTTGTGTTGGCTTCATTTCTACATAAAATGATCTATCCTGCAGGAACTATGATGGTGCTCTGAAACTGCTACAGAGGGCTACCGTAATGCCGGCACGTAAAGTGGCCTATCATGATGAGACAGAGACTGTACAGATGAGGGTTTACAAGTCACTTAAGCTCTGGTCCATGTACGCTGACTTAGAGGAGAGTTTTGGCACATTCAAGGTATCATCACTCAAGAATTGTTTTATAGAATGTTACTTTTTAAATTATAGTCCTTTGCCATTTAAAACCTGAGAATTTTAATTATTCTTAACAGTAATAAAACAGTATTATTTTCTTGAAATCAAGAACTTTAAGAATATCCTTGCAATATATTTGCAAAAAATAAACACTGAGACAATTCCGTCTTTAAGTTCATTTTTATGTTTTGATGAATTGAAATCAGGGAAACTCATTAGATAGAGAAGAAATTATAAAAAGACAATGTTCCAAATTTTTTGATCAACTTTTCATATTTCTGATGGTGGTTTTCCGATGACGATAAAAAAACCAGTACAGTGTTAGTCATCATTCTGTATTCTTTTCTATTGACTACACAATTTTCCCATCAATTCAATTTTAAAATGGTCATTCATTTTGTGTTTACAGTACAATGAATTGTGTTACATATCAGTAGACTGTAGACTTTTCTAGTAGACTTAATACATATTATTGCGAGTAAATGATAGAAAGTAATGCTAAGTATGATAAATTTATATAAAAATAAAGCTAAACTAATATTGAACAGGTATTTATTAAATACCTTGGCAAACTGCATTTCTCAGAAAGTGAGACCTACAACATGACAAACATTGTAATCAAAACTGTCCAAAACAATCAAATTTCACTCCAATAAATCGTGCGCAACGAACTGAAGTAATGATGGCTGAGTGCACTTCATTAGTGATTTCTTGTTCGTCCATTGTCAGCGCACTAGACTTTGATAATCATTGAAAATTATGTACAATCTACTTTTAAACAGTATGTTCATTTTATTAAGCCTGCCAGCTATGAAGCCATCTCTTCATGGAAGTAAAAATGTATGTTGTATAGTCTATAATTTTTTAGAGTATTTTAGTTATAATACTAATGGTTTTCTGTATATGCATTGTTAAATAATTTGTATTCATTGATCTTTGTTTTCCAGTCTTGTAAGTCTGTGTACGACAGAATCATTGACCTGAAAATTGCTACTCCCCAGATCATCATCAACTATGGACTGTTCCTGGAGGAACATAATTACTTTGAAGAAGCATTCAGGGTAAGGTCAATAAATTGTAAATTTATTCCAAACTAACTAGAATGAAAGTTTAATGAATATTGCCAGTCAATAATAGAGTATTAATTGTGGACATTAGTGTAGCACCTGTCTGTAGATACTTGAGTGTGTGACTTGTGTATGTGTAAAGGGAAAGGAAGGAAGGGTGTTGATTAGTAAACAAAGTATTGAGAGGTATAAGATTAGAGAAGCATATTATTCTCAATGGATCTCCAGCACTTCTCCACTTGTGATATTGCACTTAAGTGAAATGGATCTGTATTGGATCAGTTAAATTTGACTGACTTAGTTTAAATCACTTCCATGTAAGTAACACATTATATCGATCTTTCAGGCATATGAAAAAGGGATTGCTCTCTTCAAATGGCCGAACGTATATGACATATGGAACACCTATCTTACCAAGTTCCTGAATCGCTACGGTGGCACCAAACTGGAAAGGGCGAGAGATTTATTCGAACAGTGTGTAGAAAACTGCCCTCCGAAGTTTGCTAAAGGTAACACGTCCTTTTTAACTTAGTCATCCTAATGTTTTATATATATATATATATATATATATATCAAAAAGTCCAAAAAAGTTATTAATAGGTCTGGTGAAATATTGTATATCAATATCTCAATCCGTTTGGAATATATCCAGGCACATCAACACTTATTTACACACTATGATATATATATATATAATATATATATATATATATATATATATATATATATATATATCATAGTGTGTAAATATGTATATGTGTAAATAAAATAAGCTGGGCACCTCAAAGCCTAAAAAATATCATGCATGCATTGTGTTCATATGCACAAGACATTGGCATTGTCCCTATAGATTATTATTTTTGTGCGTTATTTGCCCATAGCTTTTGCTAGAAACAGCGTAGAGGTGTTTTCTTAGTGATGTTGTGTTTCTATTGAATAGTCCTTTAAAATGACATATCACAAGATAGTAGTTGCGAATTGACAATTTAAAGTTACCCCCCCCCCTTCTATCCCCCTTTTTCAAAATGGAAAAAAAATTATTTCACCTCCAAAAAATGAAAAATAATAATTTAATAAGTATGGTAAAAGTTGTACATTGATATCTGAATCAGTTTGAAATATATCCGGGCATATCAGGATTTAATTTATACCCATAGATGTGAGTGGTTGTTTGCTCATATCTTTTGCTAGCATCATCGTATAGATTTTTTGTTCCTGCTACTGTATTTCTTTTGAGTTTATCTTTCAAATGACATGTCACAAGATAGGGGTTGCAATTTGAAAATTTAAAGTGACCCACCTCTACCCCTCTTTTTCAAAAAATGGGAAAATATTGTTACCCCTAAAAAGTATTTTAATAGGTATGGTGAAGATTGTACAATGATATCTTAATCCGTTTGGAATATATCCAGACGAATCAGGACTTAAATTACATCCTGTATAAATGTACATTGTGTACAAATAATTGTTATAACTTTACAGCACATTCTTGCTAATTGGAATAGATTGAATCAATTCTGGGCCCACTCAAACAACATCATGGTCTGCCGTCCTTACGGAATGTCTGAATTAAGGAGAATTTGTGAAGGTGAGACTGATCTGAAAGGGGAAATGGAATGAGAAAAGCAATTGGCTAGAGAAGGTCCTGATGTTATAGTTGTTAAGTTATAACGGGTTTCTTGTGTCTCACAGCAATAACATTAAGTTTTCATCTTAAGCTTGTAAACTGGTGTAACCTGCTTACATCAAATTGATGTAGGGGGTACAATCACCCAGGCCTTATCTTTATTTTATTCTCTGATACATTGGCATTGATGGAATGGGAAAGGATAGGCAGTGAAGCGTGTTAGCATCGGCTCTTCTTTATTCATAAGATTTGTGATAACGATGCTCGGCTTTTATCAGTGATATACAGTATATATCACGGGTAAAAGTAAGTGATCTTTATCTGATCAATTACCCTAATTTGATGACAGCTGATACTGTATCTTGAATCCCACTTCCTATACCCTTGAAACCAAGGCAACAAGCAGCTAAAAAGAAGATTTGCCATCACAGAGAAGAGATGGTGAGGCTCAGGAAGATGATGAGGAGAATAGTGAGTTGTCGCAAGAACAGATGTGATGTGGAGCAGTACAAGAGTCAGAACAACATCCTTGTTTATGGCCAGAAACATACAGGAAAAGCATCACTGTTCTCTGTATCACCAGAAACTTGTATAGGATTTGTCTGTAAAATGATGAGATTGGATCTGATAAAAAAAATACTGTATTAACTGAATTAGAATGGACTAAACCCTACTGTAATTTGCAAAGTGCTATTTGTTTATAACACCATATATGTTTTTTACTGTATTTCAGCTCTCTACCTGCTGTATGCAAAATTGGAGGAAGATCATGGTCTAGCCAGACATGCCATGGCAGTTTATGAACGAGCAACTGCAGCTGTTCTACCAGAAGAAATGTTTGAGGTAATTTTAATGAACTTAGGACTACAACTTCTTTTAGTTTTCATTTTATAATTTGTAAATAAAATAACCTTTTATATATTTCGGTCAGCTGAAACCATTGATGCTATAAACATCAAGGATGTGTTTCAATTCAACCTATTGATAGCAATCTTTCATGGATTTTAACCTTTGAACTCATTGAAATGTGTGTATTTAACATACTGAACCCATTTGCACCACATCTTTCCATGGAATTTTCCCCCCTTAACCCTTCATTATCATTATTTTCCTTGAAGTTTGGAAGTTAATTTGTCAAAGAGAAAATAAATCTTAATGTTATTCTATTTTTATTCTAGAGTTTATATTCTACATATATTGTGTGTTTAATTCAGAGAAGTGTTTATAGAGTCCTCAGTTTTGGGCATAGGTTTTCTTTATTTTGTAATTAGTGATTTACAGACCTTAACAATCTGTTTTACTTTTGATTACTCATCACAAAAGTGGTTTTATGTTGCTCTAAGGGCGGCTACTTCTCTAGTTCTTTATCTGTCCTTCCATTTTGTGATATGGAACTTGTTAAGACACCCAGCACTAACATACTTTGAATTAAAGTTAGTTACTATTTAAGTCAGTTAGTTTGGTTTTCTTTAACAAATTGAAATATTTATCCACTCCCTCTCCCTCGTACAACGAACAATTGTTAGACAGTAAAGCTTTTGCCAGTACACCATAAAAAGATAAATATCTTTAGTCTTTGCTTTTTTTCAACAAGTGACTATCAGAAATATTAATTCTCATCATTTTGTTGTATTAGCTGTTCAATATATACATAAAGAAAGCAGCAGAGATCTACGGGGTGCCACAGACTCGGCAGATTTACGAGAAGGCAATAGATGTGCTGCAAGAGGACAACTGCAGAGAGATGTGTCTACGCTTTGCTGAAATGGAAACGAAACTGGGTGAAATCGACCGAGCGAGAGCGATATATGCACACTGCAGTCAGATCTGTGATCCAAGGGTATGTAGATAATACAGTGTGTTTATAAACCCAGGATAAAATGTTAGTAATAAAAGTGAATAAATAATGAAATCGAGTAAACGTTTTTGAAATTAAAATTGGAATTAAACTCTAATCGATTTATCTTGATTTATTATTATAAGAAAATAGTAGACTACAAGAACAAGGTTTGCTTGCGTCAATATTTTGATAATAAAAAAGTAGAATAGAAATCTTATTATTTACTAGTAGTGAAGCAAACTTTACCATATCAAATACACTTTATAATAATATTAAATTATGAGTTATTCCAAAAACCTGTATTAAGAGCTTTTATAGAAACTGTTGACAGTAGATCTATTCACCTAACTATAATTACAGTTTTAGAAGGTACACTACCTCTACTGTAAACTCTGGTAGTGAATGTGTAATAAATTTCATGCCAATTTCGGTTCAGGAGTACAGTTAAGCCAATATAAATATTATATGAAAATTCTTTTCACTTCTTACTTATCGGGCACCCAGCATTCTGTTCTGTTGTGTATGATGCAGTCAAGCATGTTACAATGTTATATGTGTTTCTAGGTTACTGCAGAGTTCTGGCAGACTTGGAAAGAGTTCGAGGTCCGCCATGGAAACGAGGACACGATGAGAGAAATGTTGAGGATAAAAACGTAGTGTGCAAGCGACGTACAACACACAGGTACTTAGGAGTATTAATATCAAACCCCTAAAAGTGGTATAACTCTAATGTGCAACTCATACAGGATTTTAAAACCTAATCAATGTGGCATAATTTGTAACAAGTGTTGACATTCCTGCAGTGACACCCATCAGTATTGATACATAAGTTGACAATGGCATCTTCAGTCATTTAATTATTTTGCCACTAGATCATGGGCAATGAGTTTTTGCATTTTTGAATTTGTAAACAACTCTTTGATGATTTTTTTTAATGTTTCGTGTTATCCTTGGTCTTTTCTCCTTCTCTATATATTCCTCCATACAGCATGGTCAAAGCTGAAAAAAATGTTACTTTTTATCATATACAATAGCTCTACATAATAGCTTTATATTTTTATTCAATGATATAATTTGCTGTATACATTTGTTATTGCCATCTAAGTAGAAATAAAGCATACTAGTGGGCTTGTAAAACATTAATAAAAATGTTTTTAGGATTATTTATTATGTTTGTAATATTGAAATATACAATATTACTTAGCGTGCAAAGTGATATGCAGTGTACAATAATATTGATGTGTACCTTACATAGGTGAACATGATGTCGGCCCAGATGTTGTCTGCTGCTAGTAACGTGTCAGGCACTGTAGCGGACCTGGCTCCAGGAGCCAAGGATGGCATGCGGATGCTTGAGGCCAAGGCGGCGGAAAATGGCATTTGAAGAAAGATCAGGTAAGAACAAAATTTTTGTTTCTTCGTTTCATGTTTTCTGGTGTTCTATTGTTTTTCTTACTCGCCCAACCTAGTGTTGGAGAAAGTAATAAGATGGTCTAAAAAAAAATCAAATTTGGTATTTCAGTGAATTATTTCTTTTGAGAAACCTGAATAAAAAGTGGGTGTCACAAAAAGTTTTGTCCATAAAAAGTATATTATTTTCCTATATAGGTGTGCAAGGCTGTGGTAATAACTAACATTGAAGTTTTCTGTTCCACACTGCATCAAAACATTTCTTATACAATTAAATTCTTTAAATGTTTTCGCCTAACTACAGAGTTCCATTGTTCGTCAACAGATGTTAGACCTGTCTAGTATAAACTTAATTTTAAATGTTTCAGTTCAAAATTTATTGACTGAAGATGGCTTTTCACAATGAGGCAAAAAAATATTTCAATAATGTAATTGTGTAAGCAATTTTTCAACACGGTCAGAACCCGAAAACTTAGATGTTAGTTAAAGTGTACTATGTATGTGTAAAAGTGGCCTTGGTGAAAAGTTTAGTAATTAAGTGGCACTGTATAAGTAGTGAGAATAAAAACCACCAATAAATAAACTAATAGCTAACAAGCGCAACAAATCTTCTAATATCAAACAAACAATATAAATACAAAATTAAAAGTATCTAAATCAGGATAATAATTAGCACGCAGGATGTTCTCAATATGAATAATAACAAGAAATCAACACTAAAATTAAAAACAACTTTTATAAAAACAATAAATACCTTTACTACTTCTATTTTTTTACTGAATAACGTTGAAGAGTTCCTAGAATAACATCTGTATACTCAATTCAAAAATATTTATCTGTTCTCTACTAAAATACAATACAGTCACTAATCAGTGCTTACACAACAATGAGACTTTGAGTATCAGAACCGGGTATAAGTATCTGAAGAACCAGAGTCAACACCGATTGATTCTGTTTAATATACTGTATGAACATATAAAATAGTTTATTTGATTGAACTCGTACTGATTGTAACCAATGATGGTTTGTTGCAGTGCCGCAGGTGAAAGGAGGAAACATCCTGTTTGTCCGAGGGGAGACCCAGGGACAGGAGAGAGACGGCACAGACACCACTAGAGTCGTTAACCCTGATGAGATCAATATTGACGAGGATGATGAAGATGTCAATGACTCATCTGAAGATGAAGATGGTAATGTCAATTTCTATTATGCACATGCTATTTCTTCATCATTTTCACTTTAACATTTGCTTTAATTTTGATTTATTAGTAATTTTATAATCATCATGTTTTGGTTGGATTAATATTGGCTGATGAACAAAGCTGGAGTAAGATGTTTGATTTTCCTGGTTTGCGGGGTGGATCGATGCTTCTATGTGTCAAACGAGGCAACTCAAATAGGGATTCCCTCCCCTTAATAAGGGGGTTCTTTGATAAGGTTCAAGTAATTAATATGTCTGATTGACTTGGCAGTAGTAATTGGTTTGCACTCAGCAGAGAAAGTTGGTTTACTAGTGGCCCTTTTGTGTTTTAATCCTATGAGAAAAATCTGATTAGTACTAAATTGCCTTAGTTATCAAATAGAAAAATTACCTTAACATTGGGATTTTAAAATTTAAATTTGCAAATCAATTACAAAAATATGCATACTTTAGTTTGATAAATAAATAAATGAAAAGTTTGTCAAATTCACTCTCTGGACTGAACAGTTTAAGTTTTGTTTCTCATCCTTAGATGTTACTTTCTTTACTACTTACAACTCTTGCTTTAAATGCAGACAAAGTGAAATTTAAAGAGAGCTTTCAAAATGAATTTTAGAGTTTCTAAAAAAAGGAGCAAATAGCATTTCATTTACTGTGTTTTAACTGAAAACTCTGTGTAAAATTAAAACTATTCTTTTGATTTTCAGACATTTATACAATTGTTTGGTATTCAAGCCATCCTTTATAAAAAAGTTGTTATTTCATATGAATATTTGTGCACAAACTAATGTGTTACATTATTTAATGCATATTTAAAAGGTCCCTAGTAATGACAGGTGTATCTTTTTACAGAAGAAATGCCGGTCCAGAAACAAATCATTCCATCTGAAGTATTTGGTGGCTTGAAAAAGGACGATGAAGATGAATCACCCTAAATAAGAAGTTTTTATAACTTTATAAATAAATATGTATATAGCCTAGTATTTATTTCAACGTTTTGATTTCTTTTGTTTCCTTTCTGATATCTCTGAAGTCAGTTTAGATGTTAGAACATGCATGGTCACAACTTTGCCACTGGGAACAAATGTATCTTTTAATTTTTTATTTTATTTAAACCTCAGCCTTGCTTTGCTCTGTGGTCAGTGTTAATGTTTCTGTAACAAGCCAATACAATTCTAGAACCATTACATTATATGACCTTAACCTGTTGAAAGGAGAACAGAATTTCTGGAAACGAGTTACCAATATTTAAACCACGATTCAATAAATGGTATATGTCCTCTTCTTCAGGTATAAAATACCTAAAAATATCATGATTAAGCATGCACAACAAATTAATAAATCAAAAAAATTAGGGGATCAAATGCCGAAGGTTTTCTCAACAACGGAAAAGTTGTACATAAAAAAATCATCAAACCCATCTGATAATTAGCACCAAAGACAAGAGTAGCAACAAACAAAACCACAATAGACATAGAGCATAGACATCATTATAATATAAGTGTAGCAGCATCTTGACAAATAAAAGAAATAGGATAGCAAGGGTTGAGAAAGCTCATTGGTTTTTATTTTCAATAATATTGTTTCTATTTACAAATTTTATTGAGATTTCTTTGATTTTTATATCTTAGTTAATATATAAACATATTAATATGTTATAGCCAAAGTGTTTGTAGTTTAATATCAACAGAAGGTTGGCTTAGCAGTTGGTGTGCTATTTTTATGTACTTCCAATAGGTTTTGTTTCAAAAAATTCTTACCAAATGTATTATATCAGCTTTATCCCATCTCATGTGATAATTTTCATTGTTGAGCAACTTTAAACAATGTAGTCTCCACTTACCTGCTGTGGTGGGTGTATCGTGTTGCCAAGTGATTTTACTCACTACTTTCCTCCTCCCCTCACCTCTAAATGGTGCGTGTTATTGAATAAGTGAAAAAGATTTATTTCAACCACATTGATACAATAGTCCTAACAGAAAATAACAAAAACATTTGTGTTGTGCTTTTTAAAATAGCAATTGCTTTAGAGACACTGGAACAATGAGCTTCCGTCCAATTGTGGCACTGGAGGCTCCTGGATCTATGTCTGAACAAGAGGTGAGGAGACCAATTACTTTAAGGGGGCTGGCCCAGTATCGCAATCACTTTTGCATGGTTTTGGAAAACAATTTTGTACTCAGTCAAATATTGCCCAATTTGTTTGAAACTATCAGGTTAAGTCAAAATAGACTTTTTATACACACTTAAGAAAAAACAAAGTTGTAAATATAAAAATTTATTATTTTTTTTAATTTTTTTTTTTGCAAAAAAATCTTTAATCTAATGGTTTTAACATGATAAATAATCTACCTTATGAGATAATATCACAAAATAAAATGTATCTTGTTCCTAGGCAATAGTTTCTTGGCCTGAACTAAAAATATATCAAAAAATGTACAAATAAAACAAATTACTGAATTTTAAAGTAGTTTTACCAAAAAAAATTGAGTTTTTTAGAAGGTAATAGGCTTGGAATATAAGAAATACTTTACTCACCATTTTAATTTTAGTTCAAGCCATTTACACAGCTAAAATGAAGATCTGGTGAAAATTTGGTGAAGATTGCTCTAATACTTTTGGAGTTATGATGTAAATAATAGGAAAAAACAATGTTTCGGGAAATCACAAACAAACATATTTTATTGATAAATTTACTAAAAATGGTACTCTAAAATTCTCCAGCAGCATAAGAAAACACCTTCCTTTTCCTTGTCTTGACTTTCCTTTTCTATTCTAAGCCTTCTCCTTGCTCTCCTTTCTTCCAGACTTGCCAATATAGTTCTTTTATTTCCGTCGCGCACTCGTCGAACGTCCAAAAGTCTTCATGCAGCTGTTGAAGTGTTTTCCCGGGTTTGATTTTCAAGCGGTCTAGCACTTTTGGACTTTGCATTATTCCCTTCATTAAATATCAGGGAAGCTTCATGAGCAACTATTTCCACAATATCCCTTCCTGCAAATCCTTTTTTAGGACACAGTGACCACAAAATACTGTTGAAACTTTCGTTGGAGTTCTGTGTTTTTTTCCCATAAGACAACCTAGGAGGAGGTTTGGCATTGTTAGGTCTACAAATATTGGTTTTATCTCCAGCATGATGGCTTTGGGGATAGTGTTTTTATGTTTAAAAGTCCCAAGACTGTTTGAAGCAACTGCTTGTTGGTATGAATGACTGGAAAATAGAATCAAAACAAAGTCTTGTCTGACGTACGATTACACTTTTACCTGTAACTCAGCAAAAAAAAATCGTATGCCCATGATATTTACATCAACCCCCCCCCACCCCCCCCCCCCCCCACCCCCCCCCCCCCCCACCCCCCCCCCCCCCCACCCCCCCCCCCCCCCACCCCCCCCCCCCCCCACCCCCCCCCCATATCTCCTTATATCAACTTTATAAACAAATATAGGGGTAGTACAGACTTTTTATTCGCCCATTGTATTTCATATTATTACACCCCCGATTCAACCTTAAGACATCTAAATAATAGTTATATCATCGTTAGACCAATAAGAGGCTAAAAGTTATCATTTCGGTGACATATCCAGTCTTTGCATCGTTGAGATGCTCTGCTTAAGTTTTATTTACATGTCTAAACAGTTCGCTTTATGGGTATTAAGTTAAAAAAATATGACTTGTACATACTGTTTGACATTTCATCTCTTTTTAGCTTCACATTTTGCACTAAACCAAACACGGTTTATAATTGATGGAAATTCCTACATCGATATCAAAAAAACTAAACTATATACTTAAGGAATGCAAAAGGGTTCTCGGCTCCTGGGTCATTAATGCTTCTTCCAAAATCAGATACGACAAGAGAAAGGGGGAAGGGAGCAAATAATAAAACGAAACATTAAAATTTCAGATTTTATAATCTAGGCCTATTTATGTATATATATACTTTGTTTTTCCTACTCGTGCCACACACTGGACGCAGTGACTCTCACCTCACACAACATAATAACTGCCACATTAAACGTTCAAATACTTGTATTTTTCCTACTAGTGCCACACACTGGACGCAGTGATTCTCACCTCACACAACATAGTTACTGCCACATTAAACGTTCAAATACTTTGTTTATCCGCCACGTTGTTTATCCGACTCGGCGCCACACACGGACGCAGTGACTCTCACCTCACACAACATAGTTACTGCCACATTAAACGTTCCAATACTTTGTTTTTTCCGACTCGCGCCACACACTGGACGCAGTGATTCTCACCTCACACAACATAGTTACCTGCACATTACGCGTTCCAATACTTTCTTTAACATATCCGACTCACGCCACACTGGACGCAGTGATTCTCACCTCACACAACATAGTTACTGTCACATTACGCGTTCCAATACTTTGTTTTTCCTACTAGTGCCACACACTGGACGCAGTGACTCTCACCTCACACAACATAATAACTGCCACATTAAACGTTCAAATACTTTGTTTTTCCGACTCGCGCCACACACTGGACGTAGCGATTCTCACCTCACACAACATAGTTACTGTCACATTACGCGTTCCAATACTTTGTTTATCCGCCACGTTGTTTATCCGACTCGTGCCACACACTGGACGCAGTGATTCTCACCTCACACAACATAGTTACCTGCACATTACGCGTTCCAATACTTTGTTTATCCGCCACGTTGTTTTTATCCGACTCACGCCACACACTGGACGCAGTGATTCTCACCTCACACAACATAGTTACTGTCACATTACGCGTTCCAATACTTTGTTTATCCGACTCGCGCCACACACTGGACGCAGTGATTCTCACCTTACACAACATAGTTACTGTCACATTACGCGTTCCAATACTTTGTTTATCCGACACGTTGTTTGTCCGACTCGCGCCACACACTGGACGTGATTCTCACCTCACACAACATAGTTACTGTCACATTACGCGTTCCAATACTTTGTTTATCCGCCACGTTTGTTTATCCGACTCGTGCCACACACTGGACGCAGTGATTCTCACCTCACACAACATAGTTACCTGCACATTACGCGTTCCAATACTTTGTTTATCCGCCACGTTGTTTATGCGACTCACGCCACACACTGGACGCAGTGATTCTAACCTCACACAACATAGTTACTGTCACATTACGCGTTCCAATACTTTGTTTATCCGACTCGCGCCACACACTGGACGCAGTGATTCTCACCTCACACAACATAGTTACTGTCACATTACGCGTTCCAATACTTTGTTTATCCGCCACGTTGTTTATCCGACTCGTGCCACACACTGGACGCAGTGATTCTCACCTCACACAACATAGTTACTGTCCCATTACGCGTTCCAATACTTTGTTTATCCGCCACGTTGTTTATCCGACTCGTGCCACACACTGGACGCAGTGATTCTCACCTCACACAACATAGTTACTGTCACATTACGCGTTCCAATACTTTGTTTATCCGACACGTTGTTTATCCGACTCGCGCCACACACTGGACGCAGTGATTCTCACCTCACACAACATAGTTACTGTCACATTACGCGTTCCAATACTTTGTTTATCCGCCACGTTGTTTATCCGACTCGCGCCACACACTGGACGCAGTGATTCTCACCTCACACAACATAGTTACTGTCACATTACGCGTTCCAATACTTTGTTTATCCGACACGTTGTTTATCCGACTCGCGCCACACACTGGACGCAGTGATTCTCACCTCACACAACATAGTTACTGTCACATTACGCGTTCCAATACTTTGTTTATCCGACTCGCGCCACACACTGGACGCAGTGATTCTCACCTCACACAACATAGTTACTGTCCCATTACGCGTTCCAATACTTTGTTTATCCGACACGTTGTTTATCCGACTCGCGCCACACACTGGACGCAGTGATTCTCACCTCACACAACATAGTTACTGTCACATTACGCGTTCCAATACTTTGTTTATCCGCCACGTTGTTTATCCGACTCGCGCCACACACTGGACGCAGCGATTGCGATCGACATGGAATTAGCGGCCTGTTAATGACGCGCAATTACCGCTAATAAAGTCGTAGCTCTCTGCCACCTCTACTCCGCCCCACCTTGGACACTGCACTCATTCTGGTTTTGATTGAGCAATTTGACTGTAAGATAAATATACGGTTGCTCATTGGAGACCTCAGGATATAGATATCTCCTATTGGCGGCCATTATGGGCAGTGATGACTTACAATAGTAATGTTCTAAGTACTGCATTTTTACAGTATAGACAGATAGTTTATAGTTCATCGTCGGGAGACGTAGAATTAGAAGACGGATATGTGAGGTGAACAAATGAAGAAATTCTATATCCGAATGTACGTAGCATAGTACTAGAATACTGTTTTAGAAGGAATGGCTACCGATCAATATCAACTCATCAACGAAAATAATCATGTATAATGTGTAACCTTGGTCTAGATTGTGTGTGTGGACTAAATAAGATAACGTTATCTTTGGCATAAAAATGTATCGTGTACAGTAAAAACCGTATTAAGTGGATGAATAGCTTGTGCCAAAGTGCAGTGATAAAGGGCTTGATAAAATTGGTTCCGCTTATTATTTGGTGTTAGAAGTGCCTTGGTTGTGCCAACATAACGTTCTCAATTTGTCATGGATATATGTAAATTAACAATATTATGCGACTAAGTAGGCTAGATTTTTAAAAATTACTTATTTTTTCAGCATAGAAATAGTAACTTATAAGATGGCATAAAATGATTAGAATTTTCAACTCGTAACTGAGCTGTCGTATTTTCATCGTTTTATTTTACTGATTTCAAATCTGTGAAATACTGTAATCTATTTTAGCCTTAATCTTCCACGTGTCTAGAGTGCGCTGTCTCTCCGAAATAAATCCCCCGATGACGGCACTGTTTATGGGGGCGATGAGAGGCCATGTATCAGCGGGGCTCGAGGGCCATACATCACCGACTATAGTGGTGGCAAAGAGACTTGGCGATTGTAGGCGGATAGGCGCGAGAAGACACGGGATCGGCGCATGCGCGGTGCGGACATACGTTACGATGGCGCGGTGATAGAGTGCGTCACAGCGCGCATGCGCATACGTCTTGTCCCGCTGCAAACCTACACTACTCACACACTGACTCGTGCTCGACTGTCATATATTGTGCAGAATGCGTACTGACTGATGTACGAGAGTGGACCATTTGACTGTACGAAGTCTCCTGGTTTGGTTTGCTCAGGCGAAGGCTTTAAATTCAATTGAACGAATTCAAATGTGATTAGTAACGTACTAATTCTTGACAGTCGTAATTTATCCCTCGTCACGATATAGGTGAACTGGCTGGTACATAACAAGTTATCCTCTCACTTCTTCCTGTATTTAGCGGGCTAAATGTTAACACCGTATATTACAGGTACTCTCAGAAAGTTCTCTCAGAAAAAGTTTCAAAATTCAAAAAGCATTTTCTAATGTGGAATTCAGAAAAATGTTTTCAATGACTTATTCGTTTTTCACTTTGTGGTTTAGATACTTAATAATTTACTGTGCCGTATGGTACAGTTCAATAAAACCGTATCAATTAAAATCAGAATCTTTGATCAGGCCCAATTACAGATCGATTAATTTTATGAAATCGAAGTTCTATGTTTTACGAATTGTTATGAAGACCTTAAAACTCACGAATTTCGAATTCATTTTTGGAATGTTACGCATAATAACGGCAACGTAGTACTGGGCTTCCCTGGACGTAAATGCACTACTTGACTTTCTAAATTACCCGTATTCAACAAAAAGATGTAAATACTGAAGGTTTTTAAGGATGAGAAAGGTTTTTATGGAGCTTCCAACACGTAAAGCTACTCTGTATAATCGTTGACTACCTTAACCAAAACGTGAAGA
Source organism: Homalodisca vitripennis (assembly GCF_021130785.1). Classification (NCBI taxonomy): domain Eukaryota; kingdom Metazoa; phylum Arthropoda; class Insecta; order Hemiptera; family Cicadellidae; genus Homalodisca; species Homalodisca vitripennis. The sequence goes on from NC_060212.1 coordinate 120,450,723, forward strand.
TTGTTGTCATAAGAAACCGGAATATTTAGGAGGTCATAGAGCCCCGAGCGATTAAAATTATGCTACAGTGGTTTATTTGAGTACCATAAGTGCACTTGGTTTTAGTGGAAGAAGAAAAGAATGTCGAATACACAACAAGTCTCCAGGTTATCAACAAATTTGTTGGCAACTAACGGTGAAGCTTTATGTAGTACGCATATTCAAAACTTTAAATATATACCATTTTTCCTAACTGCTCAAATTTGATTGTATAGTAATGTTTTTTTTTACACTAACGTTTCCTCATAGGCCCCGCTGTGAGTAGGTAAAGAATCGCTGAAGACATTAACAACTTAGATTGCATGTCCTAATAAGGAAGGTTTTTACAATGTTACACGATACTTGTTAACACCACTATAAAGTACAATCAGTTATTATCCGTTTAATTTAAAAATAAAAATCACTGAATGAGTCCCCTCATCTTTTGGGTAAAGTGATGGATGAGTGGAAACTTTTCAGTTGTTTGGGTTGCTGGCGTGAACAGTTTTCAAATACTGGATTTAACAATGGAAACTGTAGTTGATAATGTACAAAATAGCGCATGCGGAATTCCATTTACCAGTATAATATATGCCTTATTATACTAAGTGATAAATATAATTAACACTGATAGATTTGTGTCCAGTGTAACCAGCACGATCTGGCAGCTTCTGAGATGACTTGCGTTTAAGTCTCCAAGCTGTAGAAGTGTGTAGTTGTGAAGAATATTAGCGCACTTTTACAGATTTGGTTTGATAAATATGCATTGTACGATGTAAATATCACTGTATAATGAACCTTGATTCTCATAGAAGGGAAGTAAGAGATATTATGTGTGGGACTGGTATTGTCTTCGCCATTTTGTTTAGCTTATGGAAGTGAAGTCATACCATCACCTTTGGAAGTGACATCGCATGATCATTACTTTTCAAAGTGGTGGATTCAGAGGTTATCTGTAAAAGTAAAACCGACATGATCATTTTGTTCTCAGAGATGAATTCATAGATTATCTGTAAAAATATCACTGCAAGATCGTTTATTTTCTAGGAACGAATTTAGAGATTATCAGTGAGATTAGCATCGGCATGATCATTCCTTTTCTTACAGATGAATCCAGAAGTTATTTGTGAAACTAACTCTGGCTTGATTATTAGTTTTCTCATGATATAATTCAGAGATTATCTGTGAAAGTAACATCAGCATGTTCATTGCTTTTCTTAGGAACGAATTCAGAGATTATCTGTGAAAGTAACATCAGCATGATCATTCCTTTTCTTACAGATGAATCCTGAAATTATATGTGGTAATAACTCTGGCATGATTATTAATTTTCTCATGAACGAATCCAGAGATTATCTTAAGGGCGAATTCATAGATTATCTGTGAAATTATCACTGCAATATCGTTTTATTTTTTAGGAACGAATTCAGAGATTATCTGTGGAAGTATCATTGCAATATCGTTTATTTTGTTAGAAACGAATCCATAGATTATCTGTTCAAGTAACATCGTCATGATTATTGCTTTTCTTACGGATGGATCCAGAAGTTATCTGTGAAAGGAACCACGGCATGACGATTTTCTCATGAACGAATCCAGAGATTATCTGTGGAAGTTACATCGTCATAATCATTTTCATTCCTTGGGAATGAATTCAGAGATTATCTTCTAAGTAACACCAGCACGGTTAAGGCTGCATCCAGATGTTATCTGTAGGGAGCTCTCATGTGTGAAATCAGAGGTTAGCTAGACTTAGAGGCATGCTGAGCCTGAGTATCACCGGCCCAGGCCTTTCTCCGGTTGGGTTGGTGGTTTATGGCACCGTGACCGTGTGATTAGCTCGTGCTCATGGCGGCACCGGACTCCGGCTAACGTAGATGTTAACGGCGGCGGTCCGGGCGTGTTCCCAATCAGGGCCGGCCAATTAATAACCCGATACCATCGACTGCTGACCGTGCCGTATTGTGAGTGCCCCGCCCAGACAAACAACAGCTATAGCTACCTCTGCCTCTACACCGTACACACGTTCAATTACCGAATCTTCCTATCCATCTGTGTCTCAAGATATACTAGTGGTCAGCGTCTATTGAATGTCGGAGCTGGACTAGTCGGATCCTCCCTCAACCTTCGGCAATATGTGCCTGAGGATTGCGCTTCTGTGATGGTAGATGATGTTCTTTTAGAGGAAAAAGGATTCTCCTAAGTTCCTAGGTATGTGCTTTGACCGAGGCCTGACATGGGACGACACATGCATATGTTTAAAGGTTTCTTCGGGCATTTACGAAACCTCTCAAAGTTTTGCTCCTTGGGCGTACTAAGAACGGCCTATTTTGGCCTTGTATATCCTCATATACCATACGGGCTGAGACTGTGAGGCAGCTGTTCTAAATACAAATTTGAAAAATAGTATTTAGAATCCTAGAGAAGCGGACCGAATAATTTCAAAATTGAAATTCAGAGATTCGTGTAAAACTTCCTTCAGGGAGCTTGAATTGCTGGCTTTTCCCTGTCTCTAAATCCTCGAGGTTGCTCTGAACTGCCGGTTCAAGTGTGAGTTGGTCCAAGGCAGGGACGTTCACCAATATGGAACTGGGGGCCGGGACAACTTCCGTACTCAACAGCACAGAACTGCCACGTTCGAAAGTTTACCATCCGAGGTTGGTGTAAGGTTCATAAATAAGCTGCCTGATGAGAAAACAAATTTAAATAATCCTAAAAAATTCAAAGCTCGATTGAGAAACCTATTGGTGTCGAGGGTGTTCTACTCTATTGAAGAGTTTGTGATGAGCCGCTGGGATCGAATTTGAAGTTAATTTAAATGAATTGGTCAAGTCCTTTAGTTCTGTTCTAAATTGTAATCAGCATAGCTGAACACTTTTTAATAAGTGAAATGACGTGTATTTAAATTGATTTATTTTTTATTTTACTACATGTATATTGACGATTGTATACAATGTTCTTAAAATTGTGAACGCAATAAAGATCTATTATTATTTACTGTATGAAGCTGTTGGGGCACTGACGAGCGAATGGCCGTTATTGAAATCTCAGTAAGTTTAAAATCGCCAGCACTCTCTTGTCTACACAGTAGGCTACAAAAATTTGTTAAAGACAATATAAACAACTAAATATAGAGTAATACTCGAACAGTACTGGATTACGCCTTTGTGCGACATCTCTGTGTGGACTGGGAATTAATTCACTTATAAATTAATAACAAGTGTGGTGAGGTTATGTTGAATTGTTACAGAGTTTCTCTGGTCTTGTTTTGGTGGGGAACTGTAATTTTTTCACGGTTTACTTCTAATTGCAAGTGAATCAAGTTTAAGTGCAAGTTTTTTATTCTTTGTGAATTATAGATTTACGAGATGCGGGTTTCAGTTAAACTCAACCATAGAATAAAATATAAAAATGTGATGCCAAAGTGTGATAAAAATTAAACTCAATTATAGCTAGTATGCTCGTTTAACTCGTATTATAGCCTGGCGGTTATTGTACAATATTTTGCGTCTGCACTTAAAACTGCTTTACCCCTTTCGTATCCTATTTTGAAACTCTGATCGGGTTTAACAGCATTCGATAGTGTAGAGAGTTAAAGTAGTATCTCAAGTTTACGTTGCTGTGTGTTTTTATCAAATTTAAACTTTTTATAAATTCGAATCAAATATGAGAGTCTGATATATTTTTCTGCACAACCGGTGAAAATATTACAATAACTAGGTAGCGTTTGGGATGATATCTATAAATTAGCCATCTTCTCCAATGTGATTCTGTGAACAAAACATAAGGTACTCAAGTATTTAATGTTCAATAAAACCCATGTATTATCAGGCCTTACACAGATTTATTACATTACCACAAGTAACCGCACGGGTCTCACCAACATAATAATTAATTCTTGTAGTGTCAACGACACAATAATATATTACTTGTGTAGCCCGAGTATCAGTTACTCTCATTGTTGTTTCATTCATATCTGTAACTGTGTATCAATCTGTGTATACAAACGTGACACATAAATTATTACCGTCTTACTTCTTGCAGTGCGCCTCTGTTGTGCGGAAAGTGGATCTAATTTGAGTGGTTCTTGTGTGAAAGACAGGCTTTGGTCAAATTTTAAAATTTTAATAACTTTTTATTGAAATTTATTTAGCATTCTACGAAAGGCAAGCCTTTGTATTGTCTATATACTGTAAAAGTGGAATATTTTGTTCAAACGTAGTGAACAGCTGTTTCTATAAAATATTTTTCAGAGCGTACGTCCAGTTGTATTTCTTTCCAAAAATAAATAACCGGTCAGTGCGTAACATAGTTTATTATATTCAATTTACAAATATACTAAAAAGATCTTATTTTGAGTAAACAAAATACACCCAGTGGCGTTCTTCAGTGCAGACTTAGTCGTACAAAGTCGTCGTGCAGAGTCTGTCTTGTTTTATTTCTATATAAAGCATTAATTAATTTTCTAAGCCGATCTTTGAGAAAATATGTTAGCAACAATACTTACCTCATAACTTTGACTCGCACGGAATCCCCTGATGAAGTCCTTGGTAACGCAAAAAAGGAAACCCTTTTTTTCAAATAAAACACAATCGCCACGTTTCAGGATTGTGACCTTGAAACAGATCCATAGGAAAAGAAGGAAAACAGAACACGTGTTTTGAATTGATATACGTGTTTCACTGTTGAAGTTAATATGTTGCTTTAATTTATTTGACATCTTCATTTGAAATGGTAAGTAGGAAAGACCTCGAAGACTAAAGAAATGTTCTTGTTGAAAAGATAAATACCATTATTTTATTGATACCCCAGGTGCATGTTTGAGGTTTCGTACAGATTTTATTTCTTAGGTCTCGAATTTCTCTCGCAACTCACTATTCCATCGGACTGACGTAAATCACCGGAATAGCTCTGTGGCGATGTCGAGATACTCCCATCTGCGGGTGGATCAGAACCTGTTGCGGGAAGTCGAGGCAATAAAAGAAAGGAGGTCCGTTGCGCGCCTGGTTTTTGCCGAAGATTCCCAAGCACCGCTGTGTAGGCTGTTGACGGTGATCGACCTCCGTCAAAGGCGCCGCGCTGCGCGGACTGACGACCAGGAAGTGGAAGAATGGTGCCGAAACCCGCCCGGCAGAGACTCGTCACAGCCGGACAATGTGCGGGCACCTGTTCGGAAATTTTAATCCGCCGCTCCTGTTCTTTGCCTTCCAGATTAATTAGTTACGACTCCCCGCCCGGGAGCCGGAATCCTACCCTTATCACTGGCATATCTAAATCTCCTCGATTGGTATCTGGAGAGTCCCGGCCAAATTGGGTTGACCTCTCTGGAATTCACACGTGGCCGTTATTTAGCCTCGGCAGAACATAAATAACGAGACGCCTAGTACAGACTCCACTTCTGTTTAGGTATTACGGCCGCAGTACGTTTACTGTCTGCCACTGTGGAATCTTTATTAAACTCATTTATTGTTTGTCCCCCAATTGAAAATGCTCTTCATGTCGAGTCTTCTTAGAGTTTGTAGTATTTCTACAACGAGTCGTAAAACAAAGAATTGTTAATGGAAATTACCCAAAAAGTGAATCGATTTCCACACACGCGGGGACAAATGTGTCGCCACTCCAGGACGTGGGATGACGTCATGCTGATGTATTCCGCTGGAGTGCGACTTATCGCTAGATCTGGAGATCTTCCAGCGACACCCGCCAAGGTGACGAATGCCACAACATCGAGGCCAGCTGTTGCCGGACCGAGGTCGCCACCTGTCCTGTCTGTAGTCGAGCACGTCCTACGATTTATACTTCAAACGTCTTCAGTGCAACGCTGTACATACAGTTATTTAGGAATTGTTCTTTCCAGGTAAACATGAAGTCAAACTTAATAATGACTTAGTGCGTGGACCAAACCTAGACCTCCTCAGTTATTCTCCTAGATTTGGAATAAAAACAACTGTTATCTGTAATGTGCTAAATTTAGAATAAATAATTTTGTTTATCTTCCTCCAAAAAATGGTTGTAAGATTTATGAGCTTAACAGTAGTTGATTTGTTTTTGAATGCAAATACTGAGCGCGAAAATTTTGTTCGTGATTTTTGACCTTGTCCAGAGTTCAGAAAGACAAGAGGTAAAGTCAGTGGCGTTCTGTCATAACTTGATCAAGCAGAAGTGAAGTGAAGAAATCACTTTCTGTCGGTAAATTGTGGGAATTTGAATAAACATCAATGGAGAATAAACTGTACACGTTCGATTTTTGAAAATGCATTATATAAGACCAAAGACGTTCGTGATGGAACAACAAGAGTAGGAGAGACATAGCACCTGGAGTCGGTATAGAGCCAAGTCCATAGTCCAATCCATCGCCATGCCATTGTCGAGATGCAGGATAAGGTTTACATAAGTTATATTGAATCTCGAGTGAAGATTCCATTGCGATAGGCGAGCGTGTGTGTTATCATAGATGTTCACACGAGGCCTCGTCAAGTAATTTATTGTTTTTTCTACAGAGCCGATGATCGGTGCCCTGTATCGGCCCATCTCGGCCACGTCTATGTGTTTATTGCCATATGAGATCACCGATGGACCGCCATTGTTGGTTGGGGGCTGATTAATTTCGCGAGATCCCCTACCCTCACGTCACGAACTGTTCCGCTGTTCCTTCTCACTTACTCGTTCCTTGTGTCCATACATGTTTGTTCCGACGCTATAATATCGCACTTGCCTCCTCTATAGCAGCGCGATGTAGCTGGGTAACTGTGGGGATTCTATCTAAACTATCTAAAATTGCCTTAATTTCATTATGTAAAAGAATACTAAGTAAAATTCACTTCTAGAAACAGTGAAAGCGTTGTTTCCATGTGGATGTTTTAGTCTGAAGTGAAATAGGCTCTGCATTTCGAGATCTGAAATCTGATCTTTTCTTCAAGTATATATATACTTGAAGAAGAGATCAGATTGCAGATCTCGAAACGTCGTGTTACTGATTTTTTGTTTCACTGAACAAATGTCCGGAAACTCCTGTTTCATTCACAATCCTTCCATTGTCAAAAATAAACTTAAAACAAATAATAGGTTCTGCAATTTCATTTATTAACGCAGAAAAGTCATCTGTATCTGCAGGCATAACTTCTAATTATTTATTGATGGCAAACTAAAGTCGTTTTAATATTTATCCGCCCTATTTAAAATGAAATACCACCAAATAATTAGAGGTGAATAAGTAGTATTTTGCTAGTATTTTCTCCAGATCTTTTAAATTCCACAACGTAAAATTCACTATAACTAAAATAGGCTCAGACGATGCCTAGTTTGGCTGCCTAAACCTATTTAGCTTCCTAGCCAACTCGTAACCAAATAGGCTGCATCTTGCTCGGGTGATGATTTGGCAGCGAAAGAAAAACGCGGCCAAAGCGACGAGAGCAAACAGCGAGCATCACGATCGCTTTATCTTCCATCTTAATACATCTCGGAAATATGTGAAAATGTGTTCGATAAGAGTCTTATTAATCAGGAGGGCCGAGCGGGCGCCTGGTTGGTCGGCAGGAGTTGAGTTGTTAGTGGAGGAGTTTACGTAGTAAGCAAGCTCGAGTACTCTGTACAGTTTATGGTTATGTCCAACACACGTTTTTATTTATTTAAATTGGTTCAGGTTTTCCTGCAGCCTGCAATTCTGGCTTTATTGCTAGATCTCTGGTTTCTTACTTTTGCGGTGACTAAATCGGGCTGGTGCCAAAATACTCGCCGTGTGAGTAGTGGGAGAGATTGACTATGAAAGTGACAGTTCTTCACTACACTGCTCTTCTACACTGCTGTTCTTCACTAAAATCAGCTAATTTTTGTACACTGTTTTAATTTTTTGTCATGTTTCACTAATTCTACATGTTTTTGTGTCTATTATATTGGTAAGTTCTTCTTCAATGTGTACAAAATTTCAATAATATGTGTATTTTAATAAATAAATATGTCTATATGTATCCTTGAGATAAATCTGCCAAGACGTGTTTTGCTAGTTCTGGGTTGGATTGGTAAGGTGAACGTGGTGTTATGTAGTATAAGGTTAGAATAACTTAAACACACGCACACACACACACACACACACACACACACACACACGCACGCATACATACGCGCACACACACACACACACACACACACACACACACACGACACCGACTCCATGATATCAAGATTTACCCGCCAACGTCAGATAACGTTAATTTACGAGCGAGCTCTTACTAATAAAGCGCGTGATTAGCGTTATCACGTTCTCCCCGCGTTATCAGAGTCACACAGCGACTGTACATATATACGTTGTACCCCCCCCCCACCACCCCCTCAAGGTGGGACCAGACCACCCCTACCGAGCAATAACACTGAGTTATCCTCTCTTTCACAAATATTGTCCACAAAATAAATTTGAAAACATTCTTTCAGCTAACAGAGTAAAAGCTGATACGATTTTACGATGTATACGAATGTTCAGTAACACAAAGAGCCATGGTTTATATACCAATTAAAGATATATTTATTTCAAATATTTATTAATTTATATTTTTAATAAATAGGTCGGAATTTCGGAATAACTATTTGAATATTAAAATATAAAATAACTCAGAAACAAAATAAGTCGATGTTTTACGATAGTATGAATGGTAAATGTTGGGATATTATTTCTTAAATCTTATCTAGTTTTTTTTATGTAAACACTTAAATAGAATGCCTTATTGGAAGTAATGAAGACAGTTATAATCTTTGGCCAAGATACAGGTATTAAAGACAATAAACGCAGCAGCTGCGTTTTAACATTCATTTAAAAAGTTATCTTTTTTATTCAATTGTTATATGAATTTCCATGTATCGTTGCATGTATTAGCACAATAAATAAATAAAACTATCAATAAGATAATTGACTTATAAATAGTACCGAAAGTAGTAGTCGTTGTGTGTGTGTGTGTGTGTGTGTGTGTGTGTGTGTGTGTGTGTGTGTGTGGGCGCGCGCGTGCGTGTAAGTTATTCTAACCTTATGCCACATAACACCACGTTCACCTTACCAATCCAACCCAGAACTAGCAAAACACGACTTGGCAGATTTATCTCAAGGATAAATATAGAAATATTTATTTATTAAAATCCTAAAGTACGATAAGAATTAAAGGCACGAGGATCGTACTTATTTAAATAGTAACAATTTTGAATGAATTATTTGTGCTGTATATGAAAGCGTTATGTTTATCTCCTTGCTATTGTTAATTTTTCTTTCTCGTTTTGCAGGGTTGATTAAAAGAATAGCGTATACCAGAAAAGTGTAAATTGTAACGAAGGGGTGTTAAACAAGTTGGGTTGAAATACGCACTATTGTCCTTCATACATGTTAATGGTTTTGTCGCTACGTGCCGATGACGCTGCACGGATACAGTAGTACAGTAGTAAGGCGCGGATGGTACGGTAGCGGGCCAGGCCCCGTGTCGCCGCCCGCCGCCGCTTTGCATATCTGGATCTGAACCCGCATTTGGCGTGACTGATAGCGTTATCAGCAGGGTTGCGTGCGCGCCCGACCCTCTATAAAATCATATTCTTGCTTATCTTGCAACTGCACTGCACTGCAAGGCCTGACGCTCTAGGCAGTGCCGCGAGGGCGGGCGGCGCTCCGCGACTCGACCGCTGTTGGTTCGATATTTCGCATCGTGACAATCAATCAGTCATGTTTATTGACACAACTGCACTGACGGGTTCTTATGTGTGTCACAGTATAACCGCTGTACTGTACTTTAGGAACATACATATTTCACCACAATATATCTATCATTCTTTTACATTATGTTTAGTTTTTAACTATAATATAACGAATTAATCATACTTTGAGTCCAATTATAACTAAATTCCAGTCGTTATCAGAGCATCATTATAGAAAATTTTTTTATTCCCCTTTAAAATTTGTCACAATTAAATTGTTTCAAAACGTTAAAACATTTTTTGAATACCGCTTTCTACAAATTGACTAATTCAAAATTCAAGTATTGCGCCTGACTGTCGACTTCAATATGTATAAATTTTTACATTTCCGGATTATTTGTTTTCTTTTTATCACGAATGCATTGGATGGTTTAGTCAGCAGTCCCATATTTCGTTCTTTACACCCTAATCGTTAACTGTAACGTATTTAACGTACTATCTATAACGTAAATTTGGTATTATTTTCTATTTTGTATTATTTTTTGTATACAATTAAACTAACTACATAGAATAATTTGGTGAAGGAATGCTTAGAAAACATACATTTCCTTTATTTTTTCTCGTAAGGTTCAAAATGAAAAATGAGATTGTTCAACCCCGAGCGCTATTCGCGAGTGGGGATTCCCTACACGTCAGCTGGTCACTCTAGGAGGCCAAAGATCATATCTGTCTGTATACGGCTAAGCCACCTATAATAATGTGAGGGTCGAACTTAGCAATCCCTATCGTATTTAACAGTACATTTTGAGTGTTCTTTTCAAGAGAACATTGTGTAATTTTTATTGATTTACTTCAAACAGTAGTACCACTCCACTACTGTTACTGTGTTTTATGTTGTGTGTTGTACAGACGGGAATTCTTTTAAACACTAGTTGATTGATGTAATAATTACCATCAGCAAAAACCCCCAAGTTTTGTTTCATTTTCATTTTTCATAGGATATTATGGAATAACGGTTACCTCATTACGCGTTAAGTAACAGAGCTTTAAAACATTTCGAGGTTAATGGAATCTTTTAAAATATTGATAAACTCACGGTCAAATATTTTTATTTAAGGAAGAATAAGAATTTTCAGTGTGAGGGTTTGCGAAATTGGCAGCACGCCAGGAAATTGAACTCTCTTAGTTGCGCGGCTTATCTCTCGAATGCCGGAACTCCGTGTAATGGACGCGTGTCCGAGACGTTCGTGTCAACAGAAGACGAGGCCCAGGCCTCATGCGGCAAGTCCAGCCCGTAGCCCGTAGTCGGTGCTGGTGTGTGGCCCGTAATTGATTCGTGCGGGATCCGATAGACCTGGAAACGATAACGTTCATTATAATCCGATGCCGGTATCGGCACCCGATCACCAACTTCTTAATGAGTTCCACGAACTGAGGCAGGATCGCGATAAGGCCCTAATTGCGCGTCGACGAAGATAGCAGCGTTATCGCTACCCACCTGGTTCATAACTCCGAGCACTGTTTGTAATTTGTTCGCAAACAAAACGTACCTGCTGCAGATAATATTAATTTAGCGGTGAGGGATGTAAGTGGGATAGCGGGGTTCTGGCTATAGATTTCGAGATATAGCCTATATCCTATCGGCCCTTTCTTGCCTGCCTCTAAAAAAACCATTTTGTTTTGTGTGGGAAATATTGTATGTCCGAAACTGTTGTACTCAATGAAAATTAAAGAAACCCTCCCACCAACCAATGTTTTTATGAACATCATTATCCCACTGATTTACAACGACATTTATTTTCCATAACAATTAAAAATTCACGGAAAAGAGTGTTCAGGCAATCAAGCAAGCACAAATGTTAAAACTAACTTAAGCCTCTGATAATATAGAGTCCTCCCTCAGATATAATGTTAAATCTCTCTTCCTCTACTAATGTTTGAAAGGTTGTTGATGGGGAAAACTTGGGTTTTTATCGATAATGATGAAATACTACACATTTTTGTGCAATCAATTTTTTTGGAAAAGAGATATAATAAGGAAGTTTGGCTCAAAAAATATGAAATCGTCTTTTTTAGATTTTTAGAAAAGAATAAATTCCCAAAATATTTTACATCCAACTATTATCATAAATATAAAACACTGTTATTAAATTATATACTTTGAAACCACTTTCATCTTTGAGTATACATAAAAATTATAAACAATTCAACAACACATGGTAATAAACTCATCAAAGTTAAACTTGGCAACAAAAAAAGTGTCACTTCAAAACATCAAGCATATACTCGTAGTTGAATACTCAGCTTCATTCAGAAGGACTGCAAATGACTTCAACAGAAGATTGACATAACTCTTAATCTGTTCACCTTGTGTATAAAGCCCAATTAGTTGTGTTTAATGTATTTATTTATTTTAAAAAGCTGTCTTCATAATTTTCAGACCAGCAATGTTGAACAATATGAAACTTTTCCACTAGCTCTTGTATTGTCTTTACATTCTTTATCTCACAGATTAACCTTTTGTCTCATCTATGTATTCCCTATCACAGTAAAATGCTTTACTGTAAACAGATTTTAAGCCTTATGACATTTTTGTTTGGTTTTTACAAGATACTAAGATCGAAAAGTGTTTATAATATTGTATTTTTGCCTACTCTTCTACTTTTTTAGTTTATCCAGGCAAATAAGGGAGTGACATATATGCATTAGTTCTTTGTATTAGTGTTTTTTTACTCAGGATGTTTATTATCACAATATTACACTTATGTATGAGAAACTGAGGGCACTCATTCATTCTTCATAGTCAGATTCAATTTTTTTCTTCTTTTACCCCATTGTTGACTAAACCAAAGCTCTATGCTTCTTTTTGACAGATTTGTTATTGTTTGATTAAAAATTTAGATATTAACCATATTTTCATTTGATAAGCTGTTGCCCAAGGACATCCCTATGTTTTATTACTTACATGTCCAAAAAGGGAGTTTGTTTTGGTCTTCTACCTCCATGGTTAGTTAACAGAGGGTATTAATGCTGTTTTAATAGATAAAGAAATCATTGAGTTTAGTTCTCTATGAGGAAAGATGATGTTCTACTTCCATGGAACAGGGGTAGTAATGTTGGTAAGATATCACTGATTTAGTTCATCATGAGGAAAGATAATAAAAGTGTCATTCACATACCTCCAGCATATCCTTAGTTTTAATTGTGTTGAAGCATGGGCTATTTGCTTAAATTCTTTTATACAGATATTGGCTTAAATTGGTTGTAAAAGTAATGTCACTCCCTCTCAAGACAATAAATTTTAGCTTTAGTTTCAAAATCATTATATTAAACACCTAATTATAGGTTATAACAGACAGAATTTTAATTCTTTTGATTAATATCGCATTTTGAGTGATTCAGAAACTAGTACTATAGGGAACCTATTTTCTAATCAAAGTAGTCCATCAATGTGTTTTTTAATTATCTATGAAGTTCTTAAAGTTCTAAATAAAGTCCTTTGTCCTGTAAGTGGTATCAGGATGCTCAAGAGGACTTAAGATAATTCCCTATACAAAGAACTCCAGGAACGAATTATTGGCTAAAGAGCATGCTATGTGTGTGACTTGGGAACAGTAAGGAGTTAGTTTTGGTCTGAATTTAACAAATAAATTTTCGTTGTATTTTTGAAGTGTTGCATTACTTTGATCATAAGGTTAAACTTAATATTCTTCATGAAGTGGAATAATTAAAGATCTAATGCCTTTCTTGCAGCTGGCGAGGAGGAGGAATGGGGCAGTGAGGGTGAGGTGGACCGTGCCAGCAGTGAAGGAGTGAAGCAGGCCAGCACTCCTAGTGAGCCAGACCCGCCCCCCGCCACGCCGCCTCAACCTCCAGCATCACCAGTCCCCAAGCTACGGCTCAACACCAGTCTAGCTACAGATCCTGCTCTCCGAGTTCCACCTCTCAAGCCTGAGCCTCCTGCCAGCCCTGCAGACTTGGAGTATCTGGCATCCTTGCCTTCTGCCCTCCAAACTGGTGAGTGAAGTGAAAAGTTGCAGCTCAATATCAGACTAGTCACAGATCTTGCTCTCAGAGTTCCTCCTCACAAGCCTAAGCATCCTGCCAGCCCTGCAGAATTGGAGTATCTGGCGTCCTTGCCTTCTGCCCTCAAACTGGTGAGTGAAATGAAAAGTTGCAGCTCAATATCAGACTAGTGACAGATCCTGCTCTCAGAGTTCCTCCTCACAAGCCTAAGCATCCTGCCAGCCCTGCAGAATTGGAGTATCTGGCGTCCTTGCCTTCTACCCTCCAAACTGGTGAGTGAAGTGAAAAGTTATAGCTCAATTTCAGTGTAGCCACAGATCCTGCTCTCAGAGTTCCTCCTCACAAGCCTAAGCCTCCTGCTAGCCCTGCAGAATTGGAGTATCAGGCGTCCTTGCCTTCTACCCTCCAAACTGGTGAGTGAAGTGAAAAGTTAGAGCTCAATATCAGTCTAGTCACAGATCCTGCTCTCCAAGTTCCTCCTCTCAAGCCTGAGCCTCCTACAAGCCCTGCAGACTGAGTGTCTGGTGTCCTTGCCTTCTGCTCTCTAATTTGATGAGTGAAGAGAAAAGTTACAGCTCAATATCAGTCTAGTCACAGATCCTGCTCTCAGAGTTCCACCTCTCAAACTAAGTACAATAGGTAAAACTCTATTGTGCAATAGGTAACTACGTTGACTGCGAGAGACACCTTATGATGCAGACAGATTAGCTGTTCTCACTCAGTATAGAGCAGAAGCGAAGTTGTTACTACATGTATTAGCTTGACACTTATTGTACAATAGTTAACTAAATTGACTGCGAGAGACACCTTATGATGCAGACTCGAGATTGAGAGTAGCTGTTTCTCACTCAGTATAGAGCAGAAGCGAAGTTGTTACTACACTACATGTATTAGCTTGACACTTATTGTACAATAGTTAACCACATTTGACTGCGAGAGACACCTTATGATGCAGACAGATTGAGAGTAGCTGTTCTCACTCAGTTAGAGCAGAGAGCAGAAGCGAAGTTGTTACTACATATATTACATGTATTAGCTTGACACTTATTGTACAATAGTTAACCACATTGAATGCGAGAGACACCTTATGATGCAGACAGATTGAGAGTAGCTGTTCTCACTCAGTATAGAGCAGAAGTGAAGTTGTTACTACATGTATTAGCTTGACACTTATTGTACAATAGTTAACCACATTGAATGCGAGAGACACCTTATGATGCAGACAGATTGAGAGTAGCTGTTCTCACTCAGTATAGAGCAGAAGCGAAGTTGTTACTACATGTATTAGCTTGACACTTATTGTACAATAGTTAACCACATTGAATGCGAGAGACACCTTATGATGCAGACAGATTGAGAGTAGCTGTTCTCACTCAGTATAGAGCAGAAGCGAAGTTGTTACTACATGTATTAGCTTGACACTTATTGTACAGTAGTTAACCACATTGAATGCGAGAGACACCTTATGATGCAGACAGATTGAGAGTAGCTGTTCTCACTCAGTATAGAGCAGAAGCGAAGTTGTTACTACATGTATTAGCTTGACACTTATTGTACAGTAGTTAACCACATTGACTGCGAGAGACACCTTATGATGCAGACAGATGACTCAGTATAGAGCGAAGTTGTTACTACATATATTAGCTTGACACTTATTGTACAATAGTTAACCACATTGACTGCGAGAGACACCTTATGATGCAGACTCAGATTGAGAGTAGCTGTTCTCACTCAGTATAGAGCAGAAGCGAAGTTGTTACTACATGTATTAGCTTGACACTTATTGTACAATAGTTAACCACATTGACTGCGAGAGACACCTTATGATGCAGACTCAGATTGAGAGTAGCTGTTCTCACTCAGTATAGAGCAGAAGTGAAGTTGTTACTACATGTATTAGCTTGACACTTATTGTACAATAGTTAACCACATTGAATGCGAGAGACACCTTATGATGCAGACAGATTGAGAGTAGCTGTTCTCACTCAGTATAGAGCAGAAGCGAAGTTGTTACTACATGTATTAGCTTGACACTTATTGTACAATAGTTAACCACATTGAATGCGAGAGACACCTTATGATGCAGACAGATTGAGAGTAGCTGTTCTCACTCAGTATAGAGCAGAAGCGAAGTTGTTACTACATGTATTAGCTTGACACTTATTGTACAATAGTTAACCACATTGAATGCGAGAGACACCTTATGATGCAGACAGATTGAGAGTAGCTGTTCTCACTCAGTATAGAGCAGAAGTGAAGTTGTTACTACATGTATTAGCTTGACACTTATTGTACAATAGTTAACCACATTGAATGCGAGAGACACCTTATGATGCAGACAGATTGAGAGTAGCTGTTCTCACTCAGTATAGAGCAGAAGCGAAGTTGTTACTACATGTATTAGCTTGACACTTATTGTACAATAGTTAACCACATTGACTGCGAGAGACACCTTATGATGCAGACAGATTGAGAGTAGCTGTTCTCACTCAGTATAGAGCAGAAGCGAAGTTGTTACTACATGTATTAGCTTGACACTTATTGTACAATAGTTAACCACATTGAATGCGAGAGACACCTTATGATGCAGACTCAGATTGAGAGTAGCTGTTCTCACTCAGTATAGAGCAGAAGCGAAGTTGTTACTACATGTATTAGCTTGACACTTATTGTACAATAGTTAACCACATTGAATGCGAGAGACACCTTATGATGCAGACAGATTGAGAGTAGCTGTTCTCACTCAGTATAGAGCAGAAGCGAAGTTGTTACTACATGTATTAGCTTGACACTTATTGTACAATAGTTAACCACATTGAATGCGAGAGACACCTTATGATGCAGACTCAGATTGAGAGTAGCTGTTCTCACTCAGTATAGAGCAGAAGCGAAGTTGTTACTACATGTATTAGCTTGACACTTATTGTACAGTAGTTAACCACATTGAATGCGAGAGACACCTTATGATGCAGACAGATTGAGAGTAGCTGTTCTCACTCAGTATAGAGCAGAAGCGAAGTTGTTACTACATGTATTAGCTTGACACTTATTGTACAGTAGTTAACCACATTGAATGCGAGAGACACCTTATGATGCAGACAGATTGAGAGTAGCTGTTCTCACTCAGTATAGAGCAGAAGCGAAGTTGTTACTACATGTATTAGCTTGACACTTATTGTACAATAGTTAGTAACGTTGACTGTCGCAGGCCATAGTTTCATAATGAATTAATTTTTTAATTTGGTTTATCATTTTTTTTAAATGTCACTGATAGATGCTGTAATTAAATTAATTGTTATTCTTACGATTATCTAGGTGGTAACTACTCATATTTCGCTCCAACAAATATGTTATTCAACTAATCTTATTTGCAGATGTTTGAACTGTAATCCGTTGTTTTCCAAACTCAGTTCTACCCTGGAACTGAAGTTTTCTTCTACCCTTAAGACCTCTTCTCCTTTTTTTCTTTATTGGACAGTAGCCCAGATTTGTTGCATCATGTCCTCTTGAGTCGTGGGCCACATAACCAAGTGTTTTAACCTTCGCCATAAGGACATTCGTGGAAAGAGCCAGAGTCTTTGCACATAGTCCTGGAAAGACTTTTCCGCCTTCCTTACTTAAGTTTCTGGCCCTCATAATCTGAGATTTTTACAGAAGCCTATAAGATTTGAGGGCTCCTGTTCTCTGATATCCTTTCGGTTGAGGAGATAAGCTCCTAGTATTGTTTTTGTTTTGAAAATGTCAGGACAGTGTAGCCATATGCGTCTTTTAATTCTTATGGCTCTCTGCAGAGTCTGCATTCATCTGTCTGGCTTAAATCAACCTAAGAGGACTATGTCTTGTACTGCATCCCTAGTACAAGATGTATATCCTCCATGTTTAGATCTGGGTAATAACCAGCTTTGTTTGTGACACAACTAGTGGAGAAGGCTCTACTACAACCCTTGCTCTGGAGATTCAGAAGGTGGTGTTATGTAATAACCAAAATATTGGATATTTGGAGAAGTAAAAGTATCATTATTTCTTACACCGTTTTTAGTGCACATTACAAAAACTTTTAACCTGTACGTCTTCGTTTATTTTAGTAAATTAAGTTACAATTTCATACTAACAATAGGCTTAGCTCTGACTTTATTTTGTTTCTACATACACAAACACACAGAGATATTAAGGAAATGTTGAAATATTCTACAGCCCTCGTAAATTGGTTGTATTTGAGTTGTTGTTATGCATACTAGCAAGTCTTCTGCGAATACATCTATGTTTTCAATATGAGTAGTACAGTAGTGTGTGATAACATGCAGCAACTGGTACCTTATCTTTGCAATACTTAGTGTAATAACCTGTTATCTTCACTTGTTCAGCTTAATGTTAACGTGACATTTGATAATACATCTGATAACGTTTATTATCTATAGTTTAATTATAAAGGCACTTCAAGTGCTGTGTCAATGGGTTGTTGTGAGCTGGTGGTTACTGATGTTTTAAATATATCTTTTTGCAAAGTTTTCGCTGTTTCGGTAGTGATAGTGTCTTTTCCTCCAGTAAATGATGATGATAAGAACATTATAGTGATGATATAGAGAAGAGTATCTAGAAATGTAAGTTGACTATGGAGCATTTATAAAACCATAACAGAACTGTAAAGCTTCAACATACATAAAATAAGTACATAACCTTTTGTGTCGATTTCATTGTTAGTGAAAGAGTTACACGATTTTTATATTATGTACAAACACATAATCATAACACTTTTGTTATCGTTTTAATACAAAATGTTGATACATTACATGCAACAGTTTATACGTCAAGGTTATGTAATTGCAAAAAATGAAGATTATTCTGATTTATTTAATAGTATATGAGATGACTGTATTGAGTGATTATTTTAGACCCAATTAAAATTGTTTTGATTTGACCTATTCTATATTGTTACTTATACTATTGGCTGTTATATTGACTAACCTGAAGCTGTTGGGTATTACTCTCTTGAAACTGCTCAAAAAAGGATTATCATCCCTCTTGTATAATTTTAAATACAGAAATCAACCATGTATAACTTGTTCAAAAAATTAGTTTGGCACCACACAAATGCACAACATTTTCAGGGCAAATGTTAGATGCTATAATACATTGTAGTGTTGATGAAAATTGATGTGTTAGCTTTTGAAAGGTACTGAAAAGATGTTGAATAAATTAAGAAATAATTTTCTATCAGTTTTATCAGACTAATTTGCCACAGGCAAAGTCAGTGTTATAATCAGATGCTCCTGCCATTACTCCATGATAGTAGTGGTGTAATTACATTAATCTCCCTATCACCTGTTATCACAGGTTCTGTTTATTTCCTTATCGCAATCACTCTGTATGCTGATAAGAACTATATCTGGTGTGGCACGACCACTACCAGTTCCTGCCAGCTAACAGCATTGTGGTGTTCTTGCAGCGATTGTAGCAGGTCGGCTGTTCTGCGTTCCACCTCCTGCCGAGTCCCCCGCCCCTGCTCCGCGCAAGCCCGACTCTGCAGAAAACAGGCAAGGTAGGCCAAATCACATTTTGAAAACCCCCCTTCTCCCCACAACACACAAGTAATACAATTTAAATTTGGTACAAAAAATCTTCACAAACTTCATAGGTTTGTCATCAAAATTATAAAATTCATGTGTTGGTATGTTACAGCTTTATCCTCGATTTAAAGTTCTATTATTTAATTTTTTATTTGGAATTTTTTAGTATCTATATTGTAAACATTATATTATAATTCCGGGACTTACTTTGTTTAAATTATTTTAACGCAGGAATATCCAAAATCCCTTGCCCTGACGGACATCTAAGTATTCTCCGGTATAAGCTTAGGCTGAGATCATCACTATTCTTCACTCTTCGTCTGTGATTACTACTTTTCCTAATTAGAGAATGGTTTTTAGATACTTCATCCTCTACAACTCTTTTCTCTCTAAATGGACACAGTATTCTGACTTGACCTTAAACAGGTCACCTTTGTGTCCTGAGCATGTGTTAAATAATGTGTAGCGAAGCACTGTTACTTGCACATAAGACTGCAGAGTTGGAAGTTTATAAACGTGTTGTGGCGTGTTTCAGGGAGCAGTGCCGTATTCATCTGTACTCCTTGTGGCATCAGGTTCAGTTCTCACAGCACCCTGGACGCCCACCAAACCTATTACTGCTCGCATCGTCATGTCCCCACACCTAAAGGTGAGTCTAAACTTCCCCTAAGTACATAAGGATACAAGGGTCACCCTTGAGATACATACATTTTGGAATTGTGCTTAAAACATTTTTATTAATTGACAAGTTACGTTTAGTAAATAAAATATGTATTTCAATGCATATTTCATGCTATATAGTATTGTAATTAGTGCTCAAAGACAGTATACTTAACCAGTAGAAAAAAAACCGATAACAAAAAACTGATTATGATCTAGTATAATTTGTAGCATCCCACAGCACATATACATTAACAAATCTGTAAATGTGGACTTGTTTGAAATCATGTATTATAAAAACGCACTATAGTGATAAAATTTCATATTTGTGATTTAAGGCTGTTTGGTCTAAATATAATTTTTTATGTTCAAGTGGTGAATAAATGTATGGTATGTCCTAGCTTCTTTGATCATTTGAATATTTATTGCTAATTTATGTATTTATTTTCATATTTAATTTATGGTTCTATTTATGTATTGTTATGTGGTTGTAATATGGCAATAAAAACTTATTATTGTATTGTGTATTGGGTGAGGAGTGCATTCCAGGCAAGGAATCAGTTCATATCCGAGTACAAAATATATGGGAATACAATTTTTAAAAATGTTACTTAAAACATCATCTTCATAGACATAGGTTGGATACATCTCTGTAGATTTGGCTTTTTTGGCCAGTCTGTTTGTTTTCATGTAGGGCAGTTGGCCATTGGGTAAGATTGGTTGTAGCACGTACCTGACTGTTAGGTAATTTTTAACTTGAATCAAACAAAAAACAAGTGTGGTCAATGTAATATATAAGTACACAAATCACATACCATTTTAGTTAAGAATTGTTTGACATGAACTGCTTGTGTTGATGCAGCCACGACCAGCAGTGGAGGGGGAGGTGGAGGTGAGAGTGAGCCAGAAGACTTGAAGCCAGTGGTGGAGGGGAGGGAGGATGCCAGTGGAGGGGAGAGCAGCACAGGAGAACCTGCACCTAAGAGTATGAGGTCTGGCAAGCAGTACCGTTGTCCTCACTGTTCTTATAGCGCAGACAAGAAGGTACCTAGATCAAATTATTACAAAGAAAAATTGATTATTGTCGTATTTTTAATTAATCTTTATATGGATTTAAAGCGGTAAACTAATGGAATTATTTTTATTTTGTAGGTTAGCTTGAATCGTCACATGCGCATGCATTCATCCTCGCCCGCTTCTCAGACAGGTTCAGTCGCGACTGAGGGCGAGACAAATCTTGTGGATAGATACTGTCAAGACTGTGATATTCGTTTCTCTTCCACCAAAACCTTCAAGGCACATAAGTTACACTACTGCAGCACTCGGCATGTGATGAAATCCAAACCGGTTTCAGCTCCCAGCTCACCCTCCGAGTCTCGAACTACTCCCACGTCTCCGGGAGCCTCAGATACCTCCAACCACCCCTCCCGAGAGCCTCCCACCCAACCTTTCCTCGCCTTGCCAACAAATCCCATCCTCATCGTTCCCTACTCTCTGTTTCAAGGAGCTTCCATACTGTCCGGACCTGCGGTGATGGGTCTCCCTGCTCAGGACACTGCTTGTCTACTGCTCCCTGACGGAACCCTTCAGCCACTGGCTCAGGGACTTCTATCACATTCCAGGCTCCCTCCACAAATCCCCAATGAAATAAGCAAGAGGCAGAGGGTTACATCAGAGACGATAGTGAGTACCTCCATCACTATGTATGTATAATAAGAGAAGATTCTAATTTTCAGCGATACCACAAATTGACATAAATATGTTTCCTAATTATTTTTAAATGTCATGTTAAATTTAATAACGAATTCAACGTGAGTTCTTGGTTGTCTTGAAATATATTTCCTTAGTCACTCTAGTGAACCAATCAGCAAATAAATTGGCTTATTGTACATTATAATATTGTTTTGAAAATCACCCTAATTTTTTGTAATTACCTTATTTTGTATGAACATTTCAATTTCTTTTTGCAGGTCAAACAACCTGAAGATAATCGGACTAAAAATGGCATGAGTGAAACACCTGGTGCTCCTTTAGATTTGAGTGTTCGAACACGAGAAGAAGAAGGTGATCTAGTGATCGATATGGAAGAGGAGGATGAGAAAGAAAACAGACAAAGTGTGGACAATCAGGCAAACATCTTCCCGTCACCGGATCCAGAGGACATTATCTGTGCTCCCTCTATACCTCTAATGCTGTCCACATCGTCCACATGTTCGTCGCCATCCCCAGCTCCCCCCTCACCCACGTTGTCTTCCTCTTCGTATTCTGCAAATACCAGAAAACCTCAAGAAATTAAACGACACCGGACAGATTCTCAGAGCAGCAGTCCTAGTCCAAAGTCTTCTCCCTCTGGAGCCAAATCACCACGTAGGACACCAAATGGTTTACCAAATATGAGTGAGAAAGTTCACAAACACGGTGATTCAAAAAGGAAATTATCAGCTGAGTCAGTATCCCCTCCAAAACTGGATAATGGTAACAACAACCTCACTCTGTCTAGTTTGCTTTTAGCTGCTGCTGCTCAGAGTCAAATGGAAAGTTACCCTGGAAAATCTGAAGCATCAGGTTTGCCTTTCCCTCCAGATCTCGTGTCACACCTCAGTGGATCAAGACTTCCAGGAGGAAAAGGTAAACCGATCCCGGCCATTCCAGGACTTATCCCTGCTGCTGGTAGAAATCTTCCTCTGTTACTTCCGAAACCACCACGAACACCGGCAGATCTCATTGCTCCTGCAACTATCCTACCGCTGCTGACTTCTGAAATGGCTCTCAGGATTGCAGTGGCCGCAGGAGGAGATTCTCCCGTCTCAGCTCCGCAAGTTCTCGTCAAGCAAGGTGTCTCCAAGTGTCAAGAGTGTAACATAGTCTTCTGTAAGCATGAAAATTACATCGCCCACAAAAAACATTATTGTTCAGCACGGCAGGTGAATGAACCCATGATAGTGCCAGATGACGACGTGAAGCCTGCAAGCCCGGCAATGTCTTCCTCTCCTCCCAACACTGCCTCATCTCCTACCAGCAAGGATCAGTCTCATAGTCCTGTAAACCCGATACCCAACTCTGGAGCTTCGGTCTCCAAACCTACTCTGTACCAGTTTATTTGTGCTGCTTGCGGCATCAAATTCACATCCTACGACAACTTGACAGCCCACCAAGCTTACTATTGTCCGAAGAGGACCAGCACTGACAGTGAGAAAGGAAGCAGAAGATGCCAGAAGTGCAAGGTGAGCTATGTAAATTTGTACTTGTTTGAAATAAATAAGAAAAGTTTCTGCACTTTTAAAATGATTTAACAGGTCATAATTCGTAAAAATATTTAATCTACAAAACTTTTGCCATTACATCTGATGAAAAACGGGAATATAGTGTTGGCTTCCCTTGAAGAAATGAATAGTGTTGGCTCTATCATGAACTCTTTTTCTGCTAACGTTTTTTGTACTGTACTTAAATATTCTAGAAGTAAAATGTTACATAACAACGTAATATGAATATTTTAATTGTTTAAGTTATGGATGCAAATGTTTTGTTATGTTATAATTTTCTGTCTATATTTTTAACTCAATTTAAACACCACTGCGATTCAGTATATTTTTTTATATCATTCACAAAATTTGAAGGTCCAACCATAAAAATTAGCTATTTATGAGTATTTTCTAAAATTAGAAAGATTATAAAATTTATCTCCTTCTGGACCCTGACCATTACAATATAATTACCATTAATGAATAATCTTTAATGATAAGTATAGTCCTCAATATAACCTGAAAATTCTTTCAAACTGGTACAAACCTCACTTGTGACATTTTCAAAATAAAACTAATTTAGGGTTGAAAATATAGTTCCAGGGAAGATAATTTCAGTAAAACAAATACAAAATTACTTTTATTTTCCCATAAAGGTGTGTTATATAACATAAATGTGTTTTATATTAATGTGATGAAAATAACTAAAACCCTTTAAATTAAAACTTTTTATTACATACACGTGTTTCGGTTTTTAACCATCTTCAGTGTACATTAACCTGAGAGGATAATGTACACTGAAGATGGTTAAAAACCGAAACACGTGTATGTAATAAAAAGTTTTAATTTAAAGGGTTTTAGTTATTTTCATTACATTAATATAAATAGATAACCCTATAAGTGGAGTTAATAACATAACATAAATGTGTTTGTTAAAATCATATTTAACAATAAAAGGTATATGTTTTTGCAACTGTATTACATCATGTAATGATTACATCTACTAAATCCACTCTAACTTTACATGCTTAAGGTTTATTAATACTCAACTTTGGCGGGACTTATGTTTGGCCATGTTTGTTAGTGTTCACTTGTATATGTTGATGAACGTTGAGGACACAGACGATTATAGTGCTGCTAGCACATAGTATTTGTCTAATTTACAGTTTTTCATAAAAATGATGCAAAAA
The DNA here is from genome assembly GCF_021130785.1 of Homalodisca vitripennis. NCBI lineage: Eukaryota > Metazoa > Arthropoda > Insecta > Hemiptera > Cicadellidae > Homalodisca > Homalodisca vitripennis. Next base: position 120,475,092 of record NC_060212.1, read on the forward strand.
CAACACATTTGTGATTTGTAAGCATAATAACCAGGAAATGATTTAATTCTTGAATTTTCTTTCGCTTAAAATTTGTTGTGATACTTAACTTTCAAAATATTTCCAGGAGGGTATTGTTGAACTTTCCGTCTCTCCCTGGTAGTGGTTGTCAGCTAAAATTTCCTGTTTTTTCCCACTTTGCCATATGAGTGGTCCTACATTTAAGTACGATCCTCCTCTTCCCCTTTGTAAATCAACATTCAACCAAATTAGGTTGCCAGTATCTCATCAGAAACATCAGAAAAATGTGTTTGTATTGTTAGAGACTAGTAGACAGAATCTAAATCTCTTAACAGGATTGCGTGGAACAGCTTGTCTTGTTAAGCTTGTATCCGGCTTTAACGCCATGGTGCACACAGCATTACACCTTATCTTATGTGTACCTTAAATACTTGTATACTTTTTTCTTATGAATTAAACATTTATTTACATTACTAAGCAATGGATAACTAATACAGGGTGTATATTATGTCTGGAAACACCCAAATATATCCTTTAACAATTTAAATATAAATTTGAAACCTCTTACAATCGTGATAGAGATTGGGCATCTACTTTTTTGGAACATATGTTCCTGTTATGTCACACCAACGGGGGACGTCCTGCCGAGGGTATCGTGAATATTCTTAATGGAAGCCTATACCTTGTGATACATAATTTTAAAGGTAATAGCTTACTGAATTGAATGCCACAAACCGCATCTCAAGGGAATTATTCTATCAGAAAATAGAGCATTTTTAGTATTGAAAATTTACTGATGTTCAACAATGTAATTTTAACATGGTTCTTGCCACAAAATGTGTTACACTAATTTTTTAGCATTTTTTTTAAATGTTCAAATTAAATAAAACAAAAATTTCATTTTTAAGCTGGTTCTATTAGCACAAATTTGCCAGTTTTTATTACAGTACAATTATGGAAATACTTATGTTATTGATTTCTTATTACAAATTAAAAGTAATGTATGCTGTTAGAAAGTCTTACAACAAACGTTTTACCTGCATTTGGTGTCAAAGCAATTGTTCGAACTGTGTTCCTTCTACGGTTTGACAATGAGCCAATCTTGTGTAAAATGATTCGACAGAGTTGCCTAACATTTCTTCAGTTATCGCAAAGCAATCTCCTCTATAATCCTGTTTCTTAGGTCTTCCAAATTATGAGGCTTTCTTCTATAAACATTGGATTTTAAATGACCCCATAGGAAATAATCGATTGGTGACAAAATCCGGAGATCTTGGAGGCCATTCGATTTCTCCTCTTCGGCCAATCCATTTATGAGGAAACCTTAAATCCAAATACTCTCTTACCTGTCTCCCATAATGGGGTGGAGCACCATCCTGCTGAAACCATACATTATCAAAGTATTCTCCTGATGCAATTTGAATAGCTGGGATTATTTCATTTTGGAGCATATTGTAGTAAAGTTCGGGCATTTAAATTTCCATTGATGAAAAAGGGCCCCCAACAATTTTGTTACCTAAAAATTCCACACCATACGTTCAGTTTTTTGTGGTTGCTGTGAATGGGACTCAGTAATCCAATGTGGGTTTTCACTAGCCCAGTATAACAGGCAATTGTGCCTGTTAACATTTGCCATTTAGGAAAAAAGTTTGCCTCATCAGAAAATAGTATGTTGGTCAGAAAAAATCTCTATTGTCATCATCACATTTGCGCATCACAAGTTCACAAAACTCAACTCTTCTGTCGTAAATCATCCTCACTTAACTGTTGGACTAAATGTAACTTTAAATGGTTTGTATTTATTAATTTTCAAAATCTTACTCACAGACATAGGGGTGCATATCATGTTGCTGTGCAGCTTTTCTGAGCGATGTATGTGGGTCTTCAATAAATGTTTGCAAAACATCTAGTGCATGTTCTTCATCTGTTGCAGATTGTATCCTACCCGACTTTTGGCCGATTACGTACACTCCCTGTCATTTCAAAACGCTCAATAGTTTTTTGATATTGTTGAAACACTTATGGGATTCCTTTCTGGGAAAGTGTCATTAAAACAAATTACAAACTTCCCGATAAGATCTTTGGACGATCGCCATATCCTCGCATCATCAACAGAGTAATTCGTTCTCTTTCAGACAATTCCATTAAAATGCCAAATAAAACTGAACTACTGTAATTAGATAACTTGTTGACAGGGCAATGCTTCAGAGACACTGATTAACTCGACAGTAATGATATGACCTTTGTCCATTTGTAATTTCCCAAGCTTAGACCTGACCTGTCTAGTGAAAGCTCCATGCTCAACAAACTGAAACCTGTAGACCAGATGATTAATAACACAATAATGTTTCTCATAGGCTAGTGACCTTTGTCTCTTTAAACCTTCCTGCTGACTGGAAAACACCAAGTACAGATTCATAAGTAATCAGAGAAAGTGACTCATAAGTTTTATTCATTGTAATAAAAACTGGTAAATTTGTACTAATGAAACCAGCTTAAAAATAAATTGTTTATTTTATTTTAATTGAACATTTAAAAAATGCTAAAAAATTAGTGTAACACATTTTGTGGCAAGAACCATGTTAAAATTACATTGTTGAACATCAGTAAATTTTCAATACTAAAAATGCTCTATTTTCTGATAGAATAAATTTCTTTTGAGATGCGGTTTGTGGCATTCAATTCAGTAAGCTATTACCTTTAAAATTATGTATTCACAAGGTATAGGCTTCCATTAAGAATATTCACGATACCCTCGGCAGGACGACGTCCCCCGTTGGTGTGACATATACAAAACATTGTTCCAAAAAGTAGATGCCCCAATCTCTATCACAATTGTAAGAGGTTTCAAATTTATATTTAAATTATTAAAGGATATATTTGGGTGTTTCCAGACATAATATACACCCTGTATATATCTATCTTAAGTGTATTCTTAACTAAAGCTTTGCCAACTTAAGTCCTGGTAAAACCCAACTCTGCTCTTTACATAAATATTATGCCAATTACATAAAAATGTATCGTAATTGGTGTCAATTCTGAGAGCAGGCTATGCAGAGTCAATACACAAACCCATTATACTGTAGATTCATCAAGCATAACAAGATAACCTCCATTTCATTCAGACAAAAAAATCTGTATTAACCTGAAGCAGCTTCCCCACGATGTGCAGAATTACTGCTGCATTTGAAATGAAAAGAAAATATCTTTATTCCTTCTGCAATATTACACTTCATGCATCTTATAATGGTAGGAATATACTCGACCATCCTACACAGTTTTGATGGCCGGCAATCAAACAATATACACTATTATCAGTCACTACTTTTATGACACTGAGAATTGGCATTCGGCCTCTGTAGTGTTATCACTTTATTTGTTTACAAACTAATGTGGACAATCTTAAACCTTACCTATAATATAAAATTAAGCAACCAAAACATAATTACTGGAACAATTATACACACTTATCAAATTACTGCTACTTTCGTAGTTTATTTATTTTATTTTAACCCATGAAATCTAAATTTTCCCTATACTCCATATACAACCTTTTCAGCACTCACATATACATTCAGAAATGTTTTATTCAATTATATCTGGTTTTTTTTTTTTTTTTTTTTTTTTTTTTTTTTTTTTTTTTTTTTGTCTTACTGCTTAGAGACATATTTATTCTGTCTTTAAATAAGAGTAGTTTTTTATATTATCTGGTGAAGCCCTTAGTTTGGGCATTAACTGATAATTACTAAACTGTCTTGAAATCTAACCATCCCTGTGTGTCAGATGACAGTGCCGATGGACCATGTGTGCGGTGGAAGTGCGGCATGGAAGTGCCCATGCTGTCACGTTGTCAGTCCCACGGCCAGTGCCGCGCAGAAGCACATGGACACTCATACTGGGGTCAAGGCATTCCTTTGCACCATATGCCGCTACAAAGGGAACACCTTGCGAGGAATGCGCACCCATATACGCATGCACTTCGAGAAGAGATCTACTGAAATTATGGTACATAACATTATTTGGTATCTTTACAGATGATTCTGGTCATGGTACATACAAATGTGTTGTAAGATGACACATTTTGATGTTAGACTCAATACCTACATATCTATATGAAGATTTCAGTAGTATTGATTATAGGTTACGACATAGCTATCCTTCCTTTTTTGAAGGTGACATGGAAATCTTACCCAACCTGAAAGTACTGCCATGTCCGAAGCAGCACCAAAAGTCATTTTATGGTTAAGTGCGTCAAGAGGCCCAATCAGAATGTTCGATTAGGGACTTGGTTATGGATATCTCGTGACCCCTTTTGCTGTTTTGGGAAGGCTCTAGGAGTTGCAGTCTCCGTAGATGAGGTGCAGTATCTCTAATCTCGGTGTGCCCTTTAAACTGGTGAACGTCCTCATTGACTGCCCTACTTTGCTGTACAGTATTGACGTTGTGGTCCTTAGTGTTACGAGATCCAAATCCATCCTTCAGCGGAGATGCCTCCCTACAAGCTACAGCTCTAATAGTGGTCTGTCATGGTTGGTGAGAGAAGGAAGCTTTGTGTTTTCTGAGATTGATTTCTTCACTGTTCTCTAGCATCATTCAAGAAACTAGTTCGTGGAGTGTTATTGAAGTGAGATTCAACCCATATGGCCTAGAGCTCTAATAGTGGTCTGTCATGGTTGGTGAGAGAAGGAAGCTTTGTGTTTTCTGAGATTGATTTCTTCACTGTTCTCTAGCATCATTCAAGAAACTAGTTCGTGGAGTGTTATTGAAGTGAGATTCAACCCATATGGCCTAGAGCTCTAATAGTGGTCTGTCATGGTTGGTGAGAGAAGGAAGCTTTGTGTTTTCTGAGATTGATTTCTTCACTGTTCTCTAGCATCATTCAAGAAACTAGTTCGTGGAGTGTTATTGAAGTGAGATTCAACTCATATGGCCTATGTTTTCTAGCGTAGATTTAGTGCCTGTATTATATTTTCAATACATCAATATTGATTTCTGCCATCATCGAACTAATTTCCAATTTATTTTGTTTTTTGAATAAATCAATTAACTTTTGATGGGAATTTATTTGTTACCCATCATTCTGCTATTTATATTTTATATTGTTCTAAATTTATCTTGCTGCAGGTATCTTCTATCAGGTTGCAAGGTAATACCTACCTTGTTATCAGACTATAATTTATCTTCTTATTATATTATAATTAGTGGTGTTGCTATTGAAAAGAAATAAATAAATGAAGGGGTTTCAGCTTCTTGTTTTAAGTGAAGAGAACAGAATTTTGAGTTGGATGTCAAGTACATATTTATCATCTTGACATATACATTTCTTGTAAAATTTTCTTTCTCTTTATTGTAATACATTTGAATTGTTAACTTTCCTGCATGCTTAACGTTATTTTTTAGAATTTGTTACTTGAAGTTTTCAAAATGTTGTGTAACCCTGTCATCATTTAAAGCCATATTCATATTCAATAATAAATTTCAAACAAAGTCTTATCATAATCATGTTTGATCAGTGATTCAGGTACTAGAGATATGAAATTAATACTTGAAAACGATGGCAACATGGTGAAAATTATATAAAAAAGTTGATGCTATCTGTTGTAAAGTTTATTCTCGTGGTATTTTTTTATGAGGGAAAGAGCCTTAGACTCTGCACTTATTTCTGAAAGAACCTTTCCACCGACCGTAGTTATTTCTAATCCTCAAAATTCTAAGGCTTCTGCAAAAACACAAGATTTGAGGGCTCCTGTTCTTTGATGTCCTTTGAGCTCAAGAGATAAACTCCTAGGAATGTTTTTCTGGTTTTTCAAAAAGCAGGACAGTTTAGCCCCTTGTGCTCTACTGTTTCTTCTGCCTCACCACAGAGTCTGCATTTATCAGTCTGGCTTAGACCCACTTTCATCAAATGTCTTCGAAGAGGGTCATGTCCTTTTTTTAGCTTTACAATTTTATATCTTTCTTGCTTAGATATAGGAGTTTTGACCATCCTTTTGCATATGGGGAGATAAACATTTTTTATTGCCTGAATCCTGAGGGCTTTCTCTAAGTCTCGGATCTAATCCTCTTTCTCAAACATTTACTAGAGTTTTATTGTTGAAGAAGGCTACTCCACAGCCCAGCTCTGGTCCTACCAGTCTTTCAGAAATGCCTTTTGTCTTGGCACCATGCCAAGAAGAACCTGTTCCTTTTTGCCTGTTCTATTAGTGTATTCTTGCATTATATACCGCCTTTGATTCGAAGGAGCAGATGTCAAGCTCTTTTAAAGCGACTCATCTTTGTGCAAGCCTCCTGGTGCATTTTTCAGTTGCCATGACTTCAGCTTGGAAAACCGTAACATATTTCCTGAAGGGCATTGCCATTTTTTGCTCTTAACCCATAAACACCAAACCCTGCCCTGGTGTCAAAGTTTAAGTCATCAGTGTAAAACTTCAAAACACCTTTAGTAAGGTAGGCTTCCTTTGTATTCCATTTATCTCTACTTTCTATGGAGACGAAATATGGTTTATCAAAGGAGTATTTCTTTACTATGCACTCCTCCGACATGTAAGCTATCATTTCAGCATCAGGTCATGTATTGTTGACACGTGTCCTTCTGAGGAGGTAGGTTTTATCACTTTTCTATTCAAAATCTTTTATAGCACTTGATGTACCTCAGTATCCCAGTAATGTATGAGGAGTGTACCCCAGTACTGCTCCAATGCAAGAGTTGGACAGTAGCTTATTCCCCCGATAATGCTTACGCATGCTAACCTCTTGGTTGCTGTATTTTGTTCTTCTTTAGCCTCCACACAAGAGCTGCGTAAGTGATCATTGGTTTTATAATGGCTCTATAGGTCATCTTGATTTTTAGTCCCTGTTTATATTCAAAGAGTCTTACAAGGACCAAAACCTTTTTTCGCTTTGGATAAAATGTTTTCAATGTAAGGATTTCATGAGAGTCTTTTCTTTAGAACTACTCCTAGATAGTTGACTACATAGCTGTACATTATTTTTGTACCTTCCGAGACAGGTTAAGCTTGTTTAATGTTAATTTTTTGGTAAAGGTACATGTTTACATGTTTTTGATAAGTTCATCCTTCCTCATGACATCAGATCTTTGTAAAGTAAGGGCTTCTTGAGTGATTCGTTAATACCTCCCCTAATCTAAATCATCAGCATAACATTGTAGTTTTATACCACTTTCTTCTGCTTCAGCCAAGAGATCATTCACCAGCAATGCTCATGACAAGTGAAACAGTATCCCTCCCCAGGGACGCCCATTTCAGACCATACATGTGGCAGATTCCTCTCAGAGCTTTGTTCTTACATGACAGTTTTTTAAGAGAACTACAATCCATTTGACAGCACTTTAGGAAACTCAATCCAAATAATAAGATTTCATCCCTTATCTGTCTATTTATCGTTTTTTCCATGGTTTTCACCATAAAAGTCATCATTCTGTATGACTTAAGCTGAGATGAGTGTCTCATATTTTTCTTTCTCTATCTTTTGACAATCGTTTACGAAGCACAAAACTATTTTTCATCAAATTTAATTTAGTAATCTATAAGGCAGTAATGTTATGTTATTACAGTTTGAATATTGGGCAATCTCTTGGTTTGATAAAAGGAGTGCTGAAGGAATCGGATGATATCAGGAAAGAAATTATATGATGAGATCTTGAGGGAACAAGGATGAAGAGGAGAGCCACATTAGGGAGTCTCGAACACTTTGTTGTTAGGGTTTCTGTCATGATGAAGAAATGCTAAAGATATATCATAATGTTTCAGGAAGAGAACTACATAACATGTATCCTTGAGGATGGAAGTGGGGGAAGCATCGAACTGCCAGCAGTTGATAGTGAGGAAAGCCACATCAGGAAGACTCCTGACACTAACAGCTCCCGAAATGTCAACGGGGACTCTGTCAAAGTGAAAGAGGAGATGGAGAGGAGGCCAGAAGATGAGGATGACGAGGAGTACATTGAAGTTGACGAGGTCAAGACTGAATCACAACACAACTCCCAAGACTGTTCCGACTCGAAAAGTGGTAATGTTTTTTTTCAACTTTTGATACCTTTAGTTGATTTAGGAATTTTCAATAACAATACTTGTGCAATCAAAGGTTTACCAAATAAGAGATTGCTTTTTGTATTTGGAGATATAAACTATAATAACTCCATATTATTAAAATCATTCTGTCATTTTTTTCATTATTTTCACATTTTATATTGTAAAATTATTTTTATAACCTCAGTAGAAGATATTTTATTGTTGGAACTTGTAAGTTGATTAGTACTTAAAATTTAGCATATAAAAAGTCAAAAGACATTCTAGTAATTTTTTCCTATTGATCATTAAATAAAACCATTCATTTAGAAGATTATATTTTTTCATGCAAGAAAGCGGTACTTGGTATGCAACTAACCTCACTTTGTGTGTTCAGTGATGATGAGGAGAGGAGAAGGTGTGGTGACGAACTTGGCTCGCAGTGTCCATGTCCATAGATGATTACACAGCGGACGACAGTAACCACACAACTGACTCAACACTTAATATCGATTAGTTATCGCCCACTTTTGCACCAGTACGTAAGATGAACGTAAACACATGTCCCCAATGGAATTGATGAACATGCAATCACAAATTTTATATAAAAATATGAAGATTTGTTAGTTGATTACTTTGGTGTCAGTCAGTCTAGTTTTTTTCATTATCAGGATCTCAGATATTAATTTTTATGATCCATTATTATTATTGTATGAATAAGCATTTACAAACCGTTATCATCTATATTATAAAATCGATATGTTAGAAATCACAATGATTTGCAGTACTTCCAAGTAACATGGTAAAATTTTAAAAAAATGTTTACAGCAAATTCAAGATCACTTGAAACAATATTTAGAAATATACCGGTATTTGTAACAAAATATTTCAATTTTAAATTACTGTATTGTTTAGTATTTAGTAATATGTTTTTTATATTTTTTACAAGTTTTAAATGTTTATTGCAAAATTACATTTGAACTCCCTGACAATGAGGCAGTTCAGTATATGCATTGTGAAAAATATTGTTCAAATCAATGATAGTGGAATCAAGATGGTCGCCAATGTTGCCATAGCTCTTAAAAAGTTGTACACCCATCGACAGACATAATAACCACCATTATGTTTCCTTGAGCTGGCCTGATAGGGGGTGTATCCAGACTTGTGCCTCATCCTATATATTACAGAATCATTTTCATCTAGACAAATATTAATTGTACTGATGGTGGAGAAGGAATGTTGGTATTTGTACGTCACAATAACTTTTCTACATTATTACAGATTATTATAGAGAATAACATATAGGCTATACCCCCTCAGTGTTTTACGACTTGAGGTGGCAACAATTTAATTTTTTTTTTTTTTGGACTACAAACGGTTTGATAAACCTTGAGCCAGTCCCATTAGTAACAAGGTAAATTAGTTTCTATCTTGAGGTATAATTATCTGTAGTGTATTTATTAAATCTGAAAATTACAATTGGTTTTCTTGACACATGTTTATAACACATTGGGGACAGTGTTATGTACTGAGATTATATATTTTATGGAAGTTTGGTATAAAAGTTAATAATGAATATTAACTTCTGTACTATAGCAACTTCCTAATAAATAAAGATTAACTCTTAAAGCGCGGCTGTATCATGACAATTATGCTAAACATAACATACAGATATATCCGTTTTGTCTTACTTGTGTACATCATAATTCATGAAAGTGTCTGAATGTATAAGAATGCATAAATGTATTGATTTATTACCTTTGGAATGCTAATTGGATTATGTGTTGCATGTAATTAAACAATTAACTGTGCCTATTCTGTTGTCGTTTTGTCTGACATGCAAATATATTTGTACAGCATACAAATATACAGTGCGTCTACATGTACAACGTGGCCATCAGTATCGGAGTTAAAAAAATTCTTTCTTTCAAGAAACAGAAAATAAATTTAACTTTGACAAAAACTGAATTCTTTTTAAAACTTCTAAATGTACACTAATTGATCACAGCGCTTTAAGGGTTAAATGTTGAAACTAATTAACTAGTGATGAAACTTAGGGATTTTATATTTAAGATTCTTGAAATTCTTAACCCCTTTTAATGGTTTTGACGCAAATTTGATTGATAAAAAGTGTGCTACTGATATAATATTATGCATTGTTATATTGTTCCTGTTTTATTCTGTCTGTCATAATATTACGCAAGAAGCATTTCTGTGACAACTGTGCATTGTGCAAGTAGTTCTGGTGATTTTTACTAGATGTCAGCACTTCCTTGGTACTCTGATAAATTTGCCATAGTCGCACAGTACAGACAGCTTCTGCGTGTCTTGAAAAAGTATATATCTAAACTCTACAAACCTGTTTCTGTAAAAACAACATAATTTAAAGGTTCAAAAAGACAACACTGTTAGGGGGTTAAGTAAATTCTTATAATAACATAATGTAAAAGTCGGCGATTGAGCCCAACAGGCGAATACATATAATTTATTGTAAATACAGAATACTGTACCAAGATTGGTATGTATATACTGCTGTTCATATGTTTAGTTATGGTATCTAATATTTTGTGAATGCTTACAAAGCATAATGAGGAATGTAATTCTCAATATTTTGTTTCTGTGATCATTTCATGAAAAATGTGCAATTCTCATTGTTTACTGTTTAATATTTAAGTTTTTAATATTGTCTCATGTGTTCTATAAAAAGCACAGATTTTATCGGTTATAATGTTTTATTCCTATAAATATTTATTTATACTGATTAATAAATAATGAATCCAACATTTATTTTAAATAATTAGTTTTACTTATTTTATGTCAGTAAAGTAAAGAAAAGTAAGTACAAGTGTGAAATCAGTAATTGTTTGTAAATTTACAAAATCCAAGATTATTTTATTGTATTAGTAATGTAATAGAATTACTAACCTGTACCAGTTAATAAGGGCATTAGATAAGTGGCTTGCAATGCCATTTGCTGTTTTTTATTGTATGTAAATTTAACTAAAATGAACTGTATGTCATTATTAAATAATGAAATTGAATTTCACTGGACATTTTTTGTCCCTGAATCGTGTATATATTTTGTTTTACCAAACTAGTACATAGGGTATGTATTATATATGTGAATAATATGTTATTGTTGATGTATAGATTATTATAAGCATAATTGAATATGTTGTATACGCTAGTTAGAATTTTGTAATACATTTACCTATCTTGATTTTATTGTTCACGTTATTGTTTTGACAGGGGTTTTAAGGGATAATGTAAAACGAGAATTTATTTTTTTTAATAATTATTTATACATTCCAATGAAATAACAATCAGTTTATTATTCAATAATATTCATTTTATTGTTATAAATCTTTTATAGAACAATTGTAAAAATTATTTATGGAAGAGCTAAAAGTATAAGTTAATAATTTTTGTATATTTATTATATTATTCATCAGGATTGTTTTGAGTATAATTTATAACATTTGAAATTACTCAATAGAATTACTGTCTAAATATTATACTGAAATGTGACAATTTCCACATCCCCACTTAGGTCAGTAGCCATGCATTGACGTAAATTATAGTGTAAATTGTGTTGATGTACGGTGTTGCTCATGTTCCCATTCCCTGTAATAGTTTAGGCCAATACATGTACAGTCGGTTACTTATCTCGTTATATTCATGTATTTGTGAATATTTCCAACCATTTAACGTATAAATATTGGGATCCTCAAGACAATAAAATATTTATTTGTAAAAGTGTTGTGATTTTTTCACTTCCTACAAATTAGATCATACATACTTTAACACATAAGTGAGTATCACATTATGACCAACAAGATCAAATCTCTATGAACTATTTTCCATGAATATGATCAAGCTTAATTTCATGGTATCATTTAAAATGATCAATCCTCTTCCAGTCGAATCACCATGGCATGTTTCTGGCGCTACCGGACTGAATTGATTGGGCTGCTCCATCAGGGGAGAATACTCTCACGATTTTATTATTTTAACACCTCTATTGAAACAAAACTATTACACACTATACATTGAAGTAAATACTATTAAATTATCTATAATATGGTGGTATTTGAAAATTTATTAAGTTTATAACGTAAACTAAATCCAAATGATACTCATTTGTACAAGAAACGTTTACTTTGTTATTTTAAAAAAAGAGTACATGTCCTATACATAGAACTAAAAAACAACATAATACATCAGTAAAACATTTCAAGAAGTCACAAATAGGTCTAATAATTATAATTAGATAGCAAAAGAAATTGGAAGGGACTGTAATGAAAAACAGTTAAATCACTGTCAATGAAGAGATTGAAAATGATTAAACATTTCATATATTACTCTTAGATACCCTCACTAAACATAAAAACATGTATGAACAAGGACAATAGTACTATCAATAGATATTTTCATTAGCAGTTCTAAAAGCAGCTGTACGATGGCAGCACAAAGCAGAGAGCAATGATAAAGCAGTTGGTGGTGATCAGAGGTGCTCAAACTTTAGTGCTTTGATTCCGTTGAGGTGATTGTAGGTGAATGCCTGTGACAGGGTTAAAATTGAGAATGTATTCATGGACAATATTCTCTGAGCTGCAAAAGAGGCTTGCTTTCAACATCATCTTAGGGATAGTTAAAAAATGTGAATAGTGTACAGTGTAGTTGTTTTAAATGTGTATTTATCAATTTTAGGGCCATTGTACAGTACATGGATGAAAAATCTAGGAAGCCTTAAAAAACTTGGTTATATTTGTGTTTCTTTTTTGTTCAAACTCTTGTGGGCTTCTTCATATGGGAGCACCAGATCCTGCAGTCCTCTTTTGAACTGAAGGGCCCTTTTCATGAGGGGATCCTCTTCAACATGTGATCTGCAGAAGATCTCGTCAATGTTTTTTGAGGAAAATCTTGACTTTGTTTCAGGATTATCGGGATTTTAGTTTTCATCTTCAGGCTGTTCGGATACCTTGTTTTGAGATGTATCAGTCCGTCATTTCTTGGATAATTTCTTTGAAATCTTGATGGCCTATTTTAGGAAAACCCTTACCGCTGATGTAGTGAGTGATTTCTAAAATGTTATCCACCACTGATGTTCCTATTCCACTCAAATTAATTTTGGAATCAATCACCCTTACAGCTTCAGGTCATAACTTTGGTTAGCATGCAGTTATGATCGAAGGCTTCACTTCATTGATGTTAATAAGACAGTTTGAGATGTTGTAGGTTTCCCACATTGATGGAACTGTGAGTTCAGGGGCGTCATCCATAGATTTTAGGAGAAGTTAAAATGTTCTACACAAATAGTAAGCTTTGAAAGCAGCAATCTTACCTTGATCTAATGGGTTTATTGTTTATTTGTTTATTGTTTATTGACATTCTTTTGTACATTATCATAGAGATAAGAACAAGGGTCATTGAAAATTCAGTGGTTAGGCATTGTCAGTCCTTTGATAAAATTCATCAAGTTGGTAGAAAGGATGTTCTTGTAGCCAGCACTTCAGGAGTTGTCCAAACTGCAGCCTGCTGGTCTTCTTCAGGTCCTCTGGAAGGGCATTCCATAACTTGGCTCCAGCGTAGGTCGGTTTCCTTTCTGTGGCTGTCAGTCTGTGTACAGGGAGTTGGTAGCTAGAGGCATGTCTGGTGTTGTAGCTGTGAATTTGGGAATTTATGGGATTGATGTGGTATTGGTGGGCAGGAATATGACTTAGATGTTCAATCGGTGGCATACAGATTTGTACTCAGACCAGTTTTTTTTAGAAAATTATAACAGGGCAACATGGCATACTTGACCATACACTTGTAACGGGGCGGGAGGCAAAACATGATGGGCCAGGCCAAATATCCTTTCCCGGGCCTGCCAAAGCTGAGTACGGCCCTGATGGTATATCCAAGTGGAGTGAACCAACCATCTCACATTTCGTAGAAGGCAGATTAATTTCTTATAATATTATGTACCGGTTAGGTACAGTGTTTGGAAAATAGTAACATAAGGTTAGAGAAATGCTTAAAAATGGGTTCAACATTAATGTGCACTGTATTTCAGTATACAAGTTTATAGTGAGTTAACTAGTATACCCTAAACTTATACTAAAGGTCTAGGAGGTGTGGAATCTAAAAATGAAAGTGAAAGAACAAATTTTAAAATCCAGTACACTTTAGGTAGATTACTGCGGAAAACTCACTATCCTTATCTAAGAATAATATTAATTTAAAAGCCGGCTGTACTGGTGACCATCTTGATAGTAGCTCCATAAAATCTAAGTTAAACCTCATGTAGCTGTATGACCGTATTTTTAGTTGTAAAACAATAGTATATGTGTCAGTTTATAATATAAAAATATAATATGCATTGTAGTGCTTTAAAAAAATATTTTTATAGGGTATTCATAAGAAAATTTTTAACTTTGTTGTACTTCATAGCTTAACCCTCCATCAGGCGCTTAAAATTAGAAACACCATCAGGCGCTCACGGAGGTTTCCTCCAGGTTATGAGGAATAATGAATATCATAGTCGTTTAAACTGTTTTTATTTGTTTAAATATTCATACTGATTTAATTACAATATAATATATTCATTTTTAGAAATTAAATAAAAATTACTCTCTTATGTAATGAATTTTCCTAATAAGAAATTCAAAATCTTAAAAAAATGTTACTGTGTAATAACAACATGATTTATTTTAAGGAATAATGCAATTAATTGTAAAAATGTTTAACCTACTGTATTAATATACGGAAATTAATTTAGTTTTTAACTTCTTACAAAAACAACTTACTTCAATTCTTGACATATTATACAATTGTAATGTCAATTATTATTCTAAAATCAAAATTTATTCTTTACTAAAATTTTTTTTAAACACTACACAAAGTTTCAAAAAAATTTTCCTTCTGGTTCTTATAACGACAATGTTCACTCCATAAACAGTACTGAAATGTTCCCTAGCACACGGGTACTGACAAGTCTCTCGTCTTCATTCTCCATTTCACAAAATTCAAATAAAATATATTGTAAAACTTAAAAAGAAACCATCACAGGTCACACATTTAGGCGCACACGGATTATTACTCCATAAAAACTAAAACACTATAAGGCGCTCACGGAGATTTCGACCAAGCACTACAAACACAACATCGGGCGCTCACGGAGGAATCGTCCAGTCTCGCACGGAAGTAGACCTCATACTGACAGATTTTGACAAAGATAAGCGGGAGGCTATTGTTTCGCTTCCCCGAAAGATGCTCGTGAAGTACACTGCGGGAAACAACTGCCAACATCAGAAAAGTAGTACTATTTTTAATAATAAAAAATACACGGAGGAAAACTCCGTTTAGCGCCCGATGTAGGGTTAAATATACAAAAAGCCTTGCACTCTACTAATAAAAGCATTTTGATGCATAATAATTACATCTTCAAAATGAGATATTTCGCTTGATTTTATGACAAAATAAGAGCGCTTATACTACATTACGATTAACGTTCTTATGGAAAAAAATCAAGGTCATTTTACTACAGCCAGCTTTTTTTTAATGTTTCAATATACAAATTATAAATACTTCAGAATAAATACCTTTATTAATTCATTGTAATAGGCATAATAATAACTATTATAGGCCAGCCACAAACAACATAGTTTCATGTCGATCTCCCAACGTTGTCTGTGTAAAAAATCAAAATTTTACTGTAGTTTATAGTGGTCTGAAGAAACATATGTCCGACAAGGTAAGAGACAGCATTAGTAGTTCAGGTGGACTACTAAGACACCTTCTGTATAACAAAGAACTTAGTTTTGATATGATGGTTGATAATATACATGAAATGAAATGAAATATGCCTTTATTTAAGATGCGGAGTTAGGGCTATTTAGCCCTCTCTACCACTCAACCTCAGAGAGTCAAAATTGATTTATTTGATATTAATCTATTTGACAACTAGATTGTTTGCAGCACAGTATTGTTGATCCATATTGACTGCATTATTATTCTATCTCTAGTATTTCAAGTATCTAGTTTTGGAGAAGCACAGTGCAACCTCAATAAATCAATGATTTTTAGTTGTACAGAAAAGATCATTTTGTGGGACGCTTCACAACTATTTAGCTATATTTAGTATTTTAGATCTTATTATTCAAAGTAGTTTTTTTTTCAACAGTTTGGGGTGAATTATGTCGGTAGCTGTTACCTTCAAGTATTTTGTTCAACATCCATATCTTCCAACTTACTTGATAATATTTCATGACTCAAAAAATCTGCTATAATCTGACAAAATTGCAGTTGCTGTGTCTTCTAGCTTTGAAGTTTTATAAGGTATTCTTTGTAGCATTTGATGTTGAACATCCACTTATAAATCCATTGTTCCTCTGCTATTACATAACTGTTGATTGTTAATCAATGTATCCATCCACCTTGTGAGACAAAAAAAGGATGCAAGGAAAACTTTTTGGGGGGAGGTCCAGAGTGATATTTTTCCATAGTGAGAATAAGAATAATCTTTATTCCATTAATACACATTTTTACAAGAAGCATATGAATAGTGTCATCATCTCCACACTAGTCTATCTTAAAAAATAAAGTCAAAATTTAAAATTTACACATCTTTTTAAATAGAATTTTATTATCTAACTTAAATGATAATATATATAACATAGTCATCTGAGCTCAAAAAAGTCCTGAATGGAGCACAATGCCTTATTGGTAAGGTAATCTTTTACTGCACTTTCAAATCTCTTCCTGTCAGTTATATTTTTTATTTCCTTAGGTAGCTGATTATAGTACTTTTTGCCAATAAAGATTGTTTTCATTTCATATAATTTCAGATTGTGCCTGTCAGTTATGATTTTGTTACGTGTATTGTAAATATGTGTAGATTTTAGGGATTCATTGGATTTTTTGTTACAAATTTTATTACTTCTATTATATACAGTAGAGTCCCGTTAATCCGACCTAATTGGGACCGAGCCCTATTCGGATTATGTGATTGTTCGGATTAGCCAGAATGACAGAAAAATACGGTTTTAAACTTGAGAATGGGTCTATTTTGTTATAGAATTATCAACATTTTTTATTAAAATATGTTTTCTGACTGTTGCATTGTATTTCTTGATAAATAAACGTGTTTGCGAATACTAAGCACATTTACCGTATTTAGTGTGAGAGTTCTATTGTTAAGCAATGTGAGCGTACTGGATATTGTACGGGTCCACGAGCTACGGGTCGATGAGAACCTGGGCGATAAGGAGAGTTGGTGCCACACGGGAGACGGTGCAGCAGCGCTTAACCTTACACTACGATACCTAGAGCAACAGGCTACTGCTACACCTGCCGATATCATGTTTATGACACGATGGTGAAACTACGCGTCATCCAATAGACTCTCTTCAATGCGACAGAAGACAATAACTGAATTTATGTCTTTTAACAATTAATATTGTACTCAATAATAATATTAGTACTGTACGTCCAATTTTTGTTTGATTTCACTTCTTAATACAGTAATTTAACTCATACTTAATCTATAAGTTTCAATTTGGTACTGTATTTAACTTCATTATTTTTGTACTGTACCGTACACAATTTGTCTTAATAAAATACTGTATGTCTATTTAATTAAAGTTTTCTTTGTTTATGTACGAAATGATGCACCAATTTTCATTTTTAAGTAATTAGTTCCTATAACTGCTCATTATTGTTAAAAATAATTCCTCCTGGACCTGTTCGGATTAACCGACGTTCGGATTACACGTGTTCGGATTAGCGGGACTCCACTGTATAAACTATAAATAATAGGGATCTTAAGTTCACTGAAAAAGTGTTTCACCGAGTCTAATCTATTCAAGTTTAGCATGATTCTTACTGCTTTTTTTGTTTTATCAATATTTTATCCAGATTTTGCTTGGATGTTGCACCGTATATACATATTCCATATGCTAGGTGTGAATGAATCAACGCAAAGTAGGCTTTTTTCAGAGCATCCAAATTACACAATTCCGACATGCGCCACAATGCATAGATCCCTGATGAAATCTTGTTTAATACATATCCCACGTGTTGGTTCCAAGTCAGGTTTTCATCTATGATTAGTCCCAAAAATTTTGAAACATTTTTCTGATCTGTGTAATTATCGCCAATTGGTATAGATATTTCTAAGTTTTGCCTGTTTTGTTTCAGTGAGAATCTTATGAAGATTGATTTTTTTGAGTTCAGTAACAAATTGTGTTGATTAAGAAATTGTTCAATATTAGCCAAATCTATAAAAGCTGATATTTCAATTTCCTCCTGTGATTTTCCTGTCACAATCAAATTTGTATCATCCGCACATAAGCACATTTTACTGAAATTTGTCCTTTTAGCTATTCCTCCAAGACAACATATAAAAGGTAGAGGTTCCAATATTGACCCTTGTGGCACCCCGTGCTTTACTACTTGCTGTGTGGAGGCAACTTTCCGAATATAGTTATGGCACTGATTATATTCTGTAAAATGTATTTCTACATACTGTTTTCTATTGCTCAAGTATGAAGTAAACGAAGCAAGCTCTTTTTTTGTATTCCCAGTTCTTTTAATTTAGTTATTAGAAGATTGTGAGAAACGCTGTCAAATGCGTGTGACAGGTCTAAAAAAATGCCTATAACTTTTTTTCCAATATCAATTGAATTTATTATATTTTCTATAAATTCCACACCAGCAGTTATTGTGGATCTCCCTGGCAAAAACCCATGCTGTTCTTTATTTAATAAATTATTTGTTTCTAAATACTTGAGAAGTTGGTTATATACAACTCGTTCATATATTTTTGAAAATGAAGGAAGAATTGAAACCGGTCTATAGCATGAAACATCTTTAGCACAACCTTTTGATATTTTTAATTTTTCTGGAAAATTGCCCGATATTAAAGAGGAATTAATTAGGTGAGTTAATGGTTTGATTATGAAGCTTCTTGAGTTTTTTTATCACTATTACTGGTATGTCATCGATGCCTGAAGAACATTCATTTTCAAGTGAGAGGATAATCCTCTCTACTTCTTTTTCAGTCATGGGTCTGAATGAGAATGTACTAATATTGCTTTGAGTGTACACTCAAAGCAATATTACACACTCAGTAACACACACTTTTTGCCTCAACAGTACTGTTGAGGCAAAAAGTGTGTTGATGTTTTGTGAATATTTGGAGTTATTATATCATCGACCATGTTTACAAAAAAGCTATTGAACAGTTCACAAACTTTTAATGGATCATTAATTTCTACTTTATTATGTTCTAAAGTTATATTAGTCATGGTCTTGGATGGTTTACCTACTTCAGATCTAATTACATTCCATGTACTTTTTACTCTATTTGAAGAGCTTATAATCCTTTCATTGATTTTCTCTTTTTGTGTTTCTATTATTTTTTTGTTAAATTCTTTCTTTTTTTGACAATTATTGGTTTTAATTTTGTTTTTTGAGGATCGAAAAATTGTTTCTAGTTCCATTACTTCATCTTTTTTTCTTTTAAGATCACTTGTGATACAATCGAGAGGTTTGTATGAATTGTCTGTAACTGATTTCTTAGGAAAACATATATCAAAATAATAAATAAATATACTATAAAACACATTATATTTTATTTCTACTGTAGCTTTGTAAACATCCAACCATTCTTCCGCTTTAAGAAATCCAAAGAAAGTACAGGGTGAGTCTAAAAGGACTTTACAACTTTGAAATTATATAGATATATATTGACTTTACTTACAGACTTGATATATGTGTCATTTTGTAGCAAATTATTTCATGTTTATTGTCATATTCTTATTTCGGTTTGATGTGACTTCCATTAGTGATATGGCAAAGATCCCACCGGTAATCAATTTCTCGCCACACCCGTTCTAGCAAATCTGGCGTAAATTCAGCAATGCAGCTGTGATTCTTCTTCTTAGATCTGCAAGACTGGCTGGTAGAGGAGGAACATACACTTTATCTTTAATGAAACACCATAGAAAAAAATCCATAGGAGTCAAATCGGGGGGAACGAGGTGGCCATGCAATTGGTCCTGAACGCCCAATCCAGCGACCTGGAAAACGACTGTTTAGGAAATCCCTACCATCTTTTAGGTAGTGAGGTGGTGCTCCGTTTTGCTGGTAGTAGAAAGGAGCATCCTGTTGTTCATCTTCATCAATTTGAGGAATCAAAAAATTCTGCAACATATCAAGGTAAATGATAACAGTGACAGTTCTCTCCATAAAGAAAAATGGCCCATACACTTTAAATTTACTCATCGCACAAAACACATTCACTTTTGGACTGTCCCAAACTCGTTCAAGGGATTCTCTTGGGTTTTTCGTCCCCCCAGATTCTGCAGTTATGGGTGTTCACTTTACCATTGATATGAAAGGTACTCTCATCACTGAAGATAATTGAGTTCAGGAATGTCTCATCTTCCCCCATTTGATCTAACATTACAGCACAGAATTCTCCACGAGCAGCTTTATCTAAATCAGTGATATGTTGTACCATCGTAAGTCTGTATGGTTTTAAGTGCAAACGTCTCCGTAGCACTCGCCAAACTGTCTTTTGTGGAATTTCAGTCTCCACAGCTGCACGCCACGTTGACTTTTTAGGACTACGGGCAAAGGTTTCCCTGACCTGTTCGACAGTAGCATCACTAACCTGTGGGCGACCTGGCAATTTCTCATGATGAACACAACAACCTGTCTCGACAAAATTCTTGTGCCAACTGTGTAAATAGAAGGCCTGCTTGGAGGGTCTCTTCCGTATTCTGTGTGAAATCTACGCTGAACACTTGTAGCAGAGTTTGTTTCATGAAACAATAACACACAGCGAGCACGCTCCACAACAGTGAAAGTAGCCATTTTAGTACAGACGAAGCTGGCGCTCGCAGTGGTGGAACTTGGTACTACAGCACTACAGGAGTCAAACATGAAGTAATTCGCTACAAAATGACACAAATATCAAGTCTATAAGTAGTCAATATAAAGAAAAATATGATCTTATTGTGTAATTCTCAATATTCAGGTACGTTACATCAGCTTCCCTCATTTTATGCTCAGAAAGTGCCAAAATATCTGGTCTAATTTCCTCTAAATTAATTTGAAACTGATCTAAAGGAGATCAGAGTGTGCTGTATGTTTTAGTGCATAATCAAGATATTTTTTTACTGTTATTGCCTGGAATAGCTTTCTTAATTGGTTTTTTATTTATTATTTTAAAATGTGAGTAGTGGTCATTTAGCTCCTGTCATGCAAGAAACACTATCAGACTCTGCTTTAAGATTTAAAACCTCCATACTCAAACTTAAACTAGACAAACTATTACTATTTAGTTGATTTCTAAAACATCTTTCTATACTGGTATTAATTTGACATGTTGGTTGTCTAAAAAAACAGAACTTGAATTAGACTTATCTTTATTACAATCTCCACTGACAGGCACTTGAGGAACAAATTGGGGCACTGAGAGCACTGCATCATTTACAACTTTCTGACACTGTACTTTGCACTCAGCTGATGTGGAAGTTAAGCAGCGTTGACCTCGTTCATATTACTGACCAGGTAGAGAGCCACCAGATGTCTCATCACTATAATGATCCAACTGTAGACAGTAGCTAGTGCTGGTGTCAGGTGTCAGCAGAGGCAAGTATTCCTGAAGAGAGAGGTGGTTTGGTGGTAGTACACTTGCCTCCTCATTGAAGTTCTCATAATTTTGTCAGTTTTGCCACTGGCAGCCTGATCATGACTCTCTAACCTTCCCTGGGAGTTAGGTCATGTGGCTTTTGAGTAAATGTTGTCGAACAGAGACACAGCCTGCATAAATATTCTGTTTAACATGGACGTGCCTCTTCGATTTAAATGAAGGCCATCCCTTGAGGGACAAGCATCTGTAATGTATCTTTCCAAGTTTTGGTTAGATACACAACCCCAAGGTTCTTGCATACCCACAGAATATTTTGGTTTGTACGGTGCAGTGTTGTAGACCATATACCTCTTCGAGTTGTAATGCTGTTGATAATGATTTGAGCTTTTGGCAGTTTCTTTTTTATGAGTTTAATTACATTACTCATGGCTACCATCACCTCATCCGGACATCCATTCCTACTCAAATCATTTGTACCAACATTTATAAAGACAGTTCTTGGGGAATGAGAAAAATGTTTTCCATCCTTCTGATATTGCCACAAAGCTGATTTGCTGTTATCCCTCTATAGCATATTGTACTTCCATTTTTAATCGAAACATGTTTGATGATGGAGTCACCCATAATTAGAATGGGTTTGGAATCTAATTTTAGTTTATGCTTATCTAATGTGGGATTTATCCATTCATGTTTTGACAGTCTTTCTTTCTGAGGATTATTTTTTGTTTTGTGTTTAGTTTTTTGATAACTGTAATTACTGCTTTGTAGCTTGTCAACTGATTTTTCAGGCTTTTTAAAAGGACTTGTTTATTTTTTACTTCTTCAGCCTGGGAGGAATTAATGATTTGCTGGGATTCAGTCTGAGCCTTAAGTGATAAAGTGGAAGTAGGATTCTTGGCATTAATGAGAAGTAAGTTAATCTGATCTACCCAGCTGAGAACCCAGACACAACATTTTTGCAAAAATATCTTGTCATCTGTTAGTGGTAGGTCATTTAGTATCAGTTAGCAAGTCATTTCCAAATTGTGTTGTGCATAAACACCACATTCCACACTACCTTCTGTTGCCAACATCGCATCTCCACCACATTTGGACATTCCTCACTACTGAGACAGTGGGACAGCTTAGAGTCAAACTGCCTGGTCTGTGCGCTATTATATCTTGCCACAGAGTCATGATGGAGGTAGGAGTTCATTGCTCTGATACAAACCGGTAGTGCCCAATGACTTCCTCCACTTTGCACATCTTCATTTAAGCGATCATTTATCAGAGCAAAAATATACTCACTTTTTGAAGTTCCAGAGTCACAAATATTATGCACAGTAGTATTGTCGGTGCTAATTTTTAACAAATGTCTCACTGAAGGATGAAGCAAAGTTGCATTATTAGGTACTGTGATAAGCTTGTCAAGCCAAAGGCCAATCTCCTCATTGGCTAGCTTATAGTATGTACCAGAGGGAGAGAGATTTTGCAAATCGTGCTTTATTTTTCTAAGACGTGTAGGTTTTTCATCTTGAAACTTCTGTGATTTATTCTCCTTCCTATTATCTGGTATTATTTCCTTGCCGTCAACATCTGTCAGTCCACTGAATCTATTTGGTGTCAGAATATTGATAAACATAGATTTATCATTGATTGGTGTGATATTTTTAGTAGATGTGTTCTGTTCATGTTTTTTAGGTTTTTTTGTTGTGTTTGACAAGTTACCATGCATATTTTCCACCTGAAGAAAGTTAGCTTCTTTTCTTTTCATCTTTTCATCAAGAGCCCCAATTTTGTCTTCAAGACAACCTATGGTCTTCTTGAGCTCGTTTATATAAGCTAAATTCTTTGTCTTCTCTTCTTCCAGCTAAAGAATTGTCATCCTTGAAATTGTTATCTATTTTAATTCTTTCCTGCAGAGAATAGATTTTATTTTTTAATTCGTTTCTTTTTATGATTTGTTTCAGTTAAACAAGAATTGTAATTTTCCATTTCTTTAATTTTGTCTTCTAATTCCAGTTGAGTTTCTGATTTAAACTGTTTTAGATAATAAATTTCCTGTTTGAGAACTTCATTTTCTTTCAGTAGTAAACTCCTTGCTTCAGTGGCCAGGGCTAGAGAGGTGTCAAGGTCTAGTTCATCCCCAGATGGCAACCCACAAATTCTTTTCTACCAATTTACACATACTTGAGCAATCAAAATTTGTGTTACTACATTTGTTGGACATCCACCTTGAGTTCTCATCTTTACAGATTTGTTTGTATTCAGAATCAGTCAATGGTATACATTTTACATGGAACCATAAGTTGCATGTACCCTTACTTACATAATACAGCTATTGACTTTACACCTTTGCCACATATTCCGCATGGATATTTATTCTTCATTTTACTTTAGATTGTATGTACTTAGATATGATATTCACTAAGTACTAATTATTTATTATTAATTTATATCCTTTTACATAATTTCTATGAATATAGAAATGTATTTGTTATGTATTTTAATAATTATTGAATTATTTCAATTCAATAATCCAAAACAATACTATTAATATTGAGTGCTAACCCTTTAATTCAATATAATAATTTTTCAATTAAAATCAAAACGTCCTGAAAATCAGTGTATATTGGGAAACAGTCTAGGCAGATATATTAATATCAGTATTCACTGACAGTAATCAGATGACATTTAAGTAACTACAGGCTGGTAAAGTCCAGGTACTGGGTACAAGCCACTATCAGTCCTATCAGTCGATGACCTTGAGCCACTTCAGTCTCCAATTACTACTGGAGCTGTCTCATAAAGACAGATTGGGTAAAACAGTCACAGCTGATTGAATAATCAATGTTAACCTGCACTTGTTATGAGATTTCAAACTGCCTGTTACTACTGGAGTCAGTCAGTAGTCCACTTCCTGTTATCTATTGATCAATAATAAATAGTTATTTTAATTTTCTTTGCAGATTGTTTTGTTATGTATATATATATATATACTATATATATATATATATATATATATATATATATATATATATATATATACAGGGTGTCCCATGAAGAAACGGAGAAACTGTCAGGACTTGTTCTTACTGTGAAAATAATGAAAAAAGTTTCATATACACATAGGTCCAGAAACGCTTAGTTAGCGAGCTATACACGGTGAAAGATTTTGCCCAGATTTCAGTGCCACCGTTAAAAGGGAGCCCTATTAAATTATTTTGGGTGTTACCCAGGACGTAAAAATTTAATGTATATTATGCAAAATTGAACTGAAAAATTGAATAAAATTGGTACCAGACCTCTAGTTGCAGTAATTTTTAAGATATCTGAAGAAATACACAAAATTTCGGTGTCCAAAAACAAGTTTTTATTTAGGTTTCAAGTAGATTAACTTTGTTAAATGTGTAACAAACACGTAAAATTCTTTAACAAAACTTGTAAAGAATTAATTTCTTAAGATAATAATGTAAAATAAGCCAATTAAAAATTATAACGTAAACTTTAAGAAAATCAATTTTTAATTAAATAAATAACGTACGAAGAATAGACAAAATCGGTTACACTTTTTTTTCTTACTGGATGTACATCCTAATATTTGGAGAAAACATGTTAATTATTGAAAATATATTATTGAAACATAATTATGTATAGATTTTATTTATAGAAACATTCTTCTATTTTTTTTCTAATGAATTACATACTAGTAAAAAAAACTTTAGTATCATAAAATCTGAAACTTAACAATAATTGCGAATTAATTTACGTTATTCTACAACATTTGTAATCAAAAATATTATTTTCATAGATTGGCAGAGTACTAACAGCTGTTCAACAATCACAACTTTTTTTTTGAATATTTTATATTGAAGTGTCATACAGATAAGTTAAGTGTAAATATTGATACAGTATAAAAAGTTAATATGCCGTTTCAATTTTCTAATGAAGAATATGCCGACATAATGTCTGTTACGGATATGCTAATGGAAATGCGGAAGCTGCTCGACGTGAATATCAGGAAAGATTTCCTGCAAAGGCGGATTCCAAATGCGAAAACCTTTTCTTCAGTGTTTCAGTTTTTTAAGAACGAATGGATCATTTCCAACGATTGTCGTTTTCGGTTGAATGGCAGGCACATCATCGAACTTCAAGTGATTTAACATATTCATCGTAGCCCGGGTACTAGAACGAGGCGAAATTGCGTATCGCACTGGTTTATCGAGAAACAAAGTGTGGCGCATCTTGCGTAAAGAGAGACTTCATTTTTTTCACCTGCAAAAGGTACAACATTTGCTGCCGACAGATTACCCTTTACGGTTAAACTTTTCTCATTGGCTTCTAGACAATGCTGATAGGGTGAATTCAATGTTATTTACTGAAGCAGCTTTCAAGAGAAACGGGTCCTTCAATTGTAGAAATAGTCATTTATGGAGCGAAGAAAATCCACATGGTACCGTAGAAACCTTTTTTTCCAACACAGATTTCACATTAATGTTTGGTGTGCCGTTATTGATGACAAAATTCTAGGGACCATTCGTTTTTGAAGGAAACCTTACAGGAAATATGTACAAACAATTTCTGAAAAATGATTTACCGGCTCTTTTGGAAGATATCCCTTTACAAAAAATATTAAAAATGATTTTTCCAACACGATGGTGCAACTCCTGATTTTTCTTTTGTAGCTAGAAATCATTTGAATGCTAATTTCTTGAACTGGATTGGGCATGGTGGACCAATCAACTGGCCACCCACGATCGCCTGACTTATCGCCTCCTTGACTACTTCTTATGGGGACATATCAAAAGCTATGGTGTATAAACGTAAAGTTGATACCAAGGAAGAATTTACTCGTTAGAATTTCGCAACGCATTTGACAGTATAAGAAATAATCCAGACATAATTCGCAGAGGCCACCTCAAATATTTTACGTCGAGCAGAGTGCTGTGTGCATTGTGAAGGAGGGAATTTCGAACAGTTTACTAAACTAAGGTTAGTTATTTTGTTAGCATTTATTTTTTTTTGCTATAGTAAGTGAAAATAAAAGTTTATAAAAACATGTACGTTCAGCAAGAAAAAAAAAGTGTAACCGATTTTGTCTATTCTTTGTACGTTATTTATTTAATTAAAAATTGATTTTTTTAAAGTTTACGTATAATTTATATCGGCTTATTTTACATCATTATCTTAAGAAATTAATTCTTTACAAGTTTTGTTAAAGAATTTTACATGTTTGTTACATATTTAACAAAGTTAATCTACTTGAAACCTAAATGAAACTTGTTTTTGGACACCGAATTTTTGTGTATTTCTTCAGATATCTTAAAAATTACTGTAGCTAGAGGTCTGGTACCAATTTTATTCAATTTTTTCAGTTCAATTTGCATAATATACATTAAATTTTACGTCCTGGGTAACACCCAAAATAATTTAAATAGGGCTCCCTTTTAACGGTGGCACTGAAATCTGGGCAAAATATTTCACCGTGTATAGCTCGCTAACTAAGCGTTTCTGGACCTATGTGTATATGAACTTTTTTCGTTATTTTCACCGTAAGAAACAAGTCCTGACAGTTTCTTTTTTTCTCCGTTTCTTCATGGGGACACCCTGTATATAATTTTTATATATAAATATATATATTTTATATATACAGTATTTTTATATATAATTTATATATATATACATATATAAAAATTAAAAGTTTAGTATTAATAGTGAGTGTTTCAATAAAAAGTTAAAGCAATGGACTGTCCCAAAATATTTAAAGTAGTTATTAAAATAGTGTATACAATCATGTGGCTATATGACACAGAAATGTAAGTAATATATGTCATATACTTTGTGATAAATTAAAGTTTTATGTCACAGTAGAGGCCTTATACTTGTATAAGTATTCTAAACACTTTACAAAATTACACAACTTAGTAAAACACACATTTAGAATAAATTATACTTCCTATGTTTACTGTCACATCTTCAGATAAATAACTAACCTAATACCATAAGTGGACAGAGAGTAAGGTCCCATTTTGTTCCTTAAAAAGTTCTTGGCCCGTTTCTTTGTTGAGAACGATCTTTGAGCAGTACATATCAGTAATACTGAATTATTTAAATAGTAATAATAATCGTTTACTAAAAATGTAAATGAAAAAATTGAAAACTTGGGGGGTCCAGATCCCCTTGCTGGCTACATACTTGTTGTGAGAACGATTTTGTCAAGATTCAATAGAGTTAGTAGACTGATATTTGTCTGTAGTTTTCTGGTTTGGTCATTGTTTCACCTTCTATGAATTGAGGGTACACATTTAACATATTTGGGAAGTTTCCTTCATTGAGTAAAAATATTTCTACAATCTGTTATTACAATTTTTGAGAATAGTTTATAAGATTTACTAATACTACTTTTGATTGCAGAGACTTAATGCCTTTGAAAACTTCATGGTTGGAGAGCCATAGAGAATATTACTGTTATTGTTACAAGGAGCTTCTGAAATAGTTGGCTCTTACATGTAGTTTTACAGTTTTAGGGCTTTTAGATGTTAAGTAGTGCTGCCTTTTATGTTGTGGGTTAGGACACTTTTCGATATTAATCAATTTTCCAGGCTGCGGTGAACGATGGGATGAATCATGTAAAACAGTGTTCTCAAAGTCAAGTCAGGTATTTATTTATAGATGTATAAATATCAAGTAAATAAATAGCTTAAGTAACTTGTAAATAATAATGAGTATTTCACCAACATAGCATATTATCATTAACATGATAGAAATGCATTATTGCTATTCTGTGTACACTTCAAATAATCCAGGCAGACATCTAGTGAACAATTAGATAATAAATAGCATTGGTTGTGAGTGGGACGTGCTCAGTACCCTAGATGCAAAAAATAATCCTAGGAAGTACCTTCTTTCCCAAATAGGAAAATTGACATCCAATTCAAAATAGAAGTAAAAAGTGGTTTATAACACGATTCCTGGGAGATGAAGGAAACAGGATTTTTCCAGACATTTGCCATCGTTCAGTGAAACAAGAAATCAGTAACACTACGTTACAATGCGGAGTCACAATATGGTTTTAAGAAGTTCATCTCGTATGAACCAATAATAACGAAAGGGCCCATTCCTGTCCCCCTTCCTTTTTTATTTCCGCCATCTTGTTTTAGCCAGCCATGACGATTACCATTGGCTAGTCCCTCTGGTCAGTCGTAGGTGGTTAGTAGACGAATGAAGACGTATTGTGACCTGTATTCCGTAGTTAAGTTTTAATGATTAGTGTTTTGTATAGTTTTTTACTAAGTGCATGTTTATAGAGTTAGTGAAGTTGACAAACAACATGTAGGTTGTGATTCCTGACTTAGGCATGCCACAACGCTTTGGTAAGATTTGTTTTAACCTAGTTTGTAATTATGTATTAGGTTAGTTCTTTACCTGAAGAAGATATCAGATTGCAGATCTCGAAACGTAGTGTTACTGATTTCTTGTTTCACTGAACGATGGCAAATGTCCGGAAAAATCCTGTTTCCTTCACAATCCTTCCATCGTCAAAAATAACCTTCAAACAAAGAGTCCTGGGAGATAATGTTTATAAAAATGCTCTGTAGGTCGACTCCTGTACTCATTTAATGGGAGATATTACTTAATCTGCAGACACTGTAGCTCCTTATCTCACCTTCATTTTTTATTGACATCAAAGCTACTAATTTTTCATCAAGAAACAATGCTGCTTCACCTAATATTTTACCCTTGATTATAGAGGTATGGACTAGTAGTTTGAGGCAATGCAAGTAAAATTAATAACATTCTTATCCTTAAAAAAAAATCTATAAGAATTATTAACTCACAACCACTTAAACATTGTAAACCTCTTTTTACTATTTGTATAATTCAGACCATAATAAACCTTTATCTTTTTGATCTTATGAAATATATCTTTCAAAATCCTCAATTATTAAAGCCTAGCAGTATAAAACACTCCACAATACCAGGAATAAAAATGCTGCATCTCTTAATTTTAATAGATTGAGCAAAACTCTTGAAAGCCATTCTGTTATTGCACTGAGGGTGTACAACCATTTGTTACCCTTAGTCTTAAAGTACAATAAAAAAATATTAAGTTTCGAGAATAGGGAAGTTGGATAGTGAAATAGTTATTATAAGTACCAATGAAATAACTCAAATTACAATGCAACATTCCATGATATTTGAGCTTCAAAGATTCCTGTAGCATGAACTATTTTAGGTCACTAGAGTAGGAATCCTAAAGTCAGTCTATAACTTTCTTAGTGAGAGAACTTATCATGAAATATTATAGAGCCTTGTATGAGTAATTTTCAAATTAAGTAGACATATTTGAGATAGGATACATATTATTCCAGTTTTCATGCAAAATTTAAACACAACCACACATAGTAACCTTTGCGCGACAGAAGTACAAATATACTATAATTGTCAGAAAATGCCAGATACCTAAGGTTATATCTATAGTAGTTGTTACAAATTTGGAGTACTAATAGACCTAGGGTTTCTAGAGGTGAATTGATTCCAGAAGCTGGGGTCTTCTAGAGAGGTGGGTAGTCGACATGATCAGAGAATTGATCTCTCAGGTACTGACGGTACTGGAGGCTCCTACATCTAAAATATACCATGGCAAATGATTTCGGTCAGAGAGGGTTTTAAACGTGGAGCATTTTCACCAACCAATAACACATATTGAGGTAAGTTACCTTGAAAGGTGGAAACTTCCACAGGCCGTGGATTCCTGAGATCATGACCTTCACGATTCAAATTATCCCAAATGTGGAGAGATAAAATTTATTCCAATCCCTTATATTCATACTTTATTTTATTTTGTAATCTACTAATAGCCTACATAATTAAACCCTTGCATTAATTTATATGAAGGTTTAAGTCATATTTTAACCTGAAATGTTGTGTAGTGTTATTTACAAGTTAGACTTATATGAAGTGTTGAATTCAAATTTAATAATTCATTTGTGATATTTTAACTTACGGTACTTTGGTTAGTCATGTTCCCAGTGTTACATATATAAGTTAGTAAGTTCTATATTAACTGACTAATAAAGATGCAGCTGTTTCAGACTAATCTTTTGGTTTTCTTATTGAAGATATGAATGTCCAAGTTATTAAATGATTGAAGGGTAATGGATAACAAAAATCAGAATTTTAAACTGTTACTTTTGGACGGAGAGTTTTGTAGAACAAAATAATTTGTAGATTAGACTACATTCAAAGCAAATATTCAAACTGATCTTACCTAAAAATACCTAGAAAGAATTTGGTCATCACACATCACGTGATCTCTGGTCACACCGGCGTTGAAGCTTCTTGATTTTTGGCACAGGAGTAATGGGACCAGTCTCTATGACTGGAACGTTATATCAGCTTACAAGAATGTTCTTGAAGCGGGAATCCGTGTATGCTTTTCACACCCCTCAAAATGATCATTAATAGACCACCATGAGGAGTGGAGTGAGAGGGGCTGGGATTTATGAAGTGGGTGCATAACTGTGAGAATTGGTCAATGGAGGCGTCCTAGCTGTATATTATGCTGAAGTTGGCAGTTACAACACACCTTCTGTTGTTCTATCTCCGTGCATCTCCAACCTTCCTATCAAAACCACAAATTGATGTAATCACTTTTGTCTTGTTACTAAAACTCTCCGTCCGTAACAGTTCCACAATACAACATCAGTTCAAAAGCTATTGTGGTACAGGAATAGCATTTTAAAATATTTCATATCGGGAGTAATATCAAAGTCTTCTCAGTTCACTGAACATCGAAACATAGCTTACACGATTAAATTCTTGAAATATTTCAGCGGAGAACCTTCTACAGTCAACACATGTTAAACCGAAACAGCAAATTACAAGGATTATATAAGCATATATTATTATTCATATCAGCTTTAGATATTTACCATTTAACTACGCATACTTATCAACATAACTAGGTGAGCATAGTTAATTCACAATCTAAGTTATTGAATTCAGTAAATAGCAACTAATTACTTGTGATAACTAAGATAATTTAGTATAAAACTCACGACCCATTACTCATGTTGTAGGCTAGTTCCTTCTTGTTGTAGACCCACGTTGGTTGATTTGATTCAGTTTCAAAATTTATTATAAAGATGATAACCATTACTATAGAAATAGTAACAACAATGGTCTTAATATCTTTTATTACAAATAAACTCTAAATTTAATTCACATTAGCTATAATATTTTTAATGTTTAAAAATAATTTTATTTCATATTTATTGAGTTGAAAGAAGATCTCACACCCTGAAAATGAAATAAATAAATATTGTATAATTGAAATATTACTTAAAACCGTGTTACAATTTGATTTTAAATTTAAATTTCATTGCATTAATTATTTTCAGAGAAAGGGTTATATAAAGTATTTCATTATTTATTACGTAATTTTTAAATAATTTAGAGTTGAATTAGTAAACAAGAGATAATAAAATGTTCTTATAACATTACACAATTATTTATTTACAAAGGAAACAAACATACATTTGACACTTCACAAATTAGACATTAAAACAAAAAACATCTGATTATGAAACTTTAAAATGAATAAACACTCACACTAATATTTATAATATTACATATATTATATTACACAATTTAAAATATTACACTGCAAAAGTTGTTTGAAGGAATTCACATTAAGTTAATCAAAATGTTCTTACATATATACATATTAAACTGTATTCTATTTCATTCTGAATAAACATCTCCCAAAATACATATTCCCTGGAATCTTTCAAGTTCTAATAAACATATGAAAAAGGTTGAGCAATGTTAAATCACAGATTTAAAAACAAACAATAAATAAACTTGAACATATTTTAATTCATCAATTCTAAACAAAGTCAGAAACATTATTAATTTATGAATTAATTTAGGGATATTTAAGAGATGGAATTGAAAGAAAACTCAAGATGTAATAGCAAACTTGAGACCATCTAGAGGCATACATTGCAAAAGCGCTGGTTAAACGTGAAGGATTTTATAAACAGAATCATCCTTAATTTAGTTATAGCATGAATTATGATACAACAAAAATTTTAAAAATCTACACATTAGAAACCAAACATTGAACACATTTTTCATAATTTACTGATAATATTTCATGACTACTGGTTAGATACAATCCCCACTAAAATAAAATCTGTAGACTTTAAAAATAATAAACAATAGAAAAGAATGAATTCTACCTGTGATTAAATACTATAAAAATATATTTGGTTATTGAATAATTTACAAAACAACATTTGTTGACTAAATGATACTATACATCAGGTAGGATTGTATGCCTTTATTAACTGGATACAAAAACAATACAGATTTACAATTTGTATTTGATTTACAGATTTATATTTGTGAAAAATGGTCGTCTTCAACAGTTATAGTAAAACCTTATCCGAAGCTTTATTACAGTCAGCCCTAACAAGTTTTTTTTACAAGTACTGTAAAATGAAAAGAAGGCCTATGGCTTACAACTGTCACAGGAAACATTATTGGTAAAGTGAAAGCAGTAACTTCTCAGGGATCTGTTATATGGAAAACTTCCCAGGAGAAAGTGTTAACAATTTGTTATAGTGAAATCATTAACTATATCATTGTATTTTGTAATACTTGGTTTTACTACCTTATTGAGAATATCTAAAATCAATTTGGATATGTTGGATATGCTAAAACATTTAAGTAAACCAAGGTAAAAGACATAAGTTAGATTAAAAGTAACACACAATCAGGGCCGGCCTAAGGCATGTGCGGTTTTCTGGGGGGCACCGAAAAAATAGTACAGTATAATGAAAACCTTACATAATAAAAATGTAGGTATTATGGACTTATCAATGGAAATTGAATTATATAATTTTTGTTTAACAAAACTGTTCCTTGAGAGAACAATAAATATATGCTTCATTCGTTCCTCTTTGTTGTTTTAACTAATAAAATGAGCAGTTGATAATTGTAGATAAGCGAGTCACAAAACTCACAGGACGCTTCGTCTGAATCACATCAGTGACTTGGTGTCTCTCACCACTCTTCTCCTTGTGTTCTCTGAATAACAGGTATGCATGCGTTGACACGCACATCTGCTGTCTGGCATCTGCACGCCTTCCCTATTGTGCACGATAATTCTTCAGTTGTTTTTCAGAGTGAGTAATGACAAATGTTGTTAAGTGTATCAATTAAAAAATTATAATAAAACGTTAAAAAATAATCTTGTGTATGTGTGCTTTATACAAAATATTTTTTGGTGTTTAGTAATTAATTGGAGCCTTTTGTTTTGTGTAAATATTATTTTAAAATAACTATTTGCGATCTTAATGAACCGATAATGTTTACCAAGCCCTGTGGAAGTCAAAACAGGTAGCAGAAAGCTAACTCATTGAAAGAAGAGGAAGCCATTACACAATTTCTTACCCAGCACCAAATGGCTTTCCGAGGAACAAATGAAACACTACACAAAAAGAACAATGGAAAGTATTTGGGGCTTGTTGTGTTGATTGCTAAATTTGATCCTGTATTGAAAGAACATATTTCTAAAGTATCAAATAATGGAAAGAAAAGGTGAGTCTTTATTTGGACATAAATATTCAAAACGAGTTATTGACTCCATTGAGGGATAAAGTAAGGGAAGAAATAATAAACAGAATTAAAAAAGCAAAATACTATGCATTGATCCTTGGCTGCATGCTCGATTTAAGAAGGAAAGAACAGCTCTGTTATTTTGAGGTATATCCATGCAACAAAAGAAAAAAATGTTGAAATTTGTGAAAGTTACATTATTTTAAATTGAAATAACAGATGCTTCAGAGAAGGGGATGTCAGCAACTTTCTTTAAAAACATTCAAGAGTACGACCCGGACATTTCTATTTACAGAGTACAGGCATATCATAATGGGGCAGATATGTAATGAAAACAGTCTGGTCTACAAAAACAAATTCTAGAAAAAACTAGAGAGCTTTTTATGTACCATGTCGACTTGTTCTATGGACAGCATTTTGGTTGGCAGTTTCTAACATAGGGAAAACATGGTCAGTGTTTCAAATTAAAGATAGACCTTATCACAGAGTTTTGATACCTAAGAAGTATATTTATATCTTGTAATGAGCTGAAGGATAGCAATCTCAGATAGCTGTGTTCTAAATCTAAACACCCCTCAACCTACCGATAGCTCACTAGAACGTCTTTACTGCAGTCAAACCCTAACCATGGAGCAGGAGCATGGTTTCCCTCTCATCTGGGATCAATACCAAATCTAAACATCCCTCAACCTACCGATAGCTCACTAGAACGTCTTTACTGCAGTCAAACCCGTTTGGAGCAGGAGCATGGTTTCCCTCTCATCTGGGATCAATACCAAATCTAAACACCCCTCAACCTACCGATAGCTCACTAGAACGTCTTTACTGCAGTCAAACCCTAACCATGGAGCAGGAGCATGGTTTCCCTCTCATCTGGGATCAATACCAAATCTAAACATCCCTCAACCTACCGATAGCTCACTAGAACGTCTTTACTGCAGTCAAACCCGTTTGGAGCAGGAGCATGGTTTCCCTCTCATCTGGGATCAATACCAAATCTAAACACCCCTCAACCTACCGATAGCTCACTAGAACGTCTTTACTGCAGTCAAACCCGTTTGGAGCAGGAGCATGGTTTCCCTCTCATCTGGGATCAATACCAAATCTAAACACCCCTCAACCTACCGATGGCTCACTAGAACCCGTGACTGCTCTGCCTAATAGTACAACAACCAACTTGATTAAAGACTCCAAGTGTACAGTCTGCTACTAGTTCCAAGTCAGATGGAATGCGTCCTAACAGATATAATGATGTTATTATTCTAATGATAAAGCTGTTAATACCCCAATCTACATGGATACTCAATATCAAATTAAATGCACTTATCGAAAAATGTATGAGCTTACAGAAAGATGACCGCTTAGATGAGAGCTTAGATGACAAAGATAATACCGGACCTGACTTTCAAACTCAAATTTTATTAAATGAATTAAACAAGTACAAGGGTGAAAATGAAAGTTTGAAAACAGCTATAACAATGTTACAGGAAGAGATCACCTCTTTTGAAAATAAACTTCAAGAATTAACATTGTTAAAGGGCACCTGCTTTAATTGCTTTCCGCCTATGCAGCTATCACAATCTACTTCAAAATCATCTGCTTCATCATATCATCCACCTGGACTCAAGTGACACAATCAAATAAAAAAACCCAGTAGGCCTAGGAGCCCTTTGTTACCTTCAGTTCTTCCATGTACAAATACTTTTGCATCTCTAACAGTGGCTAATGAGGAGGGAGAAGAAGAAGATGAGATGGTCAACGTTGAAAATGTACAACCTGAAATTCTCATTTGCGGGGATAGTCATGGACGAGACTTGGCCTATCATCTGAACAAAGCACACAAATCCAATAAGGCTTTTGGGTTTTATCAAGCCTGGTGGTCGAAGCAAGGATATTTTAAATCATGAAAATATAGAGGAATTGAATCTGAAGAAAAGAGACATATTGGTGTCAGTATGCGGTGCAAATGATGTTGCAAAAAATGAAGCCAATGAAGCCTTGAAGAATATAACAGACACATTAAATAAATTTTCACAAATGAATATCGTACTAGTTAAATATACCAAATAGATATGATCTTGCAGAATGGTCAGTTGTGAATAAAGAGGTCAGAAAAACCAATAAGTCTCTGGAAACTCTTTGTCGACAGCATCCAAAACGTCACCTTAGTACAGGCAAGTGAGGCTGAAAGACACTTGCACACTCAGCAGGGCTTACACTACAACTACAGGGGTAAATGTGGCTGGCAAGAAAGATATCTGAAAGCAATACATACGATTAGCAGAGAAGCCTACCAAGAAAAGCCCTTGAGACAGGGACTGGTAGCATGAATGGTGACTGATCAACAACCAATACCACCTGGATGTGATGACTATGAGGAACTGGAACCCAGGCTGCCTACTCCTGCTGATCTGGGAAACTCGGAACCACCACCTGCAGATCCTCACCCTTAGTTAATAATAGAAACAACCTAGGTCTTAATGGTTTCAAGGTATTTCATATCAATATTCAATCCATTAGAAACAAATTAGATATGTTAGAGTTATTTTTTAATTATATTGACTGCAATGTTGTTACAATAAATGAGCACTGGCTATGCTCAGAAGAAATTCCTCTGTACATTCCAGAGTGGTTTTCAGTCTTGCTGGAGTTTACTGCAGGGCAAACCACCGCTTAGGAATGGGGTTTCATCTATTTTTATCAAGTCTCACCTGGAGTTTTCAGTCATAAATGTCAGTAAATTTTCTATAAATAGCATCTTGAAGTCTCAGCTGCCTACATAACAAAGTTAAAACACTGTAATTGTTTCAATTTATAGGACACCACAGTTCTAATGTGGAAATTTTTTTCAATGTCTTGATATTTTTCTGGAGTATTTAAGTAAAAATACTCATCTAATTTTATTTTAACAGGGGATTTTAATATTAATGTTTTTAAAAATGACCAAACAACAAAATCTTTTCTTAACTTATTACGATCATATAATATGTATTGTGTCAATATGGAAGCGACTAGAGGCCAAGCTTGCATTGATAATATAATAACTAACATAAGCAATGACTAAGTGCAGTGCAAAGTTGTAGATGCTTGTATGTCAGACCATTTTGGTGTTTTAGCAAACGTTAGTAGCCTTGACAATCTCAAAAGTAGAGCTAACGTAATCACTAAACAGGTTAGATCTTTAGACTCCCAGGCTGTATCTTATCTTAAAGAAAATTTAAATAACTTTAGTTGGAATTTAACTTGTATCGGTATGCTAATGTAAATGAAGCTTTGACTTATTTTTTGAGCATATTAAGTGTTAATTATGACGAATGTTGCCCTGTAAAAAATGTAAAGGTAAATGAGTCCAAAAAGTAAAAATTAAAATTAAAAATAAGTGGTTTACACCTCAACTTAAATCCTACAGGGATTCTGTTATGGTATTTTATGATAGATATAAAAATCACAAAGATCTTACTGATGAAAAATGTTCACAAAACCGCAAACATTACAATCAGAAAGCAATACAAGGCTGAAATAAGACGGGGCCAAACAAATTGCTTTTGAAAATTACATTCTATCATCCAAAAAATAAGTGTAAAGCTGCTTGGAATGTTATTAAGCATGAATCAAACTGTAACAAGGAATATAAAAAGACTACAATTGATTCTGATACTTTTAATAATTATTTTGTAAATTGTGTTAGCCAAATGAATAACCTACATCCAAATGATAACTTTGATTTAGCTATTCAAAATGTAAACAGTTTTATCTCTTGTAGATCCTTTGAAAGAAAGTACTTTTACTTGGAAACCCATTACTGTCAAGGATGTCTTGTTGTGTGTATCTAAATTTAGCTCATCACAAAGTGAAGATTTCTATGGGTTTTCTAATAAGATATTTAAAGAAATTAATAGACACAATAGCTGAACCTTTAGTATATATATTTAATATGATTTTGGATCAAGGGATTTTTTTCTAGCAAACTTAAGGTAGTGAGGATTACACCAATATTCAAGAAAGGTGATAGAAACAGTCCCTCTAGCTACAGGCCAATATCATTAGTCCCTATAGTGAGTAAAATATTTGAGTGTTGTGTTAAAGATCAGCTGTATAATTTTTTTGACAGTAGCTCGCTTTTGTGTGAAGAACAGTTTGGATTTTTACCAGGAAAATAACACATCAAAAGCAGTTCAATCAATTGTTGAAAAAGGTCCTCATAAGTTTTTTAAAACAGAGATCCATGCTCTGCTACTCTAATTGACTTGTCAAAAGCATTTGATAGTATACCACACAAGCTTCTTGTTAAAAAATTACACAGCTACGGAGTTAGGGGTAAAGAACTTTTCTTGTTATCATCTTATTTAACAAACAGAAGTCAAATTGTGATTCAGGGTTCCTGATTTCTCAGATTACAAAAATGTGCAAGTTGGTGTACCACAAGGATCGGTACTTGGTCCTTTTTTGTTTATTATAGCCATTAATGTTTTTGCCAATAGTATGCCCTGTGCATCAGTTTTATACGCGGACGACACAACTTTATTCAATTCAAGCAAACACCTTAATGACTTAGTTACATTGCAAAAATCAATCTTTTACAAATAGCGCTTGAATGGTTCAAAAACAATATGTTTGACTGTAAATGCTGG